>NC_049901.1:6892680-7546753 GCF_001411555.2 Juglans regia | reverse complement strand
AGTACTTTGCTGCCCTCTTCACCTCCAGCTCAATAACCTGCTTCGACATCCAACTCAAGGAAAACAAGATTCATTGCCATTGGAACTGGTGTAGGCTTATAATATGTTATTTTATAAGAGTATAAGAAAATTAAGGTTAAGTACTTATAGATTCTATTATTTACAAGCGTGTCTATTTATTATATAATGTATATATATGAGATATTCATGAGATAATTTAATCACTATGGGCATTTCTGGAGAAAACATGCGTACTAATATTAGAAAAATATGTATTGAAAAAAAATAATGGGAACGAGTATGTGTAACTGTGATGTATAAGAATAATAAAACGAGATTGAAATGATACGAAAAAGGCATTCTATCATTTACTTCTCTAAAGGCACGCAAATACACTTTTTTCTAATTAAAGACTCATTACAGGTAATATTTTTCCTATTGATACTATATTTTGTCTACTGTTTATAATATTACTTGTGATATTAATTCAAAGGTATTTAATTATCACAATATTAATTTGAGTAATACTAGATATAGTTATAAATTATGTAAATGCAGAATATTTTTTTTTAAAAGTGAGTTTTACTGCTAAAAATTAATTTTTTTATATAATTTTTATATTTACTATTTTTTTTAAAATAACATGCTTGATACTTGCACACTTCACTGAAAATATCATTTTTCTATTTGTTTGGCTTCCATATGGACTTGTTTGGATCCGGAAACAATTTTATCTCTTTATTATAATTTTTTAAAATTTTTATATAAAATATAATAAATAATTTAATTTTTTTTTAAATTTTAAAATAATAATAATATTAAAAAAATAATATTTTAATTATATTTTATTCAATTTATTTAAAATTATCTCATCTCATTATAGTACATAATCTCATTATAGTACATAATTTGCCTCTCATATTATACGTACGAGGAATAAATACTTATCTAATAAAGTAAAATAATAAAGGCACAAATCATATCAAAACTTTAATACAACTTTTGAATAAAATAATGTCATTTCTTTTTAAATTTATATGCTTGCTTTTTGACAAAGAGCTCCTGCTACAATTAAAGTTACGGAGGACCGCTTCCAATTCGCCCATCCTACTTTTACCAAAGTAAATGGGCAGCTCGATCGGATCAGATTCCGAGCTCGGCTAGCTGCTTGAGGCAATAATTCCCACATTGTCACGCATTGTCAAGTCTAAAGCTTGGCAATTTTAACGTAATGCTTTCATAGGGAGTCTTGTCTCTCTTTTTTATCTCTCGGGAAGGGGACTGAGGTGAAGTGGGGTCTAAAGGTGGCAGAGAGGTGTAGGGACGTGCATAACGGATTTGTTACGGCTAAGTGGGAGTACTGAAGGTGGCAGGAAGGTGGTGGTCAGTGGAGTTGACGTCGGGTTTCCCATAGTTTCTGACAAGAAAGGTGGCCAGCAAGGGAGAGAAGGTGGGGCAAAACATGAATGAGCTAGAGAAGAGGTGGGAAAGTATGAAATTGATGGAGGAGGAAACTAAGTGCATCGATTTGGATGATGAGGATTTTTTCTCTTATGATAGGGAAGCAAATGAAGTAGCTCATATTTTAGCTCAAGAAGCTTTACTTTTACATTCTGAAATAGTTTGGTTAGAACAGATTTCAAGTTGTATTAGGAGTATTATCAGTAAGGAGAAATTTTGTAATGAGGATATAGTTCAATGAATGAATACAGAGGAATTCATTTAAAAAAAAAAAAGTGAAGTTAGGCTAGAATCTCACTTTTTAGCACCAACAAACTAATTTTAGCCAACTCTTCCTATTTTACCAACTTTTTTAATTGTAGCTAATAGTTAATGATCAAATTAAAATTTTGTGAATTTTACCAAAAGTTTAAATGTTACATTTTACAACCACAAGAAAAGTGGAAGAAAAGAATCCCTCCTCTCGGATCAAGCCTTCCAAAAAAAAAAAAACTATCTTGATTGTCCAAAAAATTGTAGCCTTACTAGCAAATGTTGAGAACTGAGACTTTTTACTAATGAGAAAGATTGGAAGAAAAAAGTACGAGATCAAAAATAAAAATACTCCTTCCTCAATACACAGTTCAATGTTATATAAAATGAACATTCATATATTGAGCAACACAGTCCACAAACGCAATGAACATTACAGTCCACTCGGCACCAACACATTCCACAGTCCAATACATATAAAATGAACATTCATATATGGAGCAACACGGTCCACAAATAAAATGAACATTACAATCCACACGACACCAACACAGTCCACAATGTTCCAACACAGCCACAAAACTCATACTGCTTTACTTGTAGCCTACTCCTACTACTCATAAGCTCCTACTTTACTAGCAAGTTACTCTTTTTTGTAGGCTACTCTTATTACTTCTAGGATGCCAAAACGCAATACTCCTATAATCCACCAGTAAAAGAGAAGAATTTTGGTTGTTTATCTATAAGTGCTCAAGTCAACTCATCAGGTTGTTTAGTCATCTAGTCATGCCAATTCTTGCTCTGATCAAAATTGACAAATGAAATGTGCAAGGATAAAGGTAAAGCAGCATTTTTTTTAGAGTAAAAAATCTGATCAATAAAATAGTTATAATGTTGATTATAATAGTGATTAGTGACTTCGTGATTATGAAGATATACTTTATTGGTTTTGGTCTCAACAAGTAATTGTAAAAGAAAAAATAAAAGATCTGTTCAAGGATATCACCACTGTAGAGTCACCTCTCAACACTGACTTGGTGATTATGAAGATATATACCTTCTTCCATAGAATTTGAACAATATATTAAGGTTAAAATTACAAATTCAAATGTCTCCTCAAAGTCCCTAATCCAAACACAGCTAAGCGAATTTGGTTCAATATGGTCATGGATGGAAACTCCATCAAACACAAATGAAAATGTACCAGAAGAATCCTTCCCTACTGAAGTGAAAAAAAAAAAAAAAAGGAAGAGAGAAGAGATATTTAACCCAACATTGTCAAATGGGAAGAGTTTCTCTAACCATTTTCAGTGTTTCGACTCTACCCAAAGCTTGATTTTCCAACTGTGAATCTTCATGATCCAGCCCTTGTTTTACTACTCTATAAATTGGTGATCTCTAACATCTATTTAACCTGACGCTTGAGGACCCAACTTCAACCATAAGGCCATTGTTAAAATAAGGCAACAACAAAATTGTAACTCCGTACATCTCAACCAAGAATAAGAGAAAGAACATAAAAGCAAAAGAAAGCAGAGACATGAACTGTGAGCTCCAAGACTGTTTAACAAATCCTCCATGGAAGCTGAAATGCAGGAAGGTTTAAAATGACATTTGGGGAATATTTACACAATAATAGAGATTAGAAAGGAGAGAAGTAGTGGATTTTTTTTGAGTCAATTGAAAATATTGTTAGGGTTATCTTGATAATACTACAAGCCAGAGAGAGGCAGAGAAGACTTTGAATCTGAAGGAGAAACAAAGGGAATGTGAAAATGAAAACAAAAAGGAAAAAAAAATCTCGCCAAACTGGGACCGTCACTCCTAAGTCCTAACTCATGCTTTGGGTTTCCAGGAAAAACTTAAAACTACAAAAGAAAAAAAAAAAAACGAAACTGAAATAGAGATTTCAACAAAACTTCATCGGCTTGAGGCGCGACTTCTTGTTGTCAACACGAAGTCTATGTGAATGTGAGAAAATAGAAAGAGAAGATGGAGAGGAAAGCCTACACAGAGAAGATGGAGAGATGAGAGAGGAGAGAGGAAGAGATTACACCGTTTGGGTTGGAAGACGATGGCAACGAGGACGATCGACGGAGAGAAGGGTGCTTGCGGGCTGAAAAAGATGAAGGATCAAATGTTGGGAGCTTTCGGGAGAAGAAAGAAAAAAACGAGGGAAATGGGCGACTTCGGGTAGTAGAAAGAGAAAAGAACGAGGAAAAAAGAGAGTGGGAGGTAGAACAAATAATAAAATTTGGATTTTCAGTGTGAATATTAACTCGTTATATTTGGAGAGAATCCAAAATTTACTGTAACTCGCTTTGGACCTTTAGCTAGTCCATGTGAATATTTTTTCTCACATATTGTTAAAATTCTCTTAGACAACTTTATGTACAATAAAAAGGAGCTCTTGTTTTTCCCGTTCGTTGTTCCCACATTGTTACAGTCAGTGATCATCTCTAGCATGCTCTCATGGGGAACATCTCAAAGATTCAAACCTTTCTGCTCGTTAGGATAGGTTTGGCAAGTGAATGAGAAATAAAATTATCATCTCATATAATCACATCATTATAGTTTTTTAAAATTTTTACACAACTATAATAAATAATTTAATTTTTTCAATTCTCAATTCAATTTTTTTTAAATTTTAAAATAATAATAATATTAAAAAATAATATTTTAAATTTTAATTTAAAATAAAAAAATTCTTATCTCACAGTCCAAATATGGATATCCGTCACATTTCAATCATCGCTACTTCTACTTCCCCGTTGATAATATTGCCCTCAACTGCGGCTCAAACTCAACGGATATGGATAAGCGCAAGTGGATTGGAGACAACGGATATGATGGACAGATCATTTATAATAGTATTGCAGGTTTGTTTTGATGATTAGTGCGTTCAGCCTTGGAAAGTAAGTCAATAATTGAATTTGAGAAACTGATTGGGGCGATGTAACGAATTAAATTAAATTAAATTTGTTTTCATGAAAAGATAAAACTTGGGCCCCTCCTCGTAAAAGCAGATTCTTTCCGAGTAATGATCCATTAAAGCATGAGGGGTTCTTGTTTCCCTCTATTTTCTCTCTTTTTGGAAAGCTAAAACGTGCGAATCCTATAATATATGGATCGGTTCCATTTCTCGATTTATTTTGATTTTCTATGGAATAATGTCCTATTTTTGTAAATATTAATTTATTGAGATCCAATTATATCCATCATCATTTTTTTTTTAATTTAGGAATCTAATTTACTCATTAAAAATTAAAATAAGATCACTTAAAATATTATATATTGGTTTAAGTGGAATTTTTCGATTAAAAACTTGTAGAAAATCATTTTGGGTTGTCAATTGTGCTGTCATTAATGGACATTGCATTCTTTGGAGAACGGGGACAGAAAATTGTTGCCTTATCAAAAGCAAGCCAGTACCAGCCAATTAACAGTTGTCATGTTTTTTTCTTTCTTTTTTGACAAAAAGCGAATCATGTTACAAATAAAGTCAAGTTACCCAAGCTACTTTTACCAAAAGAGAAGGTTATGAAATTTCGAAGCACGCGCGTACGGCTCCTTGTCACGTACATGAATAATTCAATAATGTTAGCTGTGATGCATCTTTATGCCCTTTTGTTATCCCGTTAATTGTGTGTGATCATCTCTTGCTCCCATGGGGAACATCTCAATACTCAAACCTATTCTGCTCGTCTTCTTACTCTTCCTTCTCCACCATATTTCAATCGCTAATTCTACTCCTCGTTACATGGCCGTTGATAATGTTCCCCTCAACTGCGGCTATGCTGGCAACTCAACAGATATGGATAACCGCTTGTGGATTGCAGACATGGAGCCCTCCAAATTTGCTCCCATAGAAGAACCTAACCAGAAATCTATTACCTCTAAAGCCCAAAACCAAGACTCATATGTCGAAACTGTCCCCTACATGACTGCCCGTTTATCCTATTCCCAATTCACCTACGTATTTCCTGTCACCTCCGGTCCTAAATTTGTTCGTTTGTACTTTTACGCAGATTCATACTCTGGTTTTGATGGATCTCTGGCCTTTTTTACAGTCAAAGCAAACAGTAAGTTCACCTTACTTAGAAACTTCAGTGCTTCCATTCTTGCTAATTACTTGGGGGGCTCAAAACGTCTTTCTAAAGAGTTCTGCATCAACGTTGAAGAGGATCAAAATTTGAATTTAACATTCATTCCAACGCCAAGTACTGCTTCTAGCAGATTCTTTGCTTTTGTTAATGGAATTGAGATCGTCTCCATGCCAACGTACCTCTACTATAGCAGTCCAGAAAAGCCAAGCCCGCCTTACGTTGGCCAAAATGTTCAGTTCTCTATAGACAACTACAGGGCACTCGAGATGATTCTTCGACTCAATATGGGCGGGAGCTCGATATCGTCGAAGGGAGACACTGGCATGTTTAGAGAATGGTCCCCAGATGTCCCTTACTTGTTAAGTGGAGGCGTGATCCCCCGCCAACCAGATTTGACGCTCAAATACTCAGCAATACCAAATTACACTGCCCCCGATGACGTTTATCGGTCTGCAATCACGATGGGTCCAAACATAACTTGGAACTTGCTTTCTAATTTGACATGGGGTTTACCTGTAGATCCGGGGTTTTATTATCTGGTCAGGCTTCATTTCTGCGAAATCGAGCCAAGTATAACGATGGCCGGCGAAAGGCCATTCATTATCTATTTAGATAACAAGACAGCCGAAAGTACCGCTGATGTAATTATGTGGAGCGGAGGAAGGGATACTCCTGTGTTTCAGGATTATGTAGTGCTGATCCAAAAGATGGGAGTTGACGAGCATAAGAGTACACTCTTTATTGCTCTACACCCTGGAAAGGCTACCAATGCAATCTACGATGCCATTTTAAATGGGGTCGAAGTGTTCAAACTGAGCGACAGCAATAACAACCTCGCCGGACCCAATCCTGCCAGTACTTTCCTGCCCTCTTCACCTCCAGCTCAACAACCTGCTTCGACATCCAACTCAAGGAAAACAAGATTTATTGCCATTGGAACTGGTGTAGGCTTATTCTTGGCCTTGCTCACTCTAGTGTGTCGCTTGGTTGTTTGGAAACTACGGACATCTAAGCGTTATGGTTCTTACTATCCAGTATCAAAGTGCTGGTTCTGGTCTGACC
Organism: Juglans regia; assembly: GCF_001411555.2. Lineage (NCBI taxonomy): Eukaryota > Viridiplantae > Streptophyta > Magnoliopsida > Fagales > Juglandaceae > Juglans > Juglans regia. The sequence continues at coordinate 7,539,872 of NC_049901.1, read as the reverse complement.
AAAACAAAGGAAAGTCAACAAGGACAAAAACCTCATCACCGCCCGAAGAGCTATGCCGCCATTTCTCACTTCAAGAAATCAAAACAGCAACCACAACTTCGATGAAGGATTAGTTATCGGCGTAGGTGGCTTTGGGAAGGTATGTATGTAACACTCAGTTCCAGTACCAAAGCCGTTTTCTTAAATTTTTATAACGGATTTATACGTATGAAGAATTCCAGTTAATTTTTTAGTATTATTTTTTTATATTAATTGCAGATCCAAATTGTAATTTGCCAAATATCAAATATGTTTTTTTAATGGGCTTGCTATTTTAATAATTTTCTAAAATGTTTTGGGTCAGATGGAAATCTTTTTGTGGGCCGAGAAAATTTATGGATCAAGTATTTTTTTTTTTCTAAAGATGAGTTGAGGTCCAAAACTCAAGAAATAGCCCATTTATTAATTTCTTTTTGTTCATTACAAAACATAGTCTAAATATTTGAAATGAGTCAAAAGCTGAACCCCATGAAATCTGGTATCGGTCCCCATGGCATGCATGTCCGTTTCTTCTGCATGCAAGTTTGTTTTCACTAGGGTAAACGACAACACTTTATATTCACATGTTACACAAGTTCACACATAGCCCCCACAGACTCCTCTTCATCACGTCTGTTTTCCACGGCGTGCATGATGCATGTCTCCTTCGTTCCTTCTCTAGGGTTTTATCAGATTTCATATATATATAAACACACATGCTACACACTTCACAAACACACCCTTTACGTAAATCATTTTCAACTTAAGCTAGGGTTGCTGCCGCCTAAGTTGTAGTGAAGTGAAGCAATACCTCCACATAGCTATTGACCAAAGCCGCTAGCCCCACTGCCCAGCCAACGTGAAAATCAGCAACCATGCACCTTGACTCTCCCCCATAAACTGCAACCACCCACGCACAATGGCTACAAGCCACAGAATTGCACCGCTGCCCTCCACATTTGAGAAACAACCGACAAGCCACCTCAATGTGCCCTCAAGTCTCTGCTCAACATCCTCGTTCTGAGCTTTAGTGCAAACACTGAAATTCCTCCACATCGTCGGCCTACAACTCCGTGCCCACCCACTGAAAAGCTCCAACAAGATTGCTCTGTTTGCACCACACCAAAATAGAGGAGTTTTTCTCTCCACCGTGAGCCACAAACCAACCACCCCATTTTGCCAGGCCCCCTTCACGTCATCACCACAAACCAGCCACTTCTCTCTCTCTCTCTCGATAACATCTCACTCCTCCCTCACGCCGTGCTCTCTCTCCTTTCTCCCTCCACGTTCCTTCTCTCACCTTAATTTTTCTATCTTCCTCTTGATGCTTTTCCGTCAAACTACCAATGTTGATCTAGACCCAGCCACCTAGGTCCGTCGTTGCAAGTTGCACTTGGTGAGTCGAAGACTCCATCTCACGGTTTCATTAGGCTAGGTCAAAACAAAAGAGAGATGAGCCCTCTTATCACAAGAGTTTTCATAAAGAACTCTTATTAGATAATGATTTTACATTTTTGATCTTAATAGGAAGGCCATGGCAGATTAAGAGTTGGGTGTGACTTTTAAATTTGGACAAGTATTTTAAATTGGACTTATGTTAAGTGAATATTAAGTGAAGATGTATTTTACATGGACTCGGTTTTAATTGAGTACTTATAGAAATAAGTTAGATTTTTTTTAATGTATTAGTCGAAAAAAATGGTTATTATTTATTTAAGAAGTGATGTTAGCTTAGTGTTATGAAAATTTTAGATTGTTAGGAAAATAGGTTATTATTATATTTTAGACTTAAATATCAAAATACATATTTGATTCGAGATTTAAATAGGTGACTATTGATTTTCATTTGGCACGGTTGTGAGGAAATTCAGAAAAGTTAAAAAGTTCAGGTAAGCGGGGATCCTATACTAGACTTTACATAAAGGAGATGAACTAGGGTTGATTTTATGAAAAATGTGCAAGTCTTGTTTTGAAAATAATTTTGGAACAACCTCAGTTATTTATTCGGCATTACTCATGAAATCTATATGAAAAAGACAAATATTTTCGTCATGGCTGGTGTAGACATGAGCTAATTTTTGATATTTTGTTTCTGAACTATACAAAAAGAGTGAATATGAAATTTGTGCATGTGATACAAAGATGTTCTAAATCTGTTTTTGAATATGTGAAATGATTTGAATCTATTTCCGCACTCTATTGTGATATGATGTGACATCTTAAAACCTTTGGCATGACTTTCTAATTCTATTTTCGGTTCTGTTCAGTTAAAGGCCCACCATGAGTGATAATAGTTGCAGACGGCCCTACCACGGATGATAGTAGTGGTATACAACCCTGCCACAGGTGATAATAGTGGTATACGGTCCTGCCACATGTGATAATAGTGGTATACGACCTTTTCACGGGCGATAATAGTGGTATACGGCTATTCCACGGATATAATGATAGTTTATAACCCTACCGTGAGGGTTTAAATATGGTCTTTGTCTCGATGTGATACTCTGACATGATTTGAAGATGATGTCTCAATTTACGATATGACAAAAAATTTTATTTTTGAATAAGAAGGTTTATGAAACATTCGCTCTGATATTTTTGATAACATATTTTGATTATGCATTTTGAAAGTAAATATTATGATTCTACATTCTGAAAGAAAATTTTTTGTTCTGCATTCTAAGCTCTGTAAATGATCATGTTTACATACTAGTATATGCTCTTTACTTACTAAGTTGTTGATAACTCACTCATTCTTCACAATATTTTTAAGATAATTTTGATGCCTTTGTTATAATTAAAGAGTAGGAAGTGTTAGCAAGGTTTGATGAGCGTAGAGGAATAAGTGCCAAAAGAGTACAAGTATTTATTGGAGAGTCTCGTTTAGTAGGTTTATGATTTTATGTTATTTTGAGATTTTGAGTCATGGATATTTCCGCACTTTTGTGGAGTTTTTTAATTTATTTCGTTGAGGTATTTATTTGGTGTCTTCGTGGAGAAACCTATATATTTGGTTTGAATAAATGAATTTGTTATGAGAGTATATAAATGTGTTATGGGAGATGGTTTTAGGTTATAAGATTTAACTCTCCAGACCTCTGGGATTGAGGCGTTACAATATAAGGGTTTCGTTTATGATGACACTATGACCGTGGCGATCAAGCGTTTGAACCCAGAGTCAAAGCAAGGGCCCCAAGAGTTTTGGAGGAATATCAAGATGATCTCCTAGTTTCGCCATGTCCACATCGTCTCTCTCGTTGGATGCTCCAACGACAAGAGAGAGATAATCCTTGTCTACGACTACACGTCCAATGGGACACTATGAGAACACCTCTACAGCACGGACAAGGATTCCCTCCCGTGGATACAAATGCTCAAAATTTGCTTCGAAGTGGAATGTGGTCAAACTACCTTCACATGGGAGTGAAGCACCCCATCATCCATCGTGACGTAAAGACGACCAACATTTTATTGGATGAGAATTGTTTGGCCAAGGTTTCTGATTTCAGGTTGTCCAAAGAAGGTCAAGATGACAAGGCGGTTAGTACCATGGTAAAGGGCACGTTCGGCTATTTGGATCTAGTGAAACTCGACGATACAATAACATTTTCAGCAAGCACGTGTTAGAATCGGATAATGGAAACTGGTTGACTTCATTACCACATCATATGTCTTTGTTTAAATGAATGGCACTAGTAAATGTTACTTTCAATCATCACAAGAATTGAGACAAGGGGATCCATTTTCTCCCTACGTTTTCATTATTGCCGAAGATGTGCTGAGTCGTTTGCTTAACAAGCGTGCTATAGATGGAAAAATGTTGGATTAAAAAACTCATAGAGGATGTCCTCATATTTCTCAACCTTTTCATGCTGATGATCTTATAATATTTTTAAATGGCCCCAAAAACTCTTTGAAGGTGTGTATGGATACTTTATAGACATATGAAAGCATTTCTAGTCAAAGGTCAACCACACCAAATCTGCAATAAATTTTGCTAAACAAGTTTTCACAGCATGCACGGAACATGATTGGGCTTCAGACTACAGGTTTTCATAAGGGTTATTTTCCCTGTTTATATTTGAGTTCTCCTATATGTCCAGGCAGTATACGAGCCACTCACGTAGATTCCTTAATTCAGAAAGTGCAAAAGAAGTTGGCCTTGTGGAAAGGTGCTTTACTCTCAAAGGGTGGCAGACTTGTTTTATTAAAACATGTGTTGTCCAGTATTCCTATACATTTGTTAACTGTGCTTAATACATCTCGTAGTGTCATACACAAGTTAAATCAGATTTTTGCAAACTTCCTGTGGGGCAATAAGGAGGGAAAGAAGAAAAATAATGGGTTGTATGGGACACTATTTGTTGGCCTACGGATGAAGGTGGTCTTGGTATAAGGAAGCTGGAAAACATTGAGAAAGCTCTTCATATGAAATTTGTTTGGCAATTTTTGTATGGTAATTCTATTTTGGCCATTTTCTTCAAAGCCAAATATAAATCTCAACATCACCCATTCTCCCTGAATCATGTTTCTTATGAATCACACTTTTGGAAGACTTTAAAAGCATTGATCAAATCGGTGATTAGAGGGTCTAGATGGATCATAAATGAAGGAAATATCTCATTATAGTATGAAAACTGGTCATCTCTAGGGATTCTTGGCAAATTATCGGATGTTTCGAATTCCTCTCTGATTGTAGCTGGAGTTTTTTCTAGTATGGGAGGTAATTGGGAAAAAATTCAGGAGCTAGTGGGAAATCACATTTGTGAAGAGCTGAAGTTAGAACATATTCAACTTTCCTTAGGCCCAAATATTCTATATGAAGAGCAAAGCAAAATGGAAAATCTTCTACCTTTTTAGCTTGGCAATAATATAATCATGAACCAAAGGACAAACCACCGTGGGCCAAATGGATTTGGCATAGATTACTTGCGACTAAAATATCTATGTTTATGTAGAAATGTATGTACAATGGTTTGCCTTTTGACCAAAATATAATGAAGTTGCATATTTTTATGGCCTGTAAATGTGAATGTTGTAAAATGGCTGGTTTTGAATCTTTAAATCACTCACTACTTTTAGGAGAGATTCCAGCTTTTGTTTGGAATTATTTTGAGGCAGTGCTAGGCCTACAATTTGGACCAACCTGTATATGGGGTGGTAAAATTCATCAATGGATATCCAAGACTCAGGCAATCTCACAGATCAATGTATATATTGGTATTACTCCATCTTTAATCAGTTCGTTCCTATAGTTATATAAATGTAAAGCTCGAATGGAAAAGATTGTTGAAACAGGGGAGCAAGTGGTTTACAAAGTCAAGAATTTGTTGGCTCAAATTATCCACACAAAAACGAATAAGATGTTCATCAAATGCTTAGATGATGTGATTTTACAACAACTAGGTCTAATGAAAATGCATGTACACAGAAAGAATATTTAGATTTTGAAGTGGATGCTCCCAGCACATGGTTTTGTGAAACTTAATGTAAATGGAAGCAATCTTGGTAATCCAAGCAGAAGCGGAGGTGGTGGTGTTCTTCGAGGTGCAGATGGCAAAATGATCATTGCTTTCGTCAGGTTCTATAGTATAAACTCACTCCAACAATGTTGCTGAGTTTAGAGACGTCTTAGACGGCTTTAAATTATGTGCTTAGATGAATATAACTCACATAGAGGCTAAATTTGATTCGAAACTAGTGGTCAATTGGTGGGAGAAAGATAGGAAATTTCCTTGGTGGAGTTAGATGTACTAGAACGAGGCGAGATTGACGGCTCGATCAAGGGTGGTGATGCTACATCATACTTTTAGGGAAACAAATCACGTTGCTAACAAATTAGCTAAAATATGGGGCACTAAAGGTATGGATTTTTCTTTAATAATAAAAATAATCTTCCCAAGCACATTCTGGGAGCTATTTGTATGAATCAAGCAGGTTTCCACATAATTTGTTGTCGATAACAGGTATGCCTCAGGTTTTTCTTATCTTGATTTTTTCGTATGTTATGTTATTTTGGTTTTGTATTTATTAGAACTTTGCATTTAATACTTTGTATAATATTTTGTTATTTTGCTTTGTGTCTTGCATTTTTTTTATACCTGGATTTGGATTTTTTGATTATTTGTAACTCTCAGGTGTCTGGGTTTAACCATTGTTTTTCTCCGTTATAAGTAAGGGCTATCATTAAAATTGAGGTACTTTCATTTTCTTAAAAAAAAAAAGAGTAAAAGAAAATTAAGGTTAAGTACTTGTAGATTCTATTATTTACATGTGTGTCTATTTTATTATATAATGTATGAGATATTCATGAGATCATTCAATCACTATGGGTATTGCTGGAGAAAACATGCGTACTAATATTAGAGAAATATGTTTTGAAAAAAAGAATTGGGAATGAGTATGTGTAACTTTGAGATCCGGGTTTGATGATACAGATTTCATAGATTTTGCATTAATATCGTTGGACTACCTTGAAAAGTTTGATCAGTGCAAATATGCCAAGAAACAGAAAAGAAATTTGGGCAATATTGTGCTTGTGTCAATATCATAATCGAGTGTAACACCTCAATTTGGAAAGCTCATTTTAGCGTGCACGTTGTGGTCACTAGCAATACATGGTGATCCTCATTTGAAAAAAACTTCTTATAAGTCATTTCGCGCACCAAATCACGCACTAATATTAAATGTAAGATATTCGTTTAATGAAATAATCCGAATTGAATACAAAATAATTTTCATAAAATGGAAGACTTTATTCTTCTCTCAAAAAAATTTTTCTTTTATTTTTTATTTTTGTAATAAAAAAAGCTATGTGAGTATTGGTACGTGCACTCACATAGCTTTTTTTTTTTTTTTTACCAATTTTGACCTAGAATTGGTACGTCCCTCCTCATTTTGACCTAGAATTCACCCATTTTTCCCATCAAAATGCCAATATATGTTCTTTTTTTTCCTTTTATGGAAATATTCAGTTTCATTTTTAGAGTTGATTTTGGCTAGATATTTTGCAGGATTCAGATTTAGTTAATTATATGTTTTATTTTTATGGAAAATTAGAATGTTAGATAGACGTTGAGCGTCCACTAGGCTTGTTAGTTTTAGAACTTGATTTCGAATTTTATTAATAAACTTTATTTTTGTATATTTTCATAATCGCAATTTTTAATTTCATGTTGATTAACTAGCCACCAATATAATCCTAATTTAGTCCGGCATCAATAGTGTAGAAAGCATAATTTTACGTGCATTTTACAATGCTGACCAACTGAACTTCGTTAACTAAGCAATTCTCCCAGCAGTTGGCATTGCATTCTACCAAACATGAACTTGGAGAAAATTGATCATCTAATGAGTACTAGAAAAAGCCATGCCTTTTCGTAAAGCCTATTGCTAATATTATTAGTGTTATAAATACTACAACTAAGTCAGCAATGTTCAATTCTTTTCAATTTACTATAGAAATCCATAACGACACAAGAATCCGCCACATGCTAGGAGGGAGCTGAGCAAGCACCAACTCAAAGAAACCCAACACTTCTCGCACTGGTCGACAAAATGGCAGCCTGAGGCCAGGAGAACATGGCGGAGTACATCGCAACCCTAGTTCGAGGAGGCACCAAGAATTCCACCTTTGAGGAACCCTATAGGTCTCATTCGATGATTTCATTTCAGTAAAAGTCAATGTCGAACACCATGAGAAGTCGGCAAACTCCTCCGGAATGGTGCCACCCTAACCATCGGCGACACGAGCAGTGCCATGAGTTACAGTCACTCTAGAAGGATGAGAGGATTTCCTGGGAGCTGTTGGTAATTACAGGGGAACGATGCAGGGACAAGTGTTTAAAGACAGAAAATGAACACAGAACACCAAGTAGAAAATGGAATGAGCAAAGTAACCCATCGTTAATTGGGAAAAATGCTTTATATAGACAAGATCGACGGTTGATCTCCTGAGGCGATAGGAACTCATGCGCTCCACTGGACACTAGAATCTCACAATCGCCACTATTCCAACAGAGCGTATCCAATGATGCGATGTGGGAAATAAATAACCGCCTGATGCGAAGTAATGATAAAGGGACTGAAGGGGGCCATTTAATGCGGAACGGAACAGTAAAAATACAGCCATGAAAACTAGAGACGAATCGTTGCAAAGTATAGAGTAAAGACAAAAGGCAACTCGGACATAGCTGGAGAACAGGAAGGCAACAAGCAACCGCCAAGAGGTCTACAAACCCCACCCCAGGAAAGTGAAGAGTGCATAGTCCCGAGTGCTAAAGCTGGTTAATCAGGGGAAAAAAAGGAAGAATTCTCCTCGGACTCGTCCGAGTGGAATTGGTAGGGTAACTATAAGGAGATTTTTCCCACTTCACAAGCCCCTTGGGCCTAACCCAATACCTGGCCCTAAAGTCCAAGGTCACCCATGAAGCAAGACGCCTACAAGGAAAAACAACCAAGTGGCTGATGGGACGGACTTGCCTGACATCGCTCGACCACACGTTAATCATGGGAACTTGTACAAGTCAGAGCGGGAAATATGGAGAACCATTGATCCTCTGACATGAGAACATCGACGGACAACCAAAGGTAAAGCAAGGTCAGGGAACCATGCTGCATTAATGATGCTATTACTCGAGCTAGACACCACATTAATGACGTCATCGTAGAGTCACACTGCATTAAATGACATTGACAAAAAGAACAGCACAAAGGGCATGAACTCTATAGGGACAGACACAATTTGTCCCCCTCCTAGACCTTGGTATAAATAGCAACTCTCAAGTACGAGAAACTCTCTCTAACTCCTAAGCTCTCATACTTATTTACAAATTTCAAAGAAAATTTACTGACTTTTGGTACCAGAGACTCTCTAATCTCAAGGTCACCCTCTTCCAAATTGCCTTAATCTTCTCCATTTCATAGGCTCAAGTTCTAAAAATTTAAATTGCTAGAACTTTGACCAAAGACGTACGAGAAACACGATGCTAACCGTACCTTAATTGTTTCTTACCCAAAATCCTCTTGTGTCACAACTATTAATGAAATATATATATATATATATATCTCTATTATATAATCTATTATATAAGAGGCTATCAAATGGAAATTCTTGTCAAAACAGAGCTACAATAATTTTAATTGCTTTCTGTTAACTTTCTGTTTGATAGCCTCTATCTCAATTTTAAAAGTTGGAAATTCTCAGATTTTAAAAGTGGAAAATTCCCCCTCTCTAGAAACCAGACCCTCTCTCTCTACAAACTGGCTCGTCCGAATCCAGCTGGGGGGAAGGGGAGCTTCAGCTCCTTCTTCCTCTTCCTCTCTTCCCTCTCCTCGCCGGCCCTTCGTCTCCGGTGGTTTCGTTCGTTTTTTTTTTTTATTTTTTTCAGGTTTTCGGCTGAATAAAGGGGGTAGCCATTTCGAGCTTCCCCGGTGACCATTGTCTGACACGCGCTCCATCGGGAGAAGCCTCACCCGCCGATCTTGCAGTCGATCGGATTGGGAGCCAATCAGAGAAACGCGTGGGGTTCTCAAACCACCGCGATTCATCTTCCGTTTTGTTTTTTCCTATCGGTTCACATATTTCCATTTTTACCCCCTCCATTTTGTTTGTTTCCCCTTTTTGTCCTTCTTACTTGCGTCAGACATGACTCCACCGCACGCCGACATTGCACAATCTTTGTTTTTGTGACGGTGCTGTGTGGATATGGTTTTTGTTGATTCTATTTCTTTTCACTCTATGGGATGTGAATTTGAAGGATGGTTTGATTTTTTTTTTCCCATTTCGTGTGGATTTTTTTATTTCATTCTTTTGCTTGTTGGGTTTTTGTTCTCCATTTTTTTTTTATGTGAATCTGCTTGTTGGATTTTTGTTCCTCGGTATGGACCATTTTCTGGAATTTGAGGATGTTTTGAATTATTTTTTTTCCTGTTTCGTGTGGATTTTTTTATTTCATTTTTATGCTTGTCGGGTTTTTGTTCTCCAATTTTTTTTTTTTTTGGATTTGTCAATTGCTTGGATGTGAGCTTCTTGTTCATTCTTCTAGGTATGTTTTAGTTTTTAGTGTGGATCCTCTCTCTTCTCTTTGTGGGATATGAATCTGAAGAGCAGTTTGAAAATTCTTTCCAGTCTTGTTGTTCAACGACTCAAAACCAGTGTTATTCTTTTTTCATTTTTCTGCTTGTTGGATTTTTCTTTTCCATTTTTCCTTTGTTGGGTGTAAATCTGCTTGTTGGATTTCCGTTCGTCATTATGGACCAAATTTTTTTGGCTCGAGCAGTTGCTTGGATGTGATTTTGTTTTTTGCTTCATCCAGGTATGCTTTACTTTTTTGCTTCATGGTTGATAGATTAATTAACTTAATCATGTATGTCCTACTTTTTTTATGTCCTACTTTTTTTTAAAAGAGAAGCATACCGGATCTTTTTTATGTCCTACTTTTTTTTATCTTTTCTTTTGATTTAAATTAGATCGATCGAGATTCGACCAAAAAGAAAAAGAATGATCATTACCATTGAATTGTTATGGTAAACTGCATTAAGATTTTAATTTTAATTTTCTTTTTAACTTGTTGGAAGGCTTATGCAAGATCACAAATCCTGTAGAGCATCATTTTATTATGCACCAGAACAAATAAGGACAGAGGATATCTTGCTCCAAAATGGTTATTCTTATGCATGTACACAGGCCTGACTATTATTTGGGCATAGCACTGTTCATTGGGGCCCAATTTTTTCCCAGCCCAGTCCGGAACCCCGTGTTCCGGCCAGGATCAAAACGGATCGAGAACTCGGATTGTAAAACCCGGACCAACACAGTCCGGGTACCGGGTTTAAACCCAGTACCTAGGTCTTTTTTAAAAAAAACCCATGTGATTGGCCCCCCCCCCGACTCACTTCTCTCTCTCTCTCATTGCACTGCGGCAGAAGAAGAAACCCTAGGTCCCTAGCCGCCGCCATCATGACCCCGTCGCCGCCCATCACCGCATCTTTGTCGCCGTAGACCTTTGCCTCTAGGTCGTTGTTCCGGTACTCTCTCTCTCTCTCTCTCTCTCTCTCTCTCACTCAATTTGAAGAAACCCTAGCCTCCCTACCTCTGTGTCGACAAAGAAACGCTAACCTCCCTCCCTGAATGCCGATGAAGAAACCCTAGCCTACGTCCCTTAGTGCTGACGAAGAAACCCTAGCCTTCCCCCTCAGTACCGATCGAAGAAACCCCGTCATCCTAATGATCCCATCATTGTCGTTGCCGACTCGCCTCATCCTCGTGACTCAAGGTTTGTTCTCTGCAATTTGGGTCTGTTTTATTCTGATTTGGGTCTATTTTATTACGATAAAAAAATGCTATATGTTGATATTTATTCTCACCTCAATCTCTCTCGCTTCTCACCCTCTCTATCTCGCGTCGTTAGATACCTTGGAATGACGACGATGAAATGCTACGGCTTGTGTAGCTTTTGTTCAAGTAAGATTTGTGCTATGAAATTATGTGCTAGCTTCCATCTTCTTCTGCTACAGCTACGACATTCTGTGCTAGATCTGGATTTTTTTTGTTATTTTGTTAAACATAGGTATAAAGTATATGCTGTTAGTTTGATAGATTTGGGTTTTTTTTTTTTTGTTATTTTGCTAGTAAAATGGGTTAGAGATTAGAATGTATTTCCATTTGGTGGAAGTGTTGGTCCATCGCATATGCTCTATCTCTCTCTCTGTTATCTACGATGTTGAACAGTGGAAGTGCTTGAGCTTGGGATCCAAGAAATTAGAACATATTTCTATTTGTGTATGTTTTCTTTCTTCCCTCTGTTTTGTTCTCTCTTTGTTGATTTTGGATTATTTTTTATGGGAATGTTTGAGTAGTATTTTTATGGGTTAGATCTGTTTGAATGTTTGAGGAGTATCTGTTTAGATCTATTTAGCTACAAAATGCTAGAGCCGTGAGTTTTTATTATTTGGAAGATTTGTTTATATCTGTTATATCCAAAAACATATATATATATATATATATTATAAAATGAAGATTTGTTATGATTTGGAAGAAATGGTTTTTAGGATTTTGTATCTTTCATTTTTCTAGATTTTTTTTTAAAAAATTAGTTGTGTTTTTGGGTGGAGTTTGGAAAAAACATTGGGGCCTTTGGGTTCCAAATTATTTTTAGGAAAAGCAAAAACTTTAGAGAGTTAAGCTAGGTTCAATCTAGTTTTAGACTTTAGAAGTTGTAGCCTTCCGCTTGTGGTCCATTCCCATTGCATGTTCTGGTTCATTGCCCTGGTAGTTTTGTTTAGGTGGGAAGATCTACATTGGCTTACATTTTTTAAAACTTCATATTTCCATCAAGCTGATTCATTATCTTTGGTGAAGTAGCTAGTCCTCTAATCACCTTTCAATATTTAATTGTGAATATCTATTGTAAGTTTCAACCTCATGCATTTATTTTTCTTATTAAATATCCACTTTGAGGCCAACTTTGCGGATCAACAACAATTTCTTCAGGGTCATGGTATTGCACCAACTATTTGAACTATAGTTTGTATAAAAATACTTGAAAAAAAAAAGGTTTGAAATTGCATGCTTCAATGAAACAAAGAGGATGTACATCAATCAAGTTTTGTTGCATGCTTCAATGAAACAAAGTTGAGTACGTACTAGGACAAGTACTACTGTATTAAGCATTTTGATATTCATATTGTTAAGCGAGTGAAGACAAAGAAAATGTGTATCTTTTTTATAGTTGAGTACTCCTCTGTTTTACGTTCTTGTTTACTAATTTTGCTAAGAGAAGTGGTTGTCTAGGGATATTCTATTTGAATGAAAGCTCTACAAAATATTTGTTAGTGTGGGTGTATTTGGAAATAATAATAATAATAAGAATCCATTCGCATCTTCAATCTTTAATTTCTTAAGTGGAACTTGTCATAATCCTTGTAAATAATCATTGTTCAAAACTGTATGTTTTGCAGGATCTCAGTCAAATTACTTGAAGTTGCTATTTGGTGTGGAGATAAAATCATTGATGGACATGTTACTGATTTTGCAATTTATATATTGTAATTTTGTATATTATAATGTAATGTATAAATATCAAATAATGTAATACATAATGGATTGCTTTGTTATGCATGCATGGATGAATTTATGCATTTAGTATTTAAAACACATTATGTATTCCAACTTGACTTCTTTATAAAAAAATTTTAAAAAATAAAGGCTTTTGAATAAAAAATAATTATGGTTTGAAATTTTTTGTGTTTTGCTAATTGAGCTTTTAGAACACAAATATTTTTAATAAAATAAAGGCTTTTACTAAATATAAAAATAAGAAAAAAAAAATCAGTGTACAACCTGGAACTTGAATTTCTGGATTTCAAAAACTCGAATACACCCGAGTTCCGGCCTAAGTCTGACCTGGATTAGATCCGGATTTGAAACCCGAGTTCCCGATTCGGAACTCGGATGAACACCCCTATTTGGACATTTCTCAACACTTTTGCATTACAAGTGATTGCCTTCATCGTCATAATCTCAATATGGTGGCAGGTATATTAGCTAGATAGGCTTGTTTGTAGACTCTTATATATACACTACTATATGCTCATTGGAATCACCTAATAATCAATCATCTGAACTTCACCTATCAACGTTCATTTAATGAATATTGGCGTAGCTGGTAAGCCTATAGTAAACTTTCATATTAATTGATTAGTTGTTATTGTCACTACGTTTAATTAATATAATAATTTTTAGTAAAATATATATATTATCGCTCAGGCTGCTTTTGACATAAGCGCCATACATGTTCCATACAGACACAATTATGGACCGTCAAATTAGATACCCTTACAAAGTTTGTTAATTTTCTTTTACTAATAAATTGAATTAAATTAATCCCTGCATTTTGTAACATTAATAGTAGAACTCATGCATTCAGCCTCAAAGTCGTCAAATTCAGTATCTGAAAATATTGTGTACACCGTTGTAGGAGGATCGAGATAGATATTGATAGGAATGATTAGAAGTTTGTCTGTATATGTAAATAACTAATTTAAACCTATCCTCTTGAAATGAAAAACAGTAATATTCTAACATATATTAATCTTGGGGCGTCGGCCTAGTAGGTGAGATATATTACCCCAAAGGTAATATTGTAAGAGCATTGGCATTGGATTGGTTATTTTACTCTTTAAATTTTGAAGAATATGTAACTTTTTCACTTTTAGCTAATCATTCAAAACTTAAAGTCTATATTAAATTAGTCATCACACTCTCTATAATAATAAAATATTATTATTTTTTATTTTTATAATTAATTTTTATTTTTTAATTAATTCTATTTTCATAACCTCCTATAATGTCTAACAATCATATGGGGAAGAAAATGGGGAAGAAGAAAAACAGAGAAGAAGAGAAAAAAAAAAAAACTAGAAAAAGAGAAAGAACGAAGAGATGCGGGAGAGAGAAGAAGAGAAGAAGAGAAAAAAAAATAGATAAAGAAAATAGAGAAAGGAGACGCGGGAGAGGAAGAATGAAGAAGAGAGAGAAAGGAAACACTGGAGAGAGAGACGGATATTAATAAATAATTAATTTGAAGATAAAATAGTGCTTTTCATATTTGAAGAAAAAGATAAATTTACTGTAGTTAATATTTAGGATGAAAAGTGTTTGGCTAATTCAATAAAATTATTTGAAGAAGTCAATGTGAATGCTCTAACTGCGTAAAGATGCCTCAGCCGTACGCGCCTGCTTCGGAATTTAATACCAACATCCCCCACTCAATTCGCTTTTGGTAAAAGTAGCATGGATGACTTGAGAGTGGTCGGACCGTCGGAGGTCCTCATAATCAAAGAAGGAAAGAAAACAAAATTAAAATATCCTCTTAATTATCAAGTGCGTGCGTGGTAGCTAGCTAGAAGATCAAGACAAAGACAAATAAAAAATATCCTGAGTTTGAATTCAATTATTTAAGATTTTGTATGGTAAGGACTATAAGGAGTTACACTTTATCTGAATATATTATTTTTAATAATTTTGTCTTTTTCTTTCAAATAGATAAATGTGACAAACGCAATTTAAACCTTAAATTACTGTTAAAAAATTTCAGATAATTTATTACTATTGATTTTTGTTTTTATAAAAAATCACATAATTTTTATAAAAAATCTAAACTAGACACGTCTCTCGGACGTTGCTCTATTATTAGTGTGTATATTATAATCAATTCTGCTGCTTGCAACCGCCGGTGCGAAACCGGCGCGGAACCGGCTGACTGTCACGTCAGCCGGTATTTAAATAATAATAAATTAAATTTAAAAAAAAAAAAAAAGGGGGAAACGAATGAAATGGCTGAAAGGGAGGGAAACGGGAGAAAAGAAGCTCGAAGCGCGTTTGTCATCGCTGAACCCCCAGAGACCCTCGGAAGTTGATTCCTCTGTCCTTGTCGCTGCCGTGGAGTAAAGAAGTGGTTGTTGCGGTCGTCGTCCGTCACATGGCCCAAGGATCTGAGCCGGCTTGGTGGTTCTGCTCTTGATTTCGCCGTCTCCCTTCTTCCACTGTATAACGACAACGTAAGAATTTCTCATTTGATTTTCTGTTGTTCTTCACACATTCTGAACGAAATATATAGAAGAATTTGTCTTTGTGTTAGATTTGATTTTCTGTTGTTCTTCACACATACGAAATATACAGAAGAATTTGTCTTTGTGTTAGATTTGATTTTCTGTTGTTCTTCACACATTCTCAACGAAATATACAGAAGAATTTGTCTTTGTGTTAGATTTGATTTTCTGTTATTCTTCACACATTCTCAACGAAATATATAGAAGATTTTCTCTACATAATACATCCTCATACATTCCCGGGTGAGACTTGAGCTGATGACATCAATACAGAAAGTATCACGCTACTATAAAATTGAAGATTTGCATCACAAAATTAGAACATATTCAAATTCAACCAACCTGTTGAATGATCTGTTCTCTTACAAAGCATGGTACTCTGGATATATTTACCATTGATCAGATAAAGCACGAAACTGAAAAAATACAGACCAAAAAGATGTCTCTTAAGTTCATAATATTGGGAAATGCATAAGTGGAAGGTATTTTTGGTACAAGAAACAACAATAGGTAATAACAATACCAACTGTAGCTGACAAAGGAACCACACCTATCTATCATACAAGGTTTTTTTTTTTTTTTTTTCCCTCTCTTTCCTTTTTGTGAACTGATAATATGCTCAAATGAAACATTTAAATAGCAGGATTACCCTCAATCCCAGAAGAAAACTCAAATAAAGGTTTGGTACCCTCATCGGATGCTTATTAACTATTCAATGCGCTTCCATATACACTAGTCCCAAATTACTTGGGACCCCTTTCCCACTTTGAAATTGAAGAAGTCTGAACCCTAACTATGCATTTTCATAAAAATAAGGCTGATATCCTTTTGCAATATATAGTTTTTTTTAGGTTATGGACTCGGAAAGAGAATAAAAGATATGATCAGCAACTGACATAAAACATGCACTATAAACTGCATAGGCATTTGATAAATTAGATCACTTTATTGCTGTTTTTTTATTTTTTTTGTTTACTGTCCTGATATCCTTTTGCAATATATAGTTTTTTTTAGGTTATGGACTCGGAAAGAGAATAAAAGATATGATCAGCAACTGACATAAAACATGCACTATAAACTGCATAGGCATTTGATAAATTAGATCACTTTATTGCTGTTTTTTTATTTTTTTTGTTTACTGTCCACAACATGGAAACTATCATTCACATTTGCAAGAATTAAGTACTTCAACAGAAAAGGTAATGAGGAAAAAAAAAACTAACCTGCCAGTTACCATCTCCTGTTTCTATAACTGATAAAAATGTACTAACAACTCTTGACAAACAAATTTCTTTCAAAGGCAATTTCACAAGGGCCACCACATAACACTTGTGCATGGCCAAGCAGATGCAAATGGGGTCAACACATGGAGGGAAGGCCAAATCTTTATCAATAACATGGGAAACCAGAAATCAATATCAATAACACCCAAATCTTTAGGCTTTATATGAACAGCTGCTTACTAATTTGAATTGAAAGGTGAATTCAAAGGTAGAACCAAGTGATTTAATGAAATCTTCACTCTAATTCTCCCTATACTAAATTACAACGCTGCCCAAATACCAAACAACATAGTAATTGCTTTCTTTTTTAAGCAATATAGTAAGAGTAGTTTTAGTTATCACTTTTTTACAGCTATTATTGTGATATGCTTGAAAGGTAAGAGTAGTTTAATTCCCTCTACCCTCTCCCAATTATTAAAAAAGCTCAAAATGGCATTTCATTCTCCATCTGCAATCCTACCTTTCTCTGTTATCTTTTTTGATAAGCAAATATCACTCTTGTTAAAAAAAAGGGTCTAGACCAGTACATAAAGAAGAGATAACAGAAAAGAAAAAAAAAATTACTCCATAAAGCGCATATCATCCACGTACACTCTTGCATCGCCACATGCTCAAATAAATATTAAATATTTTATTTGAAATGAGATCTATTGTACGAGTTCATATATTTTAATGTGGTTGGAGTTAAAGGAGTTTTGCTATTGACAAGATTCCTTTGTGTCCCTCTTAGCATGGAAAAAGAAAAAGAACAGCCATCTGCCTTAAGACCATCTAGCTCAAATCCTCCATCCGCGGTATGTTATTTTATTTGCAATATATCAATAAAATTAGATTCGAGATTAGTTGATATTTATTTTCTCAATACATCAATAATTTATCCAATAACATTTCAGGAGATACCATCAACTTCTCCAAACATCCCAATGCACGGTTATTATGGACCAGTGCCTGCATGGTCACCGGGTTTTCTTCCATTTTCTGTTGTCAACCAATATCCAAACAATATACAGGTGGTGATGTCATGTTCGCCGTTTAATTTTAATAAGTTAGTTTACTTGGGATATTAATTGTAGTTGGTTTTTTGTTTTTAAGAGTTTAATTGCACTTTTTATTTCCTTGTTTCCAGAATGCTAATTACACATTTCAACCTGGCATGGAAGGCCAGTTGTCTCTCAGCAATACCTCCGTTACAAGCAGATTTTTGGGTACCGAGGATACCGAGGATAATAGACCCTCAGTTGGGCAAACTGAATCGCCAGCTACATCTTCTGATGTTGAAGAAATTCATCCTAATAGAGCAGGTGCAGAAGAAATCGAGTGTGGTAGTGCTGGAACATCAGAGAAAGTGCAAATGGATGGTGATGATGATCCAGTTTCGGGGATGATGTTTAATTCCGTAGAAGATTTAATGACTTATTATAAGGAATATGGCCAGTTCACTTGGATTAATCCAAAGAACTCATCACTGCTTGATTAGCCTTGGTTTTGAAAACTGAAAACTGCACATCCAAATTTTATTTTATTTTCATGTAATGAATAATTAAGTATTACTTTAAGAAATTTGTGAACTTTATAAATATTGTGCAAATAATAAATTTGCACTATCATTAGCATGCAGAAGTTACATTGTAATGTGCAATAAAGTATTTCCCATAATGGTTGAGATTTGAATGTGCAGTTCATCGTGTGAAGGCATGCGCACCTGAAGCCAATCCATGTTTTAATCATTTATTTATTTTATGTTTTAAATTGATTACTTTTAAGTAAGACATTTCGGTATTTGAGGTAGTTTTTATTGATTGTGTTCACAGATTAGTAAGCATGAAGACGAGAAGCCGTCACCTGAAGCCAATCCATGTATAGTCATAATGAATTTGCTCCAAATGTACTGCCCTTGTTTTGATTTCAAAGGAGTTTTGGGAGTCATGGCTTGTATTCCGTTCAGCACCAAGCAGTTGTTTAAGTCTCGTTGTAATGGCTATGTATATGATCTGTTATAAAATGTATAGTGACTTATGAGACCTTAGAACTGATGTATTAATGCAGTTGGTTTGACTTTTGGGTTTGGTTTGATTTGTAATGGGACGAATGAAATGGAAATTATTATTTATACATTTACATGGGAATTGAGCTTGTACATGGCTTTGATTTTTGCCAGCTAACAGTAAGGGAAAAAGAAACACGTAAATCAGCAAATCAATATGCCCAGGATGTGTGAAAACCTATCATTGTATCAGGAAAATTGAGTAAAATCTGAATATTGTGGCAACCAGAAAATTTCGGCAGCATGTGTTGGACTACAAAAATTTCATGACAGCTTGCCCATCTGATATAAGCAGTACAAGATGGATGCAGTTTAGGATATTTAAGCAACATCCCATTCTTACACAAGTTTCAAAAAAAATCACTCTTACAAGTTCACAAAATAAGGAAAACAAAAACAAACCGAAATACATTCAGTGAAATAAACCATCTATAATGAACATCTGCATTAATTTTCCTGATCTCATCCAACAAAAGAGCAGCAGAAATTTATCCGAACCAAGCAAACACTATTACAGTGATAATTTATCCGAACCAAGCAAACACTATTACAAAAGTGACAACCCAATACAAACACAATAACTTTCGCTTTTCCTTTCTTAGAGTCTTTGCCATCTCTCTCACTTTATCTTCTCTTTTGCGAACGGCATGCTCGCGCTTTAATACATCATCCCACGTCTTCGAAACCTTATTCTCCCTTAATAAAATGTTCTTTTCTACCAATTGAAATATATCCGGCCATACTAAGAAATCACACATCGCATCTCCCTGTACACAGTACATAAATCCAAGTTAACATGGATCCCTATACACCATCAATCAGCAAATCAATATGCAAATCTAACCAATTTAAAGTTGATTTACCGTATTATACTTTGGGCAGGCAAAGAATCTCCTTCCAGGATTTTTCTTAGTGTAGGACGTCTTTAGTGGTGTTTTTAAACCACACCAACAAGTTGGTGATTCTATGACATTATCATTAAATGAAGCTGATGATTGAGATGATGCCATGTATGATTCTGAAGAATCAATTCGTGGATCCCTTGTATTAGTCAATGCACACTTAAAATTGATAAGTAAAGCCATGAATGGTTTTCCAAGTTATTTTCATGCTTGATATATGCTTAGCTGAAACCAAGTGCATGCATAGTACTAGGAGCAGTTTTACTTTAGTTGAATGTAAAAATCACTCTTGTTGATAATTTAGACATTGACAGACCTGAGATAGTTGGTAATATGTTTGATGTGAACATGAGCCCCCCGTGGTGAATTAGACAAACAATTTTCAGCCCTTTCAGATAGAATAAGCATGGAGTAGGAGCAATGGCAAAAGTTGTAGGGGTTCAAAATAAGTTAAACTAATCTTGGCTGGGGTTTAGTTGTTAGTCATAATCATGCTGTTAGAGTTGCTGAGCCTACTTAATCTGAAATCCAACCTAAAAGAAATGACAAAGTAATTCCTATTCATAACAGAAATTGAAAGGTCAAATTTATAATCCACCAAAAAACCAAAGCAAATCTAGACTAAAAACCTCTAAAGACTGGTTTAGTTTCATACACATTTCAAACCATCTCATCTCATTTTGTCTCATCTCAATATCCAAATATCATTCAAACACACATTTTTCAATTTTAGATATTCAATTTCGATAAACCCATACAGTACACGACAGCTATAAAGTTATTAAGATGTTTTATTAAAACAAAAACCTTTTCATGAAGTAAGTCACACGATAGCTAGGTAAAGATATTAAAAAGTTGAAGAGGGTTTGAGCCTAATGGAATCAAAAACAAAAGAAAAATGTAAGAGAATAATATTGGTAGATGCTGATGAAGAGTTTGAGTGAAATGCCCAAATTCTAGTACTATTTATAAGTTGTTAGATAAGACATCAATTATCATGGATGATGCGATCACCCATTGTATCAATTTCATAGATATTAAAACAAAAATACTATTTTATAAATTTGTTAACTCATGCAACAAATTTCCCCAACAATAATGTATTTAACGTTTGGGAATAAACAGAGTTGCAGATATATATATATATATTTTAGGGTCTGCTCTTGCACATCATTGGACATGATAAAGAATGCAGAAACCCATTCGGCATTCACACCTTCCTATACCCAACCCAAGGTATTAAGCTAGAACTTTTATTCCTTGAGACAATAATATAAAATCACATTAAACCAACTGGATGAATCAATTCATCGCATGAAATTAGGCTAGTAAAAGAGAACAAGGATACCTCAAGTTCACTGTGTGATTGTCTTTGTGTTAAATTGCTCGTAAAAATCATTCACCTCTTTCAAGAGCTGCCCTTGCAGTGCCTGTTGACGCCCTTTTCCAGCAGCAACTTCTTATTCTGAATATGGAAATCAATCTTAAATTTCAGATCTCAACTTCTGTTAGGATCATAAATCAATTAGGAAATAGAAGCTTACACCAGTACACACACACACACACATATATGTATGAATGCATGTATTCACATTCTCAAAGACAATTCAAAGAATTTCAATGGTGCATACAATGATATTAATACCATGAGATGAATACTTGCAGCAGAGTGAACACTAAAGTAACGCAAAAATTAATATACAAATACAAATGAAACCACATGGAAGTCTCGAGCACATAGTAATATTTATCTCGATCCATTTAATATTTTCTAACTAATAAAATATGATATTTATCCCTCAGAATCCATTGCTCATCAAAATAAATTCAGTCCACTACTTCTAAGAGAACTAACCTAATTTTGAAAATCGGCCCAATTGATGACTTTGCCAAATTATTACGGGTTAGGGTACAGGCTACGGGTTAGGGTTCATGTTACGGGTACGGGTTAGGGTTACGGTAAACGATGGGTTAGGGTTACGGGTTAGGGTACGGGCTACGGGTTAGGGTTCATGTTACGGGTACGCGGGTTAGGGTTAGGGTAAACGATGGGTTAGGGTTACGGGTTAGGGTACAGGCTACGGGTTAGGGTTCATGTTACGGGTACGCGGGTTAGGGTTAGGGTTAGGGTAAACGATGGGTTAGGGTTACGGGTTAGGGGTTCACATTTCGTCTTCTAGTGTTTGAACTCGTTGTTCATCGTGAGTTCAAATAAGTTGGTGCTGGTTCGGTGATGTGGTAAGAGCCTGTGGTTGCAGGGTTTGTGGGTCTTGGGTTTGAGGAGAAAAGAAGCTCGAAGTGCTTACCTGCTCTGTAGGCTTCGGATTGCCGATATGGTGGAGAAGAACCGGCTTCGTGGCTGTGGTGGAGAAGACGAAGTGGTTCGTGGAATTGGTGAAAAGAAACTCGTTTCTCCGCTGACCGAACCAGTGCGGAGGAAAACGATGGGATTGGGGACGAGAGGGGAGATCGAGTGGGAGTGGAGGAAATAGGTCAGATTGGGGACGAGAGGGGAATTCGAATGTGAAACAAAAAAAGTGGGGGAAATGAATTTCCATTTTTGTTTTAACTCTAAACGATACCGTTTATCGCCACGTAGGACCAGGTTCTGCAGCCGGTTTCCCAAAGCGGTTGCAAGCAGCGTTTTTGTATTATAATATACATATGGCTGTGCATTAATTGCATGTCTCGATGTGATGGTGATTTCCCACCTCTCCTACTTCACAGTACGTGCACTTTTAACCGGGAAATATTAAATGGGCCATTTATTTTCTCTGAGAAGCCAACAACTTCAGCCATTCTAACCGAGAAATAGGATCAAGAAAATACATTAATGCAGTCATGAGCTGTCACAACGAACATTGACAGAAGTATCACATGATCAACTGTACGTAACATGAATCTAGCTATTAGGTGGGCCGGGGGAAGACGTTGATCAGCAACTCCGAAGGCAATTTCATGCATTCTCGAAGCCTCAAGCTTTTTTATTTTTTAATTTTTTTCACAAATGGACCGGTTCCGCGTTATGATTGACCAGTACTGGTTTAATTAGTTTTGTATTCAGCATTAATTAATGAATTGATGGAGAGTTGCAAGCTGGGCAGTAGTACTGATCTTTATGGTGCTGGAGAGACTCAGACCTGTGAAGTTCAAAGGGTCGTCGTCGTAATTAAGGGTCAACTCTCATGAATTAGCGCACTATCGATCGATGCTACTGGCCGGAGTACTCTCAACTTTTCAAATGGTGACTTTGACGGTACGAGTCACTATACTAAACATCCTCCGGAGGCAACAACTCTTTTGGTAATTATTATTTTTTCTTTCTTGTATTGTTTATGTGTACGCTAAGTATTCATTTTCAATTCAACCAAATTGATAAAAAAAAAACTGAATATGAGTAATAATCAATACATTTATAACTTTCTAATTGCTAGTTTACAATTATTTATTCAACCGAATTGATAAAAATAACTGAATATAAGAAATGATACTCACAAATGTGAGTATACAAGTATAGCACAATTATTTTTAAAAAAATTAATAAATACAAAAGTTACATGAAAAAAATTAATTTCTTAATAATACAATTTATTTTTTTTAAAACGACTATACAATATCTAGGTATTCCACGATTTTATATAATATTATAGTTGAATATAATAGTATTGTTTTTGGACAGATTTATAATAGTACTGTAGGTTAATTTGTTTGGTTGAAAGTAGGTCAGTAATTGAATTTGAGAAACTAATTGGGGGATGTATCGAATTATATTAAATTTGTTTTCATGAAAAGATAAAACTTGGGCCCCTCCTCGTAAAAGCAGATTCTTTCCGAGTAAATGATCCATTAAAGCATGAGGGGTACTTGTTTCCTTCTATTTTCTCTCTTTTTGGAAAGCGAAAAGGTGCGAATCCAAATAGAATTCTCCAGTTCTATTATTTATGGATCGGTTCCATTTCTCCATTTATTTTTATTTTCTATGGAATATATAATGTCCTATTTTTGTAAATATTAACTTATTGAGATCCCAATTATATCTATCATCCTTTTTTTAATTTAGTAATCTAATTTACTCGTAAAAAAACTATATAGTTGGATTCTGGTTGAACATCTCATCATCTCTACTTAAAGTTTATTACTTGTCGAAAATCTATGCCTATGCGCTTCAGTCAATCAAACTAATTTCATACAATATCTACATATATAAGAAAAATGATGTACTTCATTTGAGATTTTTCCATGTCAACTATATTTCCTGATACCGCGTAATATTTGAAATTATCCTCTATTTTAATGATAGCTAGTCATATTATAATAAGATCACTTAAAATATAATATATTAACAAGTGAGACTTGAAAAGGAGTAGGTGACACATGATATAATCTTTTTATTAAAATAATACTTTAGATTTGATAATTGATGTCACCACGCGGCCGAGGACCTGAAAAGGAGTAGGGGATTAACATATGATATAATCTTTTTTTTTTTCTCAGGAATATCCTACTACGATCATTTGTCCTAATTCAGGCTTTCTAAGAAAATTGTTGCTTTATCAAAAGCAAGCCAGTACCAACCAATTAACAATTGTCAGTACTTATATATATAATTTTCTTTTTAACTTAAAGTTGATAATTTGTCCTGTCATTATTTTCTATCACGTGGTAAGTTTTCCATCTTGGGGCAATGGGGCCAAACTAGACTCTAGAGTAGTCTTTTTGCCTCTTTGCTGAGGTTATCCTCTCACTGGGTATCTGACCAGACCTGACTGATCTCTCATTCGCTCTCTCTCTACCTGGCGGCCGTATGTTTCCTCATGTCCTTCCACGCAACTCTTTTTAATTTGGTCACTTTTGTCTTCCTCGGTCTACTGATCCCCCATGCATGCCCCCACCATGTTCACGCGCACACGTTCACTACTCGGTTGCCCTTCTGTTTATATAGCTCGCGCACCTTTGCCTGCTTCCTTCATCAACTAGCAAGATTGTGTCAGCTTGTCATCCCACACCATGCAACACTCGTGCAAATATTCCTACGTCCACCTCAGCTTCTCGGTTTTCGTCTTCCTCAATTATCTAACAATCATAACCAGCAATCCCTTCTCTCCAGATTACTTCCCCATTCCTAATTTGGCGCTTAATTGCGGTTCCTCTGCCATATCAACTGATCCAGATGGCAGGGAGTGGATAGGAGATATTGGCTCACAATTCTTTTCCCCGCAACAATCTAAGGATAGCTCAATAGTCTCAAATTTCATCTCTCAAGAGCCATCTTTCAATCGTATCCCTTACTCTACTGCTCGGATCTTTGTTTCTCAATTCACTTACACGTTTCGTATCAGTCCGGGCCCAAAATTCATACGCCTCCACTTCCGTCCAGCTAAATACAAAAGTTTGGGAAGGTCTAAGGACTACTTCACTGTTACTGCTGGTCCTTTCACCCTCCTTAGGGATTTCAGCGCTTCCCATACTGCAGATTTTCTAGGCTCAAAGTTTTTGGTCAAAGAGTTCAGCGTAAACTTGGAAAAGCATAGGAGCCTGAAAATAACTTTTACTCCGTCTAAAGATGCCTCACATGATGCGTATGCGTTTATAAATGGGATTGAGATCGTCTCGATGCCCACTGGCCTTGATTACACTCGTTTTGGAAATAAAGGTGCCGGCCGTAGATCTGATTTCCTGGTCAAAAAGAATACCAGTCTTGAGAGTACCGGACCCCAGCCCAAAGATTCATTACACCGGCCTCCTGCCCCAAACCCCACAACCTACTCCAAGAACAAAAAGACATTATTGCTCCTTACCATTGTTGGTGTTGCCCTGGGTGTCGCAACCATTTTCTTTCTCTTGGGCTTAAAAATATTCTTGCAGAGGAAGAAAGTAAAGACCAACGATATCAAAACATCACCATCTCTTGAAGGATTGTGCCGCCGCTTCACATTGGAGGAGATTCGTGCTGCCACAAACAGCTTTGCAAGGAATCGTATCATTGGAAGAGGAGGTTGTGGTCAGGTGTTCAAAGGCTACATCGATGGCGGACGCACCCCGGTTGCCATCAAGATCATCGGGCCAGCTTCGATGCAAGGGTCTCAAGAGTTTAGAACCGAGATCGAAATGCTATCAAAGCTCCGTCACCCCCACCTGGTCTCTTTGATCGGTTACTGCGACGACGAACAGTCCATGATCATTGTGTATGACTTCATGGCTCATAAAACGCTCCGCCATCATCTTTACAACACGGATGATCCTCCATTGTCTTGGAAGCAGAGGCTGGAGATTTGCATCGGTACTGCTAGAGGGCTAACGTACCTCCACGAAGGTGCGGAACCCACGATAATCCACCGCGACGTCAAGACCAGCAATATTCTTTTGGACGAGGACTGGGTGGCCAAGGTTTCGGACTTTGGGCTTTCCAGGCTGGGCCCAACAAGCTTGTCCAAAAGCCATGTCACCACGAAGGTGAGGGGCACGTTCGGGTATTTGGACCCGGACTATTACTTGACCTGTCATCTAACGGTGAAGTCCGATGTTTACGGGTTTGGGGTGGTGTTATTCGAGGTGTTGTGTGCCAGGCCAGCAGTGGATAATGGGCTAGACGAGGAGCAACACAGTTTGGCCCAATGGGCCAGGCGTTGTTACGAAGAGGGTACGGTTGATCAGATCATTGATAGCCGTCTGATGGGTGTGATTGCCCCAGAGTGCTTGAAGGTGTATACAAACATAGCGTATAGATGTTTGTGTGAAGAAAGAAATCAACGGCCCACGATGGCAGAAGTGTTGAGGGCCCTCGAGGTTGCGAGGGAATTGCAGGAGATTGCCGATGGTGGGGGTGGGGCTCAGAGGATCGTGATAGACGAGGAAGTTCCACTGTGCGGGGGAGGAAATCTGGTGGGAGCTGAAACAGGGAACAATGGAGATCTGGTGCATTCGTGTCCAACGTTTT
Organism: Juglans regia; assembly: GCF_001411555.2. Classification (NCBI taxonomy): domain Eukaryota; kingdom Viridiplantae; phylum Streptophyta; class Magnoliopsida; order Fagales; family Juglandaceae; genus Juglans; species Juglans regia. The sequence continues at coordinate 7,513,076 of NC_049901.1, read as the reverse complement.
GGAAGAAAAGTGCATCTCGGAAGGAGCTGCTTAGATTTTTCAGTGACAAGGCGGGGCTTAAATGGGTGAAACGGCCAAACCCACGTTGTGTCAAGGGATGTCGTCTGGTGAGTCCAGAGTATGCTGCCTTGCCACGTGTCCAAGTGAAATTACCTGATTTGAGTTGCTGCGGGCCACATACGACACCGGGGAAGATTTTAATTGAAGGACAATAATTGTTGACGAAGAGGGAGAGAGAGAGAGAGAGAGAGAAGACAATTGGGTTTAGTTTTATAATATTGTGAGCAATTATGTTAATTGGTTGACGAAGACTCTCATAATAAGGAAATGGAAATGCTGATGTCCTAACGTTATAGAAAAGATGGATGGGGTTGTTATTAAAGGTGTGGTGTTATTTGGTTGGAAGGTATCCCCAGCAGAAAAGGTGCCAAGAGAAAAAAGGAGTTTGGAAACATCACATCCTTACAAGTGATTATTAGATGCGCCCACCAAATATGAATCATATTATAAATTTTTTTTAAATTTTTTTAAACATTTTTAATTATTAAAAAAAATAAAAAATTATTAAAATCACTTTTTTAATTATTAAAAAATAAAAATAAAAATAAATAAATAAACACATTTAATAAGCATACTTAATAATCATATTATCGTTATTTTAATGCGCAGTTGAATGCAAGCCAGGGCATTATAAATATTCGCTCTAATCTCCGCTATTGATATGACATATCTCGTAACGTAACAGTGTTTATCTTGCTTGCATTTACTTGGTGAAGACCAGCAGCATGCTTTTATCAAGATCAGGTTAATTACGTGCATCGGATGGTTAGAATCAGAGTCGCCCACGTAATTTAAAAAAGAACAAAAGAAAAATAGATTAAAGCTACATTTTCTAAGCCCACTCAACCGTAAGTGGACGGACCACCCACCCTAGTCAATGACAGAAAGGTGTGGTCCAATTTTACATGTCACTACAAATTAAAAATTAGAAAAAAAAATAATTAAGAAAAAAAATGTTTGAGCAAATTACCCTCGCAATCAAAACGTTAAAAAGTAAGTTGGAGCCATATGGAGGCGTGTGACCCATGAATAATAAATAAGTACATATAATTTGAAATGGATACTAAATAGATCTATTTAGGTATTTTATTCATTTTATATTACCCCAAATCTTTTATCGTAGTCATAATATCTAAAAGTAGTTGAATTTGCAATAACTATCGTATTTTTGTTTTCATTTCATTTTAGGGTTCTGAAATCCATTTATCTAGCATCTCTTTTTTTCATTTTGTTAAAAAGTTGGTCGTCGACCAGAATCGATGATGAAACTAATGGTCATATCAGTTTTTCATCATAATTATAATATACTCACCCACACACAATCAACATTTATAATTCTTTTCTTAAAAGAAAAATACAAACTAACATGGTGATTGTTAATTGGATTCCAAATTAAACAAACTTCGAGTGATGGCTGGAATATAAATCATGACTTAAAGACTCTTTAAAAAAAATAATTAATATTAGAATTTTTAAGAGTTACGGTTCGTATTTTAGACTTTTGAATTTTTCCTTTTAAAATAATTTAACTCTGTGGTTTTGTTTTTGTAAAAATGGTAGAATCTACCATGAGATGGTAACGTATGATTGAAGAGTAGTGTAAAAGGGGCTATATCGTGTATGGAATATTTTTGATAAGTGAAGTGTCCAACTTGCTTACACCTTTGAGAACATATACATCACAACAATTCACAAAACACTTGGAAAAAGACAACATTTTTGGGAGTATCTCCTTATACTTAAAATAGTCGATAAACAGTAATGAACAATATAAATTCCGTCTTCCACTTATGTCCCTTGATCTCAACCTCACAGCAATCATAGTCCAAACTCATCGTAAATCATCTCAAAATCACCGTATGATAATCACAAACTCATCGTAAATCATCATATTTTTACAAATCACAAAGTCACAAAATGTACAAATTCACAACATGGAAGAGGTAGCAGCTCGGCTGGGCATGAAGGAGCAGGGGAGGTGCCATGGAAGGCTAGTGGTGGCGTCGTGGGCTGTAGGTGGCAGATCTAGGCCGTCATGGTGATGTAGTGGCGTGGGTTGGCTAATGGCAGCGCTACGGGAAGAAACTCGTGCGTGTAGAGGCGCTACATGGGTGGGTTACGGAGGAGCTACAGGTGGTGGGTTCTATGGAAGTGGTCCAGAGCATGAGGAGAACTCGATAGTGGTGCTTGGTGGAGCTCGGGCTGAGCCGCAGTAGCGCAAGAGTGGAGAACCCGTGTGTTGAGACCCATTTCGGGTTGCTCGAGTGCACCTAAAGGAGGAGTTGCCAAAGGGTTTCGACGATGGTATTTGGTCACCGGCGTGAGGGGAAGTCGATGAAGTGGTCTATGACGCACAGTGGCGTTGGGCTGCTTGAGGGAGAAGATCAGGTGAGAGAGTGCGAAGACGGGGCTCTGAAACGGAATGAGAGAGAGGGAGAAAGGAAAAGTGAAGGGAAAATGAAAGTTTTAGGGATTTAAATCACAACCTTTCATTTTAAGTCCCTAGATTTGATCTAACATTAGAAATTTAAACACTGATTTAAACTAATTTAAAATTAAAATAATTAAAATATAAATAGCATATCATACATAAACTATCAAATTTAATTTATAAAATACTAATATTTCATCATTAAATAAATGATGAAATTTTATTAAATATTTTAAGAAATTAAAACCATATAAATAATTAGAGTTTTAACATAATTTAAATATAATAATATTCTTAATTAACTAAATTAGACAAACGTCCCTTGAACGTCACTCTATTATATATATATATATATATATTTATATAGGTTTTGATTTTCTTGGATTTCATAATAATTGGGTTTTGGCGTTGGCACAAGCTTACAAAATTGGGTGGAAAAATCGACGCATGTACAATCTATAAAGTCACCTAGAAGTTGCACAAAACATTATGTATATTCCATGAAGTCGCCAAGAACTTTCTTAACGTGGCACAAAACAAAGTACAAAGTATGTTTTCTTTAAGTACAAAATGAAATACTAATGTGGCACAAAACACAAAATCAATCATGCTAATGTGGCATGCCAACTCAGCATGGTCAAAGATCATATATTATTGGTTGTGTTAAGGTGGCAATGTCATGACATGCTGCCATGCACATAACACAACTCTATGTGCTAACTGTTCTGATCCTTTTAATGACTAGTTATTCTTCGTGCATTTAACTTGGATTCTCAAGGGTTCTTACGAGTTGCATTTAAGGTTTTGATAATAATTTTACTAAATGCAATTGTACATGACCAGATATGATACATACATTTTTTTTTTTATATATAACTTTCTTCTAAAATAGAGGGTAGCTATATAGAATATAATAAAAAATAATACTATTTTTTTTTTATGAAATGAAACTATCACATAAGTTGGTAGTAAAATAAGTTGTAAAATAGTTACATGAATCTCATTGTTTGATAAGAAAAATTCTACTATCATCATTCTCACACAACATAATTTTTTTTTCTTTTACTAAATGTGTGGTATATAGATGATGAGTACGTAAGAGAATTCAATAAGTTTAAGAAGAATAAAACTAAAAAAAAAAATTTAAATTTAAAAAGTTAAAAAAAAAATATAGTGTGTGGAGATGATGAGTAGTAAATCTCATTTTATATATATTTTAAAATTTGATTAACATACGTAGCTCAAGTCTAGAGATATTCTTTGGACACCCTATACAAACTTAAAAGTCTACCAATCTAAATAGCTTAAAGGGTACAACAATTAAGAGTGAGATTGGAGGGGACATCCCGACCGGTTAAGCTCCAAGGTGGGCCTAGGCCCTCACTTATGACTAAAGCCAGCCTTATTATCGAGAAGCCCAACTCAACACCAAGAGAACCTAGCTCATAGCCATTACCGACGGGATAACTATCATGTCGATGGCAAGGGATAGAAAGGGTGATCATTCAAATCTACTAAGAGATGAACACTCATCTCTATATTTGAATTCAAATAAAAGAAAACCATTATCTGATAAGAGAACAAAGATAACTATAGGGTTCTATATAAAGGAAAAACTCAGGTAAGTAGAGAATATAATTTTTTTGGTTATTATTATCCAAAAAAGTCACTGACTTAGGCATCGAAGGCGTTCCCTTGAACAGTTGAACAACCCTACTTGAACTCTCAAGCTTTCCACTCTTTGGTTGCAGGTGATCGTAAGGTGATGGGGGTGAAACACGTCCATAACAGTTGGCGCCATCTGTGAGATTTCCTAAGTCTCACACTTAACGTGCCTTTCACATGACCATTATCACACGGTCTCAAGCAACTAGAGATAAGAGAGAAACTTCACAAAACATGGAGGAGAAACTGGCAAAAATGAAAGGAATAATAAAGAAACTTTCCACAGAGGTGAACTTACTGCGTAAGGAAAAAGAGACTCTCAAGTCATGAAACGGGCCATCAGGAGAGGATACTACACCCAGTCAGGCTAACATGGTAGAAGTGGAAGCAAACAGTGCAGGCAAAGGCCATCAGGAGGATGAGGAAGCAAAAAAGTTGCACCACGATGTATGGAGCTTGATGTACAAGTATGAGAAGATAGCCAAAAAGATAGGGACGTCCTATTCGGTCGATCAGTTGTTGTCCAGCACAAATCTATCATTTTCTACAAAAATTATGACGATGCCTCTGCCTTCCAAGTTTAAAGTCCTGTTGATAGATCTGTATGATGGCTCAAAAGATCCCATGGAATACCTTGAGACTTTCAAAGGTCATATAACACTTCACGGCTTCCCGGGAGAGATTGCATGAAGATTCTTCCCTTTGAGTCTAAAGGGATCAGGAAGAGGATGGTTTGTTGCACTACAACTGAATTCTATAGAAAATTTTTAAGAATTGGGCCGACATTTTTTGACCCAATTCATGGTGAGTAGAAGGCGTAAGAGGCCAGCCGCATACTTGTTAACTGTCAAATAGTGAGAGGATGAAAGTTTGAAAGCATATTTGACACGCTTCAATAAAGAGAAGATGATAGCTGATGATCAAGACGAGAAAATCATGTTGGCGGCATTATTGGAAGGTATTTGGCCAAGGAGCCCTTTTATGGCCGAGCTGGCTAGAAAAACCATTTTCACTTTACGGGAGTTCATGGATAGGGCTGATGATTTTGTTAATGCTGAAGACACCTTGATCGTCTTAACCGTCCAACTAGAAAGAAGGAGTAAACAATAATAGAGAGAAGGACTGAGGAAAGACCAAGATGGAGGCCAAAAGGCGAAAAGAGACCAACAGGAGCCAAGGCGGGGGAGAGTAACTTAAAAAGACATAATGGTGGTTATGTGCACTACTTAGAGAAAATAAAAGAAGAAGAACCAGTCAACGATAACGAGCGGCAAGCTAAGAAGTACTGCACTTATCACAAGACAATGGGACACAGAACCAAGGATTGGTACAACTTGAAACGAAAACTAGAAGAGAATAGGGGAAGTGGCGAGTTGGAACACTTGATTGCCCAGAACATCAACCCTCCATGGCGTACAAACGAACGAAAAATTGAGCACCAAAAATGAAGAATTAAGAGCCATAGGTGATAGAAATCACCAAGTAGGGAGAGAAGGTCAAATGAAACTCGAGATCGAAGAGCAAGAGCAAATGAAAACCGCAGGAACCCACCATTGGATGAGATACAAACGATCGCTGGTGGATATGCATGTGGTGGCCCAACTTCCTTAGGAAGAAAGGCCTAGCGGGTTGGGAAAGATACGAAGAAGTTCATAATGTGAAGAGACCCGCCAAATAGCCCCAAGTACAGGTATCCCCATGATATCTTTCGGCGACAAGGATTGCCGAGGGGTTGTATATCCCCATGATGATGCTTTGGTAGTAACAATGCTGGTAGCATATTTTACCACAGGAGAATATTATTTGACAATGGAAGTTCGGCGGATATTCTATTCTACGATGCTTTCAGCAAAATGGGAATCGGCGAAGATCACTTAAAACCAACACCAGCTACGTTGAAAGGTTTCACTGGAGATGCGGTGCAACTGATAGGGTCCATTACATTGCCTAGATATGTGGGTGCCGACCCTTATGTCACCACGGCGATGACTGAGTTTTTAGTAGTAAGAACTCAATCAGCATATAATGCGATCATTAGGCGACCAACGTTAAATACTTTAAAAGCTATCACCTCGACCTATCATCTAAGAATGAAGTCCCAGACAAGAGCTGGGATAGGCGAGGTGCATGGCGAGCAGGTCTTAGCCAGAGAATGTTATGTACAAGAACTCAGACAAGGTCAAAGAGAGGCCAGCATTGGAGATACTAAAGAACATACTGTCCTCCCACCAAGGCCCCAAGTAATGATAACGGAGCTAGAAACTAGAGATGAGGATGCTCTAAAGCAAGGGGAGGCAGATGAGCCCCTGGAGTTGGTCACTCTTGAACAGAATCATCCTGAAAGCCATATAAAAATCGAAACTAAATTGGCACAGAAGGAAAGACAACAACTAATAGATTTCCTTCTAGACCATAAATATGTATTCGTATGGAATCATAAAGATATGCCCAGGATAGGCGAGGAGGTCATCGAACACAAGTTGAATGTAGACCCAAAAGCACGCCCAGTAAAATAAAAAGAGAGAAACTTCTGCACCGAGAAATACGAAGCAATAGCAGAGAAGTGGATCAGTTACTAGCAGCTTGATTTATCAATGTTTTGAATACCGTACCGGACGTCTTACCGGTCAAGGCACTGGAACGAAATATTTCGGTACCGGTACCGTTTCGGGATAGCATTTTGGGATAAAGTTTCGGGATAATCGATATATAAAAAAATTATATATATAAATATATATATAAATTATATTCTAAAATAATAGTCTATATATAAATAAATTATATATAAATACATATATATAAAAATTATAAATAGTCTAGTCTGAATTAGGTGTTAAAAAATAAGTTTGTAGTTTGAAAAAACGAAAAAAAAAAAACACCCAGGCCGAAATTTAGTCCGGTATGGCCGGTACGGTCGGTATTTTAGCCGGTACGGGACAGATATAATACCTGTACCGGCCGGACGGCCGAAACAAAAAATTTCGGTCGTACCGGTCGGTACGGTACGAAATTTAAAACACTGTGATTTATGAAAGAAGCATAGTATCCAGAGTGGCTATCATACGTAGTATTAGTAAAGAAGTCTAACAGGAAATGACAAATGTGTGTAGATTTCACTGATCTCAACAAGTCTTGTCCGAAACACATTTTTCCACTACCGCAGATAGATCTAATAGTAGATGCAATAGCAGGCCATAAGATGTTAAGTTTTATGGATGCTTATTCAGGATACATCCAAATCAAGATGAAGGAGGCTGATCAAGAGAAAACTACTTTCATAACCGACCGAGGGTTATACTGCTATAAGGTGATGTCTTTGGGTTTGAAGATTGCCCCGGCGACTTACCAAAGGTTGGTGAAAAAAATATTTAAAGATCAGATCGGAAGAAACATGGAGGTGTTTGTCGATGATCTCCTAGTGAAAAGCAGGGAGTTATACCAACACGTGGAAGACCTTAAGGAGGCTTTCCAGGTTTTTCGTTGGTACCAAATGAAACTCAATCCAACAAAATGTGCATTCAGAGTGCAATTGGGAAAGTTCCTTGGTTTTATGGTGTCAGAGAGCGGAATCGAAGCAAACGCCAAGAAACTCAGAGTTATAATAGAGATGAAGTCGCCCACAAACTTGAACGAAGTACAGAGGCAAGATTGCAACTGTTAACAAGCTTATATCCCGATCAACGAATAAATGTCTTCCTTTCTTTCAAGTACTTAAAAATGCACGAGAGTGGGATGCTAGGTGCGATGAAGCATTTACCCAGCTAAAAGAATATTTGGTCAAACCACCATTACTCAGTCACACCAAACCGGGAGAGCCATTATCTTGTACTTAATAGTAACTCCAGACACCATGTTAGCAGCACTGGTGCGAGAGGAAGGAAAGGAACAAAAGCCAGCGTATTACTTAAGCAGGGCATTGAGAGGAGTAGAGACCAGATATCTAAAGGTCGAGTTGGTCGCCTCCGTCGTAGTAGTAGTAGCAAGACGATTACGACCTTATTTCCAAGCACATCCAATAAAAGTGATCACCTCGTCGCCTCTACAAAAGATTTTGCAGAAACTAGACACCTTGGGACGATTGGTAAAATGCTCAATTGAACTAAGTGAGTACAACATCAGTTACATACCAAAAAGCACTGTGAAAGGACAGATATTAGCCGACTTTGTAGCATAATTTTCAAATTTCAGATAAGAAATCCATAAACCGCCTGAGAGGAATCGATGGCAAGTATATGTAGATGGGTCAGCCTGCCGAGCAGGTGGAAGAGCCGGTGTGTACATAGTAACGAGTGATGGGGAAGAATCGTACCAAGCTGTATGATTAGAGTTTAAAGTGACAAACAACGAAGCTGAATATGAAGCAGTACTCACCGTTGTGGCAATCACGAGGGTATTAATACGCGAAGAAGTCGAGATGAAAGTAGATTCACAGGTAGTAGTCGGGCAAGTCATAGGGGAGTATTTGGTGAGGGGATCCAAGCTAATAAAATACCTTCACCAAGTCCAGGAGCAGAGCAAAGACCTCAAATACTTTCGAATCAAGAAGATACATCGAGGAGACAATTTCAAAGTTGACCGATTGGCACGTGCAGCCTCATCAAAGCAAGAAGAAGCTTTACCATGGAAAGTTGAATTAGAAACGATGGCTAGTCCAGTAGTAGGAGAAGAAAGCTTGCAGATCGGAGAAAGTATGCTAGGGTGGGCGGATGATATAAAAATGTATTTAAAGACAGGTGATCTTCCCCCATCTTGGAAAGAGGTAAGAAAGTTAAAATGCAGGGCAATGTGGTTCACCATAGTCGACGGAGTGCTCTACAAGATTTGCGGGATGAAATAAATACACGAGAGGATTTGCGGAAGTCATTCAAGAGGGCGATCACTCGCCGCAAAGATTGTAAGGGTAAGGTACTATTAGCCAAACACACTCAAAGATGCGAAGGAATTCGTGAAAAAATGTGTCCAGGTCCAGGTTCAGGTTCATGCACCAATCCCAGGTGCACCTCCTGAAGAGTTGCGATCCATAACGTCTTCATGGCCATTCACCCAATGGGGAGTAGACTTGGTAGACCCTATGCCCACCAACAAAGAAGGAACTAAGTTCATCATTATAATCATTGATTACTTTACAAAGTGGACAGAGGCTGAGGCGATGGCTACCATAACCGCCCAAAGTGTAACATAGTTTCTGTGGAAGGAAGAGTATGCAGGTTTAGGATTCTACTAAGAGATGAACCCCCATCTCTATATTTGAATTCAAATAAAGGATAACCATTATCTGATAAGAGAACAAAGATAACTCATGGAGCTTTATATAAAGGAAAAACTCAGGTAAGTAGAAGATGAAATTGTTTTGGTTATTATTATCTAAAAAAGTCACTAACTTAGGCGTTGGTGGCGCTCCTTTGAACCTCCAAACTTTCTACACTTTAGTTGCAAGTGATTGTAAGACGGTGGTGGCGAAACACGTCCACAACAGAGATGATTGTGAGACCACACTTTACACTGTTTTAATTGCTAAAAAGAAAAGTCTACCCAAGTTTTTTCACGCAATTAGACAAATATCTCTGGTGGGGTAGCATTTTCGATGTCACATAATATTCATACACCTAAGCACACGGCACTCGGTATGATTTGTGATTGTGACACCAGACCCATTATATTAGGTTGACTTTTCTGATTTGATTTCTTACTAATTAAACGTAGATTACTATAGAAAATTATACGTGTGGGGAGGATGAAAGGGACTGTGTAGCTAATGCTGAAACTAGGGGGGAAAAAGGAGGGTTAAAAACTAGCTTCATTTCAGCTACCCAAATTTTGTACCAAGAGAGAGAGAGTACAGAGGTATTTGGCATTAATTTGCCATTTAGCAGATGATGCTGAAATCCAATGAACGTCTGTGCATGCAGGCTCCATAATATGGCGTGAACGATACGTTTACAACTTTGAAGATTGCAGACAGGTGATGCTAAATATTAAAAACAGCGTCGGCCCCTCACACATTGCTCATGGCTGTCTGCTTTGGGCATTACCTTTGAGGGATCACATTGTAATTTCAACTCTTATTAATTATAAGCATGCTGCTCTTGTACCACATAATTTGCTGGATCAAATAATTCAGAGTCATAAATATGAAGATAAAGAGATAAGTTGGAAGTTTTGTGTTTAATATTTTGTTGCTACGGCCGGTTAGTCAATGAATAAAATATCAAAAGATCATGAAATGTTTTGGGGCTTTTACCGGGATGCTGAAGTTTTTTACTGTTGCATTCGACCACTGCAAGTTGCTTACGGTAATTACTGTTTCAACTATGGATTAACAGTAATTAAATATTGTTATTGTATAAGCAGATTTCGTTGTAAAAGATTTATTAATTACTGAAGAATTCTTAAGTACAGCAAAAAAGTATGAAATGTATATTAAATGAAAGAATCATATTAACATCAGCATTGAGTCTCTTCATAATTTCTATATTTTTTATTTTTAATGAAAGGAGACTCGGGGAGTCAAAAGTCAGAAGCAGGAGTTTTTGCCCCCAAGTAAAAACTTATCTTTTGGGTAGTAAGAAATGTCGAGAAATGTTGAGAATGTTTATGAATAGTAATAAAAAAGTAATAATAAAATATTGAATATTAGTAAAAAGTAGGTGAAAAGTAATAAATAGTAGAAAAATAAATAAAAAGTAATAATAAAGTAAAGAATAGTAGTGAGAGTACTTGAGGTACTCAGACTTGCCAAACATACCAGTTTGAATGTTGAAGTGAGTTGAGTTGAGTTGAGTTGAGATGATAAAATATTGTTAGAATATTATTTTTTAATATTATTATTATTTTGAGATTTGAAAAAGTTGAATTGTTTATTATATTTTGTGTTAGAATTTGAAAAAATTGTAATGATGAGTTGAGATGAGTTGAGATAGGTTGATGATCCAAACGAAGCCGGTTGTGTTTAGATGTTGAAGTGAGTTGAGTTGAATTGAGTTGAGATGATAAAATATTGTTAGAATATTATTTTTTGATATTATTATTATTTTAGAATTTGAAAAAATTGAATTATTTATTATATTTTATATTAGAATTTGAAAAAGTTATAATGATGAATTGAGATGAGTTTGACATCCAAACGAACCTTGGTTGTGTTTCGATGTTGAGTTGAGTTGAGTTGAAATGATAAAATATTGTTAGAATATTATTTTTTAATATTATTATTATTTTGAGATTTGAAAAAGTTAAAATATTTATTATATTTTATGTTTGAATTTAAAAAAATTGTAATAATGAGTTGAGAGGAGTTCATCAACCAAACGTAGCCTTAGTCTCTTTTGCCTAGCTATCTGATCATGACTCATTGTTTGTAAAGAAAATATAAATAACACTCTACTGTGTATAACTCACGCTGCATACTAAGTGTATTAGGTGAAAAAAAAAAATCACAGTACGGATATGCTGTGGCTATTGGCTGATATCCAGAAGAACTCTCGTATGTATTTTATTAAAAAACATTTTCACAATTAACGAAGACTTTTCCACTGTTCAATGACCCACAGCCTCCGGGAAACACCTCACCTTCTTCCTCGCTCGATTTGTGTTTTATACATAGCAGTCTTCTAAACTTTACCAAAATACCTCCTCTGTCTCTTCTAACTGCTACAATGAGGCCGAACCCACTCCTACCATGTTTCGCCCCTCTCTGCCTTGTCGTCATCTTGCTGCACCACATGACCAGCACCGTCGCCGGTAACTCTCCGTATCCTTACACACCGGTCGACCAAATTCTCCTCAACTGCGGTTCCTCTGGAAATTCAACTGCATCAGATACTCGGATCTGGATTGGAGACTTCAATTCAAAATTTCTCACTCACGAAAGCCAGTCATCTCTTATCAGCACAGTTAACGAACCGCCGAATGTCCCCCAACTCCAAGTGCCTTTTACCGATGCAAGGCTATCTCTAACCCCGTTCACCTACGTATTCAACGTCACTGCGGGCCAAAAATTCGTTCGACTATACTTTTACCCCGCTTCCTACTCCAAGTTCGACCGCTCTAATGCCCTCTTCTCTGTCAAAGTTGGTGGTTTTACCCTTCTTAGCAACTTCAACGCTTCACTTAACGCAGATGCCGGCGGTTCTGGACCTACCATATCCAGAGAATACTGTGTCAATATCGAAGAAGATCAGAGGTTGAACATAACCTTCACTCCAACTCCGAGCGTTTATAATTCCTATGCTTTTATCAACGGAATCGAAATCTTGTCGATGCCTACTAATCTCTATTACACTCGCGCTGACGATCAAGGGGCTCATCTTATCGGCCAGCAGAACCAGTACTACCTCATCGAGAACAGCATTTCTCTCGAGATGGTATACAGATTAAACGTTGGAGGGAAAACCATCTCATCCGCTGATGACACCGGAATGTTCCGGGAATGGCAAGACGACTTCAGGTACTTAAAAGAATATGGAAGAATGTTATTCTTACCTTTAAACACTACTATCAAACCGAAGTTTACCGCCGAAGTACCCCAGTACACTGCACCAGAAGATGTCTATCGCACTGCCCGATCCCTGGGGACTAACTCAACTATCAACCTGAGCTACAATCTCACCTGGCAATTCCCCGTAGATTCTGGGTTTGATTACTTCATTAGGCTGCATTTCTGCGAGTTTCAACCCGAAATTACTGAAGCGTCAGACAGAAAATTCCATATTTTCATAGCAAATCAAACCGCCGATGAAGCAGCCGACGTGATTTTGTGGAGTGGTGGAAATGGTGTGCCCGTGTATAAAGACTACGCCGTTTCGATGCGTGCAGGAACCGAGAAGAAAGTGAATCTCTATGTTGCGATAGGAGCGCAAAGGTGGAAGACTTCATACCAGGATGCAATCTTGAACGGCGTCGAAATCTTTAAAGTAAGAGACTTTAACGGCAATCTTGCAGGACCCAACCCCGATCCACTTCCACCGAACCCTCCAACAATTGCGCCACCAGCACAGGCAAAAAACTCGAAAGGGAATAAAACAACAATATTTGCTGCCGCCGCTGGTGGAGTCGCCGGATTTATTCTTCTCTCAATTCTCGGCTTCTTGATTCTCTGGAGGGGAAAGAGAGTCAAGGAATCGGGCTCCAGTGATGGGACCTTTTCGTTCACTACGACCAAGTCAACAAAGATCCGCAAGTCGTCTCTTCCATCCGCTCTGAGTCGATACTTTTCATTGGCGGAGATTAAAGCAGCCACCAACAACTTCGACGACATTTTCATCATTGGTGTTGGGGGGTTTGGTAACGTTTACAAAGGCTATATAGACGGTGGGGACCACCCAGTGGCGATCAAGCGTTTGGTACCAGGTTCTCAACAAGGAGTACACGAGTTCGAGACCGAGATTGAGCTGCTCTCACAACTCCGCCATCTGCATCTTGTTTCTTTGATTGGATATTGTAACGATGGTATGGAGATGATTCTCGTCTACGATTATATGGCCCGCGGAACCCTACGTGATCATCTCTACAGGTCCAGTAATCCTCCTCCCTCATGGAAGCAGCGTCTTCAGATTTGTATCGGTGCAGCACGAGGTTTGAGCTACCTACATACAGGTGCGAAACAAACAATCATTCATCGTGACGTGAAAACCACAAATATCTTACTGGATGAGGAATGGGTAGCCAAGGTGTCTGATTTCGGGTTGTCCAGAACGGGACCCACCGGCGTGTCTATGACCCATGTTAGCACTGTCGTCAAGGGTAGCTTTGGGTATCTAGATCCCGAGTATTACAGGCGACAACAATTGACGGAGAAATCCGACGTGTATTCATTCGGAGTTGTCCTGTGTGAAGTGTTGTCTGCAAGACCACCAATATTGAAAACTGCTGAGAAGAAGCAAGTGAGCCTTGCTGAGTGGGCCCGACAAAGCTCTCGCAATGGAAAGTTTGATCAGATTGTTGATCCAACTTTGAAGGGTCAAATTGCGACCGAGTGTTTGAATAAATTTGGTGAGGTTGCTGTGAGTTGTTTGCATGACAGTGGAGTCGAACGTCCATCGATGAATGATGTGGTGTGGGGCCTTGAGTTCGCATTGCAATTGCAAGAGAGTATTGAAAAAGTAGGCAAGCCTGATCATGTGATTGAATTGGAGATGAATGATGCTGAGAAGGCTCTCTTGCCTCAATCCAAGAGTGATGATAGTAATAACATGTTCAGTAGTAGCGGTGGGCAAGTGTCAAGTATATACAGCAATAGCGAGGTGACGATGACAAGTAGTGGAGATCAGCAAAGTTCTACCTCTAAGGATTCAGATAGACTGGGGTCCTCTGGAGCTGTGTTTTCTGAGATTATGAATCCTCAAGGACGCTAAAAGAAGGTACTTGGTATATTGATCTGTATACTATTGCTTTGTTTATATATTTAGAATCATGTATTTATTATTTAGAGACAGGATGACAGTGGTAATGCGAGTATGTGATAAATTCTAATGTAAATTCTAAAATGACAGTGGTAATGACAGTGGTAATGCGAATTATATATATATAGTGTTAGAAATAATTACATTTGTAATGTAAATTCTAAATTCTAATGTAAATTCTAAAATTTGAATTTTATAAAAAAAATTATACATAAAAAATATGTGATGTAAAAATTTTCAAATAGCAATCACGTAAATCTAACCGTATTTAAAAACTCAAGAGACACGTACACGACTAGGGGTGTAAACTCAAACCGGAAAACCGGTCCGGTCCGAAACCGGTTTTTAAAATATAAAAACCGACCGGTTCCGGTCCGGTTCTGGTTCCAGGATTTTTTGGCCCGGACCAGACCGGTTGATTAAAAAAATAAAAAATAATATTTTTATATATAAGTTTTATACAAAATATTTTATATATATTAAATAGTAATATATATAAGTTTTATATATAATGTATAATTATAAATTTTTATGTAAAATTTTATATATAATATATATATTCATATATGAAATAATTTCTTATTATAATTTATAAATTATTACATAAAATGTTAATACTAAATTACTAAAAGTTTATAACTAATACTAATATATAACTTATAACTATACCAATAGTCTAATATTAATACTATTATATAGTTTAATATATTAATAAAATTATAAAACAGTTTTTTTTAAATCAATTTTTTTTTTATAAACAAATTTTTAATAACAAATTGTGAAATTTACATTTTAAAAAAATCAAAAAACCGGACTAGACCGGACCGGAAACTGGTAAAACCGGAAGTACCGGTTTAGGAGAATAACCGGTGCGTAATAAGTTTTGAAAAATACAAAACCGGTACATACCAGTTCGATCCTACATTTTATCCAAAACCGGACCGAACCGGACCGGTTACACCCTATACACGACAAACATCCATCTGAACTCCCCCTCCCCCCATTCAACAAAGCGGAGTCCCTAGACTCGCCACGAAGTTGGATCCCTAGACTCGTTGAGGGGTAAGGCCAAGTCTCTAGACTCGCCGACCCCAGTTCAACAAAGTCGAATCCCTAGACTTCTCTCCAAGCCAGGTCCTTAGACTTGCTACGGAGAAGGCCAAGTCTCTAGACTCGTAGACCCCTCGTTCAACAAAGAGTCCATAAACTTGCCTCAAAGTCGGGTTCCTAGACTCGCTGTAGGGTAAGGCCAAGTCTCTAGACTCACCGACCCCCTATTCAATAAAGTCGAGTCCCTAGACTCAGCAGCCCCGTGCACGCGCTCTATGCGGCCGAACTCGACCCTCGCTCTCCTCGTTGAGACAAGTTGTCTGCCCGCACACTGTGTAATCGAGCTCATCTCTATCCAGAGTTCGGAAATGTTTGTCGCTCAAGCCAAAGGAACAAATGCACGGGACTGGTCTCCGAAATTTATTTCCATGAGTACTCGGGCAGACCAGTTCGATCGCATATCTTAAAAGATTCTTAATGTCTTTTTGCCCTTAAAAATCACGAGGTACTGTCAGGGGGTAAAAATAATAAAACATCAACAGTAGTTCCAGCCTAAGGCCTGTCACTATAAGACAAAATAGGGGCTGTCAAGGAGGTAAAAGGGGGAAGAGGGAGTTCAGATGGCAGGTGGGAGGTGTCAGGGGGTTGGGGCCATGGTGTCTGGGAGTGTAATGGGCTCTAAGGGGAAAGGGCGAAAATGCTTAGAGGGTTGCCAAGAGAAATGGGACAAAGGAAGGCCTGTTTGGCACGCGTAGCAGACCTTGACTCCACTGAAGGGGGTAAGCAGGCAAAGCAGTCAGATAAATAAGGGGGTTCAGACGATTTCGAAGGATTTTCTTCTTCTTCAGTTCTGTTTCTTCCTCTTCAACCTCTCCTTTAACCTTAGAATAGAGAGCCCTGGCAAAAGGTTTTTCTCCAGTAAATATATCCGAAGTCACCATTGTACAGTAAGGAATGAGAAACCAATAGAGACTGTAAACAAGAATATTATAATGGATTTCTCGTCTCCAAACGCCCAAGGACGTAGGCATTATGCCGAATCACGTAAACTCATGTGTCCATCTTCTTCTTTTTTTCTCTACACATTTTTCTGCTATGAAAGTACGCATCGACACCGTACAGCCACACCGGCACGCTTTCGGGAGCTCCTAACAACACCAATCGAGGTCCAAGTCGCCCAGTAGGGTGGGAATGAATTTTTCTCCCATTCTGGTCTATTGTGCGATTTTTAGAGTACCAACTCACTTCAGTCCATCTAAATATACCAAAGTTTGGGAAGGTCTAAGGACTACTTCACTGTTACTGCTGGTCCTTTCACCCTCCTTAGGAATTTCGACTCTTCCGTTACTACAGATTTTCTAGGCTCAAAGTTTTTGGTCAAAGAGTTCTGCGTAAACTTGGAAATGCATAGGAGCCTGAGAATAACCTTTACTCCGTCTAAAGATGCCTCACATGATGCGTATGCGTTTATAAATGGGATTGAGATCGTCTCGATACCCACCGACCTTTATTACACTCATTTTGGAAATAAAGGTGTCTTCCCTAGATCTGATTTCCTTGTCAAAAAGAACACCGGTTTTGAGATGGTATACACACACTAAATGTGGGCGGGAGTTCCATCCCAGCAATGAAGGACTCCACCATGATGTTTCCGGAAATGGTCTGAGTATCACATGATCAACTGTACGTAACATGAATCTAGCTATTAGGTGGGAGAAGACTTTGATCAGCAACTCCGAAGGCAATTTCACGCATTCTTGAAGCCTTAAGCCTTTTTTTTTAGAAGCACTTGGGGCCGGTCGGGTGTCAAGTCGTGTTTTACACCAGCAAATAACAACATGCCACACATGAATTTCAGTAATATTGTAAATAGAATCGCATGTAGCATATCACTACTTCAAGGAAATTTCATTTCCTGTGAGTCTTCTGACGCTTAACATCTGAACTCACGAACACCTTCCCGGAGACAACAACTCCTCTCTTCTCCAGTTTTATCTTCTCTCTCCTCCTCCCCCCACTCCCGTCGGCCTCCTCCCCTGCCTCTCTCTAAAAAAAATTGTCACGTCAACCTCCTCCCCTATAGCTTCCGAAGAATTTGAGGGGTTGTTATTCTACAAGGGTTGATCAAGATCATACAAATCAGCTCATTTGAGCATTTTATCAAGCATCTTGCATCCATTCCCATTTCTGAATACAGCCAACGAACCCAACAATCTAATCTTTCCTCATTGCATCACAACAAGCATTCACCATTACATCACAGTAACTATTTATCAGGTTCATCACAGAAAGCATTTACGCAGGTCCATAACGAATTACCATGGAATACACAGCAAGAATCGGTATAAACAAAATAGAAGAAAATTCTGAAAATTCTTCCAAACATTTATGTAGCCTAATGTTCAAAAATAGTACTCAATTATCTAATTAAAGAAAATGACAATTATAAGATATTTTAACAATTATAAGACTTTTGAACAAATTATGCATCGTATGTACGTGTTTCAACGGAGGAGTGCCTCGGACGGGTCTAGAAAATGAATAAGATTTTAAAATATGTGGAATTGGAAGAACTGAACGAAAAAGAAGAAAAGAGAATAAATGGAAGAGCAGAATGAAAAAAAAAAGCTAGAATCGGAGAGAGGATAAACAGAAGAGAGGAAGAATCGGGAGAGAAGACGGAAATGTTTTTTACAATAAGATGTGGTTTATTGTAAGACAAATACACTTGTCACATGCTGTGTTTCTGTTGGCTGGTGTAAATAAGAGTTAGACACCCAATCGTTTACGAGCCCTCACGAATGGAGCGCATTCAGACGCTGTACATGGAAGAGATATAAGAATATGGGTCATGGTTCCGCGTTATGCTTGACCAGTACTGGTTTAATTAGTTTTGTATTCAGCATTAATTAATTGATGGAGAGTAGCAAGCTGGGGCAGTAGTACTCTGATCTTTATGGTACTGGAGAGACTCAGACCTGTGAAGTTCAAAGGGTCGTCGTCGTAATTTTGGGTCAACTCTGAATTATATCGATCAATGCTACTGGCCGAGTACTCTCAACTTTTCAAATGGTGACTTTGACGGTATGACGAATCATGACCACTCTTTTGGTAATTACCTTTTATAATCTTTTTTCTCTCTTTTATTGTTTATGTGTATCGGTAAATTTCATTTTCAATTGATAAAAATAACTGAATATGAGTAATAATGAATACATTTATAACTTTCTTATAGTTCGTTTACAATTATTTATTTCACAATTCATTAAAAATAAAATTTAATTTTATAATTGGGCCCTCGTAAATTGATAAACTAATTGGCGCGATGTAACGAATTAAATTCGTTTTCATGAAAAGATAAAACTCGGGCCCCTCCTCTTAAAAGCAGATTCTTTCCGAGTAATGATCGGGACATGAATATGATCCATTAAAGCATGACGGGTACTTGTTTCCCTCTATTTTCTCTCTTTTTGGAATGCAAAAACGTGCGAATCCTAATAGAATTCTGGGAAAAGTGTACTTTAACTGTAAATTTTTAAATTCAAAACCTGAGTTTTGCTCATAATCAAATAAAAACCGTCTGATTAGATCAATTTAATCCAATAAATTATGCTAAGGTTATGCTCCAGTACTATTATATGAAGAAAGGACTTTTTTCTTCCAGACCTTATAGTTATCTCCCTTAAGTTCAGGGATATCATAACGAATATCAGATAAATTTACAAGTTGTGCAACTGCATAAAATTATAAGCTTACGTTAAAATTGAGACCTAAATAAATATTCATGTTTTACTAGTGTAAATCATGCTTAAAAATTGAATCTAATGACATAAAATTACATGTGGACTAAATTTTTAATTCAAGTAGATTAAATTAATCTTTATGTAGAATTTTATCAAATTATTTACTTAATTCATAATTCTAAAGGGTATATTATGATTTGATGTATATTCTATCTTAAACTTTTATGATAAAACTATCAAATTATTTACTTACTTCATAATTCATGTGGGTAATTTATGAATAACTTGATATTTTATCTTAATTAATAATATAAATATAATAAAAATTCATGTGGGATAAAATTTATTATATTAAGTATAATTAATTACAATTAATGTCTAATATTCTTTATGTGATCCTAATCAATCATAATAATTTTACTTAATTAAAGGTAATGTGGCTATTCTCTAATTAACATAAAATTATATGGATCACTAAACATTTAAATTGAATAAGACTAGCTTAATATTATGAATTACATAATTTTAACTAATACTAACATGTTATTATTATGCACAAAATATTCATAATATAAGCATAAAAATTGTATAATCAAAACTATAATACTATGCATAACATTTAATTTCATGCTTTTTAAACTATATACTCATCCAAAAATTGCATGTATTAATATAAAGCAAATTTAATCAATTTATGCAAATTAAATACGAGCATAATAAACAAATTTACACTACAATTATTCAAATTATATATATTTAAATTAAATAAAAATTATAAGCACAAAGGGAATGGGCCAAAAAACCCACTTTACAAACTATCTATAAAAGTGGAGAAAAAAAAAATTATTTATTTACTATTATTATTATTTTTTTTAAAAAAACTGACTCATATAAACAACGTGTCGTTTTCCTTACTGTTTGAAAAAGAAAAACAACCATATAAACGACATGTCGTTTTTATTAAATTTATAAACGACGTGTCGTTTAGTTCGCTATACTGAATGAACGCTGGCCAACTAAACGATATGTCGTTTTCCACAAAACTGAAAACTACATGTCATTTATCTTCACAATGGATAAATGGCTTCCGAACTAAACGACGTGTCGTTTATCATTATACTGGATACAAATTCCTGAGGTAAACGACATGTCGTTTGGGCCGTCTTCAACCTCCAGACAACACGCAGATTCGAATTTTTCCAACCATTTTCACGTCAAAAATCACGTTTTTATTCACAGGAAGTTTAGAAAAACTATTTCTTTATGATTTCTAAACTTTTTTCAAATAAAAAAAAGGTCCAAAAATCAAAACTTAAATTTTTTTTCAAAGTTTCGGCCAAAAACAGAGATGAACAGAGTATTGATTTTAAACACCCAAGTAGAGGAAATCGGAGCTCTGATACCAACTGTTAGACAAAAAATAATTCTACAATGCGGAATAACACTTTAGAAACAAGAATCGACATATTTTAATGCCAAGAATGATACCTCCAGCCATTGATGTTATTCACTGGTTTTATTACGTTTCTCACTGTGTTTGGCACTTCCAAACTATTCTCCACTCTATCTAGATGGTGTAAGACTGAAGGAATTGAGTGAGTGAGTCTGGAGACCAAACATTGTATTTATAACCGAAGCCTCCATCAAATTTCGGTGTTATGTGTCCCACGTGATCCTATTTTCATAGGATCAGTTATGAACGTGATGAATAAGAGTGGTGGACCACTTAAAGGACTCCTAAGCGAATAGACTCATTCTCATGAACGGTTCCGTGAGAAACGGTCAACATTCCATCCCAGCAATGAAGAACTCTGCCATGATGTTCTGGAAATGGTCTGAGTATCATATGATCAACTGTATGTAACATGAATCTAGCTATTAGGTGGGGGAAGACGTTGATCAACAACTCTGAAGGCAATTTCACGCATTCTCGAAGCCTCAAGCCTTTTTTTTTTCCTCACGAATGGAGCGCATTCAGCTGCTGTACATGGAAGATTGAAGAAAATGGGTCATGGTTCCACGTTATGCTTGAGATCATTCCCATCGGTTCCGTAATCTCTTTTTTTCTATAATTTGAGAAAAAATTTAAAAAAAGTTTCAAAACTTCCTTCCATCCGAAATTCTATCTTAGGAAAAATATTTAGGAAATGAATAGTATTCATCTCCTAAATTATTTGTATTAATATTTTATTCATTTCAATTAAATTATTTTTTCTTCCAATCATCTATAGTTTTTCTCATACTCATATTTGTTATAGTTTTAAATAATAATTTTATAAATAATATAAATAATAAATAATACTCATTCCAAACCCATCCTCTTGCAACAACTCTTTTGGTAATTACCTTTTATAATTTTTTTTTCTTGTATTGTTTATGTGTACGCTAAGTTTTCGTTTTCAAATCAATCGATTTGAAGAAAATAACTGAATATGAGTAATAATGAATATATTTATAACTTTCTTATAGCTCGTTTACAATTATTTATTCAACTGAATTGATAAAAATAATTGAATTTGAAAAATAATATTTATAATTGTAAGTGTACGAGCGTTGCATAATCACTTTAAAATAATTTAATAAATATAAGAGTTATATAAAAAAATAATTTTTTAATAATGTAATTAATTTTTTTTTAAAACGATTACACAATATTTGAAGACTTTACGATTTTATAGAATATTATTCTTGAATATAATAGTATTGTTTTTGGACAGATTTATAATAGTATTGTAGGTTTGTTTGGATGATGAGCGCGTTCAGCCTTGGGAAAGTAGGTCAATAATTGAATTTGAGAAACTAATATATAATTGGGCCCATCGTAAATTGATAAACTTATTGGCGCGATGTAACGAATTAAATTTGTTTCCATGGAAAGATAAAACTTGGGCCCCTCCTCGTAAAAGCAGATTCTTTCCGAGTAATGATTCATTAAAGCATGAGGGGTTCTTGTTTCCCTCTGTTTTCTTTCTTTTTGGAAAGCAAAAACGTGCGAATCTTAATAGAATTCTGGGAAAAGTGTACTTTAATTGTAAATTTTAAATTTCAAAACCTTAGTTTTGCTCATAATCAAATAAAAACCTTCTGATTTGATCAATTTAATCCAATTAAATTATGTTAAGGTTATGCTCCAGTACTATTATATATGGATCGGTTCCCTTTCTCGATTTATTTTTATTTTCTATGGAATATATAATGTCCTATTTTTGTAAATATTAACTTATTGAGATCCCAATTATATCTATCATCCTTTTTTTAATTTAGTAATCTAATTTACTCGTAAAAAATTATAATAAGATCACTTAAAATATTATATATTAACAAGTGAGATCTGAAAAGGAGGAGAGGATACATGATATAATCTCTTTATTAAAATAATACTTTAGATTTGATAATTAATGTCACCACGCGGCCGAGAGACCTGAAAAGGCGTAAGGGATTAACACACATGATCCTTTTTTTTTTTGAGGAATATCCTATGATCATTTGTCCTAATTCAGGTTTTTCTA
Organism: Juglans regia; assembly: GCF_001411555.2. NCBI lineage: Eukaryota > Viridiplantae > Streptophyta > Magnoliopsida > Fagales > Juglandaceae > Juglans > Juglans regia. The sequence continues at coordinate 7,490,221 of NC_049901.1, read as the reverse complement.
TAAAAAGGAAAGAAAATTGTTGCTTTATCAAAAGCAAAGCCAATACCAACCAATTAACAATTGTCAGCACTTAATATTTTCCATCACGTCGTAAGTTTTTCATCTTGGGGCAATGGAGTCAACTTCTCCTTTAGTAAGCTAGAGTAGTCTTTTTGACTCTTTGCTGAGGGTATCCTCTCACTGGGTATCTGACCAGACCTGTCTGATCTCTCATTCTCTCTCTCTCTCTCTCTCAACCTGGCGGCCCTATGTTTCCCCACGTGCTTTCCAGGCAACTCTTTTAATTTGGTCACTTTGCCATCCTCATCAGTCTACTGATCCCCCATGCATGCCCCCACCATGTTCACGCGCACACGTTCACTACACGGTTGCCCATGTTTTTATAGCTCGCGCACCTTTGGCTGCTCCCTTTACCAACTAGCTAGATTGTGTCAGCTTGTCATCCCACGCCATGCAACACTCGTGCAAATATTCCTACGTCCACCTCAGCTTCTCGGTTTTCGTCTTCCTCAATTATCTAACAATCATAACCAGCAATCCCTTCTCTCCAGATTACTTCCCCATCCCTAATTTGGCGCTTAATTGCGGTTCCTCTGCCATATCAACTGATCCAGACGGCAGGGAGTGGACAGGCGATATTGGCTCACAATTCTTTTCCTCGCAACAATCTAAGGATAGCTCAGTAGTCTCAAATTTCATCCCCCAAGAACCATCTTTCGATCGTATCCCCTACACTACTGCTCGGATCTTTATTTCTCAATTCACTTACACGTTTCCTATCAGTCCGGGCCCAAAATTCATACGCCTCCACTTCCGTCCAGCTAAATACCAAAGTTTGGGAAGGTCTAGGGACTGCTTCACTGTTACTGCTGGTCCTTTCACCCTCCTTAGGAATTTCAGCGCTTCCCTTACTGCAGATTTTCTAGGCTCAAAGTTTTTGGTCAAAGAGTTCAGCGTAAACTTGGAAAAGCATAGGAGCCTGAAAATAACTTTTACTCCGTCTAAAGATGCCTCACATGATGAGGCGTATGCGTTTATAAATGGGATTGAGATCGTCTCGATGCCCACTGGCCTTGATTACAGTCGTTTTGGAAATAAGGGTGTCGGCCCTAGATCTGATTTCCTTGTCAAAAAGATTAATACCGCTCTTGAGAAGACCGGACCCCAGCCTAAAGTTTCATTACACCCTCCTGCCCCAAACCCCGCAACCTACTCCAAGCACACAAAGACATTATTGCTCCTTGCTATTGTTGGTGTTGCCCTGGGTGTCGCAACCATTTTCTTTCTCTTGGGCTTAACAATATTCTTGCAGAGGAAGAAAGCAAAGACCAACAATATCCAAACATCACCATCTCTTGAAGGATTGTGCCGTCGCTTCACAGTGGAGGAGATTCGTGCTGCCACAAACAGCTTTGCAAGGAATCGTATAATTGGAAGAGGAGGTTGTGGTCTCGTGTTCAAAGGCTACATCGATGGCGGACGCACCCCGGTTGCCATCAAGATCTTCGGGCCAGCTTCGATGCAAGGGTACCATGAGTTTAGAACCGAGATCGAAATTCTATCAAAGCTCCGTCACCCCCACCTGGTCTCTTTGATCGGTTACTGCGATGACGAACGGTTCATCATTGTGTATGACTTCATGGCTCATAAAACGCTCCGCCATCATCTTTACAACACGGATGATCCTCCATTGTCTTGGAAGCAGAGGCTGGAGATTTGCATCGGTACTGCTCGAGGGCTAACGTACCTCCACGAAGGTGCAGAACCCACGATAATCCACCGCGACGTCAAGACCAGCAATATTCTTTTGGACGAGGACTGGGTGGCCAAGGTTTCGGACTTTGGGCTTTCCAGGCTGGGCCCAACAAGCTTATCCAAAAGCCATGTCACAACGAAGGTGAGGGGCACGTTCGGGTATTTGGACCCGGACTATTTCTTGACCTGTCATCTAACGGTGAAGTCCGATGTTTACGGGTTTGGGGTGGTGTTATTCGAGGTGTTGTGTGCCAGGCCAGCAGTGGATAATGGGCTAGACGACGAGCAACACAGTTTGGTCCAATGGGCCAGGCGTTGTTTCGAAGAGGGAACGGTTGATCAGATCATTGATAGCCGTCTGATGGGTGTGATTGCCCCAGAGTGCTTGAAGGTGTATACAAACATAGCGTATAGATGTTTGTGTGAAGAAAGAAATCAACGGCCCACGATGGCAGAAGTGTTGAGGGCCCTTGAGGTTGCGAGGGAATTGCAGGAGATTGCGGATGGTGGGGGTGGGGCTCAGAGGATCGTGATAGACGAGGAAGTTCCACTGTGCGGGGGAGGAAATCTGGTGGGAGCTGAAACAGGGAACAATGGAGATCTGGTGCATTCGTGTCCAACGTTGTGGAAGAAAAGTGCATCTCGGAAGGAGCTGCTTAGATTTTTCAGTGACAAGGCGGGGCTTAAATGGGGGAAACGGCCGAACCCACGGTGTGTCAAGGGATGTCGTCTGGTGAGTCCAGAGTATGCTGCCTTGCCACGTGTCCAAGTGAAATTACCTGATTTGACTTGCAGCGGGCCACATACGACACCGGGGAAGATTTTAATCGAAGGACAATAATTGTTGACGAAGAGGGAGAGAGAGAGAGAGAGAAGACAATTGGGTTTAGTTTTATAATATTGTGAGCAATTATGTTAATTGGTTGACGAAGACTCTCATAATTAAGGAAATGGAAATGTTGATGTCCTAAAGGTGTGGTGTTATTTGCCAGGGGTTTGGGGCCCAGAGAAAAAGGAGTTTGGAACATCACATCCTCACACGTGATTATCAAATATGTACATAGTATAAATGAATTTTGATTTTAATATTTTTTAAACATCCTTAATTATTAAAAAAAGAAAAATCTATATAAATTCATTAATAATTATTTTCTTAACTATTAAAAAATTAAAAATAAATATAAATGAGTAACCATATTTAATAACCATACTATCATTTTCCTTATTTTAACGTGCAGTTGATTGGAAAACAAATAGAGAGAATAACATGCAAGTCATAAACTCTCTTCAAGGAGAGGGGAGAAATGATACTTTTACACACAAATCTCTCTCAATAGAGAGTGCAATCAAGATGAGGAGAACTAATTTGGATTATCAACCAAAATAAATACTCAAATGAAGATATAATTTTAAGATTCAGGCATGAAAATAAAAATAAGAACATTTACACAAGTGTAAGGTTTTGCACAAGTGAGAAACACAAAACAAATAACAAGTGTCATCAAGGTGGTGCTCACAATCATCACACCAACTTCATCTATGCCTGCAAGAACATACTGAATTTCATTAGCAGAATTTTATGACACCAACTTCAACTTCAACTATACCAACACATGTCAACATAACATTTGTAGCTCACAATTATCAGACCAACTTCAACACAGATTCATAAATTTACTCTGTTTCTCACATTAAACTTGAAACAGGAAACAACAAATAAATAAATATAAATGACAAACTTACAAAAAAATAAATAAAAAAGCACAAACTCATCAACCTAAAAAAGCAAACAAATAAATACAAGTGACAAACTTAATTACTTCAAACTAAGAATTGGAAATAAGCATGATTTATGGGTAGATATAGTATAAAAACAACAAACAAAACAAATAAAAAAAAGAATTATAAAGTTCAAGTCAATTTCAACTAAAAGTTCTCAAAACCCAAATTCTCAGGTTAAACACCTTGTATATACTGACAATATTCATTTTAAGGGCTTGTTAGCATCCACAAAATAATTGTGCATTTGGCACCATAAATAAACTGTATAAACACCGACAAAGTACCTATCTTGTGCAGAGTAGGTTAGCACATTTTCATTAACATCATCAAACTCTACAAATTCGGGCCATTTGAGAGACTTGGACTCAAACAGAGCAAAACCAAATTCTGGTTTTCCCCTCTGTATGTACCTAACCATTTAACAAGGGAAATATCAAGATAAAGGATACCCCGCACAAAATGTAGGAAAAATCCCTAAAACCCATGGACTGCACAATTAAAATTCATTTCGCAAAAATTTCATGGGAGTGGTAATTAACTTGAAGTGAATGTGGATGTGTTCGTGAGAAACAGTGAAGGAAAAGGGCCTTACCACCGATCGGTAACTCATAACTCCAACAACGAACACAAATGCACAGCAGCAAACCCACAAGAAATCTGCAGTGGAGAGAGACAGAGGGTCTATTGTGAAGAGAGAGAGAGAGAGAGATGGAGAGAAATACCTGTAGGTTTTTTGTGCACCGTGTGAGAGACAAAGATGGATTGGGGAGAGAGGGGGGAGCGGCTGGAGAAAAATGAACAAGGGCAAAAGACGGGTGAATTAAATTTTTTTGCGGCGACTTATTATCGCCGCAAAAAATAAAACTTTCGCCGCTCAAGATGTTAAGCTCATTCAGCGATTAACAAAATCTCTTTTGCGCCAACTAAAATTCGCCGGAAATAGTCTCATAAATTTGGGAAAAGGCTTACGAATTTTATGACAACTATTATCGCTGCAAAAAAGTGATATTGTGGCAATTTTGAATTTTGACAGGAAGAAAATTGCCGCTACAGTAAAAAAAAAAAAATTTGCTATGAAAATAGTCGCCGCAATAAATGAACAATGAATTTAGCATCAGAATGTCTTATGAATTACGTTGGAATTCAACGGCGAATTAAAAATCGCTGCAAATAGTCCTTATTTGCGGCGATTTTGTTTGCGACAATCTAAAAATTGCTAGAAAATGTCCGATTTCTTGTAGTGGGACCTCCCTTGCTAGCTCTTGATTTGCTAGCTCTTGCAGAGTCATACACTCTACAAGAGCTAGCATATATATATATATATATGGACGATATTGCAAATGCGAAATGGGGATTGGATGGAGAACCATTTCCGGGTAGCCAGCCACCCTGTCATGTGAAGGTCGCTATCCGAATTGATCTCTAGCTTGAAATGGATCTTCTAGGGCATACAGTACATACACATGCAGTTTGATCTCAAGCTTGTCCCTCAGTTAGTCGATCATTCCATGAAAGTGGGTCCGCCCACCAATGAACGAAAGGTGTGGTCCAATTTTACATGTCACTACAAATTAAAAATTAACAAAAAAATAATTAAGAAAAAAAATGCTTGAGCAAATTACCCTTGCAAACAAAACGTTAAAAAGCAAGTTGGAGCCATTTGGAGGTGTGTGACCCATGAATAATAAATAAGTCCATCTAATTTGAAATGGATACTAATTAAATAGATCTATTTAGTATAAATTATAAGGTGTCAAACACATACAAGACCACCAGATTGATGAGTCATGAAGAAATTAAATTTATTTGATGAGCTGTAAATACACATTGTTTATTTAATATTTCATTTACCAATTCTATGTAACTATAAATAGCCATTGTATATGACAGATCAATACGCAGAATCATTCCTTCAACCACTTTGTGCATCTCTGTTATGAGCCTATGCATTATGTTATTTGCATTCTGTCTGCATGTGTGCGAGTCTGTTACATCATCTTCTTCCTTGCTTCTGCATCTTCTTCTTGCTTCTGCATCATTCTTAATATGGTACCAGAGCAATGATCGAAGATTCTGACACCAACATGACATGTCGAGCTCAAAATAACCACCAAAATCCTGCAAGCCCATTTCTTATTCAACCAGGCGAAGGTGCTTCTTCTTCCTTAGTCCCTAATTTGCTGACTACCGAAAGCTATGTCACATGGGCGAGAACGATGTGCCGAGCTCTCAACATCAAAAACAAGATTGGATTCATCGATGGAACCATCACCAAGCCATCAAAGACTTCTGATCCTCTCTATGCTCCCTGGGAGCGCTGCAATGACATGATTATAGCATGGATACAACATTCGGTTAGCTCAAACCTTTAGATCGAGCATTGCGCATGCCGATACAACTGACGATTAACAAAATCTCTTTTGCGCCAACTAAAATTCGCCGGAAATAGTCTCATAAATTTGGGAAAAGGCTTACGAATTTTATGACAACTATTATCGCTGCAAAAAAGTGATATTGTGGCAATTTTGAATTTTGACAGGAAGAAAATTGCCGCTACAGTAAAAAAAAAAAAATTTGCTATGAAAATAGTCGCCGCAATAAATGAACAATGAATTTAGCATCAGAATGTCTTATGAATTACGTTGGAATTCAACGGCGAATTAAAAATCGCTGCAAATAGTCCTTATTTGCGGCGATTTTGTTTGCGACAATCTAAAAATTGCTAGAAAATGTCCGATTTCTTGTAGTGGGACCTCCCTTGCTAGCTCTTGATTTGCTAGCTCTTGCAGAGTCATACACTCTACAAGAGCTAGCATATATATATATATATATGGACGATATTGCAAATGCGAAATGGGGATTGGATGGAGAACCATTTCCGGGTAGCCAGCCACCCTGTCATGTGAAGGTCGCTATCCGAATTGATCTCTAGCTTGAAATGGATCTTCTAGGGCATACAGTACATACACATGCAGTTTGATCTCAAGCTTGTCCCTCAGTTAGTCGATCATTCCATGAAAGTGGGTCCGCCCACCAATGAACGAAAGGTGTGGTCCAATTTTACATGTCACTACAAATTAAAAATTAACAAAAAAATAATTAAGAAAAAAAATGCTTGAGCAAATTACCCTTGCAAACAAAACGTTAAAAAGCAAGTTGGAGCCATTTGGAGGTGTGTGACCCATGAATAATAAATAAGTCCATCTAATTTGAAATGGATACTAATTAAATAGATCTATTTAGTATAAATTATAAGGTGTCAAACACATACAAGACCACCAGATTGATGAGTCATGAAGAAATTAAATTTATTTGATGAGCTGTAAATACACATTGTTTATTTAATATTTCATTTACCAATTCTATGTAACTATAAATAGCCATTGTATATGACAGATCAATACGCAGAATCATTCCTTCAACCACTTTGTGCATCTCTGTTATGAGCCTATGCATTATGTTATTTGCATTCTGTCTGCATGTGTGCGAGTCTGTTACATCATCTTCTTCCTTGCTTCTGCATCTTCTTCTTGCTTCTGCATCATTCTTAATATGGTACCAGAGCAATGATCGAAGATTCTGACACCAACATGACATGTCGAGCTCAAAATAACCACCAAAATCCTGCAAGCCCATTTCTTATTCAACCAGGCGAAGGTGCTTTTTCTTCCTTAGTCCCTAATTTGCTGACTACCGAAAGCTATGTCACATGGGCGAGAACGATGTGCCGAGCTCTCAACATCAAAAACAAGATTGGATTCATCGATGGAACCATCACCAAGCCATCAAAGACTTCTGATCCTCTCTATGCTCCCTGGGAGCGCTGCAATGACATGATTATAGCATGGATACAACATTCGGTTAGCTCAAACCTTTAGATCGAGCATTGCGCATGCCGATACAACTGACAGTGTTTGAAATGATCTTAAGGAGCGTTTCTCCATACAAAATGCCCCTAGGATCTTTCAACTCGCCAAATCTATTTCCTCCTCCACGCAAGACTCTGATTCCATCAACCAATACCACAACAAACTCAATACCTTTTGGGATGAGCTTGAAATTTATGAGCCCATGCCCACCTGCACTTGTGGTGAGGTCAAAACCTTTCTGGATTATACCCACACTTATAAGGTGATGCAATTTCTTATTGGTTTAGATGATTCTTACGACTCTGTTCGTGCACAAATTTTACTTCAGGATCCTCTTCCACCTCTCAATCGGGTTCTATCACTTGTCCAACAAGAGGAGAGGCGATGACAGCTGCACTATGTCCCAACTCCACTTGCCATGGCCATCAAGACCTCAGAAATTTGGAACTCACGCCTTGAATGACTTTTCTGCTCCCACTGCAATATTCCTGGACATTCATTAGAGCATTGTTTCAAGGCGAATCCAACTTTACCAGTTTGCTCTCATTGTCACATACCTGGACACACGCGGGAAAAATGCTACAAGTTGAATGGGTTTACTCTAGGACTCAAGAACAGTTCAAAATACAAATTCAAAGCTAATCAATCCTCTCTTGTGCAGGAAGAAATTAACCATGGTCCATCTTTCTGTCCAGAGCAGTACTCACAGCTCATTGCCTTGCTAAGTCCTACTCACAGCAACGCAAACACTCCTGTTGCGAACAACGTCAATGCCAACTCCCCTCCCGTGTTTGGTATTTCTTCCTCCCTTTATACACATACACTAGCTAGCACCACAACTACTCAAACACCTTGGATCATAGACACCGGTGCTACAAATCATATGATTTGTAACCCCAAATTCTTCACACAAAATATCACTCCAACATCTCGCATCATCAAGCTGCCAAACGGATCCACTACAATTGCTTCTCATGTTGATGATGTCCATTTAGCGCCTCATTTAATCCTTCGTCATGTTTTATGTGTTCCTGCTGTTACCTTCAATTTGATCTCTGCCAAATCCTTAACCCAACATTCTAATTGTTGTCTAATTGTTTTCTCCAATTCTTGCTATATTCAGAGCCTTTCATCTTGGATGACAATTGGAGTGGGGACGGTGTGTAACGGCTTGTATCACCTGATATTGTCCAGACCAGAACCTTCTCTCTTGCAATCGTTTTTCCACAATTTATTTCCTTCAATATCTGTCAATCATACCTCTACTTCAAAATTTACTCAGTTTATGTTATGATATTATAGGCTTGGACATAGTTCCATGACTAAGCATATCTTACATGATGTTAATCTTAATTTCAAATGCTCAGATCATTCTCAACATCCCGGTGTTGTTTGTCCACCAGCAAAACAACACAAAATTTCTTTTCCCGAATCAGAATCCAAAGCCACAAGACCATTTCATATTGTTTCGGTTGACATTTGGGGGCCCAACTCAACACAAGCTTACAATGGTGCAAAATATTTTCTTACTCTTGTCGATAAATTCACAAGATGCACTTGGATATACCTTCTTAAAAACAAAGCTGAAGCTCGAACCTCTCTAATCAATTTTTTTGCACTCACCGAGACCCAATTCAATAGCCATATAAAAATTCTTCGATCCGATAATGGTGCCGAATTTTACATGCCACATTTATACAATTCCAAAGGCGTCATCCACCAATTAACATGCGTCGCCACACCTCAACAAAATGCCCTTGCCGAACGTGAGCACCAACACATCCTCAATGTGGCACGTGCACTCAAATTTCAATCCGGTTTATCCTTACCATATTGGTCTGATTTTATCACAACCGTAGTCTACCTAATCAATAGAACACCAACACCAATCCTTCAAAATAAAACCCCATTTGAAGTCCTCTATCAAAGCAAGCCTTCTTACTCACACCTTAAAGTATTCGGGTGCTTGTGCTTTGCCTCTACCCTATTACATTCCCAAACTAAATTCGACCCTCGAGCAAAAAAACGCCTCTTCCTTGGATACACATACGATGTCAAAGGATATAAATTGCTTGATCTCACCACCAAACAAATTTTTATCTCTCGAGATGTCATCTTCCATGAAGAAATTTTTCCACTAAAAAATAAAACACCTTTTCCCACCGAAACCATTTCATCAACACCCACCAATGCCCCATCCACCGACACCCCTTTATTCCTCTCAATTTTCTCAATTCACCCTCTCATACCAAAGAACACGAGGCCTCCTTTCCCACTACCTAGAATAATGAAAACGTGGCCACTTTTCCCACCACCCAGAAAAACAAAAACGTGGCCTCATTTCCCAGTACCCAAATTGACGAGTCCAACCCCACCAACAATTCACTCTCGTTACCTCCTACTCCAGCCACGTCTAACCACCAGATTGATGATCCAATCTCAACACTCCCACAATCTCGCCGAACAACACGCACTCGCAAAGCCCCTGCTTACCTCCGTGACTATCATTGCCAACAAGCCTCCACACTTGCTGTACACCATTCGACATCCATGATGATGCATCCTGAATCACATGCTCTCTCAGGTAATGTTCTTTTTCCCATCTCGTCTGTTTTGTCTTATGCCTCCCTCTCACCTTCATTTCGTGCCTTTACCACCTCTATTTCCACTCATTCTGAACCCACCTCAAACAGCCAAGCCATCCAACAACCCATTTGGCCTGAGACAATGAACCAAGAGCTTACTGCACTTGAGCTCAATGAGACATGGACCATCGTTGATCTCCCTCCAGGCAAGACACCGATTGACTGTAAGTGGATTTACAAGTACAAATTCCAGGCTGACGGCAAAATCGAGAGGGCTAAGGCTCGACTATTTGCAAAGGGATTCGCCCAACATGAAGGTATTGACTTTCACGATACATTCTCCCCTGTTGCTAAATTAGTTTCAATTCGTTGTCTACTAGCAGTTGCTGCCATCAAATGTTAGGATCTTCAACAACTCAATGTCAACAACGCTTTCCTCTATGGCGATCTCGATGAAAAAATTTATAAGCGATCACCTCCTGGTCACTATGCAGCCAAATCAAAACAAGTTTGCCGTTTACAGAAAAGCTTGTATGGCCTTCGCCAAGCTTCTCGCCAATGGAATACAAAGCTGACCTCAACATTTGCTGAATTCGGCTTCACCCAATCAAAGGCGGATTACAGCTAATTTACCAAATGTATAGATGATTCATTTCTTGCCCTCCTCGTGTACGTTGATGATATCATTCTCATGAGTTCAAATTTCAGCTCAAGCCTTGCTGTCATACACTTCTTGGAAACTAAATTTCGCATCAAACAGTTGGGTCCATTACGTTACTTTCTCATAATGGAGATTGGACGTTCCAAAGCAGGGATTCAAATCTGCCAGCGCAAATTTGCACTGGATGTACTCTTGGAGACAGGCCTCCTTACAGCAAAACCCTCCCCATTGCCAATGGAACCGAATAGCAAACTCAGGAAAGATGAAGGCAATCTTTTCTATGATCCTACACTCTATCGGAAATTAGTTGGCAAACTGCTTTATTTAACCAACACACAACCAGATTTGAGTTATAGTGTCAACTTGTGTATTCATTAGGAACCCTTGGCCAGGGTATTTTTCTTCCTGCTAGTTTGAGTTATGGAACTTGTAGCATAAGCCGATGCCAATTGGAAAAATTGGCCAGACACGAGACGGTCCACCATCGGATTTTGTGTATTCATTAGGATCTCTTTGGTTTCATGGAAATAATAAAAAAAAAGAAAAAAAAAAAAAGAACACCATTTCCATGTCCTTCCCCGAATCGGAATATAGAGCAATGGCTGTCATCGTATATGAACTTACTTGGATTTGCTACTTACTCAGTGATCTGCATCTCACCGTCGGCACTCCATCTACACTCTACTGCAACAATAAAGCTGCTCTGCATATTGCCGCAAATCCCGTCTTTCATGAACGCACGAAGCACATCGAACTTGACTGTCATGTAGTTTGTGATAAGATCTCCGAAGGCCAAGAAAAAACTGCTCATGTTTTCTCCTCCTTTCAGTTAGCAGATTTGCTTACCAAGCCATTGCACTCTCCTACATTCAATCGATTATTGCTCAAGATGGGAGTCAACAATATTTACTGTATCTTGCGGGGGGCTATTAAAGTTACAAGAGGAATATTGTCAAACACATACAAGTCTACCAGATTGATGAGTCATAAAGAAATTAAATTCATTTGATGAGCTGTAAATACACATAGTTTATTTAATATTTCATTTACCAATTCTATGTAACTATAGATAGCCATTGCATATGACAGATCAATACACAGAATCATTCCTTCAACCATTATGTGCGTCTCTGTCATGCGCCTATGCATTCTATCTGCGTGTGTACGAGTCAGTTGCATCATCTTCTTCCTTGCTTCTGCATCTTCCTCTTGCTTCTGCATCATTCTTAATACATTACCCCAAATATTTTATCATAGTCATAATATCTAAAAGTACTTGAATTTGCAATAACTATCGTATTTTTATTTTCATTTCATTGTAGGGTTCTGAAATCCATTTATCTAGCATCTCTTTTTTTCATTTTGTTAAAAAGTTGGTCGTCGATCAGGATCGATGATGAAACTATTGGTCATATCAGTTTTTCATCATAATTATAATATACTCAACCACACACAATCAACATTTATAATTCTTTTCTTAAAAGAAAAATACAAACTAACATGGTGATTGTTAATTGGATTCCAAATTAAACAAACTTCGAGTGATGGCAGGAATATAAATCATGACTAAAAGACTCTTTAAAAAAAATAATTAATATTAGAATTTTTAAGAGTTAAGGTTCGTATTTTAGACTTTTGAATTTTTCCTTTTAAAATAATTTAACCCAGTGGTTTTGTTTTTGTAAAAATGGTAGAACCATGAGATGGTAACGTATGATTGAAGAGTAGTGCAAAAGGGGCTATATCGTGTATGGAATATTTTTGAAAAGTTAAGTGTCCAACTTGCTTACCTTTGAGAACATATACATCACAACAATTCACAAAACACTTGGAAAAGACAACATTTTTGGGAGTATATATATATATGGCTTTTGATTTTCTTGGATTTCATATTAATTGGGTTTTGGTGTTGGCACAAGGTAAGCTTACAAAACTGGGTAGAAAAATCGATGCATGTACACTTTATAAAGTCATCAAGAACTTTCTTATCGTTGCACAAAACACTACAAAATATGTATACTCCATGAAGTTGCCACGAACTTTCTTATCGTGGCACAAAACTCTACAAAGTACAGAGTATGTTATCTTAACCTAAGTACAAAATGAAATACTGACGTGGCACAAAACACAAAATCAATCATGCTAATGTGGCATGCCAGCTCCGCATGGTCAGCTCCGCATGGTCAAAGATCATATATTATTGGTTGTGTTGAGGTGGCGGCAATGTCATTACATACTGCCATGCCAACCCGTGCACATAACTAGGGCTGCAAACGGTCCAGTCCGGCGATGGACCCATCATTTTTCCGAACCGGACCGAACACCCAAAGGGACCGGACCGGACCGATAGGTCCAGTCCAGTCGGTCCGTCTTTTTTTTTTAAATTTTTAAAATAATTAATAAAAAAATTTATTTAAAATACTAAGTTAAATTAAGTGACTTATTAATGTAAATTATGTAACAAACTCAATAAAAAAATATTTTATATGATCAATGATAATAAATTAGATGAAAATTATATTATTAATTTATATAATTACTATATAATTAACTAATTTATATTATATATTTATTAATTCATAGAATATTAACAAGTGTTAATAGCATATTTAAAATCTTTATTGTTAATAGTGATAGGTTAGATGAAGATATATATAAAATATTGTTAATTTATAGAATATTAACAAGTATTAATAATATATTTAAAAATTTATATTGTTAATTGTACAATTATTATATATAAAATATATATTTTTATTTTTATTTTTCATTCGGTCCGGTCCGGTCCGAAAGAACCGTGGACCGTGGACCGGACCGAAAACATTCGGTCCTCTAAAATATGGACCGGACCGGACCGGTCTAAGTCTCGGTCCGGTCCGGTCCGGACAGAAACAATCGGTCCTTTCGGTCCGACCGGACCGTTTATCACCCCTACACATAACACACTGTTCTGATCCTTTTAATAACTTGTTTTTCTTCGTGCATTTACTTGGATTCTCAAGGGTTCTTGCGACTTGAAGGTTGTGTTTAGATGTTAAATTGAATTGAATTGAATTGAATTGAGATGATAAAATATTGTTAAAATATTTTTTTTAATATTATTATTGTTTTGAGATTTGAAAAAATTGAATTGTTTATTATATTTTATATTAAAATTTAAAAAAATTATAATGATGAGTTTAGATGAATTTAGTAACCAACGTACCCTAAAAGTTTTTATAGCAATTTTACTAAATGCAATTGTACATAACCATATAATAAAAAAAAAAAAAAAGAATTTTTATGAAATGAAACTATCACATAAGTTGTAAAATAGTTACAAGAATCTCATTATTTTATATGTAAAATAAGTTTAAGATAAATAAAATTAAAAAAATTAAAAAGTAAAAATAAAAAAAAATATAAAGTGATGTGTGAAAATGTTGATCAGTTTTTGCTTTTATATATGTTTTAAAATTTGATTAACATACGTAGCTCAAGTCTAGAGATATTCTTTTGACACCCTATACAAATTTATAAGTCTACTAATCTGAATAGCTTAAAAGGGTACGACAATTAAGAGTGAGATGATTGTGAGACCACACTTTACACTGTTTTAATTGCCAAAAGGTAAAGTCTACCCAAGTTTTTTCAAGCTATTAGACAAACATCTCTTGTGGGGTAGCACTGTCGGTGTCACATAATATTCATACAACTAAGCACGCTGCAAGAAAAATAATAAGTATTTGGGATGATTTATTTGTGTTGATAATGATTATTTATAATAAAAATATTTTTTTATAAAAATTAAATTTTTTTATTAAAAATAATTGATTATAAATAAATAATTTTTTTTCAAACAATTACACAAATATATCTGGTGGGATAGCATTGTCACGTCACGTAATATTCATTAAAGTAAGCACACGGCACTCGGTTCGATTTGTGATTGTGACACCAGACCCATTATATAAGGTTGACTATCCTAATTTTATTTCTTACTAATTAAACGTAGCTTACTATAGAAAATTATACGTGTGAGGAAGATGAAAGGGACTGTGCAGCTAATGCTGAATCTAGGGGCAAAAAAGAGAGTTCAAAAACTAGCTTGGGTTTAATTAATTAAGACTATTATCATATTTAAATTATGTTAAAATTCAATTATTTATATAGTTATATTTTTTAAAAAATATTTAATAAAATTTGATCATTTATTTAATGATGAAATATTAATATTTTATAAATTAAATTTGATAATTTATTTATGATATGATATTTATATGTTAATTATCTATTTTAAATTAATTTAAATCAGTATTTAAATTTTTACCATTTGAGCAAACTTGGTTATTTTGAAATTAGTGATACTTGTGTAAAATCTTGTATGGCGTAAGATTTTCTAATTGATAAAAAAAAGCACGTTTGCCACATCTGTCAAATTGAATAAAAAAATAAAGTGTAATTTTGAATATTAAAATAATCTAATATATAAGAATAAAATTATTATTTATTTATGTTCATCATTTATTATGAAATTAAAAATTTAAATTAATTAAATAGTTTTTTTCTCTTAAAAATTTACAGTAAAATTTCAGCATTTATTTAATGATGAAAAATTAGTATTTTATAAATTAAAGTTGATTTTTAGTGTATGATATAATAAATAGTAATAAGATATGCGAAAAAAACATGTGAAGAAAAAAAACAGTTTTTTTTATTGTTCATTTAAAACTAAAAAATCAACATTTTTTTCCACTTTTTCTTTTTTCCTCTCTCACATTCCCTACGCACGATTGCGGTATTATGCTGCACATTGACATTCTCATGGATAAAAAAAAAAAAAAAAAAAATTTACGGTTCATTACTGTTCATCATATTATTGATGAATAGTAATAGGATATGCAGAAAAAAAATGATTTACTGTTTATTACTGTTGATGAATAATAATGAACAGTATACTTATAGATGCTTTTAAGTAATAGGTATATATATATATATATATATATATATATATATATATATATATGGTCGATATTGCAAATGCGAAATGGAGATTGGACGGAGAACCGTTTCCATCTAGCCAGCCATCCTGTCATGTGAAGGTTGCTATCCAAATTCCAAGTACCACACCATACTTGGTGGATCTTCCAGGCCACTACAGTACATACACATGCAGATTGATCTCTAGCTTATCCCTCAATCGATCATTCTATGAAAGTGGGCGAGTGGTCCGCCCACCCCAGCCAATGACCGAAAGGTGTGGTCCAATTTTACATGTCACTACAAATTAAAAATTAGAAAAAAAAAATAATTAAGAAAAAAAATGCTTGAGCAAATTACCCTCGAAAACAAAACGTTAAAAAGCAAGTTGGAGCCATTTGGAGGTGTGTGACCCATGAATAATAAATAAGTCCATCTAATTTGAAATGGATACTAATTAAATAGATCTATTTATTATAAATCATAGGGTATTTTATTCATTTTATATTACCCCAAATCTTATGTCATAGTCATAATATCTAAAAGTAGTTGAATTTGCAATAACAATCGTATTTTTGTTTTCATTTCATTTTAGGGTTCTGAAATCCATTTATCTAGCATCTCTTTTTTTTCATTTTGTTAAAAAGTTGATCGTCGATCAGGGTCGATGATGAAACTAATGGTCATATCAGTTGTTCATCATAATTATAATATACTCACCCACACACAATCAACATTATAATTCTTTTCTTAAAAAAAAATTAGAAATGCAAACTAATGGTGACTGTTGGCCACCGGACTCTGGCAATTGTTAATTGGATTCCAAACAAACTTCGAGTGATGGTTGGAATATAAATCATGACTAAAAGACTCTTTAAAAAAAAAATTAATATTAGAATTTTTAAGAGTTTAGAGTTTTGAATTTTTCCTTTTAAAATAAAGTCACCAAGAACTTTCTTATGCTTGCACAAAACACTACAAAATATGTATACTCCATGAAGTCGCCAAGAACTTTCTTATCGTGGCACAAAACATACTACAAAATACAAAGAATATTATCTTACCTAACTACAAATGAAATACTAATGTTGCACAAAACACAAAATTAATCATGCTAATGTGAAATGCCAGCTCAGCATGGTCAAAGATCATATATTATTGGTTGAGTTGAGGTGGCAATGTAATAATATTATTGTTAGATATTATTTGTTTAATTTTAAAATAAAAATAATATTTAAAAATAGTTTATTCAACTCATCTAAAACTATCACATATTATTTCATTCCTCAATCTAATCGGATTAAGAGTAAGATGATTGTGAGACCACACTTTACACTGTTTTAATTGCTAAAAGGAAAGGTCTGCCAAAGTTTTTTCAAGCAATTACACAAAGTCTCTGGTGGGGTTGCATTGTCGATGTCACATAATATTCATACAAGTAGAGCACACGGCACTCGGTTCTATTTGTAATTGTCACACCAGACCCATTATGTTAATGTTAGGTTGACTATTCTAATTTGATTTCTTACTAATTAAACGTAGATTACTATAGAAAATTATACGCGTGAGGAAGATGAAAGGGACTGTGCAGTTAATGCTGAATCAAGGGGAAAAAAGAGAGTTAAAAAACTAGCTTCACCCAAATTTTGTACCCAGAGAGAGAGAGAGAGTACGGAGGTATTTGGCATTAATCTGCCATTTAGCAGTAACGTCGTCTGTGCATGCAGGCTTCATAATATGGCGTGAACGGAACGTTTACAACTGGACTCAACTTTGTAGATTGCAGCCAGATAATGCTAAAAACAGATGAACGTCTGTGCATGTAGATTGCTGCCAAAAACAGCGTCGGCCCCTCACGCATGGCTTATGGCCGTCTGCTTTGGGCATTACCTTGAGGATCACATTGTAATTTCAACTCTTAGTAATTATAAGTATGCTGCTCCTTGTACTACATCCACTCTCATCACCGCATAATTTGACTGGATCAAATAATTCAGAGTCATAAATATGAAGATAAAGAGATAAGTTGCAAGTTTTGTGTTTAATATTTTGTTGCTACGGCCGGTTAGTCAATGAATAAAATATCAAAAGATCATGAAATGTTTTGAGGCTTTTACCGGGATGCTGAAGTTTTTTACTGTTGCATTCGACCACTGCAATTTGCTTACACTAATTACTGTTTCAACTATGGATTAACAGTAATTAAATATTTCGTTGTAAAAGATTGATTACTGAAGAATTAATAAGTATAGCAAAAAACTATGAAATGTGTAAGTAAACAATATAATACATTTGATTAAATGAAAAAACTTCTCTCTAGTCTCTTTTTGCCTAGCTATCTGATCACGACTCATTGTTTGTATTTTATTAAAAAACATTTTCACAACTACCGAAGACTTTTCCACTGTTCAATATTGACCCACAGCCTCCAGGAAACACCTCACCGTCTTCCTCGCTCGATTTGTGTTTTATAGAGCAGACTCTAAACTTTACCAAAATACCTCCTCTGTGTCTTCTCACTGCTACAATGGGGACCCCACTCCTACCATGTTTTGCCCCTCTCTGCCTTGTCGTCATCTTGCTGCACCACATGGCCAGCACCGTCGCCGGTAACTCTCCGTATCCTTACACACCGGTCGACCAAATTCTCCTCAACTGTGGTTTCTCTGGAAATTCAACTGCATCAGATAGTACTCGGATCTGGACTGGAGACGTGAATTCAAAATTTCTCACTCACGAAAGCCAGTCATCTCTTATCAGCACAGTTAAAGAAGCGCCGAATGTCCCCCAAGTGCCTTTTACCGATGCAAGGCTATCTCTAGCCCCGTTCACCTACGTATTCCCCGTCACTGCGGGCCAAAAATTCGTTCGACTATACTTTTACCCCGCTTCCTACTCCAACTTCGACCGCTCTAATGCCCTCTTCTCTGTCAAAGTTGGTGGTTTTACCCTTCTTAGCAACTTCAACGCTTCACTTAACGCAGATGCCGGCGGTTCTGGACCTACCATATCCAGAGAATACTGTGTCTATATCGAAGAAGATCAGAGGTTGAACATAACCTTCACTCCATCTCCGAACGTTTCTAATTCCTATGCTTTTATCAACGGAATCGAAATCTTGTCGATGCCTACTAATCTCTATTACACTGATCCTGCTGACGTTCAAGGGGCTCAACTTATCGGCCAGCAGAACCAGTACTACCGCATCGAGAACAGCACTTCTCTCGAGATGGTATACAGATTAAACGTTGGAGGGAAAACCATCTCATCCTCTGATGACACCGGAATGTTCCGGGGATGGCAAGACGACTCCAGTTACTTAAAAGAATATAGAACGTTATTCTTACCTTTTAACAATACTATCAAACTGAAGTTTACCTCCATACCCCCGTACACTGCACCAGAAGATGTCTATCGCACTGCCCGAACCCTGGGGAATGACTCAACTATCAACCTGAGCTACAATCTCACCTGGCAATTTCCCGTAGATTCTGGGTTTGATTACCTCATTAGGCTGCATTTCTGCGAGTTTCAATTCGAAATTACTTCAACGTCAGACAGAACATTCCATATTTTCATAGCAAATCAAACCGCCGATGAAGCAGCCGACGTGATTTTGTGGAGTGGTGGAAATGGTGTGCCCGTGTATAAAGACTACGCCGTTTCGATGCGTGCAGGTACAGAGAAGAAAGTGAATCTCTATGTCGCAATAGGAGCCGAACCGCAAAGCTCGAAGACTTCATACCAGGATGCAATCTTGAACGGCGTCGAAATCTTTAAAGTAAGCGACAACGGCAATCTTGCAGGACCCAACCCCGATCCACTTCCACCGAACCCTCCAACAATTGCGCCACCAGCACAGGCAAAAAGCTCGAAAGGGAATAAAACAACAATTTTTGCTGCCGCCGCTGGTGGAGTCGCCGGATTTATTCTTCTCTCAATTCTCGGCTTCTTGATTCTCCGGAGGGGAAAGAGAGTCAAGGACTCGGGCTCCAGTGATGGGACCTCTTGGTGGGGTCCATTTTCGTTCACTACGACCAAGTCAACAAAGACCCGCAAGTCGTGTCTACCATCCGCTCTGAGTCGATACTTTTCATTGGCGGAGATTAAAGCAGCCACCAACAACTTCGACGACACTTTCATTATTGGTGTTGGGGGGTTTGGTAACGTTTACAAAGGCTATATAGACGGTGGGGACCACCCAGTGGCGATCAAGCGTTTGGTACCTGGTTCTCAACAAGGAGTGCACGAGTTCGAGACCGAGATTGAGCTGCTCTCACAACTCCGCCATCTGCATCTTGTTTCTTTGATTGGATATTGTAACGATGGTATGGAGATGATTCTCGTCTACGATTATATGGCCCGCGGAACCCTACGTGATCACCTCTACAAGTCCAATAATCCTCCTCTCTCATGGAAGCAGCGTCTTCAGATTTGCATCGGTGCAGCACGAGGTTTGAGCTATCTACATACAGGTGCGAAACAAACGATCATTCATCGTGACGTGAAAACCACAAATATCTTACTGGATGAGGAATGGGTAGCCAAGGTTTCTGATTTCGGATTGTCCAGAACGGGACCCACCGGTGTGTCTAAGGCCCATGTTAGCACTGTCGTCAAGGGTAGCTTTGGGTATCTAGATCCCGAGTATTACAGGCGACAACAATTGACGGAGAAATCCGACGTTTATTCATTCGGAGTTGTCCTGTGTGAAGTGTTGTCTGCAAGGCCACCAATATTGAAAACTGCTGAGAAGAAGCAAGTGAGCCTTGCAGAGTGGGCCCGACAAAGCTCTCGCAATGGAAAGTTTGATCAGATTGTTGATCCAACTTTGAAGGGTCAAATTGCGACCGAGTGTTTGAATAAATTTGGTGAGGTTGCTGTGAGTTGTTTGCATGACAGTGGAGTCGAACGTCCATCGATGAATGATGTGGTGTGGGGCCTTGAGTTCGCATTGCAATTGCAAGAGAGTATTGAAAAAGTAGGCAAGCCTGATCATGTGATTGAATTGGAGATGAATGATGCTGAGAAGGCTCTCTTGCCTCAATCCAAGAGTGATGATAGTAATAACATGTTCAGTAGTAGCGGTGGGCAAGTGTCAAGTATATACAGCAATAGCGAGGTGACGATGACAAGTAGTGGAGATCAGCAAAGTTCTACCTATAAGGATTCAGATAGACTGGTGTCCTCTGGAGCTGTGTTTTCTGAGATTATGAATCCTCAAGGACGGTAAAAGAAGGTACTTGCTATATTGATCAGATTCAGTATACTAGTGCTTTGTTTATATATTTAGAATCATGTATTATTTAGAGGCGGGATGACAGTGGTAATGCGAGTATGTGATAAAATTAGTTGGAAGGGGTTAAATTATCGGGATTTTACTTTGCGTGAATAAAGGTATTGATGCTCAAGTACTGTATCTAATCATGTATTCCAGGGGTTTTGGTTTCTTTCAAAGAACAAAATATGGATATGCGAAAGATAATCTACAGTTCGGAGTAACATCTACAGTCCTGCATTCAATCTGTTTTATGGGGGTTCTCGATCTGCATTTGGTATCTTCCTTGAGCATAATAATTTTATTGCTGTTAAGTAGGGCTGGGCTCCGGAGTTGGAGTAGCCGTTTCTGTGTCGGAGTCGGAGCAAATTTTTTGCTCCAATTCGACTCCGAACGGTTGTACTTATCATTTCATACTCTATATTAATACGTGATTTGTCATTTTTATTATTTTATTTAAATATATATATTTACACATCAATATATATATGTTTAAATAGAAGTCAAATAACAAAAATGACAAATCGTATTTTTTTAAAATATACAAATTATATATTAGTATTTGGTGTTAGATACAAATGATATATTAGTGTGAGGTGTACGAATGAGAGAAAAATTTTTCCATGGAGAAGGGTAGCGGCAGAGTAGTTAATACAGCTGGAGCAGTTGCCCGAGGGACACAATGGGGGTGCACGGTGTGTTGATTTTTTAATAGACGTACTGTATTCTCAATTTGATGTATAAAGCTATTTTAAAAAAAAAAATTGGTGTATATAACAAATAATTTACATTATTTAAATAATAATCTTTAATTTTTAAATTATAAATTTTTAAATTTATCTTTGAAATTAAATTAAGACATGGGTCATGGCTAGGGCTGGGCTTCGACTCCGACGGAGTCGGAGTGCTCGTTTCCGACCTCCGACTCCGACAAGAGTTGGAGCCAAATTGGAGCTCCGACTCTGACTCCGACTCCGACTCCGAACTGGAGTCGGAGTCCGACTCCGATCGGAGGTCGGAGCTCCGACCTCCTATAGGAGCTCCGACATAAGATCGGAGCTCGACGTGCGCTCGACATGGCCTCTCGAGCGGAACTCTTTCAGGGAGGTTCGCTCGACTTCTGCTCGACTTGTCGCTCGAGTGGAACTCTTCCAGGGAGGTTCGCTCGACTTCCGCTCGACTTGTCGCTCGAGCAGAACTCTTTCAGAGAGGTTCGCTCGACTTCCGTTCGACATGTCGCTCGAGCGAATGTTCAATACAACGTGTGCTCGACTTGAGCTCGACACCTCGCTCAAGCGCAAGTGTTCAGTAAAAAAAATTTCAGAGTCGGAATCAGAGCTTCTTGGAGCTCCGACTCCGACTCCGACTCCGAATAGATATTCGGAGCTACTCCGAATTCCGACTCCGAATTCCGATGACTCCGACGAAATCGAAATCAGAGTCGGAGCGGAAGTCGGACGGAGTCAAAATTTTCGAAATTTTGCACACCCCTTGTCATGGCCATATGTATGACTTGGGTTCTTTTTAAATTGTTGCGGTTATTATTTAATTTTTAAAACTTATGTATACCACCACGTACACAAATTTCGTGACCTATGATGTTACATATGTTCCCTAAGATTAAGCACTCTACCTTTGCCTACCATCAAGTTAATGAAAACTGATAATAAAATATTGGATCAAATATTCTAGCTAATTACCATTAAAATGGATGGAAAATAAGATACAATTTTTTTGGTCCTTTCTTGGTGAAAGAATTAATGTTGTATATTATAATTTTTCAATCATTTGAGTCATGTGTA
Organism: Juglans regia; assembly: GCF_001411555.2. NCBI lineage: Eukaryota > Viridiplantae > Streptophyta > Magnoliopsida > Fagales > Juglandaceae > Juglans > Juglans regia. The sequence continues at coordinate 7,467,530 of NC_049901.1, read as the reverse complement.
CCATGCAAGGTTTTTTACAAGCAAGTAGCATGTCATCATCAACTTTCGGTTCAAAATGCATATAAGAATTGCTCTGGTAAATTAAAATCAACATATGTGATGTCAAACCGCTGTGGTAAATTAAAATCAACCTGTAAAGTTTGCCAAAAAAAAGACTTATTAATAACCATAGAAGACATTTATAAAATTCAAAACAATCTTTTTACCTGATCCAATCATTATTAATCCATAGGCACATTAATTAAATTCCGTAAAATTTGAGTTCGGAAATTGGCTGTATGCTGGTTGGGCACTGCCACTTCCTTCCTAGAGTCCTCCTAGAGCATCTTCAATCCTAAGATCTGTCGTTGGACCATAAAAGGCACCACCACTTTTGTCAAGTTCATAGCTTCTCCCATATATATATCTCATCTCCTCTCCAGTAAGCACCGCTGCACCAGCAACGGATTCAAGTACTTCAATAGCCTTCCTGTCAATAATGTCCAATAGATTCAACATGAGGCCCCAGAACAAACATCCCACCAGTCAAACCTGGCAAGCCTCAATAATGTACAAACCTCAGCAACATATACATAGATTTGAAAACCTTACACCTCATTTACTACTACTTTATTACTTAATTATTTTCTTTTTATTTTTGCAATTTGAATCTGGACTAAAAATCCAAAAAATTACTTTCTTACATAATCTTGAAGAGAATAAATTCAATCAACCAATGTATATAATTATATAATTTAATTAAAACTAAATTTAATTTTATAAAAATTAATATTCTTTTTCTCTTTAAGTTAATTTTTATAAAATTGAATTTATTTTTAATTAAATTATATGATTAAGTTGGTTGATTGAATTTAGCTTCTCTTAGATTATACAAGAATGTCATATTCTGAAATTTTTAATCCAAATCCAAATAACAAAAAAAAAAAAATCACTCTACTTAATTTTTACCGCTTCTACTTACCGTTCGAGAAAAAAAATTATTTTTTATTTTTATTTAATAATTAAGGAAGTAATTTTATGTGTATTGTTATATTCTTTTTAATTTTTAAAAAATATTTAAATATATTAAAAAATATAAATAGAAAAATATAAAATATAAAATATAAAAACAACTAGCGTTAACAATGATCTTAACAAAAATTTGGATAGAGGATTTTGGTAGAAATCTTATATAGGCATAGTATTTTCCCAACAACAATCTAGCCAAGCCGAGCAAGCAAGCTGTCAAGCCCAAGTCAACCTTCCATTCATGGCCAATAATCAAGCAATGAAGATATGCATGACCGACACTCACGTGATGAAGATTCCATGACCAAACCCGCTCTTGCAAATTAATGGTCTGCACCAAGCTGTCCTCCTAACGGGTAGTTATTGTAATGATGTGGGTAAAAATCTAAGCAAAAACTTGAGTTTTAGCAAAATAATCGCGAGTGAAAGAGTACATAAACACAATTCCGAATATGATCGGGTGCGGCTGTACGGTATGATCTCTAATAGTAAATAATAGATAAATGTAAAGATAATAAAAAATAAAAATACACAAATTTATATAGTTTGACACTGAGTCTATGCCTACAGATCGTTTGGAGAGTAAATCTCCTATAATATAATAGTTTTACAGTCTCATGATTTCTCATCCTCGTTGTACAATAGAAGTCAGAAATATATTCTCTAGTGGAGATCTTCTCTCTGGAGCTCTCGTCATCTGGTTGAAGAAGCTGAATAAGAAATCGTCCCAAAATCCCCCTTTCTCGTTCGGTTTGATGTCTTTTATCCTCTGTCCATCTTTGCTTTATGTCACATATCTCCCTCCTTTATATCACATCCCCATTTCCCCTGACACACTATCCATCCTAGCCTTTTCTCCCTTTTTTCCTCTTCTCTCTTTCCTTTTGATGAGATCCATCCTTTGGGCTTGGCTTGATAGATCGTATTGGGCTTGTGATATTTTATCCCCTTCAGTTGTCCACAATTCTTAAAGTCAATTTTCTCCAAACGAATGCATTAAGAATCTTTAAGATAAAATATACGACAGAGACAATCCGTAGAAAAATAAATTCCGGTGTAGGTCCTTGGTTTTCCATTGGGTTCATGTTAAGTAAATTTCAAGAGATGTAGTAAACCGATTTTGGTGCTAGCGCAAAGCTTGACTTTGGCCGGAAATAAGCTTGACCGCGTTAGGTGCGAGCGCGAGACTTGGCGAGATAAACGAGAGGTGTACTCGACCGCATTAGGTGTGAGCGTGGAGCTCGTCTTGGCGAGATAAGGGGAGGTGTGCTCAATTGCATTAGGTGCGAGCGTGGAGCTCGTCTTGGCCAGATAAGCAGGAGGTGTGCTCGATCGCGTTAGGAGCGAGCGCGGAGCTCGAATTTTATGTGCACGAGAGAGGTTGGGCAATTAAGTGACTTGCCTGCCTATCGGGGGCCTAGGAGGTCGAGCGGTCCTTGACCTTTCCGCTAGTGCAGGGCAATGGGTGAGGTCGGGCAATCGAGAGACTTGCTTGTCTGTTGGTCGCCTGGGAGGTCAGGTGGTCTGTGACCTTTTCCACATGTTGACTCATCACGAGTAAGATCGGGTAGTCGAGTGGCTGGACTCGCCTGTTGACTCTAGGCGAGGTATGAGTTGGCTTTGAGTTTGTTTGTATGAACGTTTATCGTTAGTAAAGAGTATTTATCCTTCCGAAGTTTTTTATGGTGTTACTAGATTTTTGCCCCTTGATGTGAATTGTTGTTAGCATTTCTATTTTGATATTGATGCTAGAGTTTTTTTTGTAGTAACCCATACTAAGTGGTCAGGGAGCCCATCGACCTCTTGGATCCACCTTACGTAGTTGCCGAGCCTGTCGATTAGTTCCCGAAGGTAACCTGTGCGAGGCTTGTTCCTGAAAGTAATTTGTTGGCGATGGTTATGGCACGAGTGTTTGTTCGAGAAGATGTTATGTTGGTATTGCTATCCAAGTGAGGGAGGTCGGGCAGTCACGTGGCTGGACCTGTCATGATTTTTTCAGGAGGGAGGTCGGGCAGTCGAATGGTTGGACATGCCTATTGACTCTCAACGAGAAATGAATAAGGTCAGGTAGTCGAAAGGCTGGACCCACTGTGATTTTGCCTTGAGGGAGGTTGGACAGTCGATGGTTGGACCCACATGTTGACTCTCAAAGGGAAATGAATAAGGTATAGCAGTCAAAAGGCTGGAACCACCGTAATTTCTCCGTGAGAAAGGTCGGGCAGTCGAATGGCTGGACCCACCAGTTGACTGTCAACGTGAAATGAATAAGGTCGGGCAATCAAAAGGCTTAACCTGCCATGATTTCGCTGTGAAGGAGGTTGGGCAGTCAAATTGTTGGAACTGCCTGTTGACTCTCGGGGTGGTGTGACTTGTCTTTTGTTTGAAGATGCTTGACCATGCTAAGAAAAATCAAACCAGTTAGTGTGGATAATCTAAATCAGAAATGTGAGATTGGCAAACTTGAATTGTCTTGTTAGAGCTTGGCAAAGGTTTAAGGAGCACCAGGGAAGCTAGTGGGGAGCCATGCTTTAGAAATATTGAAGATCCAGAGTGCCCGCATGCATGTTAATGCTAAGAAATTTATGCCCAAGTGGTGCCCTAGTGGGAATTTATGCCCGAGTTAGTGCCCGAGTGGTGCCTTAGTGGAAATATGTATCCAATGTCCGTGTTGCTCGGGTGAGTTCCAACAAAGTATGTTCTCAGGGTGTGCTGATAGCTGAATTTCCGTGGAACCTTGAGGAGTTTGGTGAAGAGAGACTCCAAAATCTAATTTTATCAGTAAAATTAAAGTTTAAATAGCAAGCTTGAGGGAGACAATATCAAGGTGATGAGGCCATTGTTTCTAACTTTCACTTGATTGAATTTGTCCTTTGCTGATTTTTCTTCTTCTTCTTTTTTTTTTTTTTTTGTTTGCCGAGACTGTTTACTATTGGCGCTCCATGGAGGGTGCCCGTGATGAGTCAGGTTTCTTCTCTGTGGTCAAGGGTCTTTGAGTGGCCAAGCGGTGGTTGAGGAGTTGGGTGTCCGAGCAATGGTTGAGGAGTCGAGCAGTGGCTGGGGAGCGGTGTGTCCGAGCAATGGCTGAGGAGTTGAGCAATGGCTGAGGAGCGGTGTTTCTGCACAGCAATTGAGGAGCTGGGTGTCCGAGCTGTGGATGAGGAGTGGTGTGTCTATGTAGAGGGGCTTAGGCTGAGCTCGTTCAAGCCGAGCAATTGCTCAGGCCTGTTTGCTTGGTGGGTTGTTGCCTGCTGGCATGGCCAAGTCAATGGTGGCCAAGCTGCTCATGGCCGATTTGTAGGTGGCCGAGCAGTTTGTGGCCAAGATGCAGGTGGTCATGATGCACATGGCCGATAGGCATACAATCAAGTCACTCATCCCAACCGAGGAGGATGGGGCCAATGGGAAAGGTCCCACCGACGTTCTTTGTCGTTGAGGCCAGCATGCCGGCGACAGAAAGTGCTGGTGTATCCAGTCGTGGCTGCTCGTGACTTTAGCAGCGCGTCAGAAGGTGGCGAGTGGTTACTCACCTGCTGCCAGGTCCACAATGGAGAGGAGTTGGCATGAGAACTCTCTCCGACTTTGTCTGGGGAAACTGCAACGCGACTAGGTCCTCGCCGTACCTTGTGGGGGAGGTAGAGAGCTCTCATGCCCGTGGTTGCTCTCATCTCGAGTGCACTAGGTTGCACGGGTGCTCCGACCTCAATGGTTGTTTGGGAAGGGTGATGCCGCACTAGTGACAGACAAAGCTAGCAACCAAGCTGGTGGCCATCAGGTGCTTCATGAGCTCATGATTGGGTGTCGTTAGCCTCAAGCCATGCGCCTGTTGTTCTTCCCCCCGGTGCCGGATCACCTTGGAGGGTGGATGGAAATCACTGACAGACCACATGGTGGTCGCCAGTTCTTCTAACGAGGCTCATGACGGGCTGTCGTGTGCCTCTTAGGTGCATGGCAATGGTGCACCTGTTCGGTGCACTGTGCACGATCCCTGTTGGACAAGGCGGCGTGGAGTAGATAGAAACTACCGGCAACCCACATGGTGGCTGCCGTCGGGTCAAACAGACTCGCGACAGGCTGCCGCGAGCCTCCCAAGTGCATGGCAACGTGCACCTGTTGTACATTGTACATACACAGCTGGAGTGTGGACGACAAACGACACTATGCATGGTGCTAAACCTGACATGTGCAATTGCACAATGCTAGGGACTTGGACATGTGCGTGTGCACAATACTCGCCTATGTTCTCCTCTCTCTTTTTGCACCGAGCACTTGCAACTAGGGGTTTAAAAGAAAATCGGTAAACCAGTAAACTAGATCGGACTGAATCGAACTGGTGGATTTGATCCGATACCGAGTTTGGTCTGGTTCAGTATTAGTTCTATTTTTCTCAAAATCAATCCGACTCCAATTTTCATTTGTCTAACACCGAACCGAACTGGACCAGATCGATTCATATATATTTTAATTTTTTATATTATATAAAATATTTTTTATATGATTTTTTATATATAATATATATAATTATATATTAAAATAATTTTATATTATATAATAAATTATTAATTAAAATAATATTAAAATTTAAAATTTTATATAATAAATTATATCATTTACCTATCAATGCTTTATGTCACGTCTATTCCTTCTTTATGTCACATCTACTTTCCCTTGCCACACTATCCATCTCCGAGCCTTTTCTCCTTCTCTTTCGAGGAAATCCCTCCTTTGGGCTGTATTTGTTAGTTCATATTGAGCATGTGATATTTTATCCTTTATATATATTAGCTTTGAATACAAATAGTTTTGTCCTATAGATTGCTTGCTGGATTCTTTGGTTCTCTTGTGATTTCAGATATTTTATAAATATTAATAAAAAATAATAGAATAAAAAATAATAGTTAATAATATAAAAAAAATAGATAAAAAATAATAAATAATAATAGAGTAAACTAGTTCGGCCGCCGTGATCTATTTTATTGAACGGAAAAAACAAAAAACAAAGAAAAATCACGAGTGACTTGTCTTTCGGCGAAATTGTCGTGACCATCTCTTTTCTCTGGTTCACCGTATATTAATCCGTGTGGGACCCATGAATTATTGATCAAAATTTGTCTCACATCGGGTTCGCTATATTTAATCGTCATATTTTTCTCGTTAGATGAGGTGGATTAAATCAATAGATAATCAAATAACAATTCTCTATTTGTTTCTTTACCATACTCTACCTCACATTAAACTTTTGCATTGAGAATTACTACATAAGATCTTTAAAAACAAAAAAAGCTATATATACGCTGATTTGAGAAGTCTTGATTCAATAAAAGCTTAACTTAAAAATTTAAGTAAAAATATAAATGTCAAACATAAAATGTAAAATCAATTTTATAATATTCTTACGTACGTAGATCAATAAGTTTTCGTTTGATTATATAAATTAATTTATCTTATTTTATTTAATTATTATAATTTTTTATATTTTTACATAAAATATAATAAATAATTTATTTTATTTAATTTTTAACTCTTATTTTATTTTGATATGTGTAATGAAACATTTGCATTAGCTAGCTCAACAATAAACTACTGTAGTTAGTACAGACCACGTACCACAGAACTTGCTTTTTCGTCTTTTCTCAATTTGGATAATTTTGTACTTTTACGTTCTTGGGTTTTCTGTGGCTCTTAAGATTAGGAATTGAGAATATATAAAGTTTTAAACCATCTTTTATATCTTAGAGAGAGATAAAGATATTTTGTGGACCACAAATCATTGAATACAACGTGGAGTACATTGGAATCTATATCCAGTACATATATTTTCCTAATCCTAATATCCTATGACTAGACACGCACCTCGTCTTATATTATAATAGAAAAATGAAATGTACAAGTTATAAATACACAAATTTTGTGCGGATCTTTTATAGAAGAGTAGATCATGTTGAAAAAGTTTGATTGGATTCAAAAATAAATGCGATTTTGAGTCATGAATAACACTATTTTTAAAGTGATAATTACCTCTACTCGAAAAAATTTTCTACTGAATTATAAGCAATTCTCCTCTAAAATACAACAAAGTCACTGACTATATATAACAATTATGAATTTTTTTTTAGAATTTCTTTAAGAAAATTATGTATGAGACTAAGAAACATGTGATAATGGAATAAATGAAATTCATGAGTTTCATCCTCTATTTATAGAGAATGAAGAGGCACCTTATGAAAAAATTACAAACTCTTAACTTATTATTTTTTAACTTGTAATTATTAATTTAAAGGTTATGATATTTCACTTAAAAGAGTAAGAGACATGCCAATGGATAGGCACACCCCAAAGGAATGACACTGATTCAAGTCTCACATGCTTATTAAAATTAAAGCATCAAAGTGTAGTCACGGAGTTTTGAACTCAATCCCTTTCTCCAAATGATAGATGGACTTAGATACTATTAAATCTATAATACTTTTGGGTGAAAGTATAAATGCTCATAAGCGACTACTTAATTTTTTTTTTTTTACTAATGAAGTTTTTTTAATACAAATTCTAAGAAAGACACTAAAAAAATAACTTAGAATTGTAAATAAATATATATTTTCAGTTGAAAGTTTGAATGTACAATAAAATTAAAAAAAGTTAATATTAATTCATGTGCAAATTGAACTGGATGCCATTTAAATGAAATAACTATATATATATATATATATATATATTACTAATTAACAGCAAACAAGAGTCCGCACGCTGGTTTTTCTTTTATTTATTTATTTTTAAAATTGCACTAATTATAAGGAAATTAAGCGTTCACACGCATGCAGTCGCCATCAAATTTTAGAGATACAGTGGAACTTATAATCCGAATAAAAGGTGAAAAAAAATAATAATATAAAAGCAAATCGAACACATACAGTACTGAGCAGATCCGATCCCAAATGATCTTACTATGGGCAATTGCGTTTGAAGGAATTTCCGTCGCACTTCTCTCGTCCGGGAACGTCATATTTCTTACCAAGGCAGGATTTTGTACAATCGGCAAATACCGGTTTGTTGGGGTCATTTGCGCGGTTAACGGCACTCTGATAGTCTCCGAGCATTCTGCTTATTTGGGAATCGAACATTAACAGCTCTGGTTCGTCCATGGCCATGGGGCCGTGGTAATTGAGATAGGTGCCGTTGTCACGGGTCGAAGCATGAGCTGTTGCTTCTCCACAGTGACTTGTGTTGTGCAGAAACATGATCAGCAGCAGCATCACCAGAGTGAGCGCCGGAAACTGACCACACTTCGCTGTTCCTCCAACCATCTCAGTGTCTCTGACCTCTGTGTGTGCGATGCGAGTCCTTTTAGTGGGAACTTCTTTGGGGATGAACACTGACTTTACAATTTTAAAGACGTGACGAACTACAAGAGTCATTGCATTTTCCATTGTCCCTTTATTAAATGATTTAAGTGACATTAAGATAGGTTTGGAGGGTAAGATGAGAATTTTATGTTTTGTTTTGAAGTTTAAAATATTAAGTTTTAATACTATTATTGTTTTGGAATTTGAAAAATATGTATTGGGATTTGAAAAAATTGAATTGTTTATTATATTTTATATGAGAATTTGAAAAATGTGTAATAATGAGATGAAATGAGATAAGAATTTTATGTTTTGTTTTATGCCCCAAACCTGCCCTAAGGCTATTAATTTGTTGTCGGCAGGCAGAATATATATTATAATAATGTGTATATTTATAAATATATATATATATATTATGTTACTTTTTAACTACGTAACAACCGAATAATCCTACGTACCGTACAAAATTTTCACCTAATCTATTTATAAAAAATAAATTAGAAAATCATTATATTTAAAAAGATTAATGGGTGCTTCTTATTTATTTAAGAGATGAATAGTATTTTAAAAGATTACGTTAATATATAAAATAAATAATAAAATATATTTATTTTTATTGATTTAAACTTTTAAAATAAGCAATGGTATCACATATTAATCTAATATATTTTAATACTTCAATACTTTAACCCTAATAATGAATAAGAAAATCTCAATCTGATGGACATAAAAAAAAAAAAAAAAAAAACAATATTGTTGTACATACCGTCGAGGGAAAATGACATTGTGGAAATGCATCAACTGATTAGTTGGATCGTAGTACGTACGTGGGGGAAAAACCTTAGAATCACATGATCTCTGTCAACAAGAATGGCGACTCCGTTCCATCATTAAGTTTTGCCCATGTCAGCTTTCATAGTTAAGGATCCTGTTTTCCCTTTCTTTTCACCTGCAGTATTTCGCCCTCACATGAACACCTACTAAAGTTTAGTTTGCAATAATGTCTTGAAAGCTAAAACCAAGTTGGTACGTAGCTGCGTACACTGCCACAGAAGATGCCAATCGGTCCCCGGGGACTGACTCAACTATCAACCTGAGCTGCAATCTCACAGCTTGGCAAATCCCCTTACATTCGGGGTTTGATTTCTTCATCAGGCTGCACTTCTGCTAAGGGTCTTAAGAAGAAGCAGGGTTGTAAAAAACGACGTCGATACGAAAGTTGCATTGAAATGGCTCAAAAAAAGAAAAAAAAAATTAGCAGCCATAGTCTCTCACAAGAAATTAAGTGTACCCTTTATGCAAAAAGAAAGAAAAGAAGTAGAAAAGACCAACCTCTACGGAAAAATGAACACTTGCAAGTATAATTCTAGCCCACTTGCAAGTATAATTCTTGCCCAATCGTAAGGAACAAAATTTCAATTTGTCAGTAGTGGATACCTAATGACCCATGTTGTGTTCACATGTGGAGAAATTACAAGTAATTAATTAACTCCCTACCACTAATACTTCATTTTAAGAAGTTAATTAACCACCTATTAGAAAATTCTATAAATGAGAGTTTTAGGTACATTAATTAATTAATATTTGGGATGAGATACATGTTTATTTTGCGTCCATAGAATACCGTGTGAAATATGTTTTTAGGAAAGATAATGTGGTGGTTAATCATCTCGTCAAGAGTGGAGCTAGGGACTTAAATATGTATTGGACTAGTGATAGAGATAGGTTGCCCAACAATTTAAGAGGTCTTCTATGCATAGATATAATTGATCTTCCTTACTTGCAGATCTCATAGTGTTTGCTTCTGGTAAGTTGCATCGGATTTATCATTTGGCTTATGTGCTGACTTTCTTGTTCCCCCTTGCAAGTTTGTCTTTTGAGGTATTTGTTCCTTTAGGCCTTTTTGTATTGTGGCTGGTAGCTTTAGGTTTTTTTTTTAATGCCTGGATTTGGGCTTTCTTTGAAAATTATATTCTTAGGTATCTATGTTGTAACCATAGTTTTTCTTCGCCACAAGTGATGGCTTTTAATAAAATTTAGAGTTTCATCATCTTCTTAAAAAAAAAAAAAAGGTACATTAATTAATATGAGTGAAAATTTGAACATACAATAAAGCTCTACTCTCTCTTAACAATTTCTTAAAGCAATCATTTTAATTAACTCTTGATCTTGATCATGAAGCGTGAAATTATTTAAAAGATTCTAATAATCTATTAATAGACATAGATATGTAATTATAATAAAATAATGTAGGTTGTAAGACGAGTAACTATCTAAACTTATGATAATTTCGCTTATTAAGATAATTTAAATTAACCTTATTTAACACAATTGAATTGATATGTTCCTCTTTTGAGAATTGGTATATTTTTACTCTTTTATTATTTATTTATAAGAAAAAAAAAAACATAAAGGTGTTGTGGGGATGTGGTATTAACCGTTGAGAAAACGCAATTAATGAATTCAAATGGAGGTTGGTGGCCCGCAGAGTAGTTATTACACCTAGAGCAGTGGCTACCAGGGGATGTGAAAAAAATTGGATAAATCGGTTGAATCGGAACGAATTGGTGTGTTTTGTCTTATTCGAAAACGGTTCAGTCCGTAATCAATTCTTAATAATCGAAATCAGTTCTAAACTGGATCGGTATTCATTTTTATCTACTTATATATAAAGTGCGAATTCGTGAGGAACAGTATTTTCGTCTAACACTTTTTTTTTCCTATTTTACCCCTGCTTTCTATACGTTATTATGTTTTTGCCATTTTCTTTTGCTTTTAAACCAACAAAAATCTCTCTATCATTTCTCTCGTCTCTCGTCTCTCTCTCTCTCTCTCAATCGACAACCTTCCCTCGGTTTCTTCCTTCATTTGCCCCAACCCTCTCTTCTTCATTTATCCATAGTCGTCGTCGTCCTCCACAAAAGCAAACATAAAACCCATCAAAAGCATCTTAACAAATCCAACCAGAAACAATTTTGCACATTGATAGAGAGAGAAGAAAAAAGGTACCTTTTTGGGATTCGAGTACGTGAAGAATAAGAAAATAAAAAGGACCCGAAAGAGTACAAGGAGACAACGCGGTTAGACCAAATCATGGCAGAAGTAGTCTGATGGTGAGGCTAGGACACAGAGGAGAGAAAATGGAAAAAGAGAAAGAATGGGGAGGAAGACTCTAGAAGGATAGGCGAGAGAGAGTTTGAAGAAAAAAATGGGGGCTTGTGTCAGGGACTTGGTTTTTCTTGTGAAAATTTGGGTTTTTTTTTTTTTTTTTTTGGTTATGGTCTTTTGTGATGAGAAAAATACACGAATGTTAAAAATAATTTCCAAACTAACTGTTACACTGTACTTTGATAAATGTTTTTCTAATTTAATATATCAACTGCCCAGTGCCCATAAAATTGTTATAACAAAATAAAATCTTAAAAGAATAAATTTTATTTCTTTTCTGCCTTTTTTTTCCTTTAAGTCATACATTAATAACTAATCCAAAATTCATAACAACATTTTAGAACTTTTAAAATTTGTAATGTATTATAATTTGTTCAAATTGTTTCTTGTAGTTATAACTAATGAAGATTTATATTATAATTATATGATAAAATTATTTAACACTTAGTAATATACTTTCTAAGTTTTAAATTTAACACATTATATATTTATTTTTGAATTAATAAATATGCGATATATGCAATCGATTATAATTATTAATATCGATGTAATGTTTGTAATTTTTTTTTAATTTACAGATTTGCTGCTTCTGTTCTTTATTTATCATTCTTCAATTTGGGTATTGTCAATTTCCTATATTCTCACTGTTCTTTTATTTGTCTTCTAATTTCTGATATGTTCTCTTCTATATCATCTGAGAAAATGTTATTCAAATTTTTTATACTTACATAAATGCACTTGTAGTTAAAATAAATTGTTGACATTATATGTTTGTTATATGAATATTTCTTTTTCCCATCATATTAGTTTGTCTTAATGGATTTGTTTTATTCTAAAGTGTGCTATTTCATTTGGTTCATTTAATATGATCTATATGAAATTATTATTTGGAATTAATTGACTTCTTTTTCTGCTTTAGCTATAAATGCTTATAATATTTGTTATATATCATATCTCTTTGTATATACACATCTACTTACATATTTGATATGTTTTCAAATCTTTTTTAGATTGCATTCCAAAATTAAGAAAGAATTTATAATCTTCGATAACTTTATGTCAATTGGTAAGACAATATTATTAAAAGCAAAAATAGATTTAAACATTATTAACACTAATTATTTTAATTTTTATCTAACTATTTCTATAAATAAACCTTGAAGAACGTGAAGAATATCCAGTAATAAGAAATTGGTATGCTACTCAATCAGAGAAGAAAAAGGAAGACATCCTATAAAAAAATAGAGATATATGCTAAGTTAAAAAAAAAAACACCAAATATTAAAATTCAAACGTAAACACAGTCTCAACATACTCTCTATTTTCATTCAAACAATGATGAAGTCATTTGTATAAAAGATTGGATCATCTTTGAATGTTAATTCTTCTCAAACTAAAGTTCACAATGATCCTTCCGCTTTAGCGAATATAACACTTTGTACTTCCAACAATATTGCCAAAACTTCAACACTTCGTCAAAGAGATTAATGTTCTAACAACATAATTGCATCTCCTTCAATATTGAGCAATCAGGTTTATTCATAACTATCTCTTACTAAAAGAAAATACTTTCTTCATTTTATTTCCTATTTATATCAATATAAATTATTTATTTCTATTTAAATTTACTATATTGCAGCATTCATATTATACGTTCATTCTTTCTTTTTTTAATGCTGAAACTAACATTCTTAGTTAAAGGAAAATTTTCATTAGTCAATTTGTATCAGCAATTCTACTGCATGTCCTGTGCAAATTGTAATAAGGCCAGTGGATATGATCACAATGAAAAATTTGTTCTATAATTGCAAAAAAATATATATATTTTTTTATAACCGAGGGTATTCGGACCAGCTTGCGCGCATCTCGACTAATTCCACGGGGCCCTAAAATTAACGATCAGGTAAACTGTTGTTCTATTCGAACACAGGCGAGGTAAAATCTATATTCTTAAATTTATTTAAAAAATTTAATGCATTATGTTTTTATATTTTCTCATAACAAATACCACAAGTACAGTTTTAGAAAAAGAGTAGATTATATACTTACATTCAAAAATGAATCAATATGGATAACTAAGCCAGAATAAATTCAACGTGCTTTCTACCCATCCTATGGATCAAGCTATATCATAATCACTGAAAATCTCTTCTTATTATCATTTTTATTTTATTTTTTTCACGTTTTATTCGATTTTTCTTTAAATTCCATTTCTCACATTTACTATTGTTTAGTATTTTTATATTCTCCTTATTTTTTTTATCTGGGCATACGTGCAGTGCACGTTGCCCTTACTAGTATTTTATAAATGGCTTTAAATCAAATCAGACCATATATATATACACTAATTTTTTAAAATATTATATATTATACACTAAATTATTAATTATATAAAATTTTAAATTTATTATTCATGTCTATTAATCTTATAACATAAGATTAATCTTAAACGTTTTAATATCCCATTTGAGTTATGATATAACATAAATTAATCCTATATTTTTAATATAATATTTGAATTTTAATAATAATATATAAATTTTAATTTTATAACATTTTAGTAAAAAATTATAAGCGAGAGATACAGATGAATCATTTGCTAAAATTTGGTTGAAGTATGATTTTGTTTATTCGTAGGATAAAAAAAGGGGATAAATCGTATGTTCCGATTTCAGTAGTTAATCAATTTGGTATTAATTTTGAAATTTTTAAAATCGGTAGATATTGGTTTAGTTTTAAAAAATGTCAAAATTAGATCAAACCAGACCGGTTATACCATTAACACCACCAGGACATAGTGAGTGTATGGTGTGTATTTTCAATAAATAAATAATTCCATTAGAATACTTTAGGGCCTATTTGGGAAGACAAATATTCTCTTATATTTTTAAATTATTTTATTACTATTTATAAATTATTTCACTACTATTTATATATATCTAAAATATTTTTAGTATCAAATGAATCTAAAATATGCTAGGTGATGTTAGCGACCTCAAGCTTCACAATTTCGAACTTGGTGCTAAATAATCGAGGAATTGTTAAAAGAAAATATAGCGAGGTAAATTGGGACTCACGACGTAGCCAGGGCCCATACTGTTGGTTAATAGATTGTAGTATGGTCTGAGAGAAGATTAATCATAATTATGATTTTTGTTGGCAGTTTTTAAGTTTCTCACTATAGCTGTGAAAGACGATCGTAGATGAGGTTGCACTAGTTCCAAGTTAATTGTTTCTTTCAAAAAAGATCTTCGTCTACTATTTCAAAGTCTTATATAGGCAAGTACTTCAACTCAGACTCAGAATGTTAAGAGAAAGCAATACGCTAGATGAGTACAAAGGGTTGACTCGACCACATATTCATAGTGAGTCCGAGAAACATGAATGACTTACCGGCGCGTGGGCTCGATGCGCCAATTGTATAGGAGTATGGATACCTAGATCTTAAAGATATAACGTCCATAAATCGGATGGAGCGGCGTTTGTAGCGGTTGGTGCTCCGACGGTGGGTGTTTTGCAACAATGCTTCTTGCTCCTTATATTTCGCCAACTTAATAATTCGACAGTTTGGTGTGCGTCGTCTGCTCTTTCCCTGTTCCTTTTGTGGATTTGAAAAAAAGTTTAGAGAGAAAGTGATATGTACGGGATTTAAAGTCAAGTTTTTTTACACATGGGATATGTGTGCGTGCTGTCTGATTTTGTTTTTCTTCCATATCAACGTTAGACATTACAATGGGACTTATAAGAATTTTTGGAGATGATCTCATAAGTCCGAGAATTGTCCTCCTACCATTTCCAGTATAGAGAATAGTCGATCCCACATACGACATCAACTATTAAGACATAAATTTACACAACAAGCCGAAACGGAAGAATGAGTCATCCCCAATCCATATGGATGATTCGGATGTTGATACAGTGCTCTTGATGTTCATCCATAAAATAAATAATAGACAAAGTGTATAAAATATAAATAAAGTGAGGTATAGAGATTTACGTTGTTTGGCGTAAATGCCCACGTTCAATGGTCGTTTGGGGATGAGATTCGCTATAATAGACGATTTAATAATCTCTCATGGTCTCACGTATCTTTCAATGTAATGAAAAAACTTAAGGTATCAGGAGGTTGAAGACGATGCATCTTTTGGGAGAATATCCTTGGAGTCGCTGTATGTACTGGATTTTGTGCCTAGAAAAGTCGTAGAGAGCCTGTGTAGATTTGTAGAGATCCTATGTTGATTTGTAGAGATATCATCCTTTATAAATGTCTCTTTCATGTATTCTTTGAAGTGATTAAGTTAGACTTGTCTTATGAAACATTTTTTTGTTAAGAGTCTGAGTCAACTTGTTTTATCTATTTGGTTTATCTCTTCCCTTACTATGTGATAGGTTTTTAATAGGCTGGACCCTATCAACTCTATCCCTAAGAGGAACCATACAAAATCTTCCCATGTAGGATGCCATCAACTTTCGGTTCCCAACGCAAGTTCCTTTCAAATTAGAAATAGAGAAATAAAAATGCTTGTTAATCGGTGTAAAATCACGTAAATCTTACGTATTTAAAAACTCAAGAGACACGTACAAGGGTGTTGGGTAGCTCCTCACATCCAGCTTAGCCCTCGTGATGGAGATGCAAGACGAGTCATTCGCAATGCTACTAGGCGGGCTAGGTGTGCCAAGGCTAGGAGGGTTGCATGCATGGCTCGGGCATTGAGGTGATGGGCATCCAAGACAAGTGCAACTAGAGGAGTCTCAAGTGTTGGCCAATTATTTGATTTTAGGGATTGGATGACAAATCCCTCAATTTTAGGGAAGTGGGCGCCGGCCATATGTCCTTTAATTTAGGGATTTATCTATTATAATTTGGTTAAGATATTTCCTAGTTTATTTCCTTTATTTTAGGCATTTGTTAGGTTAGTTTCCTTAAATTTAAGAGTTTGATTTATATTTAGAGGGAGTAACTGGGGGGAAGATGAGCCATCCTAGTTAAACCCTATTAATAGTTTCGATTTTTGCATTGTAAGGATCATTATGCTATTTTGAATGAATGAAAATTTTCTCTTCCAATCTTTCTAGAATTGAGTGGTAATTCGAGTTAGTCTTAATTTTCACCATCATACCAATCGGATCTTAGTGTTGTCTGAGTTAACCTTAAATTAAATCACCCAACACACCACAAACACTTGAGCTTCTATCATCCCGCTAGGGGCGGGCAGTAGCATCCCACCCATTAAGAACTTTTCAACATTTTCATTTTACAATTTTCTTTTGTTTCCTATATTTTGGGGTAGGGGGGAGTTTTACATTTTAACCGCATTAATTAAAGTACTTATTCTTAGCGAGAATATTTCTTGCATTGTAAATTGTAATCTCATAAACAAAATTATTAATTTTGTTGATAGGTTATACCATGACTCCCCACCTCATAAGTGTACAAAGATGTTTGGTTTAGACCATTCATTACGCTTGATACAAACGTACTTAGCAATTTTTATTGATGGTCTCTTTAAATTTGAAAAATATGATTTATCTTCTTTTTAATCATAACTATTTCATCATATTCAATGAAATATTAAATAATTAACAGATAAATAAAATTAATAAATAATTTTTAATTATTTGATACCACATCAATATATATATATATATATATATAATTTAACAGTACTCGAATATTGAGTACTATTTTTCTTTTTTGATTATCTGTAAAGAAGAAAGTAGAATGTACCTGTTTTTGTTTTTTAGAAGAAAAACGAAAATGCGAATTTGTATAACTATAGCGATATTTTTTGGTGGGATGCGATAAAGATACATATGTGATGTATGGTATATTGTCTTTGAATACAGATAGTTGTAAACAAACATCAGACTCTTGGTCCCAAAAAAAAAAGTAAGGATGAGTCTAATGATTTCCATTCGATGCCGTTTTCTTTTTTGGTTTTTATTGTGTACACGTAGTGTACACTAGTTTATTGGCCGTTTCGAAAGAGGGAAAGTGGTCCAAATTCAAGGGCTGGAAACGTTTTGTCGTATAGATTGGTTACTGGGTTCTTTGGTCCTCAATCATCGTGTCCTGATCTATTTTATTGAACTGTAAATTCACAGACTGACTTCATCAAAACGGCAAAAACAAAGAAATTAAAATCACGAGTGACTTAACTTTCGGCCTTCGGGGAAATTGTCGCGACCATCCCATGAATTATTGATCAAAATTTGTCTCGCATTGGGCTCTCTATGTTAAATTTAACGGACATCTTTTATTTAACTATTTAATATTAAATCAAGAGGTAATAAATAAATGATAAATAAATAGATAATCAAAATGACAAATTCTCTTGTCTTTACCTTACTCTACCTCACATTAAAATTTTGGATTGAGAAATAAAGATATTTTATTAAGATAACTGCAGTGAAACCCATAATAATTGATGGCAAAAATTATTCAGCCGCTCCATTTTGATTGCTCCACTTAACTGTTGGTCAAATTTTTTTTTTTATTTAATGATTAAGAAAATAATTTTAAATGTATTGATATATTTTTTTATTTTTTAAAAATATTTAAATATATTAAAAAAATTTGAAAAAAAATTGGGCGTACTAGTGGACGGCATAGTAGCCCCACTATATTTCAAATATTGTGTCATTTTTATATAGCTACAGTAAAATTCATAATAATCGATGAGTTGACACGTATACGCCAAATTTGTAAAATGGTGATTTTTTTTTTTTTAAACCGCTAGTCTATTAAATTTCATTGGTTTTTGGACAGGCGGATTAAGATTCAGTAGCTGACTAGGCAGACTCTTGGTTTATAATTTGCTCTATTTTTATCAACTTTTTAGATTTAGATTCGCTTTCATTTAATTTCATTTCATCGTTATGATATTTTAAATTTATAATAAATAATTTAAAATTTAAAATCTCAAAATAATAATAATATTAAAATAATAACATTCTAATAATATTTTATTCAATTCATTTCAAATAATATCATCTCATAATTCTATCTATCTCACTATCCAAACTATCTAGTGGTGCCCTCTATTTTTTTAAACTGATCTATTGTGTCATTTTTAAAATTAGAAACAATAATTTTTATTTTACTTTTTTTCTTATTTTTCTCCAAATGATAGATGGACTTAGATACTATTAAATCTAAAATACTTTTGGGTGAAAGTATAAATGCTCATAAGCGACCACTTAATTTTTTTTTTCTTTACTAATGAAGTTTACTAATACTTCTAAGAAAGACGCTGAAAAAATAACTTACAATTGTAAATAAATATATAATTTCAGTTGCAAGTTTGAATATACAATAAAATTAAAAAAAGTTAATATTAACTCATGTGCAAATTGAACTAAATGCCGTTTAAATGAAATAACTATATATATTACTAATTAACAGCAAACAAGAGCTTAAAAAAAATTAATAACAGCAAACAAGACGCTGGTTTTTCTTTTATTTATATTTTTTAAATTGCATTAATAATAAGGAAATTAAGCGTTCACACGCATGCAGTCCCCATCAAACTTTAGAGTTTGCAGTACTGGAACTTATAATCCGAATAAAAGGTGAAAAAAATAATAATATAAAAACAAATCGAACACGTACATTACTAAGCAGATCCGATCCCAAATCTTATAACTATGGGCACTTGCGTTTGAAGGAATTCCCATCGCACTTCTCTCGTCCGGGAATGTCATATTTCTTACCAAGGCAGGAATTTTTACAATCGGCATATACCTGTTTGTTGGGGTTTTTTGAGCCTTCAACCTTACTCGGATAGTCAATGAGCATTCTGCTTATTTGGGAATCGAACATCAACAGCTCTGGTTCGTCAATGGCCATAGGGCCGTGGTAATTGAGATAGGTGCCGTTGTCGCGGGTCGAAGCATGAGCTGTTGCTTCTCCACAGTGACTTGTGTTGTGCAGAAACATGATCAGCAGCAGCATCACCAGAGTAAGCGCCGGAAACTGACCACACTTTGCTGTTCCTCCCACCATCTCAGTGTCTCTGACCTCTGTGCTTTGCGATGCGAGCCCTTGTAGTGGGAACTTCTTTGGGGACGAAGAACACTGACTTTTAAAGACGTGACAAACGAGTCAACGACAAAAGTCATTGCATTTTCCATTTTCCTTTATCTAGCCATATTAAATAAATGATTTAAGTGACAATAAGGCTATTAATTTGTTGTCGGCAGGCAGAATAAACAGTAATTTTGTTCGACTCTTTTTATTTCGTTATGCCCCTGTATGATTGAGTGTAACTACAGGTTTGCCCCTCTATATTCCTTTTATTTGTTTACCTCTTGAAAAAATCCGAGCAGCTACTCTTGGGTAATTATACTCTTAGGCCATTGTTTCTCCAACACCATACATCCAGGTAAGGTGGATTTATTTTAATTATTTTTTCAAAATATGCATTTTATCCAGAATTCCTTGTGTTTTAACTATTACCCTCCCAATGTCCCGAATCAGAATAAAATACTCATTCAAAATTTTTTCCCTCCTCTACAGAACCTTTCACCCGCATCGTTGACAAGCCTTTGCCGATGAGTCCGAGGCTTTCTGTCTCTCTCTCTCGCACTGTACATGGCTGGGTTTTCCTCAAATACCCAGCCATGTACCAACAAAACTCATTGCCTCCACCCTCTGCAAGATCCCATTCCTTATTATAAAAGTTCCCATGGCCACAAAAAATATAGGCTTTCTGTCTCACCATACCCTGAAAATGGGTCCAGTAGAGAGGGGGCTCCCTGAGAGGAGTGTCTCCCAAGAGGTCCCTGTCCATCACATTTGCCTCTCCATTAACCGCTGGTTCTTCATAAGCTAAGTCCATGATTTTTAGCTCACCTTGGAATAATCAATCCAATAACAATAAGGAAGTTTATCAAACCAATACATTCCACGAAAACCTGGATGAACTTCCCTATCCCAATAAATAAATAAATAAAAAATTATATCATTCAAAACCCGCACTTCACGGTGAATTGCAATGTTTCAACCTCAAAACGCCATGTTTTCTATTTATTGAGAACCAAATCAGTCATATACACGAAGAAGAAGGCATCAAATCAACCCTAACTGTCTCAAAACAAGACAAAGGCGACACTCAGATCCAGAACGAACCCAAATCAATATAATTCACCAAATTTGCTACAAACCCACTGGACACTTCAGAACCACCAAGGCTCCAAATTCAACTCACATTAGTGCCCAAGACTCCAAATACAATGTACAGAATGTGAATCACCTTCAAGATGTTGTGACTAAACTTGAGATAGAGCTGGATTTCGTGGAGCTTCAATTGGGATAATGGTGGTTTTGCTTTGAAGAAGCAAATGCTATATAAATCTACGATTTTGTATTTGAGGAAAACCCAATCATGTAAAAGACGGGTGAAAGGTTCTACAGGGGAGGGGAAAAAATTTGAATGGGTATTCTGTTCTGATTCTGGATTTTGTGGGGGGAGGGGGGGTTGTTTCTAGATAAAACACGGGGGGTGTTCTGGGTTAAAATGCACGTTTTGAAAAAATAATTAAAATAAATCCACCTCACTTGGGTGTGTGGTGTTGGAGAAACAAGGGCCTACGATTAGAATTATTGGCCACAATTTGACAGCAGCCACTACATAACCCTAGTAAAATGACCAATTTCTCCCTGCAGCAAAACACGTGTCTCAAAATTCACCCATTTGAATCTTCAGCAGACCTCCTCTCCACATCCCCAACCCGCATTCCTTCTATCTGCACTCTCCCCCCGCCCCCATCAACACACAATCGGCATAAAAGAAAAAAGAACTAACTTTTAGCAGAGTTTATCCAAACATAAAACAAAAAATTGGAAATAGACAAGGCAACCATATGAACAAATATTCTTTGTAGTACCACAGCTACAAATACAGTTAATTAATGGAGATAGCATTCTTTGCAGTACCACAACTACAAATACAGTTAATTAATGGAGATAACTAGTACAGTACATTTCCTAGTTCCTAGACTTTTTGGCCGCCCTCGACAGACCCTGTGGCTTTGGAGCCTTCCTCTTTATCAGCATCAATCTTTTCTTCTTAATCTTCTTAGGGTTCTTCTCCAGGGTCTTAACCTGACTGAGCCTTTTGGTCTTCACACCCTTCTTCTCTGCAATCTTCTTGGGGGTTACGGCCTTCTTGGTTTTGGTGCTGTTATCCTCTTTTTTGTGGGTCTCTTTCTCTTAGACCGCCAACTTGACCTTCTCGGTGGAGGAGACCTTGAAGGAGTTCTTGATTTTCACAAGCCTCTCAGACTTGACAAACCTCTTTAACTAAATTGAGTGGACTTCCTTGAAATTGGGTGGCAACACTTTCTTGTACTTCTCCTCTACGAACTTCGATTGCTTGCTGGCCTCGCTTATCATCTGTCAAAGAACTGAAAAGAAAACATTTAAAAAAAAAAACAAAACAAAAGAAGATGGAGAAGAAGAAAAAGAAGAAGAAGAAAGAGAGAAAGAGTAAAGATGATGGGAAAACCGAAGGAACTCAAAGTAAGATGAAGGGTTTTGTCCTTATTTGCAACAGCAATAGTAGCTTTCACCATTTTTCTGAAAGGATCTTCTGGAGACTTGCTTGGAGAAAGGGTGACTGTGTATGTTTTGCATTAAAAAAGAAACCGAAAAGAAAACATTTTTTTAAAAAAAACAAAACAAAAGAAGATGAAGATGGAGAAGAAGAAGAAGAAGAAGAAAGAAGAGAGAAAAAGTAAAGATGATGGGAAAACTGAAGGACCTTAAAGTAAGATGAAGGGTTTTGTCCTTATTTGCAACATCAGTCGCCATTTTTCTTTTCTGAAAGGGAGACTGTGTGTGTTTTGCATTTAAAAAAAATAGAAGAAGTAGCTATGTAGGGAGTTCAATGTGCATTGCTACTCTCTCTCTCTCTCTCTCTCTCTCTCTCGCTCATAAGGCAAAATCCACAAGCCCTCCTTGCAACCCAGCCATGCCGCTGTCTACAGCACCACCTCCACAGTCGCGCCTTGCCGGCAACAACCCCTCCGCCTTTTTGGCCTCACTCTGATCAGACTCTCTCTCTCTCTCTCTCTCTCTTATTTATTTTCCTGGGTTTCCTTCATCGCCCATTGCCGCCGTAGTCCACCAGCCACCTTTGTTTCAAGTTCCTCTCTCTTTCTCTCAGCTCTGCCTCTCAGCTCTCTCTGCTTCGATAAAGTTACGTTTGGGTAGTAAGAAGTGTTGAGAATGTTTGTAAATAATAATAAAAAAGTAATAAAAAAGTAATAATAAAATATTGAATAGTAATAAAAAGTAGATGAAAAGTAATGAATAGTAAAAAAATAAGTAAAAAATAATAATAAAATAAAAAATAATAGTGAAAGTAACATTAGGCTTGCCTTTCTTATTTTCTTTATTTTCGTCTTTTTTCAACACTCAAGGACACAAAAAGTGTGCATTTTCTTCCTGCAAGAAAATGGACATAGTAAAAGAATGGCCCCATTTCAAACTCGTCCAATGATTCGGCTTGGGTTGCAAGGAGTTCAGCCACTCCATCGTGAAGAGAGTTGTTAGGCTGGATTGGATCTTCCAGGTCTTGTTTTCCTCATCTAATCACAGAAGCTTGTGAACATGCCTTTAAATTTAGAGAAATTACTTTAGTAGCAAATATAAAGGCCATTATGACTTTAGTAGCCACTCCATCAGTATGTTTCAAAGCTCGAAAATAGACTAGAAAATGAAGAAAATGTCATCCAATTCATCTTTCTTGGTTGTGAATGGTATTTTGGAAGTGTAGCTGATCTGGCTTGGTGGGTTTGCAAGCTTATAACAGATGGGTTGTACTAGGGTTTCTATCCTACAAAGATTGGAATTCTAAAACATGGGCTATGCCTATTGCTATTAATAAAAGTTTCTACTTGCCTATAAAAAATAAAAAATAAAAAATAAAAAGAATTCAAGTGTGTGAAATCAAGGTCTGCAGGGGTTGAGTGTTTTTTAATACTAGATGAACTGCTGGAAGTTAGACAATGAAAAAAAGACCTAAGCATTGCACATACTATTCCTAAATATGACATCTTGGGTTCCTTTAGCATCAGTGATTCAGTACTCCTCAGATTAACACAAATGTCGAGAGCATATTGAAAAAATATTCCCAACTCCAATAATTAAACAAAACTAAATTAAAACAAAGTCAAACTCTTGCTGCCTAGATCAACTTTTTTCTTTGATTGTTTCAATTGGATGTTTACTTTTGAATAGTTCGATTGTTTCCTTTTTTTTCTTCTTTTAAAAGGAAGCCTATAAAACTATTTCTCATTCACTTGTCTTTACTCTGCGACACAGGCAGGCAACTAATGGTGGGTTTCAAGGTCGACCCAACAAAGATGGCTTGTTATGCATTTTGGTGAGTCTAATGAAATCACTCCAAAGATTCACAGGATAGTATCGAGTTTTCTTGCCTTGACAAAAGCAATGTGCTTGTATAGGATCGGAGCAGTTTTACGAATCTTAAGGGCCACAAATTTATCGATGAAAGAGCTTTACGTGGACTTTTGTTGACTTGTCAAAATGAGGTAATGATGCATTCTTATGAGACGTGCTGCAATGATTGGTACTGAGAATAGGATTTTGAATCAATGGGCACACTTTGTAGAACAAGATGGATTTCTTCCGCACATTGGGGATGGATATACCAAATGTCTTGAATCTATCATTTGCAACCTGTGATAAATTATTTTACTTGAAGTTTAACTTATCATTACTACTCATGGTGGTTGTATATTATTATTAAAATAGTTACTCACAACTTTGACTTTCAATGATCGTGGGATTGCACCTCATAAGTTGAAAGGGTACGCTGCCAAGTACCTTATCCAGAATGGTAAGAGTGGCCCCAAATTTGGCTCTACGGCTGGTGAAAAATTCTCTCCCGATGCATGGGCTGGAGCAATTGATGACAGACGATCTACTTCAAGATATTTCACATTTGTTGGAAGAAACCTTGTTACGTGGAAAAGCAAGAAACAGAATATTGCTGCACGTTCAAGTGCCAAAGCTAAGTTTAGAGGAATGGCGCTCAGAATTTGTGAAGCACTATGGCTCCGACTCCTCCTAACAGATTTGGGCTATTCACCAACACAACCGATCCAACTATATTGTGACAATAAAGCAGCATGTGACATTACTCATAATCTGGTTTAACATGATCGTACAAAACACGTGGAGGTGGACAAATTCTTCATTAAAGAGAAGTTGGATGAGAAGATTGTGGAGCTACCAAAAATTCGATCCGAAGATCAGTTAGCCGATATTCTCACCAAGGTAGTTTCAAATCGAGTATTCTCTCAATTTGTGGACAAGTCGGGCATGTGCGACATCTATGCACTAACTTGAGGGGGAGTGCTGAAATGGAGGACCGAGATATGTGTAATTAGTCTAGGTGATTCTTTCCTATTCTAGTTTTTTGTATAGCTGTAAATTAGTTATAGTCGAGATATGATTAGCTTGATTAGTGGGGCTCTATACATTGATATATACTCTGTACCAAAGGTCTGTTTTTGATATGAATGAAAATATACCTTTGTAACATTAGCAATCATTTCTAGATGTTGTATAGCTATAATTGATTAATAAACCAAGGAAAAATGGTTGAAAACTTGAAGAACCCGAAAGAGAAAATAACTAGCTATTGTCTGTTATAGTTGAAGATGACTGATAGCTGCTGCATAATATGCATTGAAATCTACCTGCACAGAATACCGAAATGAAGTAATTTGCTATGTTCTAAGCTATTACAACTTTAATACCAGCACCTTTATATTGTATGTAATGAATACATTTTTTAATCAATTTGTGCTATTATTTGCTTCTACAACAGAGGACTTTTATGTTCGGATTTTCTTTTTCTTCCCAATGGGCAAACGTGCCTCACACGTTGAGCCACTAATAGTTATAATAATATGAGTGTATGCACATAGGAAAATACTAAAATTATAAAGAATTACACAGAGAAATGTTAGTATGCTGTCTGAGTTTGCTCCTCCCTTTGACCACTTATGTATTTAATTCTTTTTTACTTAATGATTAAGAAAGTAACATTTAAGCCTCGTGTGGTTGTTAAACTCATATGAGTTCAACTCAATTTAATTTAATTTTAAACTAAGTTTAACATCCAAACTCCGAACTCTCAAATTACTAAACTTACCTCAACTCAAAACTTCTTTACACGTTGGACCTACAATCTTTTTCATTTCAACATTTTTTTTACACGTGGGATCCACAACCTTTTTCAACTTTTCATAAAAACAAACATATAAACTCATCTTAACATCCAAACACATTTAAATTCATCTTAGGTGGATTCCACAAAACTCACTTTACCATCTCAACTAATTATTATTCATAAAAAACTCAATCTAGCTCAACATCCAAACACAGACTTAGTGTATTGGCGTCTTTTTTTATTTTTTAAAAATATTTAAATATGTTAAAAAAATATGAAAAGGAAAAGGAAGAAAAAATAAAAAGACTTTTGTGCTAGGTGGCACGCCCAATTATCATTGCTGGGCGGCAGCTTATACTACTCTTATATAAAAATATATTCACAAATTGATATTACATCATGTTAACATCGTATTTCGTACGTCTTTGGATCAGATTCCAACAACTCAGATATTCAGAGCTAGACTTGCAAAAATAGAGAAGAAAGACACTGGGAGAGGGTGTCCTTGGGGCCGAGAGTCTCCAATGCCAAAGTTAGTAGAGTATTTTGAAAGTTTGTAAATAATGAAATAGTCTATGAATCAGACGTACCTAGATGTTGCTATTTATACTGGGAGTCTGGGCAGGACAGATCGTGTCTGCTCCCATGGAGTCCGTATCCTTTTTATTGTTCATTTTGTCAGAGTCATTTAATGTTGTGTGCCTTAACGACGGTGTCATTGATGTAGCGTGTAACTCGGATAGTGGTGCTATTAATACAGCGTAGTTTCCAGACTTGCCTTACCTTACTGGTGCCCTTGGTGGTCCATCTATGTCTCCCTGTTAGAGGATCGACAGTCCCCCTACTTCCCATCCTTTTACGTGAATAGGTACTCAAGGACTGGATGCTATTAGAGGGGTTTCTAGGACGGTGAGTCTCATCCCCTGCAATATGCTCCCTTATAGAGGTTGTGTCCAAGGGGGCCTACTCGTGGGTCGAGCCGAAGAGTCTATTCATTCGGGGATGGGCCTTCGTTTGTTATTCCTTTAGTTGTCCTTTTTAGGCCGGCTAGGATAGAGGGGGGAAAGCTCCTTACACATTATATTATAAAGTTATTTTTATTATAAAATAGATCTAACAAATCCCATAAAACTATATGAGTTTATATATTTGTATTTTTATAATCCTTTTATATCTGTAACTACTAACAATTCTCATATATATATATATATATTATATTTCCTTTTGACTTCGAAACAAGCGAATAATCCTACCCAACCTCACTTCACTTGTACAAAATATGTTTATAAGGGATAAATTAGAAAATCATTATATTTAAAAAGATTAATACGTGCGTCTTACTTGTTCAAGGGATGAATGGTAAGTTTTTGAAAGGGTTAGAGAAAATTTGTCCTAACATAATTTGGTGGAAAACTATAATCTTGCACCTCTTAATTATACAGTAAAGATGGATATAAATTTTCTAACATTTCTTTTAAGTTTGTAATTTTGTGTAATATGAAAGGTAGTAGTTATATATTGGCAGTTATAATTCTTTATACTTTTCTTGAAATGCAAAGTCATGTTACTTTTATAAGCTATTTTATAAAAATGTATTTTATTTAAATATAATTATATAAATTATTGTAAAAAGAACTGTATGGCTAACATTTTTCAAAAAATTATATTCAATTAGGACTGTTCATTCGAATTCCAATCCAAGAACTCAGATGTAGCCCGACCGGAATCTAGATTTTAAATTTGGGCCAGAACCCGAATGAATTCGAGTTTTTTAAAATCTGGATTACGGGTTCCGAGTTGAACCCGCTTTTTTTTTTTTCAATTCATATTTTGATATCAATTCATATCTGGGTTTGAATGCTTGACTTTTTAACTGGCAAGAGAAATTGGAGAAACGAAAGGCCAGCCTTTCCGAACTTTGAATCTAAAAAACAAGGCGGCATTTGCCGTCGATTTCAGACTTCTTTGCTCAAGAAAGTAGAAAGTGATGAAGATGCGTGTGGCGTTGGGTTGGGTTGGGCCGAGGGAATTTGGTCTCATTGCCGTTTACATCATCAAGTTGCTGCTATGTTGTCCGTCTTATTAAAGTTCATTTATTAGGGTCCCCTGGACTACAATCAATAAATAAAATAAACGGGACTATAAAAGTTCCCAATTTGACATCAATGTTGACAGCCCCTAAGGACAAGCCGACAATGCCCCCACAAAGACAAAGAAAGGAAAAAGAAAAAAAAAAAAAACATTCAAACTGAAAAAAATAATAAAATAAAATTCCGGATTTAAAATTTTGTATATAGAATGAGTATACCCAGGTTTTGCAATCCTATTTGTTTCGGCCGGAAACTCAGAACCAAAATCTAGTTTTCTGAGTTTTGGATTGGGCCCGAAAAAAACTCGACCCAGATTAACAGTATTATAGCCAACCTCAAATACGACACATTAGACACATTAGACCATAAAATGTTTCATATTTGATGCAGATTCAAGCTGTTGTACGTAAAGAAATATGACATTCTTTTTATTGCGGACGAGGTAGTACTTACTCTGATCTGTTTCTTATATTTCCCTATATATGTATGCATACGATCTTTATTTGTATCCTAATATTATAAGACCTGATTTGTTCATATATGTTTTTTTCTTAGATAATTGGTGTATTTTGAAGGCTGGGCACAATGTTTGGGTGCGACAAGTACAACATAAAACCAGACCTTGTGTCCCTTGCAAAGGTAAAGTTGGGATATAATTAAACCCAGAGATAGAACCTCAAATCCCAGGCCCTTTCTTCTGCATATATGTCCATTGGAGCTGTACTTGTGAGCCTGAAGTATCAGAAGTCATACATGCATTGAACACTCGTGAGTAAGTCTCTCACGTTGATAGTTATTTAGTATATGACCGTATATGCTTTCTCTTTCAGGTTTTTCTCTCATATGATGGATTTACTTATTCTGGACATCCAGTATCAGTATCCTGCGTCGTTGCAATAGAAGCGCTTAAGATCTACAAGTGTGTTCTTTTCTTCTCATCCAGTTTTACCTGTTCAAAGTTTTACTTCATAGTTCAGTTTAGTTACATATATTGCATTTGAAGACCGTCAAAGATGGACTAAATAGGACCTGATGGAGTTGCATCTTGTCATACAAATTCTTCATACAATGGTGGGTCATGGCTTGTATACGCAGATATATATGGAATGACATATATGAATATATTCTTGATTTTTGGAACGGAGTTTGCAGATAACAAGTTGCCTAAAGATCCATTCCATCCTGAATGGGGCAAGTTCCATCTTAATTTTGTTTCTTCAAGTTTAGTATATGAATATATTTATTTATTGAGGGGATAAATTGGTTAGATTACCTATATATAATTTCTTTATTCAACTAAGTTAGAACATGATCTTGTACGTAGATCTACTTAAAGATTGTCTTGTTGTGATTACTCGTTATTGTGATGGTCCTCACTACATGATTGAACTTAATATATGGTTGAGATAGACAAGCATATTGCTTTGGTTTTTTCCTCCTAATCAGACTTTTATTACAAGAAAAGGACTTTGAAACAAATGACGTCATATGAATCAGTTTCTTCTTCACTTCAATCAAATATATTCGAAGACTTTTGAATTTAGACAACGAAACATATCTGCAGATCAAACCAAAGTTGATTTATTTAATTATTTTTCTAATATATATGATCTGCACGCCTCAATTAATTATATCTGTCGTGTTCAATTATAATATATATATTCCCGTAATTAGAACTAGTCGATCATGAATTTAGAGATAGAATTATTAATTCCCAGAATACGTGTTGCTGATTCCTGCCCAGAAAATAAACAAAAGTTTCGTGTTTGTTTGAGAGTACTTGATGTTTGATAGGAGAACATGAAAGTACATATAGCAGTTTATAATTTAGAATATAAAAGAGGAGAATACAAAAGTCTCATTGCCGTTTCGCACTTTTGATGTTTATAGTATGGCTAGAAATCTTGCTGAAGGCCAAGCAAGATTTGTCTGGATTAATCAGTTTTTCACTTTTAGTGATAAACTCGCATATCTCTCCACCTAGTTCCCGATAATTATCATTCTCCAACGGTAAAACCTACACTGTAACACTAATGTCTCCAGAATTTTATATTAAAACACATACAAAATTACAATCCTTTTTTATTAATAAGGTTTAAACGATTAGTTGGAGATGAAAAATGGTAACCATATGGGATAACCATGTGACTCATCACCAGATATAAATGCTATGGGTACGAAGGAATTAAGATATTCTGTCGTGACAAAACTAAGGTCTTGTTTGGATAATTTTATTTCATCTCGTATCATTATTATAATTTTTTTAAATTTTTAAATAAAATACAATTAATAATTCAATTTTTTTAAATTTTAAAATAAAAATAATATTCTAACAATATTTTATTTAAATTTTAATTTTTATCTCATCTCATCTCATTTCATTTCATCTAACTTCAACTCACTGTCCTAAAAAACTTCAAAAATAAAAAGCTTTGGTAATTCATATGAAACACGCTCTTCGTAGTTCATATTAAAAAAACGCCTTGTTTTCACAGACTTCCAGTTGCGTTATGGTAAATCTCAAGTCACTGGGATGGGGTCTGGGGTACTGTTCTGATTGAAGACAAAAACAAAAACGTTTCTTTCCACCAAACTTCATGATGTCCCAAGAAAATCATATTCAACTGGCCTTTCCCGAAGACTTTTCAAGTCATCCATCCATGCATGCCCCTACAGCCGGCCAGTACTTGATCTCTGCCTTTCGCCTTTGTTTTGTGTTTTTTTATAGAGAAGATCGGAAAATTGTGCCAACTACCTCTTCTCTGCGTCTTTCGCACTGATACAATGAGCACCACGCTCTTACCAGTACTTTTTACCCCTCTCTGTCTTGTCTTCTTGCCGCACTTCCTGGCAAGCACCTTCGCAGGTGACTCGCCGTCTCCTTACGCTCCGGTCGATAACATCCTCCTCAACTGTGGTTCCTCTGGCAATTCAACTACAGCAGATAATCGGACCTGGATTGGAGAAGTGAGTTCAAGATTTCTCCCTCTTGAAGTATCAAAAAACCAGCCATCTCTTTCAGCTAGTGCTGTTGAACAATCCTCCACTGCCGAAACAGTACCCTTTGAGACTGCCCGGCTCTCTCTTTCTCCGTTCACTTACACATTCAAAGTCACTCCCGGCCAAAAATTCCTCAGACTACACTTTTACCCAGCTTTCTACTCCACCTTTGACCGCTCTAATGCCCTCTTCTCTGTCGAAGCTGGTCGTTTTACTCTTCTTAGAAACTTCAACGCTTCACTTACGGCAGATACCGATGGGGATTCCGGCGATACCTTATACAAAGAATACTGTGTCAACATTGAGGAAGATCAGAGGTTGAACATAACCTTCATTCCATCTTCGAGCGTATCTAACGCCTATGCTTTCATCAACGGAATTGAAATCTTGTCGATGCCTACTAATCTATATTACACTCCAGCTGAAGAATATTTTCCTTTCATCGGCCACCAGAACCGGTATCGCATCAAAGACAGCGCTTCTCTCGAGATGATATACAGATTGAATGTAGGAGGGCCCCTCATATCACCCGCTAATGACACTGGAATGTTCCGGAAATGGAGTAATGACTACGAGTACTTGAAAGAACACAAAGTACTTTTTGAACCTTCAAATGAAACTATCAAACTACGGTTTACCAAATTGGTACCTGCATACACTGCACCAGAAGATGTCTATCGGACTGCCCGAATTCTGGGGAACGACTCAATAATCAACCTGAGCTACAATCTCACCTGGGAATTCCCTGTTGACTCTGGGTTTGATTACTTCATTAGGCTTCACTTCTGTGAGTTTCAACCCGATATTATTGAAGTAAAAGACAGAACGTTCCGTATTTTCATAGCAAATCAAATCGCCGAGGAAAAAGCCGACGTAATTTTTTGGAGTGGTGGAAATGGTATGCCAGTGTATAGAGACTACGCGGTTTCGATGATAGGTAAAGGAAGCGAAAAGAGAGTGAACCTCCATATCGCAATAGGAGCAGAACCGCAAAAGTGGGAGACCTCTCTCCAAGATGCAATCTTGAACGGTGTCGAAATCTTTAAAGTAAGCATCAATGACAATCTCGGCGGACCAAACTCCGACCCACTTCCTCCAAACTCTCCAAGGGTTTCGCCACCAAGACAGTCAAAGACGAACTCGAAGAAAAATAGAACAACAATAATTGCCGTTACCGCGATTGGAGTCTCCGGATGCATTGTGCTGACGATTCTCGTATTCTTGATTTTCCAGAGGCGCAAGGGTGACGTGGCATCGGGGTCCACTAACAGAACTACCTGGTGGGGTCTACTTTTGTTCACTACGACCGAGTCAACAAATACCCGGAGGTCATATTTACCGGCCGCTCTCAGTCGTTGCTTTTCATTAGCGGAGATTAGAGCAGCAACAAAAGACTTCGATGATCTTTTGATTATTGGTGTGGGTGGTTTTGGTAACGTGTACAAAGGGTACATTGATGGTGGTGTCAACTCTGTAGCGATCAAGCGGTTGGTACCTGGTTCTGAACAGGGGGCTCTTGAGTTCGAGACCGAGATAGAGATGCTCTCACAACTCCGTCACCCGCATCTTGTTTCTCTGATTGGGTATTGTCACGATCGCAATGAGATGATACTCGTGTACGACTACATGGCCCGTGGCACCCTCCGCGATCATCTTTATAATAGCAATAATCCTCCTCTCTCGTGGAAGCAGAGACTTCAGATCTGTATTGGTGCAGCACAAGGGTTGAACTACCTGCACACAGGTGCAAAGCAAATGATCATTCATCGTGATGTGAAAACGACAAACATCTTATTAGATGAGGAGTGGGTGGCCAAGGTATCCGATTTTGGGTTGTCCAAAATGGGACCCACAAGCGTGTCTAAGACCCATGTCAGCACTGTTGTCAAGGGTAGCTTTGGATATTTGGATCCAGAATATTACAGACGTCAACAATTGACAGAAAAATCTGATGTATACTCATTCGGTGTCGTGCTGTGTGAAGTGCTGTGTGCAAGACCACCCATATTCCGTACTGCAGAGAAGAACCAAGTGAGCCTTGCAGAATGGGTTCGACAAAGCTCTCGGAATGGAGAGTTTGATCAAATTATTGATCAAACTTTGAAGGGTCAAGTTGCGCCCGAATGTTTGAAGAAATTTGGAGAGGTCGCATTGAGTTGTTTGCTTGACAATGGAGTGGAACGCCCGTCGATGAATGATGTAGTGTGGAGCCTTGAGTTTGCATTGCAATTGCAGGAGAGTATAGACAAAGTTGGCAGGCTTGATGTGGCTGGAATGGAGAGGAATGATGTTGTCAAGTACAAGAGTAATGATAGTGGTAACTTATTTAGTGGTAGCAGTTGGAAAATGTCAAGTACAACCAGCAACAGCGAGATGAGCACAACAAGCATTGGAGAGCAAAGTTTTAGCGGCATCTGTAAGGATTCAAATAAATGATGTCTTCTATAAGGCTTTGTTTTTTGACATTATGAATACATGCACGAGGACAGTGAAAGATGGTACTTGATGAGAAGTGAGGCAGAGTATCTCACAAAATTAGTTTAAATGGATTGAAATTGTGAGGATTTTAGTTTTAGTATAATGATGTATTGATGCTTAAGGTCATAGAGATGTGGCCACTTAATGCGCCTGGACCCGAGGCCACTGCGGGTAGAGAAGTTAATGTTTAGATTGGACTCTCACCCGGAGAAATAATTTTCTTCCGATCTATCAAAATTATGATTGTTATATAACGCTCTATTCTAATTTTAGCAATTGAGACGGATAAAAAATAGATATCATTACGAAATCTTGATGAAAGTTCTTAATAGATAGGTACGTGATAACTTTTTGATAGTTTTGACTTTTGAGAGTTATCGTTTATACGAGTTGTGGAAAGTGCAAGTGATAATTCAATTAGAAAACACATCATAATTGGTAGGAGATTTTTTTATGGGACACCCCCGTCCTTTGGGCTATTTTAAGTTAGTACTGTACTTGTTTTTAGTAATAACCCCTTGCGCTGAGTTTATTAGAAATAGAATACTCCATCTATTTTCCCGTTTATCACCGCTAATAGAAATCATGTGAGCCAGTCTGGATGACACGTTTGATACACCTCAGCTAAGTTTCAACAATTTGAGTTGAAATCCTGCTACCTGCAACACAGAGGTGAAGGTGGGCTCGGTGGTGGTCCTAGGAGCCTCCAATGCCAAAGTCAATTTTCCTTCTTTAGAGGATTATCTCATAATTAGAATGTTCAAAGAGATTATTCGTATGTGGAGTCTGGCTTTTATATGAGGTATTGGGGGAACATTTTGTACCTTGTGTCAGGGGTTAGCAACATGCTCACAATTGCCAAGCTACGGTATTTAAGGTGACATGGCTTCTAAGGTGGTGTGGCT
This sequence comes from Juglans regia, assembly GCF_001411555.2. NCBI lineage: Eukaryota > Viridiplantae > Streptophyta > Magnoliopsida > Fagales > Juglandaceae > Juglans > Juglans regia. The sequence continues at coordinate 7,433,337 of NC_049901.1, read as the reverse complement.
TCTCAGGTGGCGTCTCGACGGCAGACGATCAGTGTTGTCACTTCTTGTCCTCATGGTCACGAAATGAAGGGTTATCCGTGATCTCTGTTCAGTTACTAGTTGGAGGGTGTTAGGGTTGACGTGTCCCATCTGCCCCCCCGCCTCCCAGACTACTTCTCACGCAAGGGTATTCCCTTTCCCCTAGTACAACTCATAGGCTGGATTTTGTTGGTGATTCTTGGGCCCATAGTTTCGATTCGAGCCGAGATGGGCTTCAACTTCTTGCCTAGGCACAACCTAGAGATGGGTGGAGAATATCACCTCTAGTTATCCCGTCATTTATTACCGTATGGGTACGGTAGGTATTCTTCTATTTGCGAGGACATTTTGACGGCACATCGTTGACAGACTGACGTGCACTTGAGTGCGCCCGTGTAGGTAGTGGCTGATGGTTTCCTTCCCTTGTTGCTCCATGCTGTGGAATCATGGGATCTATACCCATGTCAGCCCATTGTCTTGGGAAGTCCATACGGTGCGAACACCTATTTAAGTCTAGTCCCCTTCTATTCTTAGACTGTTTGCCTTCATTTTCTCTTGAAGTCTTCGAATCCTTGTGTTCCCTTGCATTCCTTGCTTCTTGCTCCTTCCTTTCTGCTCCATTCCAACCAAGTCTCTTTTCTTCCATCGCTCCCAAGAATGCTTCTCATGCTGTTCATCGGGATTCGCTCTCTGCTCACCCGTCGGAGTCCTCACAAACTCTAGGGGGCTTGGACCTCCCCGAGGTCCATACCTAGTCCTAGCTCTTTGAGGGACATAACTAGAGGTCGGAGGTGTCTTTGGCTTTCTTGAGGTCACTGAAGGTCTCTTACAGAGTCCCAAACTCCATCGTATTCAAGGTCCCCAAGGCCAGTCAAAGGGTCGTACATTTCGAGGGTTATGCCACGACAGTGGCACTGTACTCTACCATGTTCTCCAATTGACTACGGCTTGCTTTCTGTCGGCCGGTCCGCGATGTGCTGGACTACCTCTGTTTGGCTCGTTCACACCTCCACCCCAACTCGTGGAGAATTCTGGAATGTTGTTGTATCTTCTGGCGCAAGGCACTGGAGGAGATCGAGACAGATTGACTACCTAAACCTTACTGCTCGAGAATTCCTCCTTGCCCATAGTTTGCTAAGGCATGAGGGAAACTGGTGTAGCTTCTGCTAGCACCAAGGGCAGATTGTTGCCCGCTTGGAGCAGCAATTTTCCCGCATCAATGATTGGACCCGACGTTTTATGGGACACCCTCGCCCTTTGGGCTATTTTAAGTTAGCACTGTATTTGTTTTTAGAAATAACCCCTTGCGCTAATAGAAATCATGTGAACCAGTCAGGATGACACATTTGGTACACCTTAGCTAAATTCCAACAATTTGAGTTGAAATCCTGCTACCTGCAACACAGAGATGAAGGTGGGCTCGGTGGCGGTCCTGGGAGCCTTCGATGCCAAAGTCAGTCTTCCTTCTTTGGAGGATTATCTCATAATTAGAATGTTCAGAGAGATTATTCGTATGTAGAATCGAGCTTTTATACGAGGTATTGGGGGAACATTCTGTACCCTGTGTCAGGTGTCAGCGTTACACTCACAGTTGCCAGACTACGGTCTTTAATGCGACATGGCTTCTGAGCTAGTGCCATTAATGTAGCATGGCTCCCCAGGTAGTGTTTCGTGGCAGACGATTGTTACAGTCACTTCTCATCCTTATCGTTAGGGAATGGAAGATTGTCTTTGGTCTCCATTCACTTGCTGACTTAGATTTTTAAATAGTAGTTGTCGTAGGAGGGTATTAAGGTTGACGTGTCCTATTTCATGCCCCCCCCCCCCCCTCTCTTGGGGGAGGACTTGTTTCCCGCTCGTGGGTATTCCCTTTCCCTTAATACTACTCATAGGCCGGATTTTGTTGGTGATTTCTGGGGCCATAGGAGCGATTTAGGTCAAGATGGATTTCACCTTCTTGCCTAGGCCCAAGCCAGAGGCGAGGGTGAGAATTTTCCCTCTACAATCATTTTTTAAAATAATATTTTTTAAAGAAAAAGTAAACAAGTTTATAATTTAAAAACTAATTTTGATTTTTTTAATTAAATTAAACAAAACATCACCACCACCCGTAGTGGATGTACCAGCTAGGTTCTTGACACCACGAAATGGTCGAGTTTGTGTTAGGGATTTGTCTCCCTTATGGTTGGTACTTGGCCGCCACACACATGGGACGACAATGCAACAATTTCTTCAATATATTTTGAAAAAAATATATCTATTAACGTGTCAATTAGGGAATGGGTGGTCTAAGATCTCTGATTTTAGAATGTTTAAAGAAGAATTCTACTAATCATTTTTATACTATATACGACATATAATTTTTTTTCCTTATTAAATGTTTGGTATATAGATTATGAATAGAAAAATTTCTTGAGTTTAACAAGAATAAAATAAAAATAAAAATAAAAAATCAAATATAGTATAAGAATGATGAGTGGAAGGATTATTATACAAAATATAAGCCAATGTGTCCAGTTTCCACCGTTGGAAAGGCTAAAAAGAAAGAAGGAAAAAAAAAGCCTAGATTGTCCCTCAATTGTGGTTTTGAGTTTGCCCTCCTCACGTGTGTGGAGAATAATTCACTCTTTTTGCTTTATTTTTGAAAGACGGGCGTGACATTCAAGTAAAATTTTTTGAAAGGTAAAAAAAAAAAAAAATACCCAATTCAAAAAAATTAATTAACTCAATGAGTCCATAAGAAAAATTAACTCAATAAGAGAACATCACAACTATCAAATAGATATTATGTCATTATTAGTTTTAAAATTGTCTCCACATAATAATTATTTTAAGTATTCTCATTTTAAAAATATACTTTTCTTTTATAATTATTAGCCTAATATATAATTTCAAGATTATAAATAATAAAATTTAATTTTTAGGTATTCATAAAAGATTTTGATATAATCTTTTATAAAACTTTATTGAAAATAATGAATATAAAATCTTAATCAATAATTTTATTTTATAAAACGATATGAATTTTTTTTAAATAAATATATCATGTAAAAATTAGAATTAAAATTAAAAAAAAAAATCCTCAGTCAAAATTTTAACCTTTAACCCTCGAATCTATTCCACCCGATTAATGCTAGATCAAATGTATTACGGACGTCAACAATTGATGGAGAAATCCGAGGCTTGATTTGGTGTCATCACATGTGGAGTAGTGTCTGCGAAGCCACCCATAATCCGTATTGAAGAGAAGCGGCACGTGAGCCTCACAGAGCTTGCCCGGAAAAGTAGATGCAATGGAAGTTTGATGAAAGAATCCCCGTAAGATTTTTATAGAGAAACGTAAAATTGTAATTTTATATATATATATATATATATATTTTAATTTATTTTAAAGAAAATTTATAAACTCATTTAAAAATAATTTCTTAAGAATTAAATAAAACAAAAAGAATCGACAGCTTTTGTGAGAATGCATGCATCGTCATGATTCATTTCCCTTGACGATTTTGTTGATCCAACTTTGGAAGGTCAAGTTGAAGTTACGCCCGAGTGTGTGATAGACGGGTCCACTCATTAAAATCCTTTTGGATTTATCCCAACAAGACTTTACCAAGACTTTGAGAGTCATCAATGATCGAATACGCAATTAATGAATTTAAATGGAGGTTGGTGGCCCGCAGAGTAGTAATTACACCTGTAGCAGTTGCTGTTAGGGATGTAAAATAAATCGGTTGAATCGGATCGAATCCAGTTCTAACTCGGTATCGATTTTTATATTTTAAAAATTATTTTAAATTAAATTAAATTAAATCGATATATATTTTTAAATTTTTTATATATTATTTATATTATATATTAAATTGTTAATTAATATAATATAAAATAAACTTATTATTCATATCTATTAAACGTTTTAATATAACATTTGAGTTTGGATATAACATAAATTAATTTTATGTTTTTTATATAACTTTTGAATTTTGATAATAACATATAAATTTTAATCTTACAATTAAGAAGTACTGATGAGCTTTATAAAATTCATATTTGTGATTCCCTTGTCTCATAAATCAAAATCCAGTAGCATCACTAGTTCCTTAGTTAACAATTAATCCTTTTTTTTTTTTTTTTTAAATTTGAAAACTTATTTCTCTTACGTTTGAATCATTGCAAAGGTATGTCGTTCCTAATTAATTGCAAAGTGGGGAGAATAATTTGTCAAATAATTTTGTTGAAACTCTCTAATTGAGGTAGAGTTTAATTAATTAAGTTTTATTTCTAATATTTAAGCTGTTGGTAGATCATTTTACTTTTGAATTAGCAAGGGAACTGGTAAGTAGCGCTTTAATTATTTTCTTCTTAATTTTACCTTTCTTGTTTAGTTGGAAGAGTAAATGCTATTATACCCCCTAATTTAGAGGTGTTTATCCGGGTTTCAATCCGGGTATATCCGAACCGGAACTTGGGTTTCAAACCTAGGCCGAAACCTGGACCGGGTTGATTCCGGTCAGGCCCGGGCTAGAACCCGGGTGGATCTTGGTTTTTGAAATCGGTTATACAAGGTTTTTTTTTTTTTAAGTAAAAGTCTTTATTTTATTAATTTTTTTTTTTCTAAGAAGTCAAGTTCATGAAACACATAATATTTGTCTTCTAAAAATACTAAATGCATGTGAAACAAAAAAAAAAATCCAATATTCATCAATGCATGCATCACAATGCAATCCACTACATATTATACTAATGACATTTATAAATTACATTACCAAACACAAAATTACAAGAAATGAGTTACAAAATCAGCAGGTCTTCCCATCAGTGATTTAATCCCACACCAAATAATAGTCCATTGTCAATTCCTGCAACCAAGAAATCAAAAAGCTCATTAACTAGTTTTTGCATCTTATATTCAAATAGAACATTAAAAAAGAGTAAAGAAAATGAGTATAAGAATTTATGGTTTTATGTATAAAGATTGTAGCACCTCAAAATGGTTTTGAAATTAATGACGATACATCAAAATAATGTCAAGAAATGCACCCATCTACCTTGTAGTCATTTTTTTTATAAGTAAAGCAAATGAATCGAATAATTGTGTTCCCTCCCCAAGGTTACCATATGAAAACCAGATCATTTCACCAGAAAGAAACGTGTTCCATTTACCAGCTTGTAGTCATCATGCTTCGCAAAGAACACTTTCCACAAAAATGAGTAGAAACCCACCCTTTGACTAATAGGTTGCACCAGTTCTTTTATATATCAAGCCAAACAATAAAGTAAGTACTAAATGATAAAAATTAGGTATATGGGTAAATTTGAAAGGATCTACAATTACAATGGAATTAGTGACTTGGTGAAATACACAAAAGTGAACTTTCAGATAAGCTTGTTTGGGTAAGCAAAATTAAAATGCATTTTAGGCCAAGTAATATTGAGATTAGAAAAAGAAGCATGAGCTAAACATCATTATTTGGCCACCAATCATCTATAAAAAGCATTTGCTTTTCTCTGAAATAGTCAAGCAAAACAAGTCTATAAAACCTTATTCACCACCAATCACAACTAACAAAATAATGACAACAAAGAATCTAAGCTAAATAAAAATCTAACAAATATCACCACACACCAATGTCCCAAACAATCCATGAGCTATAAAAGCTCAACAGAGAGAGAGGGTTTTGAGTAACTGGTAGATTTGGCCAACCAAAGCATTAATCACGCACTACCACAACATAACAGGTTATAGATCTGGGTGATGAAATAAAACCAAAAAATCTTTTGGAACCCAAAGGTCCCAATTTTTTTTTTTTTTTTTCCAAACTCCACCCAGAAACACAACTAATTTAAAAAAAAAAAAAACAATTCTAGAAAAATCAAAGATACAACATCCTAAAATCCATTTCTTCCAAATAATAACAAATCTTCATTATATATATATATATGTTGTCGGATATAACATATCTAAACAAATCTTCCAAATAATAATAACCCACGGCTCTAGCATTTTGCAGCTAAATAGATCTAAATAGATACTCCTCAAATATTCATACAGATCTAACTCATAAAAATACTCCTCAAACATTCTCAAAGAAAAAAAACCCAAAATCAACAAAGAGAGAACAAAATAGAGGGGAGAAAGAAAACATACCCAAACATAAAATCCGTTCTAATCTTTTGGATCCCAAGCTCAAGCACTTCCACCGTTCGACATCACAGTTAGCAAAGAGAGAGATGGAGCATATGAGAGAGTGATTTTGGGAGGGGCTAGGGCATCGCAGATGCAGACGCAGACGCAGGTGCAGAGCAAAGCGAGAGGGAGAGAGAGAGAGAGAGAGAGAGAGAGAGAGAGAGAGAGAGAGAGCATATGAGAGAAAGGAATCGGGGGGAGGGAGACGTAGGGCATCGCATTTCGTAGAGGAGGGAGAGGGAGAGGGAGAGAGTAGATGGGAGTTGAGTGTGATTCGATGGGGAGGGGGCATATCTTTACGATGGTTTTATATCTAAACCCGGGTACTGAGTTTAAAATCGGTATCCGGGTGTCAAAATCGACATCCAGGCTGGATGAGCCAGGGTTTTAAAAAGCAGGTACCGGCCCGGGTGTATTCCAGGCTGGAACCCATAGCCGGAACCTAGTTATCAGGGTTCTGGACTGGGTTGAGAAAAAGATGAACAAATTAGTAAATGCTAACATTGAAGCTACTGGTAGATCATTTTACTTTTGAATTAGCAAGGGAGGTAAGTAGCTGATCTTTGATTATTTTCTTCTTAATTTTGCCTTTCTTGTTTAGTTGAAAGAGTAAATGCTATTATGCCCCATAATTATATCATTTAGTACTTTTCCGCTTGACATGGTGCCACAAGTGCCTCGTGACTTGTTAAAAAAAGTTAAAAACACAAACATAAAAAAGTAGGGAGAATCTATAGTTTTGTCTTCATCTTTTTGTGTTATTGAGTGCTATTTTATTTCGAATATATATTTTTTAAATCTTTTAATAAGTCAATGTGGTGCCATGTCAAGGGACTAAAAGTGAGTGGCGATATAAATTAAGAGATATAGTAGCATTACTCTTAATTAAAATTATTGGGCTCACATGATTTAATTTTTTTTAATAGATATTAACTTTGATTTTTCGCTGGAAATGGATCTCCACCGCTCGGTTTCTGCTAACAATGCAAATGGAAAGAAAATGCACTAGAACTGATTCGGCACTATGTTGATCTGATTCAAGTTTTACTGATGAGGAACAGAATGTGAGGGAGGCGTGAGGGGTAGCTAAAAGGGCCAAGTGGGGTATGAGTGTGATGGCCGTCTTTCCTTTAGATTTTCTTCTTCTTTTTAATAATATAATAAGGGTCACGTCGCATGCCACGTCACGGTAGCAGATCCAATACTTGCTTATGCTACGACAAATAAAAAATGATAGAATTACTATCCTCTTATTTCTTATTTATTATTTTTTTTGTATTTAATTTTTTTTATAATTTTTTATTTTACTTAATAGTTAAGGAAGTGATAAATAGTAAGTTTATATATTTTTTTAATTTTTTCTTAATGATTAAGGATGTTAAAAAAATACTTAAAATAAAATGATAAAAAAATAAAAACACTACAAGTAGTAGATGGGTAGTAAATAGGTAGTAAGTTTATCACCATCCATTGAAAATTGTGAAAGTTTTTTTTCTTTTTTTGCAATAACCATAAACACTGAATTGTGCAACATATTTCCTGGTATGATCTTTGTAATAACACAAATATAGGCTGCTGCTAGCATACCAAGTATGTTCTATTAATCATTTATCTTCATGATCTAATAATAATAATAATAATAATTACACAGAAAATGAACATAAAGGTGAGTTAACTTGTAGTACGTTATATAACTCTCAAGATCTTTGTAAATGAGCACGCAACTCAAAAAATCTCGAAAGAAACATTACTAGGTCGCCAGTTCGATCCAGTACATGCATCAATGATGGATGTTTGTTGCGTTAAAATCATGACCCTTTGCTTGAGAGACAGTGTATTGTAAATATAGATAACTAATCCATATTCAAAATGAAACAATTATCTCTATTCAAGCAGCATTAAATAAAAGAGAGGGAGGTGAAGATCTCAAAGGTTGGTATAGAATGCGAGTAAGTTCTACTCATAGAATACGGTAATATTCTACAGTATTAAAAAAGTGTGTAAGTACTACTCATATTTTTTAAAAAAGAATGAAATTCACTAAAAAATAATTTATTATTTGGATTCATACTTACCAATTCTTTTTAAAAAAGGTAATATATATTCTAAGATTGCAAATTTTATTTATTTAAAAAATTTTTTTTATCAATAACTATTTACTATTCTACGTTTAAAAAAAAAAAAAAACCAACCGTAAGTAGTCATGAATCCCGAACCATCATAAACTCCAAATCTAGGTAGTCATGATGGGCTAAAAGGCACTCATCTAGGAAGCCATTAATGCAGCGGATGGTGGTGCCGTTGTTCTCCTTCATTAAAGTAGAAGCCGTAGCTCCATGAGGACCATTAATTGGCGGAGCCATGAGCATAATAATAAGTGGGAGGAAGGCAAGTAAGGTAACATTCTTTACACTAACTTCCATGCTTTCAATTTCCGCTCTGATCTCTTCTTGATCTCCGCATTTTATATAATGCGCTGAGAGCATTGGCAATGATCTTAGTCTAAAATTTGGTTAGAATTTTAATTTTTGGTTATAATATTAATTTTTGACTAGGTGAGTCCATATTAGACTAGTCATTATAAAATTAAAATAATAATATTATATTATTATTATTATTTTTTTTTTTATAAATACAATTTATATATTTTTTAAATCTTCATAGTTTATAAAAATAATGTGTCTACTCTATCAATCAATAGAAATAATGTGCTTGCCATGCATGTTTTACCATTCAAAGAGAGAGGGAAGTGATTAAATAATTAAATATTACTTTCCATTGTGAATAGTAACTAGCCATATTTGGAGAGGACTTAAGATTTACTATTCATCAAGTCTTAAGCTTTGGACCATTGGCTAGTCTAATGTGAAAATTTTTTCTTACGTCTAGCTAAAGTTTAGACTTATATTAACATTTGATTAGTCCATTATCAATGCTCTAATAGGACGCTAGCTGCACTTTACAGCCGGTGCGATTGTGGTGGTTGAAGCTGCAATGACAATATCAAGATAGCCTTTGCAGACCTTACGTGGCAATATGGAGACGGTCTGATTCAATCAGAGCCGAGTTTTTTTGGGCCAAGTTGGTATACACAGACAGTAAAGCCGTGGATGTTGAAATTCACATGAATTAATCGTTCATATATTCCTCCATCTTCTAACTTAAAAATCTCGAAATATTTGTTTTATTATATTAATGGTTGTTTTAGATGAAACAAAGTTCACGTACGTGTTCTTTTTTTATTTTTGTCTAGTTTTTTTCAAATTTAATACTGCGTTCAGTCTTGTGTTCTACGAAATGAATTTGAGTCTTGTGTTCTAGCACTACTAGCTAGTAGCCGTCAACGTTTTTGCACGCTCACCACCCAAGCTGTATTACTCTTCCATACACTGAAGTGCCCCCAACTGCCCACCCATTCCACCAATATTACAAGAAAACTTGTTATTTATAGTTATTTTTTACGAAAATCATTCTCGTTGTAAATAACTGATCTCAAATCTTTATTTTTTTTAATAATTAAAGTGCTTCCTTCCGCCAATTCAATTGTCCAAACTCCAAAAGTAATTAAGTGGTAGGCCAGACATGAATAGATAGAAGATAATGAAGCCATAGATTACTCGCCTTGGTGATGGCTCTGCAGACCATGCACCTAGTCTTTCTCGAGTTTTCCCAAAGATACACTTCAGGTATAATTAACCTCCATCAAAATAAAGAAACCGAAAAAAAAGAAAAAAGGTTTTCGCGTTGAAGTTCAACCTTTGTGTAAGGAAAATTTCCCAAGTAGTAAAATATGTGTAAAGCATGGCATTTGAAGTTCTTTAGGAAGAAATTTAACGAAGAATTCTATCCCCATCATTCTCTTAATTACTATTCCTTCCCCATCCCCTTAGATCAGGATGATCGGTAATGAATGATATAAATTCTATTCCGATCAAGAAAAACTGTTTTATAAATTGTTCATCATTTTCATATTAAAATAAACTGTATCACACATATCAAGGAATGCACATTTGCTTCCAAAATTCTAGCATAGTCACAAACTACACAACATGAGAAACCCGAGCTGGCGTATAAGGGGGGTGGGCAATGGGGGCAGATTATATATATATTTGATGAGGAGGAAGCATCTCTCTTTTCTCCAAGTAAGTCCACATTAATCGAGGAATTAAAGTGATTAGGGATACAAAGTATTTCTCAAACAACGCTCAAATTAATAATATAATTAATTTTTGTCTATCATTATTTTTCTAGATTTCTCACAGTATATTTTGATGGGCGGTTTCTAGTTAATTAGTACGAAACAAATTTGCCACTGCCGATATCTCGGATACATGAAGGTATGCATCGATCCAAATGAAGAGAAGATCAGAAGACAGAAGAGAATCGATGAAAACCTAGCTCACGAGTCATGATCTTCCATTCCAAAGTTCAATGGACGCTAGCTAAACGTCTCGATGCTGAAATCATTTCGTGGTGGGTAATAATCAACAGTACTACCCATAAAAAAAAATTCTACTCCGCTCAGAAATCAACACTAAACAAAGCAAGTCTACCACACTAATGATGAATGCAATCATGACCAGTCGGCCTCCAGCTCCGGGTTTTCCAACCCACACTGGGCCCCCAAATCTCCCATCCACTACTGGTCATGCCCACCTCCCAACCCACTCAACAAAGTGCATCTTCCACTAAGTATTCACACAATATCCTTCTAGAGTAACCACTGCTTCTTCAGTTAAGAATTAAGCCATTAATTCAAAAATAATTCTTATATTTGGAGTTCTTTACACTGCTCGTACCATCCACGCCACATTATTTGGTCATTAATGATGAAAATAGATCGAAGACCTTTCAGAAGTTAATGATGAAGGCTTCATGGACCACTCACCACCATCAATCGCTCCAGGTCAAGCAGCCTCTCAGCTTTCTAACCTCAAAAATCGTAATTAAGCATAGAAAGCAAATTTCATTGGCCGATCGAATTCCCCACTCACCGGGATTGCAAGACTTTATTCTGTTAAAATGGTACTGTCATTATGCTCTTCAGTGGTGATAATGCACATTATTCGTATGATTTTTTTGAAGTAAAATTGGTGTATATGACACGATATGTATCATATATATCAGGTTTAGATGCGAGTGGGTTTATATAGAGACTCCACGTTAACATTTTATATACATACAGCCATACCTTAACATTGATATGGTTCCCATCTCTCTAGCTCTCCCTTCCGCAATGACTAATCCCAGCTGTAATAATTTTTGTAAGCCAACCCTTTCAAATCTCTCCACAATCTTTCTCTCGTTCTTGCTCCACCTTCTCATCCGCCCTATTGCCGGCGAATTGGCACCTCCATATACTCCTACTGAAAATATTACCCTCTCCTGTGGTTCCTCCGGCCACTCTATCAAATCATTAGATGGTAGGACATGGATCGGAGACATTAACTCCTCAATCTTCCCCATTGAAAAATTACAAAACAACGCATCAGTTACCTCTGCGGCTAGCCAACCAACAACTTCGACCAGTGTACCTTATCTCACAGCACGCGTCTCTCACTCCGAATTCACCTACGTATTCCAGGTCACTTCTGGCCAAAAATTCATCCGACTGTACTTCTACCCAGCTATATACCAAAACTTTGAGCGCTCCAAAGCCCTTTTCTCTGTCAAAATTGGCCCCTACACTCTTCTTCACGAATTTAATGCATCGCTTACTGCCGATTTCGATGATAATCCTTTGGATACTATATACAGAGAATTCTGCATTAACGTGGTAGATGAGCAGTGGTTAAACATAACTTTTATTCCAAGCCCAGATAAGATAGATTCGTATGCATTCATCAATGGAATAGAAGTTGTATCGATGCCACCATATCTTTACTACACTAAACCCGACGATCCAGAAAATGGGTTCAAATTTATCGGAGAACCAAACCAGCGTGTGCGCATCGAAAACAACACTGCTCTGGAAATGTTATACCGCATAAACGTGGGTGCAGGTGAAATACCGCCTTATAAAGATACAGGAATGTTTCGGATGTGGTCAGCTGAGGGCGCCTACCTGACGTCCTCTGGGACAAGTGTTTTACCTGTCAACTTAACTGCCCACCCCCAGTTTACCAAAATCCCTGCTTACACTGCGCCAGAAGATGTCTATCGAACCGCACGGTCTATGGGAATGGATAATGAGTTAAACAAGAAGTATATTCTCACCTGGCAGTTTCCCGTGGATTATGGGTTCATGTATATGGTAAGGTTACATTTTTGCGAGTTCGAGTCGGAGATTCGTGTAATCGGTGATAGAGTGTTCCTCATCTTCATAAATAATCAACCCGCAGAGGGAGGATTCGACGTGATAAGACAAAGTGGTGGAAACGGGGTTCCAATATATAAGGATTACGCAGTCTTGATGCCCAATGCCCAAAGAAATGAGAAGAAACTAAACCTCTCTGTCGCTTTGCAGGCAAACCCAGCTGATTGGCAAACAGCCAGAAGTGATGCTATCTTGAATGGTATTGAAATCTTCAAGTTGAGCAACGTCGACGGCAATCTCGCTGGACCCAATCTCGACCCTCGTGATATATTGACCCCAACAACCACTACGCCGCCGAGCCAATTGCACAAAAGGCGAACAAGGGTTGCAATCTTGAAAGCAATAATTGGTACTCTTGGAGGTATAGTTTTCATCGTGGCCATGCTATCTATTGTCGGATTCTTGATTTTCAGGCGAAACAAGAGGATCAAGCAGGAGGGCTCCAGTGATGGGACAAGTTGGTGGTATCCGTTTTCGCCTTCAAAAACCAAGTCAAGGACTAGTGGCTCATCTCTTCCATCTGATTTGTGCCGTTGCTTCTCTCTGACTGAAATTAGATCTGCGATCAATAATTTCGACGATGCTTTCATCATTGGGGTTGGGGGTTTTGGCAATGTCTACAAAGGGTATATTGATGATGGGGCCGCCCTTGTTGCAATCAAACGACTGAATCCAAGGTCGAGACAAGGTGCCCACGAGTTCCAGACAGAGATTCGGATGCTCTCCCAGCTTCGCCACCTCAATCTCGTATCTCTTATTGGCTATTGCAATGAACAACAAGAAATGATCCTCGTCTATGATTACATGGCCCGCGGGTCGCTTCGGGATCATCTCTACAATACCGACAAACCACCTCTTTCATGGGAGCAACGACTCCAGATATGTATCGGAGCGGCCCATGGGTTGTATTATCTACACAGGGGCACAAGCCGCACAATCATTCACCGAGACGTGAAGACGACAAATATTTTGTTGGACGAAGAATGGGTGGCAAAGGTTTCTGATTTTGGTTTGTCTAAACTGGGCCCAACAGGTCATTCCATGACCCATGTGAGCACAGAGGTCAAGGGCAGCATTGGGTACTTGGATCCAGAGTATTACCGGCGTCAGCAGCTGACTGAGAAGTCCGACGTGTACTCGTTTGGCGTCGTCTTGTGTGAAGTGTTGTGCGCAAGGGCACCTTTGGTTCGCAATGCTGATAAAGAGCAAGTGAGCCTATCAGAGTTGGTCCGGAAACGCTATCAGAGCGGAAAGCTTGATCAGATAGTCGACCCATTTTTGACAGGAGAGATTTCGCCAGATTGTTTGAGGAAATTTGGTGAGATTGCAGTAAGTTGTTTACTTGACGATGGAGTCGAGCGACCATCGATGGACGATGTGGTTGGAGACCTCGAATTTGCGCTACAACTGCAACATTCCAAAACTGGTAAAAAATCAGTAATTGGGGATCATTGTGATGCCGTTTTTACCGGTAGCAGTGGAAGCGAGCACAATGGAAAGGGTGGCAGCAGCGAACTGGAGCCGAGTTTCGGGGAAAAGGAATCATATAGCTTGATCTCTGGGACAGCGTTCTCTGATCTCGTGAATCCGAAAGGACGATAAAGATCAATATGGTATGTAACTCTTCTCAAACATAGCATAACAGCGTGCAATTAATTAATGCTTAATTATAAAGATCAAAACTCAGCTATATATTATTAGCTTGATGCTATTATTTTCTTCAAATGACTAATTCTATATATAATTTCAAGATCCATAGGCTTACTCTTCAGCTATATTTCCAATAAAATTCAATCACCAAAAATCCATCACCATGTGTACTTACATGAAACAAAACTGCCAATGTGTTGGGACGTTGCGTGTGGAGCCTGGTTCGTGAGCAGAAAATGCATAACCTGTGAATTCGCTCGATTGTCGCTCGGCCTAGTGTTCGAGCGAAACTCCACCCGTGAGTTCGTTTGAGGTGCGCTCAACAATAGGCTCGAGCGAAACACAAACCCTAGTGTTCGTTCGAGTAAATGTTTATTGGCTATTCGCTTGAGGCGCGCTCGATACGCCTGTTAAGTGCCTCGGTCTAGCCCTTAAACACAAGTCTTCCTCTCCTTAGATCCGAATGATGAAGCCTCATATACCAATCAAAAGAAACACAAGATCTCCTCCTACAAGCTTAGATCCGACAATATGAGGTTAAAGATTGGTATTTGAATTGAACGAGGGTTCAGGTAGGTGTTTCGAAGGCAAGCAAGAAAATATCATAGAATTGAGTCACTCTTATTCACGGATTGTAAAGAGCCACTCTCTACAAGGGGTTCACGAATTGCACCCTAATAGCCCAAGTGTAGAGCAAATCACCTTAGCACCCAAAATCTAAAGAACTAAACAAGCCTAGCCGAAATTTCTAAAAGCCAAAGAATAAATAAAAATTAGGCCACAAGGTCTTTATTTATAGGGCTTTCTAGCAAAATACCTATACAAATGAAATGCTAAAAATTAGGAAAATAAAGTCTAAAACATAGGGGATAAAGTCTAAAAGCTAGGAGATAAAGCCTAAAATGTTGGGATAGGCTTATCCCCTCTTGGTGGCCTCACGGTGTCTTAGTTCATCTTGGAGTACTCTTCCTCTCTCTTTGTCTCTCTTAGAGTCAATCTTGGACTCTACCTTATCTTGAGTAATCACTTGAGAGTTTTGCTTGATCTTGTCTCTATCCTCTCCAAAAACCTTATCTTCTAGAAGTCTTGAGTCCCCCTCCTTTATGTCTCCTTGGTGGCCATGGCTAGCCATGGGTTGGTGGTGGCCTTGCTTTGGCCATGGCCTTGGCATGGCTTGTCATGGCATGCTGTAGGCTGGCCCAAGGCTAGCCTCCGGTTATGGCCTGCGTGTGGCACAGGCCATGGTGTAGCGGAGGCTGGGCCATGGCTTGTTCGTGGCATGGGTTGTGATGTAGCCAAGGCTGGGCCACAACCTACCATGGCACATGGTAAGAGATCTAACTCTTTGTATTTAACATCAAATTCTAGTGATGTGCAGGAAAATATAAGATTGCAAAAAGGCAGGCTTTGTCATGCAAATCAGATGATGAAGAAAAAGTGAGTCAGTTTTGTCGTTGATCATCTTAGCCTGGGGAAGTTGGCTAAGGTTGGCAGGATTAGTTAGAGACTGTATACTCCTAGTGCAGTTGGAGTGCAGTTGGGCGTTATGAGTCACCCAGTAGATGTGTTGACAAAGGGTGATACACATGAGAGATTGAAGTCGAACTCGACTTTAGTGTGTCTTTTGGCTTGAAGATGGGAGCTATGAGCTACAGAGGCGATAGGGCTTGGCTGGAAATAATTATTGGCATGTGAAGATGGGTTGCATGTGGAGCTTGGTTCGTGAGCAAAAAAGGCGCAACTCGTGACTTCGCTCGACTTGGGGCTTGGGCGAAGCTAAACCTGTGAGTTTGCTTGAGATGCGCTCGACAGTGGGCTCCATCGAAATTCAACCTGTAATGTTCACTAGAGTCTCGCACAACAGTGGGCTCGAGTAAGACAAACCCTAGTATTTGCTCAAACTATGCTTGACACACTGCTCAAGCCAATGTTCATTGGTTGTTCGCTCAAGGTGCACTCTACACGCCGCTTTAACAAAGAACTTAATTTTTTGCCAATTAGGATTTTCAGCGCTGTTCTTTATATATATGTAATATTTTTACTTAACGTACATGAAAATTCAGCAGTTGCAGAGTGAACAAAAGAGAGGCAAAGTGTGAGTGCATGTTGTGGGAGAAAAATCCCTAGAGCGTGTGAGTTGAGATTGTTGATTTTAATGTCCTCAGAATCAAGAAAATTTCTGCAACTATGTAGACGTAGGCACGTTGTCAAACCATGTAAATTATGTATCGTGTGATTGCTTGATCATTGCTTTTATTTGTTTTTCATCGTTAGTGTGTCTGTCACAATACAATGAAGTTCCAGCTTTGCATTAAACAAAATTTCCCCATCACCATTGATCAGTATATAAATTAGCAAGTCGACTGGCCTTCAATTTATGTTCTTCGGGAAATATATTTATGTAAAGTTGGGTTATTTGACCGTCCAAGAAATTTTGATAAGATTATTTGATATATACTATGCTAGACTTTTTTAAAATTATCAGTAGATTTATGAAGGTTCTCAAAATATCTCACTTTACAGTGTGCATAGAGAGTATTAAGTCACATTAGAGGCACGTAGATTGACTCTTCATAAAACTGTAAAGACAACTACATACATGATGTCTATAACAAATTACATTTTGATAGAGAACGTGATGATCAAAGTATGTTTGCAGTCCATGAGAGAGATTATGATGTCTTACAGCAAGGTGCTTTGACCATATGAGTAGAAGAAAGAAAGTGAAGGGAGAAGCCTTTTGTTGCCTAATGGGAAGTGAAAGCTGGAATCTTGTTTGGAGGTTGAATACTCTAGGTGTTGTGAAGACTTTCATTTGGAAAGCCATCAATAATTGTCTCCCTACAAGAGTGAACCTGACTAAAAGGAAGATTATTGAGAACCCCTTGTGCCCAATATGTGAAAGAGAGGAAGAAACGATTTGTCATACCCTGTGGAGCTGTATAGTTGCATCTGATGTGTGGGTTGAATTTATAAGCCCTATCCACAAACAGTCCAACAATGAAGTTGATTTCATAGTGTTATGGAAGAAGCTATATATCTCTGAAACTTCTGCAGAATGACTTGATGTTATAGCAATTATCACGAGGAGGCTTTGGACTAGAAGTAAAAAATGATTTTTTAGAGGACCTTCACTAGTCCTAGAGTGGTAGTGAAACAAGCAAGCGAGAGTCTTGATGAGTTCACGCAAGCACATAACAATCTAGGGAGGGTCAAAAGTTGTTGGGAGTACTGACAGAGGCATGGCTAAGTGGAGACCACCTTGGCAGTGGTGTCAAAGTCAAGTGGATGTTGCAGTAATTGTTATCAGAGACTCTCAAAGGGAGACTTTGGTTTCTTTGTGCATGAGTAGGAAGGAAGTTACATGCCCAATGATAGTAGAAATATTGGCCTAATGGAGGGCTTTGAAATTATGTGTTGAATTCAACTAGTACTTTAATTCTGTCACATTTGAAAGAGATGCTTTAGAAGTTATAAAGGCTATGAATAATGTCGAGGAATGTTGGGCATGGTATGACCAATTGATAGAAGATATCCAAGGTATTCTCCAAAATAGAAGAGGGTGGAGAATTCAATATACTCCTAGCGAATGTAATAATATAGCTCGTCAACTTGCTAAGATAGACATGTCTAGGGAGGAGGTGCAAGTCTAGATAGATGAATGTCCAAAGGAATTGTATAGGGCAGTTTTATGTGATACAGTTTGTGTCGACCAAACATTGAATTGAATGATATTATTGATTGAACTTTAAAAAAAAAAAGAAGGTATGCGCGAAGTCATACTATGAAATATGTTTCATGGTTAAGCTGTAAAAAAATAACAATATATATAAGACGTTATAATATTCACAATAGCCCTTACATAACTATGAGATCTAGGAGATCAAAATAGAACCCATTAAAGTGTGTTCCCCAAAATTAATAGCTTGATTAATTGCTTAAAAAAACTCGAGGGATCTATTATAGTAAACTCGATCGGGTGCAAACAATCTGGCAAAAATGTTCGCATCCTCGAGAGAAGACGCATTCCTATCAGCTTGCCTAAGATATTTCTCCCATATTTTCATAAATTGGAAGTACCCAGTACTTATCTAATAGTACTTCTACGCAATTCAGCCAACAAATAACCTCATTAGTCATTAATTAGTCATCATTAGCCTATAGTTCATTTTTGCCCAAGACACGCCCACCCACCATTTAACATTCCTTAATATTCAAATTAATTACAACATCAACAAATTTGGACAATACATAATCATGATGCATAGTAGGAAGCTGAGTAACCCCAGCCTGAATATTAACTAAAAACCTTCTGATCTAATAACATAATATAGAAGCTAAGGATTGAAATCACTAATTGGGGCCTACCATTTTGAGCAGAAATGGAACAAATAACACGCAAGATCAGAGAAGGAATAAAAGCTCATAAGAGATCAGAGAGCTCGCTAGTATATATTCTTCGAGCATTACTATCTTCATAAGCCCCACAAATCATATACAATAATTTTTTTAAAAATTATTTTTAATTATTTTTTTTCTTAAAATAATTGAATTTTTCTATTCATCATTCATATACCACATATTTGATAAGAGAAAAAAAATTAAAAAAATAATAAAAAAGATGGTGTGTGGTGTGTAAAGCTTATGAATAAAAATTTTCATATTCTTCCATTGCTTCAAGGTCGTGCCCTTTTCTAGAGGCGAAACGCATTAATTTTAATACCAGCTAGCAAGTGATACAGTATTCATGGATGCTGCCAATGACCGAGCTCATATATATGGCATGTGTGTGTTAAATGCACCATAATTATTCCCTCCTATCACTCCAAGCCAGAATACTTGATCAATTTTAAAATTGTAAAGTTTCGTACGACCCAAAAATAAATAAGCAAACAATCGACCAAATCCAAAGTGGTAACTTTGTTTGTGATTTTACGGTAGACTAATTAATAATATATAAGATTAATGGGATTGTCTCGTTTTATTAAAAAATATTTGAATTTTAAATTTAGATTATCACTTCATTGAAAATAAATTTGTAAAAAACTTGCATGCGGATGATTACTGATCATTTAACTAACCCAATATTAAGGTTGTGTTTGCAGGTCGTTAATCAAACTTAATTTATCTCAACTCATTTTAAATTAATTATTGATGAGACTCACAACTTCCTATTAACAAGTTAAATTCATCTAAACTTACTCATACATTTCAACAAAATAAGCTAAGCCCATTTCAACCTAAAAAAGAAAAACACATATCAATGGTACATCTTAACGTCATGTTTCATATGCCTTTGGGCCATGTTTCAGCAACTTATGTCTTTAGAAGTGGGCCTGCAAAAATAGAGAAGAAGACAACTAGGAGAGGGTGGCCTGGGGGCTAGGGAGTGTCCGATGCCAAAGTCAGTAAAATCTCTTGAAAGTTTGTAAATAAGTAAGAGAGTCTAGTGATCTGAAAGCATTTCTCGTACTTGGGAGTTGCTATTTATACCAGAGTTTTTTTTTTTTTTTTTTTGGGAGATCATGTCTGCCCCCATGGAGTGCGTCATTTATACTGTTCATTTTCTTAGAGTCCTTTAATGCGACGTAGCTCTACAACGACATCATTAACGTGGTGTGTAGCTCGGGTAGTAGTGTCATTAATGCGGTGTGGTTCCCTAATTTCACTTTATATTCGGTGACGATGTTCCCATGTCAGAGGATCAAGGGTTTCCCATCTTTCCCGCTCTGCCTTGTGTAAGTCCCCACGATTGGAGTGTGGCTAAGATATGTCAAGCCTGTCTGTCCCATCCGCCACCTGTTTGCTTTTCCTTTTATGCACATTTCTTCATGGGTAAGCTTAGGCCTTGGGGTCGGGTATCAGGCTAAGGCCTAGTGGGCTTGTGAAGTGGAGAAAATATCCTTACAGTTATCCCGCCAGCTCCTCTCTGATGGGTTCGAGAGGAATTATGCCTTCCCCTGGTTAATTAGCTTTTGCACTTAAGACTACACAACATTTTCTTTCCTAGAATGAGGTTTGTAGACTTATTGGTGCTCGCCTGTTGCGTCCCCATTCCCCAGTTAGGTTCGAGTGGCCTTTTGTCTTTACTTTATATCTTGCAACAATTCGTCTCCAGCTTTCATGGCTGTATTTTGACGGTACTGTTACACATTAAATGGTGTCCCTTCAGTCCCTTCATCATTACTCTACGTCAGTCGGTTATTTATTTCTCACGTCGCATCAGTGGATACGCTCTATTGGAATCTCGACGATCATCGGATTCTGGTACTCAGTGGGGCACATGAGTTCCTACTGCCTCGGGATATCAACTGCCAGTTTTGCCTATATAAAGGCCGTTTCCCTCAGCGATGGATTACTTAGCTCATTCTCTCTTCTACTTGGTATTTTGTGCTCTTTTTCTACTTTCAAACACCTCTTTTTGTATCATTCCTTCTTGTTTCTCTTATTTCCCTCTGATTATCAATGGCTCCCATGAGTTGGCGCCTATTTCGCTCTCTTCTAGAGTATGGAGGATCCTTGTATCGTGCTGCGTCATCTGGTGTCGCGCGTTGGTGGAGGTTGAGGTTGACTACCTAGATCATACAGTGTGCGAGTTTTTCCTCACCCACAATATTCTGAGGCAAGGCCGTCACATCTATAGCTTTAGACCAGTCCAAGCATTGGTTCGACTGGAGTTGCAATATAATGCCTTGAAGGGTGGAATCGTCAGTTCTTCTTTTTGTCTGGTGAGGGATATGAGTTCCTTATCAGTCAGGCCAATCGGCGCTTATTCCCCGATCGTCCCTGGGTGAAGGTCCATCCGGACCACGTTTTTTCAGACGCTCTGCTAGCTGAGGACAACCTTCGTTGGCACTTGGCTCTCCGACTAATTTGCACTTCGACATAGGCTTCTCGATAAGGGAGGTCATGTCCCAAGTCCACCGCATCCGTAAGACAGATAGCCGGCTCAAGAGGCTCTTTTCTAGGGTGAGATCTTTGCTTGCACTCTCTACACTTTTTGTTTGTTTCCTTCTTTGATTTTAACCTGGACTTCTGTGGTAGGGCTTGGAGTGTCTGGCAACATTCATTGTAGACGGTTGAGAGGAGGTGGCGAGTGAGACCAGAGCACTCTATTCGCTTGCACAATTGGCTTTAAGCTATGTCGTGGATGAGCAGATAAAGAGAGAAGGAGTCGAGGAGACCCTCATTTACTTGTCGAGGTCTCGAGATGAGGTTGGTCTTCTGCGTCTCACCTTGCCTCCGAGGCGAGGGTGGGGCTACAAAAGTCTCTAAACCAAGAATTGCGCAAGAGGCAAGACTCCAACAATCAGACAAGTGGCTGACGGATCGGTTCGAGGAGGCTTCCAAGTCTCTAGCGGACGAGAAAGGCTCTGGAGGAAGGAAGGAAGCGAAGGAAAGTTTTGGAGGCCGATCAGGCTGAGCCAGGGTGCGCTTTGGAGACTCGTGATGCTACCATCCAGGATCTACGGGAAGAGTTGTCTTATGTTAGTGGCGTTTGTGATGATGGTTGGTACCTCGGTTACAACGACAACTTGGAATGGATAAAGACTCATGTCCTCCGGAATCGCCAATGCGTTCTAAGGGACCTGAGTGTGCCAGGGCTTCCTCCGCATGAAGTGTCCATGAAGCGAGCTACTCTCCTCAGGAGGAAATTAATCCAGAGCACCCTTAATGGTAGCTTTGCTTGGAACGATCCCACCTGCTGATGGTAGATTCTCCTCAGCAGCACTCCATGCGGCTTCTCTGACATGTCTTGCTCTTCTCTGCTGTTTGAGATTCTGGCTTTGGACCTCCTCTTCCAAAGCTCAACCTTGCCTTGCTCGTACAAAAATGCGTTCTCTTTCTTCATATCCTGCACCTGAGCCCGTCTTCAAGGTGATTTTTCTCCTTCTTCCTAACCTATCTTCACCTCCTCCAACAGTGCCTTTCATCCTTTATCGACAGGTGGTGCCTTGGCGGTTGCTATCATTATACAACTCAATTAATTACCTCATTACATCCCTGTTGATTTTCTTAAAGGTAACCTCGGGCATTCTCAACTCATCGTAGTAATGGAGATCTCTATCTGCCAGTTCTACTATAATTTGATCTGATTACGCTTCGGTTTGTTGCGCCTTCACAACTTTCTGTCGTATTTAGTTGACTTTCGTTGTATGTCATTGCAATTAGCTGCCTTACATCATAACTTGTTCTCTGTAACTCTGCGGCTTTATGTTGTAACTTGTTCTTTGTGACTCTATGGCTTCATGTTGCAACTTGTTTTTTGTAACTATGCGACTTCATTAATGAAACTATCTTACCTTTTGTTGTGCTCGGCTACTTTTCTTTATGCATTTTTCTCTACTGTTTTCTTCTTCCATTTCTTTTATGGCCAGCCTAGGGGTTTTGTCGCAAGAAATTACGGGCTTGGCGTTAGGCGATGGGTGTTGTAGCCATACAAGGCCCTACGGTCCACCCTGCCAGCACCTAACCTATTCCTGACAACCCCATCGGCTGAGTGCTCTTCTATTTGCACTGTCTTCGTTCGCGCTTGTTAGGTAGTTGTCCTTTTAGGGCCTTTAGTGATACTGTTTGACTAGGCCGATGTCTCTCGACTTCTCCTTTGTGCCAATTTCCTCCTTGCCGTCTATCTCTTGGATTCACTTTACATATCCTGGTTCTTTAGTTCTTCCATTTTATGTTGTTGTGCTTTATTTTAGCATGTGCCTAAAAGAAAAGAAGAGAAGTGTTGTCAGTGTTTGTTGGCCATCGCCTGCTGTTGCCAACTTGGGGGGATGGAAACCCTCCCCTAAGAGTTAAGTCACGCTAGGGGAATTCCGGCTGCCTCCATGTGTATTTCTTGTAGTGAAATAGAAAAGCAAAGCGTACTTCATGGATGAATAAGTCTTAAATTTCATGATTGAGCTCATTCATTCCTTGATCAATCTGTTTTGTTGTCGGCAGTTTATGTTCTTCTTCTTCTCAGCAAAATGAAAGAAAAATACTACACATGAGCTAGATAAATAAATGTAAATACAACCAACATCCAAAACTGAAGATAACATCATGTCTAACTTGTTCAAATATCATGTCTAAATGTACACCAAGGTTGCGGTGTACGGCAACTTTTATACAAGACAACAAATAAATGACCAAAGTCCAAAGATTTGAGTGTCTCGAATGGGGTTATAGCTAGGTATGCTCCTCCATTCCATTTCTGCCTTATTCTGTATGTCTTATATATTCTCCTTTATAAATTTCTGGGATTTACCGTAAATTGGTGTACGTACTTGTATTTCTCCCTCTCATTTTGTTCTTAAAAACTGGAATAGAAAACTTAGAACATCCTAATTCCTTTTGGAAACTCTTGGTGACATGATCATGTAAAGAAATCTTCTAAAACTAAAAAAATAATTGATATGATAATTTAATGTAATGCTTTCAGACTATAAAACTATTTTTATTATAATGCATATTTAACGTCTCAGATTAAATCATATAAGTTTGTATAGTTACTTTTATAAAATTACTTTTTAGATCTAACCCTTCTTAATCATTTTTGTCACATTTCTCAATTAGCATTGCACACTCAGTTAACTTGTTTTTGTAAGATTGACCCAACGGGCCAGCATTTCTCATCCATTTTTAATTTATTTAAATTTTGTTTGATTTTGATGTGTTTAAATTTAGAAAATAATTATATTTTATCAAAAACTTGTATAAGAAATTTATATGGTTGTGTCCCGGCCCTTTTATAGTTTAGTACTTAATTAATCTCAGTTCAAACTGATAACAGTATTAGTATAATTTTTTCTTTTGAAAAAAGAAAATACCAAAGATTTGAGGATGTCGTCGTGTTTTTTTCTCTAAGCAACTTTTTCTACACGCATCATTATTTGTTTGTTTGTAGTTTCTCTACCGGGGAATACACGTATAATTATACGTGTATAATTTTGGTTCAATTGTAAGAGGCTTTTCTTACATTCCGACAAAGAAAGAGAAGAACAGTCAAAGACTTATCTTGGATGCAAAATTTAAGGCCAGACTCGGACACTTAGCTAGCTAGGGGGTACAAAAATTAAAAGAGAAAGATATTCTCTGATCTAAAACAAGTGAATGGATCAAGATATATACTGTGAGTTCGTGGAAAAAAAACTCATGACTCTTATTTTTGTGGGCTACAAGAAGTTGACCATCAATTTCGCTGCACAGAGATTGATGTGTTAACGCATAATTTATAATTTTATAATTTATAATTTTCTATTTTTTAGTATAATTAAAATGATAAATTTATAAAAGATAAAACTTATAAATAGATTTATTCGGCTCTGCTAGTCAGATACCTATAGCTAATTATCTCCGACCCCATGAAAACGTTCGCCCTCTACGTCTCCTTCCTCCATCTCCTTTTTGCCCACGCCGGCGCCGCTCAGCACAGCCCGCCACCATATATTGCTCCCGACTATATTCTCCTCAACTGTGGCTCCTCCTCCACCAAATCAGCCTCACTCGATGGCCGGAACTGGGAGGGCGATTCTCAATCAAAGTTCTCTCCCCACAATATTCAAACTACCTCCAATGCATCTACACCCACTCAACAAATCCCTTCTGTGCCCCAAGTTCCCTACATGACCGCACGCATCTTTCCCAACAACTTTACTTACTCCTTCCCTGTCTCTTCTGGCCTTAAGTTCGTTCGTCTCTACTTCTACCCCGCCACGTACGCCGCAGTCGATAAATCCAAGTCCTTCTTCTCCGTCACCGCCAATGATTTCACTCTCTTGAGAAACTTCAGTGCCTTCCTTACCATCTTGGCGCTGGAACCTCCCGCAGCCGTCGTTGTCAAAGAATTCATTATCCCCGTGTTGCGCACCCAGTGTCTCAACATAACCTTTATATCTCTTACCTCCTACGCCTTCATTAATGGCATTGAGGTCGTTTCTATTCCGGATAATCTATATATGAACAATGCCCTGCTTGGTACTGGAATCAACTTTGTAAATTACCACACATCCTTCTATTTCGATGGCACCACCGCTCTGGAGACCATGTATAGGCTAAACATTGGGGGAAACGATGTCTCGGGCGTCGAGGATACAGGAATGTTCCGATCATGGGTTGGCGACATGCCGTATGTGATTGGCAATTTCGGGGTGACTCCTTACGAACTGCCTAATGTCACCATACAGTATACGACGGAGACACCGACCTACACTGCGCCGGAGATTGTGTACAAAACTTTTCGTTCAATGGGTATAAATGTCACGGCCAACTTGAATTCCAACCTCACGTGGAACTTCACGGTGGACGCTGGGTTTAACTATCTCTTTAGGCTTCATTTCTGCGAAACAATACCAGAGATTGTGAACAAGAACTACCGTGTTTTTGAAATATTCATCGATAATCAAACGGCGGAGACAGATGCAGATGTGATAGTATGGAGCGGCAGCAATGGGATTCCAGTGTACAAAGATTATATTGTTTCTACCCCTAATGGAAACCAACGCAAACTAGATTTGTTGTTGGCGCTACATCCTAATGTGCTTGTGAAACCACAATTAGAGGATGTATTGTTGAACGGTGTGGAAATATTTAAGTTGAACCGATCGGACGGTAGTGTTGCTGGGCTCAACCCGGACGGAGTTGTGGTTCCCACATCCCCTGAAGGCAACATAAAATTAACGGAAAGCAAAAGGTGGTCACCGCTGATCATGGCCGTTATTATAGTTATTGCAGTTTCGGTTATTATTCTTGGTTTTATAAGTTTCCGTACGAATAAGAGAGCTAAGAAATTGGGCTCCCGGAACGTTGGTGATTCTAATTGCTCGCCTCTGCCGTCCCATTTATGTCGTCACTTTTCGTTTGCTGAAATCAAAGCCGCCACAAAAAATTTCGATGATGGCTTGATCATAGGGGTTGGAGGATTTGGGAACGTGTATAAAGGATACGTCGAAGATGGGAGCACCACAGTTGCAATCAAACGACTGAAATCCGGCTCACAACAGGGGGCCCACGAGTTCACGACTGAGATTTCAACCCTCTCCAAGCTACGGCACCGTCATATTGTGTCTTTGATTGGCTACTGTGACGAGGACCGGGAGATGATACTTGTCTACGAGTACATGAACTGTGGGACCCTTCGTGATCATCTATATAGCCCCGACAATCCTCCTTTAACGTGGAAGAGACGGCTCGACATTTGTATCGGAGCAGCACTTGGGTTGGAATACCTCCACACCGGTGCGAACCACCTGATTATTCACCGGGACGTGAAGTCGACGAATATACTTTTGGACGAGAATTGGGTAGCCAAGGCTTCAGATTTTGGCTTGTGCAAAATGGGACCCACAAGCGTCTCCATCACTCATATCAGCACCGCAGTCAAAGGTAGCTTTGGGTATCTAGACCCGGAATACTTCAAACTTCAGCAACTGACGGAAAAGTCCGACGTCTACTCCTTCGGCGTAGTGCTGTGTGAAGTACTGTGCGCAAGACCGCCGTTGGTTCGCACGGCGTCGAAGAAGCAAGTGAACCTGGCTGAGTGGTTCCGGGAATGCTATCATGAGGACAAGCTTGATGAGATTGTTGACCCATTTTTGAAAAATGAGATTACGCCAGAGTGTCTGAAAAAGTTTGTAGAGGTTGCGATGAGCTGTTTGCTGCATGACAGAAGCAAACGACCATCCATGAAGGACGTCGTGGGTGGCCTCAAGTTCGCATTACAACTTCAGGGGAGCTCGTGTGATTCTCCAAATTCAACAGCTCGATGATTCAAAAGTTGGCGATAAGTGACAGCGATGACATGTTTACCACCGGCGCTGTTCAGAGCTGCATCGAGATAAAGGGTTTGCTAGCTAATAGGGTCCACATCATGAATGTCTTTTTTACATCAGATATTTGATCATAAGCTTATATTTGCTGTAGGAATTTATTATTTTCATGAGTAGTATTTTCTTTTAATTTTATCTCTATATATATATAGATAATTTTCAATTTTTTTCTACGTTCTTCTCAAGCCAAAAAAAAAAAAGTTGTTTTTTCTCTACCGCATGCACGTGTTACGGATGGTGATTAAATTACTAAATTCTCCTTTTTTTTTTTTCTAATTTTATAAAGAGAGCGTACCCATAGGACTAAAACAAACGATCCCATCCTCCGCGGTGCTCATTCAAACAGAACATTAATTAAACTATAAGTCAACCACTTTTATTTTCTATACTATTAGACATCAAGCAAGAATGGATATATACAGGCTTATTGATAGAACAATCTAATTGCAATGTTCTCACCTCACTCTTATGGAAAACTCACCACTTATCAAAATGGTAAATGTGAGATTTCAAATACATTGTCAAGTTTTTTCATGTAACGACAAACTGTCATTACTTCTCTCGAGCTACACTCGAGCAAAACTTCGAACAAACAATCTTTATGATGTTCACTGTGGTTCAAGCGAAGTCTCGAGCAAACAATCTATGTAATGTTCACTAGAACTATATTCGAGTGACTCCTCGAGCGAACAACATATGTGATGTTCGCTTGAGCTGCCACAATCGAGCAAATATCGAGCTGATGTTGTCTAAAGGCACCATTCAATTTTTTGAATTGGTAATTTATTAATTATTATTAGTTATAAATATATTTATAAATAAAAAAATCATTATAAACAAAATATATTTATAAATATATTTTTTAATGGGTCTTGCGATAAATTACTTATTTACATACATGGGAAAGTTTGTAGCACATTTCTTCACAAATTAGCATTGCTAATTTTAGGTCTATACCTAGATTTATTTTAATAAATGATTGGTCTTGGCATAATTTTTATAATAATAAAATTATAAAATAAAGTGATTTTATATGAGACAAAGTATAAAATAGATATATAGGCAAAAACAATTCTTTGCTCTATGCCGAGTTGTTGAGAATATTATAGGATAGAATTTTGCCAAAACAAATTTGAGTAATTTTCAATAATCAATGACAAATGGTGTTTGCATAAAGTAAGTTCAAAAGCTGGACAAAATCATGACCATTAGTACTTAAAAATAGAAAATGATTTTAAGCACAATATTTTTATAAAAAATATTTATTAAAAATATTTTTAAATATTTAATTATTTTGTAAATAAAAAATATTTTTATTTGATATTTTATAAAATAATTTAATTTTATAAAAATATTGTCATCTTATAATATTATTATAAAATATATTATAAAAAATAAATTTGGGTAGGTAATTTAGAAATTACTATTACTTATTTATAAATATATTTATAAATAAAACAAGTTCAAACAAATACTATGCAATAATTGGTAGGACCCACATTTATCAAATCTCTAAAAAGTTAAAATCATATAATCACACTTCCAAATCTAAACACACAAAATTTTCAAAAACCATCTCACCTCATGATCTCAACTCAACAATCTCACTATTATTTACAAGTCATCTTATCTCACTCTCTCGCACTATGTAACAGTTTGAAAATTTTTCCTACTCTCAATATTAACCCCGTTTGGATACATAAACACTCTCAATCAATCTCACCGTTATAACTTTATCAAATTCTTATACAAAATATAATAAACAATTTAATTCTTTTAAATATTCAAAAAACAATAATAGTAAAAACAATATTTTATTTAATTTATTTAAAATTATTTTATTTTATTTCATCTTATTGTCTAAACGTACCCTAAATCATTTATGTTTTTTAAGAAATAAACGTAAGACCTCTTCCTTCAGAGGAAATAAAATGAGAAGTTTTCCTGCAGGTACGTTTGATTCATTTGCTTTGTAGACTGCATGACGTGACTGAAAAGAACCACGACGATTTTCTTTTGCGTTAATCTAGTGTACTACAAATAGAAAAGCAAAGCGTTAGGTCCTAAATTTCATGATTGAGCTAATTCATTCCTTGATCAATCTGTTTTGTTGTCGGCAGTTTATCTTGTACTTCTTCTCAGCAAAATGAAAGAAAAATACTACACATGAGCTAGGTGATCAATAAATACTAAAGACAACCAACATCCAAAAATTAAACTAACATCTTGTCTAACTTGTCCAAATTAGGATTTTTCTTATTTTTTTGTAAGCCAAGTTTCAAAGTAAAAAGTTCTTGCATATAATCATTGCATATAATCATACCTAACATAAAAAGCAATGTTGATGTAAACAACAGGGCCACTACTAGAGTTGTAAATTTGTTAAACAAAGTATTTCAATTCATTGATTTTGTCACTGTCGGTGCATGTGATGCCTTGCAGCTAGCGCTATATGAAAATTATTTAATTTTAACTAATTATTTCTTGTAAAAAATGATTAATTTCTATCAAAATGAGTCTATTCTCATTATAAATAATTATTTTCGTCGTAAATAATTCTTTATAAATGTTCAATATTCTTGTGCAGTAGCTCGCATGCACGCAGTTGAAGAAAGATGGGATGGGTGGCTGTGGGAGGGGAGAAGCCAAATTAGAGGAGCGCATCATCTTCCCGGGGGGTGGAGGGGTCTTTAACTTCTGGATCAGCCTGCATAGGAACAGAGGGGTGGGGGAGGAGTGCTATTTGATTTTTTTTACCATATTTTTTTAGAGAGAATATTTCCGTACGCGAGCTTCGACGTAATGAACAAATTACATAACAACGTGTAGGATACATATCATTTGTTCTTTTTACGGGCACGTCAACGACTTTTATACAATACAACAAATAAATGACCAAAGTCTAATATGTTCTTATTCTCCGTCATAAATTATAGGACAGAGATAAACAAATTTACTGGGAATTATTGTGTATTGGTGTCCGTATTACTAGTATTTCTCTCACTCGTTTTATTCTTAAAAATTTGAATAGAAAACTTAAAACATCCTAATCCCTTTTGGAGACGCTTAGTGTATAAATTCTTTTTTCAAAAGTAAAGTTATAACAAATTGATGTGATTTAATATATATATATGATGTCTTATATTAAGTCACGTAAGTTTGTATCGTTACTTGTTTAAAATTTAATTTCTTTGTGGACCTAACCCTTCTTAATCCTTTCTGTCACATTTCTCACTCATTGCACACATAATGATCAGGTCAGTTTATGAAGTACTACTTGTTTTTGTTTTATTTGTTTAAATTTGAAAAATAATTATATTTTATCAAAGACTTGTATTACAAATTTATAATGGTTGTGTCCCTTATATAGTCTAGTACCCAACTTCAATTCAAACTGATAACAGTATTAATATATTTTTCTTTTGGAAAAAGAAAATACCTAAGATTTGAGTATATATGTGTCGGGTATTTTTCTCTAAGCAAGTTACACATTATCTGTACGCATCATTATTTGTTTGTTTGTAGTTTTTCTACCGGGAAATACACGCATGTATAGTTTTTGTTCACTTGTAAGAGCTAGACTTTTCTTCCATTCGGACAAAGAAAAAGAAATGTGTCAAAGATAGGCCGGTTTAGATAGTGAGATGATCAGATGAAATGGTCTTAAATGAGTTGAATAAAATATTATTAGAATATTATTTTTTAATATTATTATTGTTTTGAAATTTGAAAAAATTGAATTGTTTATTATATTTTGTATGAAAATTTATGAAAGTTATAATGATAAGATAAAATGAGATGGATTGAGAGTGTTTCTGTATCCAAACGGAATATTATCTTGGATGAAAATTGATTGCCAGACTAGGACACTTGAAAAAGATTCTTTGATCTATTGTTAATCGCGACTCATGCATGACCTACCTAGAATTAACGCTTTAATGGTTCAAGATTATGTGAGTTTGTGGATAATTAAATTGGTCACCATTGAATCCGAAAGACTAGTAATGATCAACTTTTGCATTTTAAATAGGGTAATTCTATGCATCAGCCTACACACTTCACACACCATGCATTCAATTTTTTTTTTTTTTTTTAAATCTCAATACACTAAGTGTGTTGAGTGTGTGATGAATAGTAGGCTGATGTAAATATTTTTCCTTTTAAATAAGTTTACTTACTAGAATATTATGTTCTCAAACTTGTAATTGGCTCAATCGTACGTACGCGCGTGTTCCTCGCTGTTTACCAGATAAAAGATCATCAACAAAAGGTTAAACTACTAGGACTTAGCTTTATTTTTGTGGGCCTACCAGAAGGTTTTCCATATGAATTTGTGGGCCTACCAGAGGGTTTTCCATATGAATTTGAATAAAAAAACAAAAATCCTTGAAAGTGGATCAGATCAACTATTGGATTAAGAATTTTGCTAATGATAAGTTGATGTGTTAAGGTACAACTTATAGTGGGACCTATGATAACTTAAAAAAACTAAAATACCATAATTTTTTTTTTTTTTTTATCATATTTGATTTAGAAAATTTCTAAATCCACGGGGTGGCAGATGTGTAAAATATAAGACATATAAATAGATTTATTAGGCTAAGCTTCTCAAATAGTAATATCTTGTCTCCAACCCCATGAACACGTTTGCATTCTACGTCTCCTTCCTCTATCTCCTTTTTGCGCAACGCAAACTAGCTTATCGGTATTGCAATTTCTGTTATTAATATTCATGGTTTCTTATGTTTCCGTCTGAGTAAGAGAGCTTAGAAGATGCGCCCCATGAACGTTGGTGATTCTAATTGCTTGCCTCTGCCGTCCCATTTATGTCGTTACTTTTCGTTTGCTGAAATCAAAACCACCACAAAAAATTTCTGTTAAGGATGTGTTTTACTACTAAGCACTTCTGATCACCTGCAACCGAAGAGTATAGTGGCTTGGGGCGTTTTATGGGACGTCTCTGATGCCTAAGTCAGTAATGATAGAAATCTCCTTAGAGCCAAATTATTCGAGAGCTAGAGCTTTCATTAGCATATCTGGATTCTTTAAATAGAGCTTTTGTTTTCTTAGGATCACCTGGACTACCTGCTTAGTCTACTATTTGAAATTTCAACCCCGAAACATTCGGGCTATTTTACTCACTTTGAATGAGTGAATATCCTAATTGTCCCAGGATAAGCGGGCGGGCGTTCTTTCCCCTGATAAGCTGGCATGAGCCCTATCAGGCCAGAGGGGTTTGAGCCTTGATTGGAGTGATTTTTCTGGCCACCGTGACCCAAGCCCATGTGGCACCCCGCAAGCCGTTATAGTGATATGAAAGCCCTTCCAGTTACCCTGCGAAATCTCATTATACATGGTGTGATGGGACATTTGTACTAGATGTCGTTGGACCCTTTCAATAGAGTTAATTGACGCCCCTTTAGTAACCCCATGAAGCCTCATCGTGTGTTGTGCTATGGGGCTTTTAAACCACGAGGTGTTGGGTCTTTTGAATTGGACCAAAGCCCTATGGTTACCCTATGAGTCCTCGCCACGTGCGATGCGGTGAGACTCGTTCTTGGGGCAACATTAGGGGTTCTGCTTAGTTATTCCTCCAGGACGTCTGTCAGAGTCGTTTCATCATCACGTCGATACACGTTCCCCTTTGTCAACCACCGTAGGTATTTATTGTTCCCTGCCACTTTTATTTTTTTCCTTACGTCCTATCTTCTTGCACAAGCTTCGTTTTCCTTTCGTCTCTTACTTCGCATCCGAAACCCTTCATGCCTTCTACTCTGCAAACCCTCTCATCCTTCTCCTTGCATTTCTTTCCTCTGGTTTTTGTGTACCCATGGTTACTGGAAGAGACAAAGGTGCAAACCCCTCTCTTGGCAGTGGTTCTTCGCGACCTCGTGATTCCCCTATTCATCACGAAGGCACTACGGCTAGCATCAAAGAAGATGCTTCTCGTTCCATCTTCGAAGGTCATCATTGGGTTTCCACCCTCTC
This sequence comes from Juglans regia, assembly GCF_001411555.2. NCBI lineage: Eukaryota > Viridiplantae > Streptophyta > Magnoliopsida > Fagales > Juglandaceae > Juglans > Juglans regia. The sequence continues at coordinate 7,400,369 of NC_049901.1, read as the reverse complement.
ATGTCCGAGAACTAGACGCTGCGACGTCCTTAACAATTTCTCCCTACATGTTTATAAATATATATCAAAGAAAATTGCTACATACAATCGTTGGTGGAGTCATCGTGTAATCAGCATCTGACGTGGTGTGCGTAAGTGAGAAATAAGAAAAAACGACAATGTTTTATTACTGTTTTGTTTCACTGCAGAAGAATTCCAATTCCAGTACCCAAGTAAATCTCCTCTCTCCCTCCCTTAGTTCCCCCAGTTTGCAAACCAATCTGCAGTGAACTTGAGGATATCTCCTCTCTACCTCCCTCAGTTTGCAAACCCATCTACAGTTTCTTTTCATTTCTATAGTTCCGTAGCAAACCTTCTCCTTCTCTCTTTTTGAGCTTCAACAAGAGGATCCGTACTGAGTAGTCCTGAACAAGTTTTCCTTTCATTTGGCTCTTTCTTGTTATCTATGTCTCTTCATTAGTGGATCTTCCATTTGAATATTCTAATGTGCTCCATTTTTCCTTTTTCTTTTTTTTTTCTTTTTTTGTCAAAAAGCTTCCACATTCCTGCTGGGACGATGATTTATTCCTATTGATTTTTCTTCTAGTTTAGAATTTATTTTTCCATACTTTTTCTCCCCAAAACCATTTGATTCTCATAATTTTTTTTTAATTCTTCATTTTTAGCAATTCTTTTTTCTTTTTTTTGGGTATGCTTCCAATTCTCATCGCTTTGTAAATGTTTGGAGGTTAGAAATTTTTATTTGGTCTTGAGCTCCGAATCACCATGGATCCTGAGAGGAAGAAAGTTCTGGAATGAGTGCCAGTCCCCTCTGTAAATGATCCTGCTTGGGATCTTGTAACATTTGAATTTTGTTTCGTCAATAGAACATTATTGACAGCACTTGTATCTCCCTTCCTCCTGTCAAACACCCATCTACAGTGAAACACGACTATTTCATTAAAACACATGGACAACTTATGTTAGTGACTCCGCGCCGGTTGCATAATCTTCACGCAACAAAACTATCAAGTGACTAAACCATGTCCACTCTAGAATCTTGGGCTCAAAAGCTATCACTTCAAAGGAATGAAGTTCCTACAACTCTGAGAAATATGTCAAATAAAGTAGTGAGCTGCCATGCATTTAGTAAGTAGCAATTTTATAGGGGTGTGGGTGTTGGCAAATTCTTTGACTATTATAGAGTAAATAAATTCTCAATAAAATAATATGAGCAATACAATTTTATCTCAACCAATATGTCCAACCATATATCATATTTAAGGCCACATGATAATAGACAAATCACCAATATACCACAAATATATCATGCCACAAAGGGATCATGCCACAAGGGAATCAATATACCACAAAGATATCATACCACGAAGACATCACGCCGCGGGGAGACGTCAAACATGTCACAAAGACAATCATATCATGGGCTCAAAAATAAATAGCATGCTCACATTTAACTTTTAAATTTAATAAGCCACATATCATTTTTCAACTATTTCAACCATTAAAAAAGTTACAAATCCCACAAGCAAAGCCAAAATAGCATAAGAATGTGCAGAAACCCAAAGTTTAAACAAGTTGAAAATATAATACCTAAGTGCACCATTCCATCAAACCAACAATTATTAAAAACCCATTAAAGAGTCACTTACCACGATTTCTAGTCAAAATTGTCACGATATTCCTTTGTCAACAGTCACTCAGAACCTATTTCAAGGCACCATTACAATCTGTCAACTTCTACTCTCAAAATGATATCACTTAACTCTATAATCTCATGCAATCCTTAATAACAAGAATTTAGACTTGTTCTAAAATATTATCCTCCAAAATTGATAAACTCCAAATTTTTAGGTTGCAAATATACTGGAAGCAAAGGGGGTGGGTTTTGAGCAAGAGAAAGTAAGAAGGGGAGGGGGGGAACTTATGGGAAGGAAGGAGAAAAGGTTGGGGGGGAAGGAGAAGAAAGGGGAGGGACTGGGCCTTTGGGTGGGCTGGATTTCTTTTCTTTTATTTTTGTTTTCCTGGGCTTGGGTTTATTACATACAATCTTTCCTCCTTTAAGAATTTCACCCTTGAAATTTGATATATTATCCATAGGAAATAACTGAGGGTATTCCGCTTCCATTTCATCCTCTCATGCCAATGCTGCTTCTCAATTTGATTTCTCCAAAGAACTTCGGCAAATCTTATTATTTTAGAGCGTAACACTTGCTCTTTGGAATCCACAATTTGAATTGGGGGTCTCTCCTTATGACAAATCTTCTTGGATTTGCAATGGTTCATAATGCAATCTTTGCATACATATTTTCATAGTATGGAGACATGAAAAATATTATGTATTCTAGAAAGTGCAGGAGGTAATGCAACTTGATAAGCAACTGGACATAATTTTTTCAAAATCTAAAACGGTCCTATATAATAGGGATTTAACTTTCCTTGCTTAACAAATCTCATAATACCCTTTATTAGTGCAACTTGTAGAAATACTTTATCTCCAACCACAAATTCCAACATTTTCCTCCGTATGTCTGCATAACTCTTTTGTCTACTTTGAGCAGTTTGCAATCGGTTTTGAATTAATCCTATCTTTGCACAAGTCCATTCTACAATCTTCGGCCCCTAAAGTTTTTCTTTCACAAACCCCGTACCAACAAAGAGGAGATCTACATTTCCTCCCATAAAAAGTCTCATAAGACGCCCTACCAATGCTGGCCTGGTAACTATTATTATAAGCAAACTCCACTAAAGGTAGATGGTCAGTCCAACTCCCTTTAAAGTCTATCACACCAGCTCTTAACATATCCTCTAAGATTTGGATAGTTTTATCAGACTGTTCATCTGTCTGAGAGTGAAATTTACTCTAAAATTGTAAGGTAAAATGTGGATCTCTATTTGAAATGATGGTTACTGGTGCACCGTATAACCTTACAATCTCTCCTATATAAATTTGGGCAAACTTTTCGAGAGGATAGTCCACCTTAATTGGAAGAAAATGCGCTAATTTCGTCAGTTAATCCACCACTACCCAAATTGCATCTTGTCCTTTATTCGACCATGGTGACCTTGACACAAAATCTATAGTTATTTGTTTCCACATCCATTTGGAATAGGAAGTGATTGCAATAAACCTGAAGGTCATTGATGTTCCACTTTCATCTATTGACACGTGAAATATTGCTATACAAATCTACCTATTTCTCGTTTCATGTTATTCCACTAATATGTACCCTGAATATCTTTGTACATTTTAGTACTCCCTGAATGTATGGTACAACTACAATTATGGGCCTCTTCCAAAATTTGTCCTTTTATTTCTAGATCATTTGGAACATACAATCTATATTGAAATCTCAAAATACCATCCTCTGACATGTTGAATTCAGACTTCTTTCCATCTCGTACTTCCTTCTTGATCTTTAGAAATTTTGCATCATTGCCTTCGCTTTCTTTAATTTTCTCAATTAGAGTGGGTTGTACACTTAATCTAGTTAGGTAAGATTGAGAATCCTCCGCTAAAATCTCAATCTCATACCTCTCTAAATCCAACATGATTTGTCTCTGAGTGGTCACTAACGCATCTGTAGCATTAAAGGATTTCCTGCTAAGTGCGTCTATCACTACATTTGCCTTATCGGGGTGGTATTTGATTGTAAAATCATAATCCTTAATTAATTCTAACCACCTCTGTTGCCTCATATTTAATTCTTTTTTAGTAAATAAATACTTCAGAATTTTGTGATCGGTGTAAATTACGCACTTCTCACCATATAAATAGTGCCTCCAAATTTTTAAGACAAATACTACAGCAGTCGGCTCTAAGTCATGTGTAGGATAATTTAATTCATTGCCCCTCAACTGTCGGGAAGCATATGCGATCACTTTTCATTGTTGGATCAATACACAACCTAATCCTTTATATGAGGCATCACTATAAACGACAAAATTTCCAAAATCAGAGGGTATGATTAACACTGAGGCAGTAACCAACTTATGCTTAAAATTTCCAAAAACGAACTAAACAATTTTCCTAGTTAGTTTAGTCAATGACACTGCTATACGAGAAAGGCCCTTTACAAACTTGCTATAATACCCCGTGAGACCTAAGAAACTGTGAACTTCACTGACATAAGTTGGCCTAGTCCATGTAGTCACAACCTCAATTTTACTAAGGTTTACCATAATTTCATCTTTGGATACCACATGTCTTAGGAAAGTGACTTGACCAGGCCAAAACTCACATTTCTCTAATTTGGCATACAATTGTCTTTCTTTCCAAATTTGTAGTACCAACCTTAAATGCCCTTCATGTTCCTCCCGACTCTTAGAATAGACCAAAATATCATCAATAAAGACAATTACAAATTGATGTAGATATCTTGAAAAACTCTATTCATGAAATCCATCAAGTATTTCGTAGTGCCCATATCTAGTCCTAAAAGCCGTCTTTGGCATATCTTCCTTTTTCACATTCAACAGATGATATCCAGAATGAAGGTCAATCTTAGAAAATACTTGAGCTTCTTGTAGTTGATCAAATAAGTCATCAATGATGAGAAAGGGGTATCTATTGCTTATAGTAGCCCTATTTAACTCACGGTAGTCTATGCAAAATCTCATACTCCTATCCTTTTTCTTTACGAATAATACTGGAGCTCCCCAAGGTGATATACTCGGATGAATAAACCCCTTATCTAATAACTCTTGTAATTTTTCTTTAAGTTCCATTAGTTCCATTGGTTTCATTCTATTAGGTGTCTTAGAAATAGGATTGGTATCAAGGGTAAGATTAATAGAAAAGTCTATCTCTCAATCCGGTGGTAATCCAGGTAAATCCTCAAGAAAAACTTCAGGGAGGTCTCTAACTACAGGTATATCCACAAGTTTCAAATCTTCCTTTTGGACATCTACTATGCTAGACAATAATCCATAATGCGGCGCCCTTGGCCCCCCATGTGTGATTTGGTGGATGCCGTGATACAGGAATGATGACCACACGAATCACGCACCCCATTGCCAAGTGCTGGTGTGTGCGACATGCAATAAGTTTGCAACAATAATAAACACAGCGGGAAGAAATAAATGGTAGTCAAGCTAAGTACCAGAAATTTAAAAGCAAAAGCAATTATTCTCAAGGAGGTTATAAACTCATCTGGCGAAAAATATAAATAAAGCAATAATAAGTCCCACGACAAATGTTGGAGAAAAATAGAAAGCTCCAGCAATCGCCCTTCCGGCAGAGCTAATCCCTCTGGCTCAAACTCTCCCTTTGCATCAAAATCTACAGTTCCCTAAAACGGAACCATAAGTAGGAGTACTACAGTGAGATTTCGCAATCTCTGTAAGTAATCAACATGCAACAAGCAACAACCAAGAGATTAAGACATGCATCTATACAACCAACATAGTATGACAGCCATACAAGCATAAGACCACAATATCCATTTTCCACCTTTTCTAAAAAATAACACATTTAAACATAACACTCAAGCCAAAAACCCCTTTGGCCCAAAATACAACCATTATTTATTACGCATGCACCATGGTCTCCCCTATCGACCATGCACACACCGTGGCTCCCTTCGTCACACCACAGGTAACAACCATGCATGTGACTTTGTAACTAGCGATGCCCAACTCTACGTCCGGCACGTACGTGACCAACCAACCTCTAGCCCCCACTAGAGAGGGGCCACAGAGTCGGCACGAAAGCATTACCATCTCGTCCGAACCAATTGTCACCCGACGACAACCCAGGGACTTCACTCAGTTTTATTATGCTCCCGAGTGACCAGAGGAGCTCTACCGAGTAATACTCCATCTTGGCTTAGGGTCATGATACGCACGCATCCACAAAATATTTCTAAGACATGAAAACCCAGTTTTCAATTCACGCCACATGGCAAAACATAGCACAATTAAATAATCAAGATAGATATTAATAAAGGTAAATATGCAGTTGCATAACAAACAATATATTGGATGATATGGCATAACACACATTAGACAATATACATCATCACAACATTCACAGAGTGTACAGTTTAACGAATCCAATTACATGTTTAATCCCATCCTCCATTTGGCCCATGGCCCACTCCCAACCATTACTACGATTATCAAACCCAACACTTCGCCATCTCAACACAACCAGACTGCAAACAATGTTAGTGATAAATGGATGTCATATGTGGCAGAACAACAGCGGGGTAGCGGCGGTGATTGGCTAGCACCCAAGGGTTGGGTGGTTTTGTGGGATAGGGATGACGGGAAAGGGAGTGTAGTGGCTAGTTGAGCATGGCTGCGCACGGCAAAACAGCCCTAAAGGCTTCGGGACAATGACTCGAAGGGGCGGGAAACAACCGAAACTAGCTTTGAGAGGGAGGAAGGTCGATTGAGGGATGATTTAGCAGTGGAGGAGCTCGGCCTATGTATAGGCCAAGTTGGCTCTCTCTGCCAAAGCAAACAGCGCTGCGATTGTGCAATGTGTCGGTGCGGGGTCTGCAAGGGGTAGGGGAAAAACACACGAGTAGCAACTCCCAGCAACGGTGAGTCATCCTGTGGTTGAAAAGGGGCTTAGTTCGTAGAGAGGGGTAGGGAAAAACATGGAGAGACACTCACAAATTGGGGTTAGGGATAATGGTGCAGAGACACTCACAGATTGGGGTTAGGGACAATGGTGCAGGCAATAGTGGAGAGGCTTTGTAATGGGGGACGCGTGGCGAACGTTGGCTAGCGAAGGAGGGTGGCGATGATGAGCTTGGTGAAGGAGAAGGCAAAGGGAAAAAAATGAAAGAAAGAAAAGAAAGAAGGGTCAGCGGCGCAGCAAGGGGAGAGGAAAGCAATGAAGCCCTAAGGGCTCTTGCCAAAATGGCGTTGTTTCGGCTAAAGGGGTGGGCTCCACTTATGTACACGGGCTGGGCCCTTCACCCCCCCACACACACAAAACCACTGCACAAAAAGCCCAAACTCAAAAATAAAATAAAAGAAAGAGATACAATAAAGTAAAAATAAAATACACAACCATTAAAAATAAATAAAATCACAAAACTAGGGATCTCACACATAACATCCATTCCTAGGTAACTGATTGGCCTTTAAAATCGATATTATTCGTAATGGAGACTTGTGGACAATCCTTTAAATCTAAAATCTGACTCTCCAAGAGGTCTAAACACTACTTCTTTTTCAAAATAATGAATATTAGCATGATATACTGCTAACCAATCCATTCCTAAAATAATATCAAATTCATGCATATCTAAGGCTATCAAGTCTGCTAACAATTCTCTACTCTCAATAATAATCATACATGACCTGAGTACAAGATTTGTTATTAATGTACTACCTGCGGGAGTTGAAACTACTAACTCATAATCAAGTAGTTTTGGTTTTCTATCACAAATCTTAGCAAATACTTTGGAAATAAAGGAATGAGTCAATCTATAATAAAAAAGTACATTGACATTTACGAAAAATAAACTGAGTATACCTCTGACCATCTCGTACATAGCCTGGGCATCTTGCGTTGTCATAGCATATACTCTACATTGAACTTGTTTCCCTATATCACTGTTATTTTTCTAAGCTGGTTGTGATTGTTTATTATTCAGACATTCACGAGAAAAATGACCAGGTTGTATACAAGTGTAACACAAATTGACCCTAATAGTGCATGGTTGCCCTCCATGATATTTTCCACATCGTAAACAAGGTCTTCCACTCATTTGTTGAGAAGGTTGTCCCTTTTGATCACCCCTATTAAAAATCCTCCTTTTAAAGCCTTGCCCTTGGTCCTTTCCTAATTGGGCACTAGGTTGCAAGTATCTCTTCTTGTATACATTTGAAGCATCTCTCAATCTAAAATCTTTCTTTAATGCCATGGCTCTCCTAACTGTTTCCGTATATGGGTTAACACCTAAAACTAATATGAGGTGACGTATTCTATCACTCCAACCCTTCTAAAATTTTTAAACTCTTTTCCCTTCATTTGGATTCAAGTGAGGGCAAAACGAGAGAGTTCGGTAAACTTAGCATCATATTGCTCTATGGTCATGGGCCCTTAAACTAAGTTTACGAACTCACTTTCATTTCAATCATTTACCACTTCAGGATAGTAATTATCTTTGAAAGCTTCTTTAAATTTATCCCAAGTAATGGTAGTACGTTCGCCAAGTTCTTCTTAAAATAGCAATTTTGTACTATCCCACCACCTCTTAGCAGCGTCATCTAAGGTGAAAGTAGCATATTGAACCTTCTGGGTATCAGTGCAATTCAACACTATTAACAGTTTCTCCATTCTCAATAAACATTTTTCCTCTACAGCCAGATTTGGCTCCCCCAAGAAGGTAGGCGGGTTGTGTCCTTTAAACTCTCGAAAAGAGTAGCCCTCTCTTAGATTTTCATGTCTCCTAATACTCTATGCAATTTTAGAATATATTCTATCAGCCACGTCATCAATTTCATCAATCTCAGTCACAATAGACATTTTTTCCTCTAAATTATGTTCTGGGGCCAAAACTTCAACAACAGACTTCTTCTTTTGCTTGGCAGCATATTTAACCTATTTTATCACCAAAATTGGTTATATAAATAAAAGCACAATAATAGGTCCAGCAAACAATACCATACCAAAATTTATAAAAAATCAATAAACCACAAACCCACTTTAGACTTCAATCAACAAAACTACCACTATCAATTGACATCCAAACCAAAATATAATGAGGATCAAGTCCTAATTCTACAATGTCTTTAATGCTACAACCATAATCACCATCCCTATTTCTGTCCTAAATGTCTACAAAATCATAGACCTAAGCTCTAATACCACATTTGTAATGCCCCAAATCCAAAACCATAAACGGATAGAGTTCAGCTAATATTTTTAAAACTCTCTCTGCTTACAAATATATATCAAATATACAACATCCAAACTATTCAAAACTATAATACAATAATCCTCCAAAACCCATTCACAATTTTGACTAAAGCCATTAAGTTCTAATTAATTATAATATAGATACTCCAACAATAACTGTAAAATAACTAAAATATGAACATAAGAAAACTCTCTTACAACCAAAACCATTTTCACGTACCAAAAGCATTAATCCCCAAAACCTCCACCTCTAGTGACTAAACCAAGTTCACTCTGGAATCTATTATTCAAAAGCTATCACTTCAAATGAATGAACTTCCTACAACTTTGAGAAATATGTGAAAACAAGTGTTCAACTGCCACGTGCTTAGAAAGTAGCACTTTAATGGGGGTGTCGGAGTTGGCAATTTCTTGACTATAAGAGAGTGAATAAATTTTCAATAAAATAATGTGAGCAATACAATTTTATTTCAACCAACATGTTCGGCCATATATCATATTCAAGGCACAAGATAATAGGAAAATCACCAATATACCACAAAGATATCATGCCACAAAGACATCACGTTGCGAGGGATGTCAAACATGTCACAAAGACGTTCATATCATGGGCTCAAGAATAAATAGCATGCTCATATTTAACTTTCAAATTTAATAAGCCACATAGCTTTTTTCAAACACTCCAACCATTACAAAATTTGCACAAATCCCACAATCAGATCCTAAATAGCATAAGAATGTGCACAAACCCAAAGTTTACATAAGTTAGAAATACACCATTCCAAAAACAAAAACCAACAATTCTTTCATTAAAAAACATTAAAGAGCCATTTATCTCGAGTTTTAGTCAAAATAGACACGATATTCTTTCACCAATGGTCACTCGAAACCTATTTCAAGGTTATTATAATCCATCAACTTCTACTTTAAAAATGATCTCATTTAACTCTATAATTTCACACAATCCTTAATAACATGAATTTAGACTTGTTCTAAAATATTATTGTCCAAAATTCATAAACTCCAAATTTATAGGTTGCAAATATGTTGCTGGACAGCATATACGCCGGCCTCTATTCCCTTATTATTTCAACGTAAATAAGGTCTACACTTAACCATATAATAATGACATACACATGGATTAAGTCTAGCTAATACCCATCACTAACACTTGAATATTAAATTTATCTTCAATACAACCTAACAACTTAATCAACTAGGTATATTCGCAACAATTCACAACACAAAATCTTAACAAATTTTATATTCAAAATTCAATAAATATACTAATTAAGAGGGATGAGAATTTACCTAATATTGTCGTTGATGGTGATGAAACAGCAAGAAGCAATGTTTGTGGGTGGAGGTTACACAGAGAGAGAGAGAGAGAGAGAGAGAGAGAGAGAGAGAGAGAGAGAGAGAGAGAGAGAGAGAGAGAGAGAGAGAGAGAGAGAGAGAGAGAGATATGGGGGTTGTGAGTTTCAAGAAGGAAGGGAGGGTGGGTTTCTAACTCACGGGAAGGAAGGAGAATAGGTCGGGGAGGGGGAGGGGGAAAGAAAAGGAAAGGGGAGGGGCTAGGCCTTTGGGTGGGCGAGGTTCTTTTATTTTATTTTTGTTTTCCTAGGCTTGGGTTTATTACACAACATTTCTTATTGCCCGACGGTGGTAGAGGAGCTGACTAGGTCGATACCGGTAAATGGAGCTATAGTTCCGATGGCAGAGAGAAATGAATTTGGTGGCAATAGCAAATCATTCAAAAGGAGTTTTTGGTAAAACTGAGAGCAGAGGTTCTTGGTCCTTAACATAAGCTGATGTGCAGCCCAGCCCCCAAACCCTATATTTTGGTTTACTTTCTTTGTCACTTTGGGCCTAGCCATGTAAAAGCCAAAACTTGGACCCAAAAACCCAACCACTTACTCGTCCGGCACTGTTTTGTGCAAGGGGGAGAAAACCCTAAAACCCCTTTTCTCTTCCTCCCTCACCCTTCTGTGTTGCATAGCCCCCTTTCTTTCACAACCACTTTCCCTCTCTACCGTAGCCGCACCCCACACCTCTCCACGCCGCCGCCGCCTCGGCGCATGGCTTCTTTTAGCCATGTGAGCACCGCCGCCTCTGGCCACCGTCTTGCCACCTTCCATCTCGTTGAGCCCTTCCCTTTTAAATTTCTTGGCTCTCTCTCTCTCTTCTCTTCTTCCCCTTGAATTTGGTGTTGCCAACACCAACGCTCGCCGTCACCGGACCTCAAGAACAAGTAGTTCTGCCATGGACCGGCACCTCTAGGAGCTCTCTAGATGTCGTCTAACCATCCCCTCATTCGTGCCCCTCTTATCGACCTCTTTCCCCTCTCAGATTTACCTCCCGAAACCTCTAGGCTTAGTTTTGCCCTAGTGCTGCCGTGCACCACTGTGAGCGACCACTTCCAGTCGTGTTTTGGTGGTTTTGCAACCACCTCTGAGTGCTCCCCTACGCTTTCCCGCTATCCCCTTCTTTGAGTTCCACCTAACCCTAGAGCTAAAGCTCACTATAGTTGCTACCTCGCCATATTCAGTCGCTCCCCGCTGCTAAAATCCTCACCTTCACCCTCTCTCATGTCAGATCAACCACCCCTGAAAATAGCCCCTCCGTTAGCCCCACCATTTTGCCCAGGTTTGTCTTTGCCCCCGCGCACCGCCTCTGCAGCAGCTTCGCTCCGCCCCTCTGGACACCACGACAGTAAGTTTGTTTGCCACTCAACTTGTATATTAATTTTTAGGCTGCGTGCAGATTTGACTAATCGTTTTCCCCATCTGTGCAACGAATCATGCATGCACACATTCATAGTTTCCTCTTGATCTAAGAGGGACACCTTAAGTTAGTGTGTGCTTGATCATCTAGTGTTGCCCGTCTACGTAATAAGTAACTCTCCAGCATGATCCTTCATATGTTAACATGAAAATATTGCTATCTTGTGCAGTTTGGTTGTGTTGCGAAGGGCCTTGGGCCCGAAGAAGTGTTTGGATTATTTTGATGTAGTTGTTGTCGAAAATCGGCCCAATGGCCGGGTGGAGGATGGGAACACATGTAATTGGGGTTTGTGAAACTGTAGTTTTTTTACTGTTGTGTTGTTGTATGCGATTGTTGCATGCTATGGCATGCCATCCAATAAATTGCTTGTCATGCATCTGCATTTTACAACTAATGATATATGCCATGATTCATTCAATTGTGTTATCTTCTATGTTGTGTTGTATAATCTGAAAACTAGGTTTTCGAAAAAATGTATATTTTTTGTTCTGGGTGCGTGCATATCACTACCCCAAGCCGAGATAGGGTATTATCTTGGTGGAGCTCCTCTGGTCACTTGGGAACATGTACAACTGAGTGGCGTCCCCTAGGCTGTTGCTAAGTGACAGCAGGCTCGGCCATGACAATAACGCTTTTGGTACGACTCCAGAGCCCCTCTGCTGGTAGGGGTAGAGGTTGCCTAGTCGCATTATGCATTAGGCGCGGAGCTGGGCAACATTCGTAATAAAGTCACACGCGAGGTCTTTACTCGTGGTGTGATGAAGAGAGCCAGAGTTTGCGGATGGTCCCGAGGGGAGACCATGGTCTACACAGTAATAAAATGTTTGTGTTTGGGTACCAAGGGATTTTTTGCTTCAGTGGCTGTAATTAATTGATTTTGGGGGTTATTACTTTCATAATTGCTGAACATGTTTGCTTGTATAATTTCATGCTTGAATCTCTTGATTGTTGTTCTGTTGAGTTATTTATTGAGCTTGCGAAATCTCATTGTGATATGCAAAAGATTTTATGAAAGGTATGGTTCAATACGCCAATACTGTGGACTAATTCTCATTATATACAGAGTTTACATTACAAAGTTTGGAAGCTATATAAGGAAATAAACTTAGACAAGAACGAAAGGTACCCGAATATATAGGAGACAATTGAAAAGAATAAAAAATCAAATCATGTAATATCACGCCTTGAATGCGTGATAAGTGTTATTTTTATGTGACTGTTATCACTATTTTATTTATGAAAGTGTCATTTTCCCTTCAATACTATTGATTTTATTTTATTTCTATATATTTTTCTTTATTTTCTTGGATTTGAAGGAATTAGAAGATTTAGTGCAAAATGAGAGCATTTTGGTACTAAAGAAGATACTATGGATCCAGACCAATGAGAGGCAGCGAGATCTAAAGAGAGTCGATGAGATTTGGGCGAGGAGTCTTGTCCCATGGGCAGCAAAGAGATTTCTCTCGCCCAAAGGCGAGAAGACTTACCTGTCGGTAAGCGAGGAGACTCGCAACCAGAAGGCGCGAAGACTTAGTGCGAGGCTCTGGGCGACTAGTCTAAACGACCAACTTAAAAAACCGACCTAAACGGCAGCTTTACTGCTCGATAATTTGGTGAGAGGGTTCTATCATATTGATCGGGAGTCTTTCCACTCTGTAGGTGAGGAGACCAGTTATATTCAGCGCACATGGCATCTACCCGATGGGATAATTCATCGCTACTGGGATCAATTTGCTACTGACCACCAAATTCGAGTTTTGTAATCAATCTGTTGGCAACCAAATCCTCCCGAACTCCGCAATTCAAGCCACATATCACTGAATCTTCCATTTTAGATAATTCTGTTATTCTTGAGATACTTTCTTTTATGTTAACTTTTATCTTTAGAAACTATTTCTAGATCTTTAGGCTAGATTGTAGCTAGATTTATATTATTTTCGAAATTGAATTTTGACATCTATTATATCCCGTCTTGTGGGATGAATAGAGAGTTAGAGTTTTTTTTGAAGTTTTTTAGAGAGATTGAGTTTAGGTTTCGAGAGTTTAGAGTTTATTATTTGAGTTCTTTCAAGGAAGCAAATTTGGGGGAGCATAGGCGACAGCCGCATGCTTCATCAATTGACTCAAATGAAGAACATCAATTTTATTGTTCTTCTTTTTAATTTCATTATGAACTAATTTTATTTTCTAGAGTTTTGATGTAACCTAGCAGTAAATACACAATTTATATTATAAGTTATTTTATTTTCAATATTTCCATGATTCAGTGTTTATTCCTTGTTCCTAATGCTTACAATTTTCTAGCTAACTATTGTTCGATCTATTGAATCATAGTGAGACCGAGAGACGAGTTCTGATTAAAGCTCTATGATTAAGCACCATTAGTTGAGTAAAAGTAGAGATACTTTACCACGATTAGTGTGATTTTTCAGAAAAATTCAAAGAACTTAATGAGTCTCAAATTAGTTAAATTCACATAGAGATATGAAGTTATTAGTTGGAGATATTTTTGGTATTGTTCGAGAGAAAATATTGAATAATTAAGGGATTTTTATCATAAACTTGCGATAAGTAGAATTCTATGACAAGGAAGAATATGTTGTGTGGGATTTGCTAGGTGAAATTAAACACTCTAGATCTATTCTTATTATCTTTAAAAATCTTAATTTTAATGCTTTTATCTTCAATTTAATTTAGATAATCCATTCTTCAAATTTCAGTTTCCCAAATAGTAATTAATTTAGTCAATTTCAATACTTAATAGTATAATTATTCTCTGTAGGTTTGATATCTCTTGCCACACCAAGAGATAAGACAGGGATGCAAGAAAATTTCAAAACCCGTAGTAGAGCGATGATCATTGGGATCACCAGCCTAATCAGAGTCACTAAAAGCTTGGAGACGAAGACTCCCTTTAGAAAAAGTCAAACCATGATCAATGGTACCCTTGAGATAGCGAAGAACATGCTTAGCAACCATCCAATGAGTAGTAGTAGGATGCGTAATTTCAGGATGCGTAAGAATGCAATATTGAGGGGCCCCAACAATCTGACGATATTCGGTAGCATTAGGGAGAGGATCACCACTAGTAGCTGAGAGTTTGGAGCCAGAAGTTCAAGGAGCCGAATAGGGCTTGGCGCCAAGCATGTGTACGCAATCTAGAACATCCATAATATATTTTGATTGGCGAAGATGTAAATCGGTAGAATCACGTGTAACCTAAAACCAAGAAAATAATGAAGAGAGCCCAAATCCTTCAGTGAGAATTCAAATTGCAACTGTGTGATCAAATTCTGAATAAAAGTAGCATCTGATCCCATGATAAGAATATCATCAACATGCACCAAGAGAAAAATGTGAATATCGACGTTGTGATAAGTAAAGAGAGATTGATCAGCGGAAGAGTCTTGAAAACCAAGATCCAGTAAATACTGTGAAAAGCGATTAAACCAAGCACGAGGAGCCTATTTTAATCCATGAAGGGCTTTATTAAGCCGACACACATAGTCCGGATGGTGAGGATCAACATAACCTTGGGGTTGAGAAGTATATACTTCTTCATCAAGAGTCTCATAGAGAAAAGCATTAGAAACATCCAACTATTTAATATCCCAACCAAAATGAACGACTAAGGTTAAAACCACTCACACAGTAACGAGTTTGATAACTAGACTAAAAGTCTATGAAAAATCAAGGCCACTAATTTGATTGAAACCTTTGGCCACGAGACGGGCCTTTCGATGGTCAAGACAGCCATCCTCATTTTGTTTGGTTTTATAAACCCTTTTGGTATCAATGATGTAGTGGTCGGTAGGTCCAGGACAAAGTGTCCAAGTGGCATTTTTCACCAAGGCAGCATATTCCACATCCATCGCCTCTTTCCACTCTACCAGAGTTATGGGCCTGTTAGAAATTCAAGGAATCCTTAGGTAATGAACTAGTGGTTAAGGCTAAAATAGGATGGCGTGTGGAATAATTAGAGATAAAATCCAGAAACTATTTTGGCTTAAGAGAATCCGTGGGAAGTGGATTGGCTAGTGGGTTGGCTATCGGAGATTGGAGAGAAGTATATGTGGTTGGTGGAGAAAAATTCGAGGGAGGTGAAATGGAAGGAAGATTTGTGGGATGGGAGAAATTGGTGTGATTTAAATGGAATAAAGAAGAATCAAATTCTAGTGGTTGAAGGGAAGCAGGTCCGAAAATATTGGGATTGGGATTGATGTTTGATGGAGGAGAAAAATGAGGGGCTTATTGGTCCGAAAAATGAGGGCCTGATGAATCCGAATTATTTGGGAGTAAAATCAAATCATTGGCAGGAAAGAAAATAGGACCAGGACTATCAACGTGAGAATCTTCTACCTTCGGTGGAGTGAGGCGTGATTTATCCTGTGCTGGAAACAATCTCTCAGAAAAAATAACATGTCGTGACAAGTAAGTTCTCTTGGGAATAGGGTCAAAACAATGGTATCCTCTATGATTAGAAGAGTAACCAATGAAGATACATTGCTTACTATGGAAAGCAAGTTTGTGATTATTGTAAGGACGAAGAAGAGGATAATAAGAACAACCAAAGGATTGTAAGGAAGAATAATCGGGTGGCTTTTTAAAGAGGAGATTGTATGTAGACACATTTTTAGAAGGGGAGTTCGCAACCGATTAATGTAATGAGAAAAATTGCGGTAGAAAAAGCATCAACCTAAAACTTTTTACGAAGATTAGATTGGGCTAATAAAAACAATCCAATTTAAAAAATATGGTGATGTTTTCTTTCTGCCACTCCATTTTGTTGAGAAGTGTATGGACAACTTAGACGGTGTAGAATCCCGTTTGAATTTAAAAAGGAAAGATATTGATGCGAAGTGTATTCCCCACCATTGTCGGACTAGAATTGTTTAATTTTGCACAAGAAGAGATTCTCAACCAACCATTTAAATTTTACAAAACAAGGAAACACATCGGATTTATTTCAAATAGGATACATCCATGTAAATCTTGAATAGTCATCAATAAATATAACATAGTACCGACAACCCTTTAAAGATGAAATAGGAGAAACCCATACATCGGAATGGACTAATTCCAAAGTACTAACCGACATTCTATGCGACTGAGTAAACGGAAATTGTTTATTCTTTCCTAATTGACAAGAAGTACAAATAGACTCTTGAGTCAAAGAACCAACAACAGGAAACTTGAAAGATGATAAAATATGCTTGGTCACTTGTGAAAAAGGGTGCCTAAGTCAAGCATGCCAAACATCAAGAGAAGTTTTAGCTCCTAAAAGAGCCACACTTGCAGGACATGTGTTTTGAGGAACTTTATCCAACACAATAGGATAGAGACCACCTGCACGTGTCCCCTTCATAAGCATTTTTCTTGTTGTTTTGTCCTTCACACAATAATGAGAGTCAATTAGGATGAAAAAGTAATTATTATCCAAACAAAATTTATTAATAAAAAATCAATTAAGCATGACGTTAGGACAATGTAAGAACTCCTTAAAGAAGAGATTTTTCTGTGGAGTATGAATGGAAAAAAGAACCGGTATTAGCAATAGCAAGACCCGATCCATTACCTATGGCCACTGAATCTTCACCACCATAAAGTTCCTACAAATTCAAATTGGCAATTTCATTAGTAATATGCTAATTAGAAGCCGAATCCACATACCAAGTGTTGGAATCCTAAAAACCAGTGGTTCTTTGGGCAACCATTGCTGGAAGTTGAGCTAGTGGATGACAACCTTGGTAGCTATAATCCATACGGTGATAGCAATCCAAGGCTTGATGACTGGCTTTACCGCAAATATGGCAGGGGCGCGAGGTGATGGATTACCAATGTTGGAGTTTGGATAGAATCCTTGTGGCTTAGTAGGTGGTTGTTGCTTGATATTTTGAGGTTTGGATTGACCTTGCCGTGGAGGGTAATTCGATTTTGAGCGCCACTACCTTCCTGAATTTGAACTTATTGTCAATCATAATATCATAGGAAAGCAGTTCAGATTGAAAGTCATCAAAATCCATGGGACAATGGCGTAAAGCAAAAGACATAGAAGTGACAAAGGGAGTAAAAGCTGTATTTAATCCACTAAGAACATAGGAAAGTAGATCACTCTCATCCACAGGCTTCCCTACAATAGCCAATGATAAAAAATTCAGTGCAATTGGTATTACCTTGTTGAAGAGTTTGCAATTTTCTTTTAAGTCGATTAACATGTGTAGGAGAATGAGAGGCATATTTCTTGGCCAAAGAATATCATACCTATTTGGCAGAAGTAATGCCAAAAATAGAAGGAAGAACCTTGTCAGAGAGAGTAGCATTAAGCCAACCAAGAACAAAATGATCTTTCTTGTGCCAAAGAGCATATTCAGGACGTCCATCAGAATCAAGATTGAATTGTTGTGGGCAGGGCTCCATACCATCCACAAACTCAAGCAAACCATTACTGCGAAGAACAGGCAGCAGTTGACAAACCCAGTTATGGTAATTCGAGCCATCCATCTTCACTGAAACTAGCTGAGAAAAATTCGGTTGAGAGAAAACCATAGGAGGGGCTGAACTTGTGGAAGCCATGGAAGAGCAATAAGAAAAAAAAACAATTATCTATCGTGAGCAAAAATGCTCTAATACCATGAAAGATTTTATGAATGATATGGTTCAATACGCCAATACCGTGGGTTAAATGTCATTATATACAGAGTTTACATTACAAAGTTTGGAAGCTAAAAGCTGTACAAGAAAATAAAATTAGGTAGCAACGAAAGGTAGCCGAATATACAGGAGACAATCGAAAAGAATAAAAAATCAAATAGTGTAATATCACTCCTTGAATGTGTGTCTAGAGGAGGGCTTTGACACTTCTCGCTAACAATATGCCTATGAACTGTAGACTTTAATGCAGAGGATGGGTATGAGAATGAGGGACTGATCCCACCAGAGGAGTAAAGACCTAGGTTCTTCTACCTTATGTTATTGCTGTGATGTTTCTTTCTTTTGTCTAGTCAGATGACTGTATTAATTTATTGATTATTTTTGTTGGAGTTTGTAATATGAAATTCTGGTACTCTTAGCAGTTCAATCTGCCCCTTTTTACTTCTCCGTTGTGTCTATAACTATGCACTTTTAAGTTGCATGCTCGCACACACTTGCTTTCACATTACGCTTGGGGTGTGTGATCCTTGCGGTCCACACCTCGGCATCACGACTCCCTCCAAATTACATGTTGGGGTCAAGGGCGCCACACTAAGACTAGCTAACATGGGCAAGGACTACATAGGGACTATATTGGGAGGACTGTGCTAGCAAAACTTGTCATCTTTTGTCTTTAATTGGCTACTATTATGAGGATCGGGAGATAATACTTGTCTACGAGTACATGAACTGTGGGACCCGTCGTGATCATCTATATAGCATTGATAATCCTCCTTTATTGTGGAAGAGATAGCTCGACATTTGTATTGGAGTGGCACTTGGGTTAGAATACCTCCACACCATGCAAGCCACCTGATTATTCACCGAGATGTGAAGACCACGAATATACTTTTGGACGAGAACTGGGTAGCCAAGGTTTTGGATTTTGGCATGTACAAAATTGAACCAACTAGCATCTCCATCACTCATGTCAACACCGTAGTAAAAGGTAGATTTGGGTACCTAGACCCAGAATATTTCAGACTTCAGCAGCTGACTGAAATTATATCAGAACCCCAGTTGTAATCAAAGAATCATATAATTTCAATATTTTGTGATGAAAAAAATTTGAATTCAGGTATTATATATAAGTT
This sequence comes from Juglans regia, assembly GCF_001411555.2. Lineage (NCBI taxonomy): Eukaryota > Viridiplantae > Streptophyta > Magnoliopsida > Fagales > Juglandaceae > Juglans > Juglans regia. The sequence continues at coordinate 7,380,923 of NC_049901.1, read as the reverse complement.
GAAAAGGGTTTTAGTGACAAATAAATTCCAGAAAATTAAATTCATAAACTAACGTAGTTCTATATGGTTCTTTAAGTTGTAAAGTCACTTTTACTGTTAAGTAGATCTAACGTATCATATAAAATTATATCAGTTTGTGAGTTTACTTTTGTGGAATTTCTTTGTAGCTATAACACTTCTCATTATATATAAGTTATGGTCCCCACTCCAAATTCATTTTTAACTGTACGCATTCATGTTGCTGTGAGTTTTTTCAAAGGCTAAATATTGGATGTGGAAGATCAAACTGCTGCACTCTTCTCTACAATGGTTATAGGTATGGTTTCTTTATCAAATTTATACAATGGTTTCACATAAGATCTTGGCATATTTGTATTCTCCAAATTCAACAACTCAATATTGATTAAAAAGTTAGTGAGTGATAGTAATGACATGTTTACTATCAGTGCAGATTAGAGTGGCAATGGAGATAAATAGGGCTGTAAAATAATTGAAAAATCAGTGAACTGGAATGAATCGAAGGATTCGGTCGATAAAACTATAAGGGTTGAGTTAATAGAAATGAACAATACTGGGAGGTAGCCTATGTGGGAAAAGGTGCAGCCCTCACCTTTACTGCCAATTGAACCTGGTGGTAAATAAGTTATTCCCACAAAATATTTTTGCTGCTAAAGCAATAACTCATTGGCATTTCTCGTGGCAATATGTACTACTTCTCACAAGTAACAAAAAAATCATTGCCTATTTGAGGCGAGCTCAGAAGTCTTCGTCCACCGTTTTTTTTTATCAGAAAAAAGTAGGCATTTCCCATGAGTCAAGGTTTTGGTAGAGAAATATACTTCTTATCTCTATAAATGTTTTGTTGTTAGCAGTTTATGTTCTCCTTCCCAACAAAATGAAAGCAAAATACTACACTAGTCAATAAATCCTAAATACAACCAACAACCATAAACAAAAAATAACATGTCTAACTTGTCCAAATTAGAATTTTTCTTAGTTATATATATATATATATATATACATATATATAAATATATATAAGCCAAGCAGCCTCAAATTAAAAAGTTCTTGCATATAATTACCTAATACAAAAGAGAAATTATATTTGCAGTCGTGGAATGCATAAGCGCTGTGCAATATCTTTGAAAAAAGTGAATAAATAAGGGACCCACATGAAAAAAAAAACTAATTTTTTAATCATGGACCCCACTCTTTTTCAAAACAAGTGTGTTGCGCTTCCACACTCTACGACTGTGCGTAGCATTATTCAATACAAAAAGCAATGTCGATGTGTAAAAGGTGCCACCATGTATGGATATGTAGTACTAAAGCTGTAAATATATTAAACAAAATATTCCGATTCATTTAACTTGTTAGGGTTGAATGCATGTGATGCTGCAAAGTTGGAAAAAGGTGGGATGGGTGGTTGTGAGCGGGGAAAGCCAAAGAGGGGCGCATCCCCTTCCTTTGGGGTCTCTTTAATGCTATGTGGTATTTTGAGGTAAGGCTTTCAGTGCGGCACAACTTTTGAGACGGCGATTTTAATGCGCCACAACTTTTGAGACGGAGCTTTTAATGCGGCATGGCTTCCAGGGTGCGTCCAAGCGATGGGTGAGCGGCGTAATCATTTTTGGTCCCCTTGGTCAGAGAATGGAGGGCTATCCACATCCTCCGTTCACTTGCCAATGTAGGTCCTTTAATGCTTGGTGTCACAGGAGATGTCAGAGTGGTTGCATCTCATCTATCCCCCTTAGTCTAGTTTCTTGTGCTGCACACTATCTTTATCGGATACAACTTAAAAGGCTAGGCAACCACTCTGACAACGAGGCCTGTCTCAACCTAGGCATTACCAAAGAGTTTATGTCCCTATGAGTTTATTAGAAATAGAATAGTACTGAGTACTCCATCAATTTTTCCCCTTAATTATAACCACTAATAGAAATCACTTGGACCCTTCATACAGTCTTATGTGGCAAGTAATTTTTTAAGAAAAAGTAAACATAGTTATAAATAAAAACCAATTTTAATTCTTTTAAATAGTCGCAATGGAAGTTTGATGAAATTGTTGATCCAACTTTGGAGGGGCAAGTTGAAGTTACACCCGAGTGTGTGATAGACGGGTCCACTCATTAAAATCCTTTTGGATTTATCCCAAGACTTCACAAGTCTTCCGTTTTGCACCCTAGTTGGCAATTGTTCCTGGAATTTTCATGTATGCGAACTCTCTCGCTTGCTCCGTTTATAGCACTAAAAATTGTGCAGTGTAATTTTTCTGAGAAGACGTCGGAGACTTGTACCAAGACTTTGAGAGCCATCAATGATTGAATATATACCATGTTATTAGAAATTAAATTATTAAAAAGTAAAAAACCATTTAATTTATTGCATCCGATAAATGATCAACATATAAAAAAACCCATCAAACGGAAACTTGAAAAAAAAAAACTAATTTCATACCACGTTTCAACTTCGAAATTAATTATTGCAATAATGGCCGCCATCTTAGAATGATGAATGTTATAGGCACTAGCCACGCTCGCCACCCAAATCTGTTGGATTTGTGTGGCCTAGTTTGTTGTGGATTGGCCTGATTTGATGACTCGACCTGACAAAGATGCATTATAATTTTTTGGCGGATATTCATGAAGGTTTGGGCCAATAGGCCCATGCCGAAGTGAAGTTTGTTCGACGATCGCACGATAGGTGGCTTGAACGAAACTCAGGTAGAGAGTTCACTTGAGGGGATGTCGAGCAAAGAGTTCGCTCAACACTTTACTAGAGCGAATAACGCAGAAAATTAAAATTAGAGTTTTCACCATGTGACAGTATAAATATACACTTAATGAATAGTATATGTGTCCTTTGTGTTTATAATTGTAAAATTTCGCCCCAAAGTGTATTTTGTGATTCTCCAATACAATAAAATACTCTGCAACTCTATGGACGTAGGCACGTTATAGCTGTCAAATGTTCATGAGCCAAGCCGAAACAAAGAGGAAGACAACAATCAAACTCCAAACGATGGGACCGAGGGACAAGACCAGGAGGAGGAAGAGAGAAGTGGAGAGAAAATGGAAGGGGCCCACTACAACAATTAAGGTCTTTTGGAATGAAAAGTTTCATCCCAAAAGATTGGCATTTTTTCCAAAAAATATTTTGGGACGAAAAAAACTGTCCCAAGTTCATCCCTATAAAACAGTTCCAAAAGGTATTTTGGGACCAAAATCACAAATTCGTCCCAAAAAATATCTTTTGGCGCAAAATTAAGCTGGACCGCTCGATCGCGTTCAAACGGATTTTTTTTTTCTGGGACGAATTAAATTCATCTCAAAATTTCGTTCGAACGTCAAAAATAATGTTCGAACAATGAGGAACGGTTTGAACAGGTATTTCATGACCGGTCGATTGATACCAATCCATTCGACCAAATACACATGAAGAAACGTTCAAACAAAGAAATTGATGATCGAATGCAAATAGTGAATTAGTTATACGAAAGCGTTCGAACAGCGCGAAATTTTTTACCGTTCGAACTCTAAATGTCAATGTTCGAACGGTTGTGTCCGATTTATCTATGTTCAAACGTTTGATGAGAGTTCAAACTGTTATTATTTTCTTGGACAATACTTAAAACCAAATAGATATTTATATTTGAAAATATATTACAAATTGTTCAAAATAAATAATACTAATTTAATAAGCCAGAAATAAATAAATAAAATACTAATAATACTAATAAAATTATCAGTACGTAATATATAATTGTTCAATATGCAAAAACACTTCTAATGAAAGTCAATTGTTCGGAGGCCTGAATTGTTGCATAAGCATATGCATTTGAAGCTGCATCTGTCTTTGTTGCTCTTGCATTTGGAGTTGCAAGTCTCTTTGTTGATCTTCTTGTTGTTTTATGCGCATCTTCATGTCTACTTGTCTCGTCAATTGAGCCTCTAACTCCTGTTGTTTTGCTATCAATTCTTCGATCTTAGAATTTGCATTCTCTAACACAATGGCAGTAATGCTTGACGTTGATGAAGAGCCTGAAAGTTTTATACAGTGACCCAAACCCCTCAAGTAGCCCGAACGTTGATCCAGAACTTGTGTAAAAATTTTAACATCACTTGTTGATGAATTGTGATCTGATGCATCTTCAGGACAGAAGGCAACCATTTTATCATACACACAACATATAAAATTAATATTGACACAATAATTTAAATATGGTTAATTAAAAGAAATTATAAAACTTAGATAATTCTCACAAGCATCAGGATGAGTCTACTCTCAATTACTATTAGTATGTGATATAGCATATAATTTTGTCAGATCAAAATTGGTGTCTGACTCTTTTTACAAGAGACATTATTAAGATATAAAGTCTATATTAAAAACAAACTACATAGAATAAAAAAAATTAAAAAAAAAGTGCATTACCAATTTCTAAGAGAGGTGATGCAAAGATCTTGAGCCTGTATGATGATGAATCTTTAACTTTGATCTATTCGTTTTGTTTATAAAACTTCGCTCCTGCATAGAAGTTGTAAAAGTTAGTAAGTGAAAAATTACAACTATGACACAAAAAATTCATTTAATTTACATTATATTATGGATCCTCAAATATGTCGCAAAATTTTCTCCATTCTTCAGGTCGGACATCCTTAAAAGGATGCTGGCGTGCATCTTCCTTATTCTCATATTTCTTGTAATACTCGTGACATCTCACTTTATACTTGCGGAATGCATTACACGTCAGCTTTAGGACAGTCCTCTCCTCTTTTCGACCAAAATTTAGTTCGAAGTCATCATTGAAAAAGTATATACACAAAGATATTATCATTTAGAATATTAAATAATATCTATAAAAATTTATTATTTAATTATTACATACCAAACAACACTTCTTTATAAACTCTTTCACATCTTGCGGGACTTTATGCCATAAACTCGTAGCCAAACGTGCATAAGTTCGTGTAAGAGCACCCACATGTGAAGCAAGCCAAGCTGCTTGTTGTCCCTCGCCTCCGGTATGTTCGTCAGGAATGTTAACCTTAATCTTACATACTTTACGATATTTCTCCAATGTCACACCTCTAGTAGTGCCTTGTTCGTGACTAGATTGTACTGTTATCTCTATAAAATAATATTAGTTATTTACCTTGTATCAATTATCATATATCTTAAATAAAAAAAAATGAGTATTAGATATTTACCTTGTTCCGTAGAGTCAGTCTTTATTGGTGAGTCAGACGGAGAGCTAGAAACAGGTGGAGATGGGTGCGAACTTCTTTCCTCTTTGGTGGTATAATTGCGAGATACTTTATAATATGAACACAAAACTGATCAATCATCTATATTAGTTTCATCTATATATTCGCTCTCATCATCTGTAGATACTTTAGATGAGTCAACACTTTGATCAACTGTCGCCTCAAGTATTTTAGCCTCAATATATTCCCTATGTAATGGGATCATCTCATACCGGCTTAAACCCACAAATAAGTTAAAAGCATGTTGACTCTCTTGGTATGCTTCTTGAGTAGAGGGATCATTTTCTTCTTTATCTTGTCCCTCCGCCTCAGGAATAATGCCATGAATATTTTTAGGAGAAAAATTTTGTACTACTTGCCATTGATTTCCTAACTGGGGATCGTCTAAATAGAATACTTAAGATGCTTGGGAAGCCAAAATAAAAGGATCATCTTCATCCTAGCATTTTCCCACCAATCACACTTAAATATATAAACCACAAGCTCCCCCACATATCTCATTCCAATTATATCTATGATAACTCCATAGAAATCAACATTGTCTCCATCATGACTCCCTTCGACAAGGACCCCACTATTTTGTGCTTTCTTATAAAATTCTTGATCAATTGTGTGATATCTACTTCCTCAAGAAATACATACAGAATATCGAGTAGCGTGTCTCGAGGGGCCACGCACGAGTGCATATAGTTCGTCTGATATAGCGTCCAAACTATTCGCATGCATTTGTACAACCTACATATTAAATAAAGTATAAACACTCAACCGTTAACAATCTTCTCTATTTAAAATATGTTAGTGCAAAATAGCATCTCTATTAATGTCATTACCCGTTGTTCGAACCATTTCAGGAACTCCTGTTCATGTCTCTGGTCTATATCATTTACTCCCAGTTCTTTTAGCACGTTAATATGATCACTAAAATTAAAAATTATTTATCAATAAGTATATTCGTATAATTCTTTAATAAGTAAATTCAATTATTAATTAACAATTAATTTGAACTTACTTCAAGTGGCTCTCTATCTCTGGGCAATTATTTAGCACGTACCACTGAGCTTTCTCAAACTCCCTTTCACACAAATTATAACCACGCTGAGCACCAAGTGGTCGTACTTGCTGGGAAAATACAGAAAATCCGTTCCATTGTCTTGCTTGGTCAACAACAAAGTTTCTTTCCGGCAGATCAAACTTTGTGTCAACGTCGTGGAAGTATTTAGAGCAGAATGTATGCCACTCATTATCAATATATGTTTCTGCAATTGATCATTTTGGACGGGCCTTATTACCCACTGTGCGTTTCAACTTTCTAAGAAACCGTTCAATGGGATACATCCATCTATACTGGATTGGTCCTGCAAGTCGAGCCTCATGTAGCAAATAAAAGGCTAAGTGAACCATGATGTCGAAGAATGACGGTGGGTAAATACTTTCCAACTTACACAATAGAACTAGAATTTCCCGTTTCATACATTCCAAAGCTTCTACATTCAACGTTCTAGCACATAAATCTTTAAAAAATGCACCCAGCTCAATTAACGCAACCCGCACATCTCTGGTCAAGAACCCACGGATACCAACAGGCAATATACGTTGTAAAAATACATGACAATCATGACTTTTTAGTCCAGTAATTTTTCAATCATTTGTTCGCACACACCTTGTTAAATTCGAGGCATACCCATCCAATAATTTGATTTTCTGCAACCACTCACAAAATGTAGCCCTTTCATTCATTGATAATGTATACCATCCAATTAGCATGTAAACAGACAAACCACTTCTTGCAAGTGCATTTCAGGTCTAATTCCCAACCACTTTAGATCGACCAATAGGGGAGTTCAAAAAATATATTTTTTTTTGTCCAATTCAACTCATTCGCACTTCATTTTCTCTTCTGTTATTTTTTACCAAAATGATTACTTCCGACATTCACAAACTGTACAATAATATCTTCGCCAGACAATAATGGTGGAGGGTGCCCCCATTCAACAGTGCCATCAAATATCCTACCATTTCCACGCCATCTATGGTCACTAGGTAAAAATCGTTGTTGACCCATGAAGCATAGTTTCCTCCCATACATAAGCTATTTAGATTCAGCATATTTGTTACAAGTCAGACATGCCAATTTCCCCTTAGTACTCCAACCTGACAAGTTTCCAAAAGTGGGAAAGTCATTTATTGTCCAAAACACCGCAGCATGCATCTTGAACGACTTGCCTATTGATGAATCAAATGTTAAGACCTCATTCTCCCACAAATCTTTCAATTCTGCTATCAGTGGTTGCAAGTGTATGTCTATATCATTTCTTGGTGATCTCAGACTTGGAATGAGCAAATTCATCATGAAATATGGATCTTTCATACACTTCTATAGTGGTAGATTGTACGGCATAAGTACAACTGGCCAAGTACTATGACTAGTATTCATGTTCCCAAACGAATTAAATCCATTTGTTGCTAACCCAAGTCGAACATTACAAGGTTCTTCAGCAAACAATGGGTGATCCAAGTAAAATTCCTTCCAAACTTGAGAGTCTGTAGGATGTGACAAAACATTATCATTCTTGACTCTCGATGATGAGTGCCATGTCATATCCACAGCCGTTGAACTTGATATAAATAACCGTTGTAATCTAGGTATCAATGGAAAGTAACGTGCAACCTTCCGCAGCACATTCTGCTTCTCAGTTGTACATCTTGATTCATGGCAAATGGGGCACTCGCTCAACTGCTCATTCTCTCGCCAAAATAACACATAATCATTCTTACATGCATGTATTACATTGTAATAAAACCTGAGTCATTTTTTCAACTGTTTTGCTTTGTAAAAGTTGCGAGGTAAAATATTGTCCAATGGAAGTGCCTCTTTAAACAGCTTGAGCAATATATTGACAGCCTTAATAGATATTCGGCACATGGATTTTATATGAAGCAATCTAACTGTAAATGATAACTTAATGTGCCTTATACACCCTTGATATTACTCACGCTGTGAATCATTCCATAACCGGGTAAAAGTGTCATGGCACGAATCATTTGAATTTGATGGATCTGTTCCACTTTCATCCATAAACATTCCCGCACCAATGTCGTCCAACATTTGCTCCATATCCTCTTCGGGATCGTCACCAACAACCTCAGGATGTACATCTTCATCAATGTCTTCTTTTTTATCTCGAAGTTCAAATAACGTTGGATACGGTTCTCCATGTAAGACCCAATCTGTATAACCTTAGTCAATACTTTTGACAAACAGATGCTCTCTCACCAACTATATCTTATGAGAACGTAAATTTTTGCAAAGTCGACATGGGCATCTAATACGACCATCACTGCCAATTGTACAGGTGCGAACTGCAAAAATTTCTTAACTCCTTAAGCGTATACATTGTAATCCTCACCCAACCGATCTCTAACTCGCATCCAACTCTTATCCATGTCTAATATCCTATTGCAAACAATCACATGCATCAACAAACAATCAATTTCTTCATTTCACTGGGTAGTTGGTCATATTTCATTCGGGATTATAAGATCATAATCACCAACCTACCAACTATTATCTGTCACATCCAACAAAATTTCTGCATCATCTCCCCATAGTTCTTCAAATATGCTCGTTTGGTCGTGCACATCGACCAGTAAGATATCGTCGATGCACATTCAGCGAAACTGCATATCCAGATAACAATAAGGGATGACTCTACCCAAATCATAATGTCGGATCCAACAGATATAGTTTGATAGTTTGCAAGAATGATCTTACAATCCCAAACTGTCCACTCTGGACAATTCAAACGTTATCAATCATAGTTTAACATGATTGATAACTCTCGAACAGGTCTAAGGTTTATTTCAATGCCAAGTAGAAGATACGATATTAAAAGATAACAATAATAAAAAAATGCGAGAATACAAGATGATAACTTCATATATATCATGGGTATTTTAAGTATCATAAATATATCATGGATATTACTTATTAGCTTAATTATACATTATAGTTAATTTGAAATATTAATTAAAATTTATTTAATTATTTGTTAAGTTAGTCCTCATAGTTTAATATTAATTATCTTTTATTATTTGTTAAGTTAGTCCTCATAGTTTAATATTAATTATCCTTTATTATTTATTACGTTAGTCCTCATAGTTTAGTATTAATTATCCTTTATTATTTGTTAAGTTAGTCCTCATAGTTTAGTTTTAATTATCTTTTATTATTTGTTAAGTTAGTCCTCATAGTTTAATTAATACTTAAATATTAATATGAATTTAAGTATTAATAACCCTTATGCTTTTATAATATAATTTTACACATATTAAGTAATTAGTTGTAAAATAGTTTTTAAAACTATTATCTTTTAAATATTAATACGAGTTTAAGTATTATTAATTCTTACATATATATACTATATATAATCTACTATAATATTACATATTTATATTAAGGTTTAAGAAAGTTTACAACTGTTCAAACACGGTTATATACCGTTTGAACATGTTTATTCGTTCAAACAGTATATAACCACATTCAAATGGTCTCAACCCATATTCCAAACACCAGCCAATTCAGACGAGTACTATCTCACAAAACATCATAAACTCATATTTAGAAAACACTACAAACATGCAATATATATACTTCGAATAGCAACCCTCTATTAAACATATTTTGTGTTTAATCTAACAAACACCTACACAATATATATATATATAAACTACAAAATCAATAAAAAAAATGATAGATTTAAAAGTAAAATGATAAAGAAAGTCATATCTTTAAGCAAAATATACTAAGCAATCATCTTTGTAAGATGATAGAATGAAGGATTGTGTAAACAAAATGTAAGATTTTGGAGAGAAAACGAAGAAGAGTGAGAGAGGAGAGAAAAATGAGGGACTGACGGCGTGCGAGAAGATTATAAGTTATGACCATCCGTTTGAATGTAAATAAAGTGCAGTCGAATGCGAAAAATTTTAGCGCACCAATTCTCCCGCCCGCATAATTTTTGGATTACCGTTCGATCGGCTAAAAATTACGTTTGAACAGTAATCCAGGAGTCTTTAATTGGCAGGATATTTTCCCACCACTGCAATAATCCGTTCGAACTATAACAAAAAACATTCCAACGGTTATCCAAAGTCATTAATTCGCAAGATGTTTTCCCACCATTGCAATAATCCATTCGAATGTTTTTTTCATAAGTTCAATCGCAAAAAATGTGTTCGAACAGTTTACGAGTACCGTTTGAATACTTCACCTTAATGTTTAAATATATTTTTTTTCATCATTAAATGAAAAGCACTATAAGATCATATGTATTAGTTATATATACTATCATATATATAGTAATATATACTATCATATATTTAGTAATCTATACTAAATATCATAGATATAGTATAGTATACTAAAGTGTACTATCCTAATGTAAGATGCAGATAGCTATTAGTAATATATACTATCATATATATTAATAATCTATACTATATATCATATATATAGTATCATATATATTATACTATTCTAAATTAGTATAAAGGAAAATATATTAGTAATATATACTATATGATATATAGTAATCTATACTATATATTATCCTATACTAAAGTGTAGTGGAAAATATAAGATCATATGTATTAATAATATATACTCACATATATATAGCATCAAATATACTAAGATTACATGGTAAAGTATAGAGAAATTTATAAGATGATAGTATATTAGTAATCTATACTCTATATATATATATGATGTATAGTATCATATATAACTTATATAGTAAAGTATAATGGAATATATATATGATGTATATTAGTTAAGTATAAACTCATAGTACATAGTACTATATGCTATCATATATATATATATATATATATATATTACAACCTCATATATAACACTTTGATAGTAAAGTATTATGATATATTACTATTATACCATAATAAAATATATATAAGTTATTATGTTTTCATTTAAAGTATTATACTATCATAATATATATTATAATATATTATAATATTACATATATATTACAGTATATATAATCTACTATAATAGTATATATATTATATTAATTTATAGGATTATAAACATAATATACATTTAATATAAATTTTTACAAAACTTAAAACAAATATTGTTTGAACGTTAAATTAAAACTGTTCGAAAGGTACAATATAACGTTCAAACGATTATGCACATATAAGTTCTCATGGACAGAGATTTCTCTCACGTCGTCGTCCCCACTGTTTGAAAACAAGAGAAAATGTTTGAATGCCCATCAGTCGTTGTCGTCTGCCGCCATAGTCAGCACCTACGTCAAACACACTTCCTCCCAAGTGAAGGTATGCATTTTAAAGGTTATTTTACCGTTTATTTAATGATTTTATGGTTTTATTTGTTTTTTCTAGAAAAATTATATTTTTTCATCAATAGTCACCGTAAAACACTATAAATCTACTGTAGGATGTTTAGAAATGAAGAGTAGTATGTGTTTTGTCAAAGAAACCACGGAGTCGATGCATTTTTGGGTGTTTTCATGGTCTCTGAGTTGACTCAGCCATGGCCGAACTCAATCTGGTTTCCATTCGAACGCGTTCGAACGATTTAACCCTTACGTTTGAATAGCTTTAAAACGTTCGAACGGTTTTCAATGTTCGTTCGACCATATATTCTATCATTCGAACGCTTTATATTAAATTTGAACCATTTTGTTTATATTAGCTTATTAAATTGTTTTTATCATTTAATTGAATTATTCTATCAATTAATTTATTAAAGTATATAATTTTGTAAATATTTTCGTTGTAATTAGATTTTATAACCAATGTTGAATATATATTTTATTTTTAAAATTTCAGGTTCATAATATTGTCTTATAGGGGCCGTAAACGTGGTAGATCAAGGGAACCTTCCATCCAAACAGTTCGAGAGCAGACTGTTTTACTTGAGCGACAGGTAAAACTATCTAATTTTGTGGCTCTTATATGGGAGGGTCATTCTCTCCCATCAGTATTCAATGATCGTGGTTGGGCACCAATCTTAGATCAGTGAGAAGAAGGAATAGAGCTCATTTCCTACATTGAGATCGTTAATGAGTTCTATAGAGAGCTCGGCGATGCCAGCCCAGAGGATGGAGGGGCATATAGGATCTGTGTCCGAGGAGCTCCTATTATATTTTTCAGTGGACGGACTCGCTACATATTTGGGTGTTCCTAGGCTTCTTGATGCCTATCTGAACTTGTAGCCTAGAGAGTCTGATCTTTCAGGTGATGCAGAGATGTCTCAGGACAATGGACCAGTTTACACAGATGAGATCGATACACTTGCTGATCATGAGGTCAGAGACTTTATTGTTGGTCCAGATGCTCCAGTGTACGATGGGAAGAAGAGTATTAGGCAGGTAGATTTATCTTCTTTCTTCAAGATTATGAATTTGATCATTACTAACAATATTGACTCTCGGCAGCACAAGACCGAGGTTGGCATGGATTTAGCAAGATTTATGATACGGGTCTCTCGTGGCATCCCTATCAACCTCATGGGTTATATATATGAGAGGACCCGATTAGAGGCACGGTTCATTACGACAGATATACTGCTGTTTGGGATCCTCATCACTCGATTTTTGCTACATGTCGGGGTCGTGCCCGAACCTGCCAAGCGTTCCCGTGAACCGATGGGACCGATCAATAGCACCATCCTGTCACGGAGCACGAGACACTCAAGATTTAGTTTTCGTGGAGCTGTTCCTGACAGGGCTAAGATTCAGAGAGATGCACAACCGAGAGATATTGGAGTATCGGCTAGTGAGACATCTGCACAGGCCGAGGCATCACGCACATCTACTCGTGAGGAGATGGCCGACATATTGCGTGCTAAGATCGGCGTACACACATCAGCAGCGATTGATGGATAGTAGTTTCTACACACATCTGAGCTACAATCGAGGATGTGTGCAGAGACCTCTTATCACAGTAGTTTCTATTTTTTATTTATATATTTTTTTGTTATAGTTATGGATAGTATATATGGTATTTTGATAATTTGCTTTATTTGTAAATTAAATATTTTATCTTTTCTAGAGCAATTATTTATTTATATTATGTGGTGTATAGTTGATAATATTTATTTAACTAAAAATCTTATTTAACATAAAATAAATCATTAAAATATTTTTAAATTAATTACATAAAATTAATTAATGAATTTGTATATATGATATATATTTTTTATATTTTGAGTTTCGTACCGAGATTAATATTATACCTTCGAATGTATAAATGTGGTGCTTGAATATGTTCTAACTAAATATATTTCATTCGAACGGTTTAGAAACCTTCCCGCTATGTTTTGCCACCGAATATTTTCCGTTCGAACACAACAAATTATCGTTCGAACGGTTGTGAACTTTCCTCGCCAAGATTTTACTGTTCGAACGTGTTTTTTCTTGTTCGAATGGGAAAAATTTTTTGAGACAATTTAATTCATTACAGAAAAAACTGTTCGAATAGTAATTTGACTGTTCGAATGATTTTGTAAAGTCATCAATTTTTTGGAATGAAATTTAAATTTCGTCCCAAAAAATGACTTTTAGGGATGAAATTTTTTTCGTCTCTGAATAATTTCATCCCAAAAGCTCATGATGGAGCCACAGTAGCAAATTCAATATGACCCAAGGTCTTTAAACACTAGTTTAGCTCAAAATTAATTTTATTTGCACTTGCCTAATTCAATGGAGGTGTTTTTTATGCTCTATTAAACAAATGGATGACTTGCCTCAAGTCGCAAGTTATAGGCTTATAGTTACCCCATTTCTCATGTCTTCCTATGGTTGAAGACGTGGAGTATATCCTCAATCAAGATGTGTTTGTACTCGCTTTCATATGCTAATTTTAATAGCACTCATAACCCACCTATGAATGAGTATTTAATTTGTACACACTTCTTTCACGTTGCGCTTGGGATGCGTGCTCCATGCGGTCCACACCTCGACATCATGAGTACTCCCTCTGAATTACAAGTTGGGGTAGAGGGCGCCACACTGAGACTAGCTAACATGGGCAAGGACTACGCAGGGACTATATTGGGAGGACTGTGCATAGCAAAACTCGTCATCTTGTGCCTTTAATTGGCTACAGTTATGAGGACCGGGAGATGATACTTGTCTATGAGTACATGAACTTTGGGACCCGTCATGATCATCTCTATATAGCACCGATAATTCTCCTTTCAAAAACTCTACTCGTACCCGAGGTTGGGAACCCTGCGTACACGTCTATCCACGTATAAAATAAAACGGAGTGTTTCGTTCAAATTCTTCTATCATCTTTTTTGTATCTTCTTCTCATCTTCTTCTTCTCGTCTAAAACGCAGAACTCCTTTGTATACCCACGAAACAGATACGGCATCGGGAGCAAGCTTCTCCACAGACGAAAGTGTGTCTTCCTCCACCTCTTTTTCATGCCAATTGAGGGACCCAAATCTAGGGTTTCATTTCTCATAAGTCTCACAAAGTGTGCTGTCAAAAAAGACCTCACAATTAAAACAGAAGTTTCTGGACACAATCTGGAAAAAATATCTACCACCATCCTGCAATCTCAACCGCACCCATGTCCTTATCACGCAGTCAACAGATAATGAAAATAATGGAATTAATTGTTAAAATCGGGATATTAAATTATTGTAGTGTTATGAAAATAACCAATAAATAAATAAATGTAAAAGTGAATACTTATATAAAAATAGACCGGTTTCTGGCATGTTCTTAAGGCTGATTTTCTTATCTCCTCTCCCTTCTTTGCATGAAAACCAAATGAGTCCTCGGGATGAAAAAGGAATGCACTGCGTCGGAGCTCAGGAATGCTTGTAAGAAACTTGCACTAGTTAGCGTTGGAAACCTTTCTTGTTAGCTTTTTTTCGAAGGCTTTTCTTCACGATTCAATCAAATGGGTCTTCTTTTAAATCTAAAAACATCTCCTAGAAAACTTTTCCTAGTTTCTCAAATGAACATATGGGTTCCTTCCGGATCATGAAAATTTACTATTTTTATGATAATTTTTCAACTGCAAGAGAATTTGAAAGAGAAAAAGAGAAGGGTTCGGAAACGATAAATTTTTACTGGGATATGCGAGAAACTGTGTGAATTGTAGAACCTTGATGTAAGAAACATATTTTACTTGTTGCGCTAGAGTTGGCACCCAAATCGTTGTTCAGCTTTGGGGAACTCAAAGTTCGTAGAAGAAGTAAAGAAAAAGTTCTAGGCCATCCATCAATGTTGGTTTTGGTGTTTCGAAGAAGAAGAAAGCAGAGGAATAAATTTGCTCTATATTTGATAAAAACTTGCTTACAACTTAGGTCATTTGTGCTATATATAGTATATGTAGGAAAAGCCAAAAATAGAAAAGAAATAAAGAATATACGCCTAACAAACTTTACAGAAAATCCTAACAGAATACTGCTGTCCTTTATTTGCTTCTGGAATCGTCTTTGTAAATGCTGATTATTGGGACGACTTGTGGCAGCTTACGTAGATGAGGTGGCTTGCATGGTGTGCTGCTGTGATGACTGTATTGCATGATTCATTATCCCCCCGCAAGATGGAGAGTGGAGATCAGTAACTCCCATCTTGAGTAGCAAAGAGTAGAACGTATGAGAATGCAAGGCCTTAGTTAAGAGGTCTGCAAGCTGAGAGTTCGATGGTGTGTAGGCAGTTGAAAAAACACCTTCTTGAATTTTGTCCCGAATTAGATGGCAGTCTAATTCAATGTGTTTGGTTCTTTCGTGGAAGACGGGATTGGAGGCAATGTATAAGGCGGATTTGCTATCACAATAGAGTGTAGCTGGCTGGGGATGAAGGACTTGAAGATCATCGAGAAGATATTTGATCCATATGATTTCACATGAAGCAGATGCCATAGAGCGATATTCTGCTTCAGCAGAACTTCTTGATATTGTGGTTTGTTTCTTGCATTTCCAGGAGATAAGTGATTGGCCAAGGAAGACACAATATCCTGTTGTGGAACGCCTGGTATCGGGACAAGATGCCCAATCACTGTCGCTGTAAACAGTTAAGTGACATGAAGATGAGGATGGGAAAAACAAACCCTGTCCTGGAGATTTCTTGATGTACCTTAAGACTTTATAAGCAGCATTGAGATGAGGAACACGTGGTGATGCCATGTATTGACTCAAAAGATTAACTGAGTAGGAGAGGTCAGGTCGTGTAATGGTGAGGTAGAGAAGTCTGCCAACCATTCTTCTGTATTCACTAGGGTCCTTCAGCAACTGACCTTCAGCTTTGCTCAGTTTAATATTTGGATCCATTGGGATTAAACTTGGCTTACAACCAAGCAAACCAGCATCATGTAATATGTCTAATGCATATTTACGTTGACAAATTTGTATCCCAGTAGGATTTTGGGCAACCTCTAAGCCCAGAAAATATTTTAGATGACCAAGATCCTTGATCTTGAACTTAGTGGCTAAAAATTCTTTTAAATCAGAAACAGCTTGGAAATCATTAGAGGCCACAATAATATCATCAACGTAGACAAGTAATGCAATGAATGAAGAACCATTTCCTTTGGTAAAGAGAGTGTAGTCAGCTCGAGACTGATGAAAACCAAATTGAAGCAAAGATGAAGAGAATTTGGCATACCATTGCCGAGAAGCCTGCTTGAGACCATATAAACTTTTCTTTAACTTGCAAACTTTGTCTTGATTTGGAAGTGAGTAGCCGGGAGGCATCTTCATGTATACTTCTTCTTTTAATTCCCCATGTAAAAAAGCATTGTTTACATCAAATTGGTGTAAACTCCAGCCTTTAACAGCAGCTATAGCCAATAAAGATTTAACTGTGACAAGTTTGGCGACGGGTGAAAAAGTTTCATGGTAATCGAGTCCTTCCTCTTGGGTATACCCTTTAGCAACCAAGCGTGCCTTGTGTCTTTCGATAGAGCCATCTGAGTTGTATTTGAGGCGATAAACCCATTTTGAACCAATGGCTTTCTTTCCAATAGGCAGATCAACAACATCCCAAGTGTGGTTCAATCGCAAAGTAGCAATTTCATCATCCATGGCTTGGCGCCATTCTAAGAATTTCACAGCTTGAGAATAGGTGGTGGGTTCAGGATTTTGAAGAATGGCAGTGGTAAATGCAACATGTGTGGGAGAAAATTTTTTGTTAGTTAAATAAGAGGATAAAGGGTAAAGAGAAGCAGTACCTTTTATCTTGGAAGTTCGATCTGAAGGAGAAGTCACAATGGCCTGTTGACAAGAGTAATCCTGCAAGTAGGAAGGTTGTTTCTTTGGTCTTGTGGATCTTCGAGGTGCAGAGATGTTCAGAGAGGGAATATTTGGAGTGGTAACTTGAGAAATGGGTGATTGAGGGATGGAAGATGTGGGAGAGGATTGAATCTGAGAGGTTAAATTGGAAGGGTCATATGGGGGAGGAAGGTGTGTAGGGAAGGGATTGGTTGGACCAAGAAGGGGAAAATATGGCATGGAATGGGATGAGCTACTGTGATTGGTGCAAATGGAAGATGATTTGTAAGGAAAAATGTGCTCATAGAATATGACATCACGGGAATGAAAGATGGATTTGGTAGCTAAATCCAGCAACTTGTAACCCTTGATGCCGAAAGGGTAACCAAGTAAAATGCATTGTTTAGCTCGAGAATCAAACTTGTGGCGGTTTTGTTTAAGAGATGATGCATAACAAAGACATCCAAAGGTTTTCAAATGGGTGTATGTTGGTGTTTGTTGAAAGAGTAATTTATATGGAGTGCTGTTTTGTAGGTTAGGGGAGGGGGTGCGATTGATGAGGTAAGTTGCAGTTAACACCAGATCATTCCAAAAAGAAAGTGGAATACCAGATTGAAAATGTAATGCTCGGGCAACGTTAAGAATGTGTTGGTGTTTGCGTTCGACAACACCATTCTGTTGGGGACTCTCAACACAGCTTTTTTGATGAATTATTCCTTGTTTTGAATAGAAATCAGTCATTGCAAATTCAGCTCCATTATCTGAGCGAATGATTTTAATTTTGGACTGAAATTGGGTCTCAATGAGAGAACAAAAAGATTGAAGAAGAGGTCTGGTTTGAGATTTATTTTTCATTAAATACAACCAGGTGCATCTTGTGTAGTCATCTACAATGGTTAGAAAAAATTTAGAACCATCATAGGCTACTTCAGAGCAAGGCCCCCATATGTCACAATGTATAAGATCAAAAGGTTTGGAAGTGCGATGTTCATTTGATGGAAATGGTAGACGATGATGCTTAGAAAAATGACAAACAGTACATGGTGTATTTGTATTGATAACAACAAGATTATGTAAGTCTTTTTGTAACAAGGAAAGCCGTGAATTGGATAGATGACCCATTCGACAATGCCAAAGCTGTTGGTCATTGGAATGGGAAGTAACAGAGTTAGATAAAGAAATTGGATTACAAGGTAAAGCAGAAAAAAAAAGTGGATAGAGCAGTAGGCGAAACTGTGGTCAATTGGAGGTGGTATAAGCCATTGTGAATTTCACCCTTCCCAATCGTGCTCCAAGAGAAAAGGTCCTGTAAATAACACTCATTAGTGAAGAATAATAGACAACATGAAAGATCTTGTGTTAATTTTCGTGCTGAAATCAAATTAAAATTGAATGTGGGGATGCACAAAGCATCATGAAGAATGAGCTGGTTACTGAGATGGACAATGCCTTTGTGAGTCACTTGTGCATGATGACCATTTGGGAATTTTACATTGAGAGACACGTGAGTGGGTGGACTGGTGTAAAGGGAGGAGCAACATATCATGTGATCTGTTGCTCCTGTGTCGATTATCCAAGGGATGCTAGTGTTTGATGGAGAGTTGGATGGAAAAGCTGAGAAACAGAAATTCATACCAGTCATGGTGGAAGTCGAGGGACAGGAGGTTGTGGAGTCAATTTGAACCTGATTAACAGCAGCTTGCGTAGCTTGAGGTTGCAGTAAAGCCAAGAGATGTTGATATTGCACTTTGGTGAGAACAGCTTGGGAATCCTCGTTGATCTATTCTTGGTTGGATAAGCTAACTTGGTTAGAGCAGGAGTCTGATGCTTTGCCTCGAGGGGATGTTTTATGGCTAGGTGGATAGCCATGCAACTTAAAACAACGTTCCATCGTGTGACCAACCATATGGCAGTGAGTGCAGATGGGTTTTTGGAGAGTTGGATTGGCCTTAAAACATTTTTCCAGGGAATGACCAGGAATTTTGCAGTGATTGCAAAATGGTCTTTCTCGCCTTGGAGAACCATGTGATTTGGAGTTGTTTTGGTTAGAGAAGAAAGTGGATTTAGCTGCTAAGGCAAAGGTATCATGTAAAGTGGGAGGATTAGAAATTTGCTTGCATTTCTCCTCCTGTTGAACCAAAGAATAGACTTCACTCAGACTTGGAATTGGTTTAATTAGAATAATTTGAGCTTTGATGTTTGTAAATGACTCATGAAGCCCCATGAGAAACTTCATGGACCAATCACGTTGCTGATGCTCAAAGACATTTTTCATGGCACCACAGGTGCATGATGGGAGGGATTCAAAATTGAGCAGTTCATCGAGAAGCCCTTTCAATTTGGAGAAGTAGAGACTGACAGAATCATCACCTTGAACAAGAGAATTAATGGATTGCTTAAGCTCATAAATTCGAGGACCATTATTTTGTGCAAATCGTTGTTCCAACTCAAGCCATAGGTCATGAGTAGTATCAACATACACAACGCTATTTTTGATTTCCAATGACATTGCATTTTGAAGCCAAGTTATCACCATGTCATTGCATTCAAGCCATGGTTCTAACAAGGGATCATTAGGAGAAGTAGGTTCCCGTAGGATACCATCAATAAAACCCAGTTTCTTTTTGATTCGTAGTGAGCGACGAACGGTGTGTGCCCAGGAATGGTAGTTATCAGCTGTGAGAAGGTGGCTGGTGAGAAGAGTTGCAGGTCCATCGTTCGGATTGAGAAAGTATGGGCTAGATGGATCTTTAGGGTTTTTGTTGGTTGGAGGAGGAGGAGGAGGAGGAGGAGGGGGAGGATTATTGTTGTCGGAAGCCATTATGGCTCTGGTACCATGTTGGTTTTGGTGTTTCGAAGAAGAAGAAAGCAGAGGAATAAATTTGCTCTGTATTTGATAAAAACTTGCTTACAACTTAGGTCATTTGTGCTATATATAGTATATGCAGGAAAAGCCAAAAATAGAAAAGAAATAAAGAATATACGCCTAACAAACTTTACAGAAAATCCTAACAGAATACTGCTGTCCTTTATTTGCTTCTGGAATCGTCTTTGTAAATGCTGATTATTGGGACGACTTGTGGCAGCTTACGTAGATGAGGTGGCTTGCATGGTGTGCTGCTGTGATGACTGTATTGCATGATTCAATAATCAAAGTTTGATTTTGGTTTTTTTTTTTTTTTTAAGTAATATCGGCTGACGTGGGAGCCGATTTCCCAAAAGGTACGCAATGCCGGGTACCTGTAGCAGGGCTGTTCTCCTTTATCGTGGTATCACAGCGTATTCGAGCTACTTTTGTACTATAATATTCTTCTTCCTCTAATTGCATCGATCTATATGTTCCTCACTTGATTTTGAGCTAGAGAACTACTGTCTTGTTCGTAATAAGTCTTAATTTAGTGGCAGCTCTGCTCGCGTGTGGGATGTTCTAACCCTCACGATATGTGCATTGGTGAACCTCTGAAGAGCCGTACGTGTTTGATGAGATTTTGATCATTTCTATCTTCTAATTAATTTCTTTCGTATACGACATGATATGTATTAATTTGACAATTTGTCAAACTAGCTAGGAGCCTAGGATTCCATTTTGACAACAAGACCCGTGGCTGCAGGGACCCACGGCCTCACGGTGCGCACAGTAGAGACTCCAACTCTCCATATTTGTCTTGATTGATTTTGATTTTGATTTGGTTTTTGACATAAAAGCTCAGCAGATACGATTTACAATCAGTGACGGTAGTAAGGGGCCGGGCATATATAGAGCCCATATATGGCCCCCGCTTGGTTATTAAAATATTAGATTAAGTTATTTTTATATAGTCAATATATATATATAATTAGGAAATATAACTAAATTTTGCACCATCAAAATTAAAACTCATCCTCATCATATTTATAGGTACTGAATTGTTAAAATAAAATAAAATATATATGTTTAACCTATAATCTATTTATTTTTTATAAACTAGTACAACAAAAAAGAATCGAACAAGTTTCTTTACTAATTGTCTCTTAAAATTTTCAAATAAGTTTTAATCATATTCATCGAGTTGTTTTATTTTTATATATTGTTGTATAATATAGCTGATTAATTTAGACACCTTAGAATCTAATAATATTTATTTTTAATAATATTATGTGAATTGTTAGTATTTTTTAATAATATTTATTTCTTGCCGTTGCTCGCCTATGCTTATTTGTCTTTTACTTTGGGTTTAATGAGCGGGTAATAAAGTTGCCATTACTTTGGGTTTTAATTTGGCTTGAAGACTTATTAGTTGTTAACGTTGGCCTTTTAATTCTGAGTACGTTAACGTTTTTACGTTTAAACTTTTCTCTTAAATTTTATCTTACCGGATCTTAGTTAATGGTCCAATAATTTATGCAGGTCGGTTTATTTTTACTTTTTAAGTTGGTAATGAATGTTTTTGCCGTTTCTTGGTATGAACGTCTACCTTTCTTTTTAAATTGAATGGTGGTTGGCATCCAGTGTGTGGTTGAGATAGAAGGGTAGTACTTTTTCTTTTACGTATGAAAGTAGTGTTTTTACTTTTGAAAAGAGAAAGACAAAGTGTGTATATATTTTTTGAGAAATTTTTCAGGAAATAGAAAGGTCTTTTTGTAGAGGAGTTTTGAGCTCAACCACTTATATAAAATTGGTTCAGGCCATACGATAATTAGTTGGACTGTTGTATTCTGAAAGAGTCAAGTCAAGAGTAGTTATGTTGCACCGGTTAATTTGAGACTTTGTACACTACAAAAGACTTGAATCTCCTTAAAGAGAACGAGATTTTCGTGCCTCAGTCTAAACTGGTTTTGTTTTAATTTTAATTTAATTGTAATTTTATTATATTATTTTGTATTTCACCAACAAATTTAAGGAGAATTCAGCATGGAGCCTATAATTGAAAAATCCACGAAAAGCATTGGAGATCTAAATAAGTCCTTCCATTTCAAAGTAGCTCATTTCAAGAGATAGAAGTGCAAGGTACTCTTCTATCTAAGCCTTCTCAATTTTCCTATATTCTCACTGCAAAGAATCCTAGCAAGATCACTATATAGAACGTGACTGAAGCACAAGTGAAAGCTCACGAAGAAAAGATTGAAAAATATACCAAAGATGAGTATAACTGTCGATGTTATCTTTTAAATTGTCTTGCGAATCAATTTTAAGATTATTACAATACTACTTACACCTCAACAAAGAAAATTTGGAAAGCTTTGTAGAGTAAATATGATACGGAAGAAGCCAAAGCAAAGAAATATGCGGCAAGTCAGTTCTTTCGATATCAAATGATAGATGGAAAATCTATCGCGGAGCAATTACAAGATTTTCAAATGGTTATAGCATAAGTTAGATCCGTAGGCATCAAAATTGGAGACAATCTAATTGTTTGTGACATCATCAACAAGCTACCACCTTTGTGGAAAGAGTTTCAAAAGTCAATGCGCCATAAACAAAAGGAAACATCCTTGAAGACCTTAATCACACGCATTCGTGTAGAGGATGAAGCTAGAGGCCAAGATGATTTAGTGTTTCAAAATGGCAATGAGGATTCCATGACAAATGTAAATTTAATTTCTGAAATTGGTAGTTTGCCCAAAGGTCAAAATACAAGAAATAGTTATTTGAAGCCGCAAAGAAAAGATTTCAAAAAATTTAGTAGACCTCACAAAAAGGGCTTTCAAAGCCAAAAAGATAAGAACCAAAGACCCAATTCACAAAATCAAGCTTGTTTTGTCTGTGGCAAAATTGGGCACTTTGCTCAAATTTGTAAGTTTCTGAAGCGAGAAAATAATTCTCAAGTTAACGTAACTGAGGAGCCATTTGTACCAATCATCACAAACATTAACATGGTTCAATTTGTTGAAGGATGGTGGATAGATTCTGGTGCCAATAGGCATGTCTGCTATGATAAAGATTGATTCAAAAATTTTACTCCCTTTGAAGAAGAGAAGACTATTATGCTTAGTAATTTAAGTAATACTAAGGTTCTTGGGAGTGGTGAGGTTGAGCTGAAATTCACTTTTGGACGTATATTGATGCTCAAAGATGTACTCTATACACTGTCTATGAGGAAGAATTTAATGCCGACTTTTTCATTCAACAAAGCGGGCTTCAAACAAACTATGAAATCTGATCAATATGTAATTAAAAAAAATAGAGTTTTTGTGGGCAAGGGCTATATTTGTGATGGGATGTTTAAATTGAATATTGAGAATAAAGCATAGAATGTTTCTTTTTATGTGCATTATTCTTTAAATGTTTTGGCACATATGCTTTTGTCTTTCTTAGATATAGAATAAAAAATAGCAGTCCATTTTTTTCATATTGGAATAAAGTGATTTTTGAGTAAGATGTATTTTTTTTATGAAAAGAAATTTATTTCTAAATCTAAAAATTAGTGGGGGTCAAGGTTTTAGAAAATGATATTTTTTAAGAATAATTTTACATACAACCATGAAGTGCCTAAACGCTGCGTAATCGCTTTAAAAAAGAGTGAGATCCACTATTACAAAATTAATTTTTTTATGTGGGTTTTATGTTTTATTCACTTTTTTCAAAGCGATTATGTAGCAATTGCATAATTCATAGTTACAAATATCTTTTCTCATTTTTAAAGTATTTCGCTCCAACGTTTTTTTTTTCCTTCTCTTTGGGTTTTTGAGAGTAAAGTTGAAAGTTATTAACTTTTTGGGTATTAAATGTACGTAAATGTTATTTACGTCATCTACCTGAATTGTCTTTATTGCCATTTGGTTTTATAAAACGTATTTGGTATTAATTTGTGGACTCAGTGATATAACTGAAAGCCTTTCCAAGATCAATTTTTTAATAACGTACGCTATTCTAAGTTGATTAATTTGGATATATATATATATATATATACACTAGGTCAGGAGCACGTGCAAGGCACATATGCCTAGTAGGGTGAAACAGTTTTTTTACAAAATGTTTGTGTTTGCCATATAGTAAACACGGTATAATTCTCTACTTGTGATACAGAATTCCATTCAGGAAAGAAAAATCAATCTCGAAGAGTAACCAATAAGAAAGTCCCACCAGCACTTATCAAAAAGAAAAAAAAAAAAAAAAGTCCCACAGACACTTTAAGTTCAATAAAAATTTATGTCCTTTAAATTAAAACAATTTTCTTATGACAGGAGGGTCATTATGATCCAACAACACAATACCTCTTCAACTAATTTTACACTGATAATTTGAAACATATCTATTTGATCATGGCCAACAACAATAGTCATAGATGTAGAGCTCTGAGATTCACAACCAAGTCCAGAACTCCCACTTTGACCCCACCTCCCACGATGACTTCTTGGAGCAAATGCTCTCCATCATCCCTCCTCCTTCATGTTCCTAGTCCGACCTCAACCTCGCTAAGACCTCTGCCAATTCCTCATTTTCCAGTAATTAAGGAGGAAGAGCATACTTCTACATTAAAATTAAAATTCAATACTAAGAGAAGGATCATGTAAACATGAAAATCAAAACAGAACATAAAAAATTGAAACAGACAACAACAAAAATTGTAACAGACAAAAGCAAGTTATTTTCTCTCTCAGATTCTTCAAGTTTTCAACCCTTTTCCCTTGATTTCTTAATGAATTATAGCTATAAAACATCTAGGAATGATTGCTAATGGATGTAGCAGCACCAAGTCTTTGGGACTGTTGGAGTACTATCATTATTTCAAACCTAATAAATCAATTATAGCCAAGTAGAACTTTAAAAGAGGAAAGAACAAAATCAAATACTGCCTGAACAATTCACAAGTAAAAAAGAGTTTATATATTATCATCCATGTATGCATTTCACCCTTTTCTAGGTGACAGAAAGTTAAATCCATGCCAGTTATATGACTTGAATATAGATATCAATCAACAAAATTCAGCATAATACAACACCAACCTGTATATATCCTATTTGATGTAGGGAGTTCGGGTATGCCAATTAGATGTTCAATTAGATATCGATGAAGAAACTTTAGCATAATACAACACCAAAGGGAACACATTAGATATACATTGCCTGCTAATATCCTTATGTATCTATTTACAAGCATAGTTGTCAACCTAAGCTCAAATTATTTGTTTTATTTACATAAAGACTACCATTTTATCAAACATATGATGTTTCTAATGGCAATCCCCAACAAGAAGTGTGGGCAAACTCAGCATAAGATCTAAATATCAATTCTAGCACTTGCAAATTCAAAAAACAGAACAAGCATCCATGTAAACGAGATACTTTATTCAAGCACAAATGACTATATATAAAAAATTCAAAATTCAAAAATACATCCTAGTCATGCACAAAATTTTCACATATAGAAAACAAAACAAAGTAAATATACAACCACGTTTTGTGATACCCAACAAACACTTACATCAGAATAGACCTTAACTTGAGTGTCTAACTTTGATCTCTAATTTTGCAAATCCTAATTAGCTCAAAAAAAAAAAAAATGAAAAGCGGTCCACAATTAGAACCGAAATGTATGAAACCAAATTGAAGAAATTAACAACCATTATTCCCACTAAAGTTACCTGCTTCAATTCTATTAATCAGCTTGGCCCTTGATTCATTTAATTCCTGAGAACCAAAAAATAATTGTTATTAGCAAACTACAACTGTTTGAAGACCCTGTTTGGCTGTAGAGAATATCGGGAACACAGATAATAGAAACAACAAATAGAGATACCTGAGAACAAAGGAAATTAGAAAAATGTAATTTCTGTAAATACAGAAACAAGAACAATTACAAAAAATTCTTCATTAGAGAACATTACACCTAGCTTTAAAAAAGAAAAAAATCAACCCTTCCGATTTGAGTAGAAAGATTTCTAAGATTTCAAAATTTCTACAAAATCACTAAAACACCATATCCATATACACGAAAACCAAACAAGAACAAAGCCAGAAACAAGAACACCCTCTGTGCACTGCTGTTACTGTTGTTACTGCTTCTTCCATCGTTCATTTGTATTTCCCTTAGCCTAGATTACATCACAAGGTGCAGACTGTTAACATAAACACGATCTAAACAAGAAAAAAAAAACTTCAGATCTCAAATAATCTTACATTAAAAAAAAAGATCAGAAGAAGAAAATATATATATATAAAAAAAAAAAAAAAAACACTCCACCTTTTCTATGAAGAACAACCGTGTTCTTCATTGGCTGACCTAGGCTGCAATTTTCTTCATTTTCTTTGAGACCAACCACGAGAAACGTTGATAGAGAGGAGATTTGAGAAACACGGTTGAAGAATCATGAGGATAGAGAGAGAGACCTCTGGTTTCCGACGAAAAATAGATTACAAAAGAGAGAGGTGTGAGAGAGTGAGTTTGAGGAGGAGAGAGAGAGAGAGAGAGAGTAGAAAGTGAGTGAGTGTTTCTGAGAAGTCAAGAGAGAGAGAGCGCGAGAGAGAGGCGTTGTGGCTGGGTCTCACGGCTTCGATAGTTTGGGGGGTTGCATCTATCGGCGTTGCTGCTGTGGGTGGCTACATTGGTGGCTAGAGGAGACGCACGACGTCGCTAGTGGCTATTGAGAGTGAGAGAGAGTAGGTCTGAGTGTGTGAGGATTAGAGAGAATCGGTAAAAAACAAAGAGATCTGAGAGAGACTTAGGTCTGAAGGGAGAGAATATACAGAGGATTGAGAGAGAGCGAGAGAGTGGGAGGTGGAGAAGCTTCAAGAAAATGGAACCAAGACTTTCAGTTTGATAGCCATTAAAACAAGAATTTGCTTAGTTAGAACAAGAATTTCCGTTTGTAGCCGTTTGATAACCTCTTATATGATAGAGATAGATATATATATATTTAGAAGGTTTTTCAAGCCGTTTTATGTTTTTAAGTGCATTATTGCATGCTTTGCTGCGGTATTTTTTTTTTTTCCTAAGTCAATTATGGAGTTGAATTGCTTTGGTTTCAATAAAGAAGCAAATTAGTTGAGAGATTTATTTTTTGAAAAAAATCAATTGAATTGTGATAGTGCTGCTATAATTAGTAAAGTACGAAAAACCATTATTATAATGGTAAATCCAGATCCATTAGAATAAAAACATAGTACTATGGGATTTTTTTTTTTACTGATAGTGTTATTAATGAAGATCCACTAAACAAAGTTTTGACAACAGAAATGATTTGGAATACATTAAGGGGAATGAAATTAAAACCCATAATTCAAAAGTCATGTATGAGAATATCTAATTCGAGAACCAGAGTTCTTGAGAACTGGGTTCAATAGAAAAAACGAATCATATGATGGTCGTAAGAATGCACTATTTATTTTATTTCTTATTTCTATGATGTGAGTGCATTTATCCTGTAATGCTTTGGAGGATGAGTTTTTGGAGAAACTCTTAATGAAGTTCTGTAACTCTTATGAGTAGGGTGTAAAAATTACAGGAGCACCATTGACAGATTTCGTCTATGTGAGTATGAGAATGGGGCCACTCTCTATGAGATTTGGGTTTATTCTCAAATACACTCATGAAACCGGGATTAGCACAAAGTCGTAATGTGCTGGCTAATAAAGTTCATGTCAACACTTGGGTTATTATGAGTAAATAATAATTTTTTATTTCCCTCAAGCAGTTATAGTTTAAGTCTGAGACATCTACTGACTCTAGAATAGAGGTTGTTATTTTACTAAGTAATGGTTCAATGCAGAGCACACCTTAATGATGCATAATAATCTTTCTTTGTCTGAAAGAATCTCTCATATGTATATTTTATTATTATTAAAAGTAATGAGGGAATGTTAGTATTTTTTAATAATATTTATTTCTTACCGTTGCTCGCCTTTTCTTATTTGTCTTTTACGTTGTGTTTAATGAGCTGGTAATAAAGTTGCCGTTACGTTGGGTATTAATTTGGGAAAAATGATTTATAAATAATATTTTACATAACTATATTTTAAATGAGAGATATTTTTATAAAATACCTTATAAAAGTAATATCAATTTACAAAAATAATTAGTTCTTAACGTTGGCCTTTTAATTCTGAGTCCGTTAACGTTTTTACGTTTAAACTTTTCTCTTAAATTTTATCTTACCGGATCTTAGTTAATGGTCCAATAATTTATGCAGGCCGGTTTATTTTTACTTTTTAAGTTGTTAATAAATGCTTTTGCCGTTTCTTGGCATGAACGTACGTCTACCTTTCTTTTTAAATTGAATGGAGGTTGGCATCCAGTGTGTGGTTGAGATAGAAGGATAGTATTTTTTCTTTTACGTACATATGAAAGTAGTGTTTTTTCTTTTGGAAAGAGAAAGACAAAGTGTGTATATAGTTTTTGAGAATTTTTTCAGGAAATCGAAAGGTGTTCTTTGAGAGGAGTTTTAAGCTCAACTAGTTGTGTAAAATTGGTTCGGATTATACGACAATCAGTTGGACTATTAATTGTATCCTGGAGGAGTCAAGTCAAGAGGATTTCTGCTGCACCAGTTAATTTGAGACTTTGTATACTGTAGAGGGCTTGAATCTCCTTAAAGAGAGCGATATTTCCATGCCTCAATCCAAACAGACTTCGTTTTAATTTTATTTTAATTGTAATTTTTATTATATTATTGTGTATTTTATCAACATTAATTAATTTGTATTTTTTTCTCGGACTTTCAAATTTAATTAGTTTATATATACATACGTATTTTAGTTGTCTATGATGAAATATGGGAGTGGTGCACGAGAAAAATGAGTACTGCCCTACCAAGAATATCAATCATTTAAGTGTATCCAATTACTTTAGAAACTATTTTATAATTAATTATTAATAATGCACTGGTATATATTAAAAATGTTATAATTTTTCATTTAAGCTTTGAAGTTTCGCGATCACGTTATTCTATTTAAAAGGTACCGATAGCAAAAGCACTTTTTTATTTCTGTTTTGTTTTTATTTCAATCATTTTTTATATATCTTTAAATATTTTTCTAAAAAAAATCAATTAATTAATAATCACTTTCTTAATTATTAAATAAATAAATAAATAAAACAATCGATCTATTTTGTCGGTAGAAAAACTCGGTTCAACTATCATTTTCTAATTTAAAATACAGCTAATAAAACAGCAAACAAAGAGGCCTTAAAGAAAAGAAATAAAAGAAGAGACCGGAAAAACAGGGATAGCCTTTCGTTTCTTATCTCTTGAACTTTTTAGCTATTATCCAACCTTGCTCTCGTGCTTTATAATGTTCCTCGAGAGGAAAGAACTTAGAACATGGGAAAGAAAGAGATCATGGGCACTGAACTAAAGAAAGAACGCCTCGTGGCATCTTTTGCAGTACTCCTACTGATTTCACTCGGCACGAATCAGTCTGCAGCAGCCTCTACTTTTGATGGCAACAAAATCCTCTCACGCAATGCCACAATTGCCGAAGAAGTACAGCCCTTGATGGAGTCTGAAGTGAGTAGAAGGTTCCTCCAAGCCAATCCTGTGAATATCTATAAAACTCAAGGTAGAGGGCGAGTTTGTAATTTAATGCTATATGGTGATTGTATAAAACCCATCAAAGAGAACTCTGGGCGTCCTTGCACTGTCTACAATAGGTGCCAACGCGGCGCCGTCCACTCGCAACTGTGAGGAATGAAAAGGCAAGGTTCTCGATCGGCAGAGTATAATTTGTGGTCACCGGCAGGCCACAAGATTTATATATATATATATGTTTGCATTTAAGCTAGCTTCGTTAAATAGATTATTGTTTATATAGCATTTGCACAGTTGGCAGTTGGGCAGGGATTGTTTCAGGTCATTTTTTAGGTGGCTGCAATTCTAGTTGCAGTTAGCTTGGTGTTGTGAGCACTGTATCACGTTGGTACTTGTGTATGTTAGCTGTTTTGAATTTGATTCGATGAGTTTAAATTTAATAAAAATATTATTATTATATTTTATCTTAAAATTTTAAAAAATTATAATAATAAGATGAGATAAGATAAAATATTTTTACTATCCTCCTAACAGGATAATGATAAGATGGATGGAAATGAGATAGTAAGTCTATCAATATTATCCTTCCCCACGTGCCTACAATTATGTCACAAAATAGTCACACTATTACAACCTTTGTTATCATCGCCGTTACCAATCCTGTCATTTGAATATTAGGACTGGTTTCTTATATAAAATTAAACTATCTCATCTTATCTCGTCTTATATAATTATTACAACTTTCTTAAATTCTTATATAAAATATAATAAATAATTAAAATTTTTCAAATTTTAAAATAAAAATAATATTAAAAAATAATATTATAATAATATTTTATTCAACTTTCAATAAAATATCTCATTTCATCATAACTACATAACCAAACGAGACCTTAAGTAGCTCAAAGTTTTTCTCTTAGTAGAGGATTTTTACAATTTTTTACTATAATTCAAAACTGGATACAAACTTTTTAAAATAACCTAGGTAAAGAATCAGAGATTAAATACAGTAGGTTCATATGTCTGAATTTAATATGCTCAAAATTATAAAATTTAAAATTTGAATTAAAAAAAAAATTGACAAAATTAATCTTATATTTAAAATTATAAGTCCATGTAGGACCTATTTGGGATTGCGTTAAACGTTTTAAAAAGTGATTAAATAAAACTCTTTAATGGAAATAGATTGTTTGGATGTTATATATTAAAGTTATTTTTAATTACAAATAAATTAAAAACTACATTCAAAGAAAATATGTTTTCCCTCAAATGTACATTTCCGAATAATCTTGAAGATAATTCAAATTTTAAAACGATTGTCAACGAATGAAAATATCCATATAACTTTCAAATAATTAAAACTTTCAAATTTTTAATGACATAGTGATAATTTTTAAAAAAATCAAATAATTGCTATTTCTACGTCATAAAGCACTTTTTTAATTTGTTTTCATACAAATGTAATATACAATTATTAACAGTAAATAACCTTTTAATAATAAAATTTATCTATTAAATTATAAATTATAAATCCTAAAATTATAGAAAAATGCTACTTTGCCCTCTCATTTTGATACCTTATTTTGACACCTCATATATTTAAATTTTTTTAATTTTTTTCGTGTTAAAAAATTGACTATTAATGTATTGATATTTTTTTTTATATTTTTGAAAATGATAAAAACAATATGACTAAAAAAATAAAAAGACCGATTTAAACTAGCAGGCACTTGGAGCGGTGCTACTCAGGCGGCAGAGTAGCACTGCTCAAAATTATAACCTATAGGAAAATGATAGGGATCCCGCTCGGAGATCCCGTTCATTTTCCTACTTGCTTTTTTTTTTAGTTTTTTTTTACTTAATGATTAAATATTCCTTTTTCATATTATTTTTTAACACTTTTAAATATTTTTAAAAAGAAAAAAATTTACAATATTATTAAAAAACATTTTCTTAATTATTAAGTAAAAAAAAACTAAAAAGAAAAAAGAAAGCAGCATGCGGGAAAATGAACGGGATACCCCATCGGGATCCGTAGGATTTTCCTAACAGAATACCTGGGAGCAATCCGTCTATTAATGTGAGAATAGCAGCCCTTCATTCAATGGTGACACGTAGGCGGTTTAATGTGTTTATTCTACATCTACGTACACCCGATCAGAGAATGCCCCTTCCTCACTTCTTCCACTCCATTCCCAACGAACACGAAGATCCCAACACACTCATCGACCCGTGCGGTGTATTTCTCATCTTTCTCTCTTGGTAATCTTTGGCGCCAGACATAATTACGATTATTCTGCAAGATAGTTTCAACAGATAACTCATAGAAAATAAAACAAGAGAATCGTCCAAAAATACAGAGAAAACAACTCTGATGTTCAATTCAAATTATCAATATTTAAGAATGGCCAAATCAACCCATAAGCTGGGCTATAATAGCTGAAAATTGACTGTATTGGAATTTTACCAAAAATAGCAAAATCTCAATAATCATGCCAAGATTAAATACGTAATAAAAGAAGTAATCTGGCCCAAATCGAGTTCAAAATCACTTCCAAAACAATAAATGAAATATTACCATAAAAGGCAACAACTAACTAAAAATAGGAAATCAGGAGGAAAATAGTGGAATTAGGTTTCGAAAATGAAGCACAATGAGCATAGCTTGGTGCTCACGACATGCATGCCGAAAAGAGTTTTCCGAATTGGGGTCATATGCGCGATTCTGATACCCGTAGCCAAAGTTATGGCCAAAATACCGAAATATGCCCAAAACCGCCCCAATCAAGGAAAAATCATGATTTCCTACCCTCTTTGTGCTGATCTGCTACATCTAGGTATTTCAGGGCAGTCAACGTGCAGTCTGATAACTCAACATCATCTGACTTAGATCCTCCTGCATCAGTCACCCCGGGTTAGAAAGAACTCGTCCTCGAGTTCACAGTAGCTTCATCAAGGTCCACAAAACAAAGGCTCAAGTGTTTCACATTAAATACATCAAAAGTCTTCAAATGGCTGGGGAGGCATAACCTGTAGGTATTATCATTGATCTTCTGTAGGATCTCACAGGGTCTAATCTTCCGCTCTCTAAGCTTATTATGCTCTCCAATAGGAAAACGATCACAAGTTAATAGTGCCCAAAAAAAATCAATAACATCAAAAAGTACCTGGCGACGATGACTATCTGCTTGAACCTTGTACTTGGCATTGCTCTTGTGAATGGCCAGCTTCACTTGATCATGGATGTCTCTAAGATGTTCTGCCATCTCATCTGCCTTGTGATTCAAACGACCCACACGTGGAATGGGGACTAAGTCCAGCACAATAGACGGTTCTGACCGTAGACAATCTTAAATGGACTCAATAGTGTGGTTTTGTTCTTGGATCTGTTATAGGTGAATTCTGCTCGGGGAAAAGCCAAATCCCATTACTTTGGCTTAGTTCCAGCCAAACTCCTAAAAAGAATGCCCAAACTCTGGTTCACCACCTCGGTCTAACCATCTATTTGGGGGTGGTAGGCGCTACTGAAGTTTAACTTTGTCCCCACTTTCTCCCATAATCTTTTCCAGAAATGGTTTATGAATTTGGTGTCACGATCTGAAGTGATTGACTAAGGAACACCATGTAAACGAACAATCTCCTTGAAGTAAAGATGAGTGATCCGAGAAGCATCCATTGTTTTCTTGCAAGCTACAAAATGGGTCATCTTGGAAAACCTATCAACCACAACCAAAATAGAATCCATAGATGTTGGGTCCGGGGTAAACCCAGCACAAAGTCCATACTGACATCGAACTAAGGAGCCTCAGGAACAGGCAAGGGGGTGTACATGCCTGCATTGGTGAGAACCCCGTTGGAGCGCTGACACACATAACATCGCTCCAGATAATGAGCCACATCACTGGTCAGTTTGGGCCAATAGTAATCAGAGGAAACCAGGGCCAACGTTTTATCTCGCCCAAAATGACCCTCGCTATGAAGTTCACCAATAATCTATTGCCTTAGTGAACAATCTGGGATGCACAACTATAATCCACGAAATAAATAACCATTATGCAAAACAAAATCACTTCGTTTACCATCAGTGACCTCCTGAAATATCCTCCCAAACGAAGGATCTACTGCATACATGTCATTGAAAACCACAAATCATGCAACTCTACTGGTCATGCTGGTGAGGAGTAACGTACGATGGCTCAGGGCATCTACTACACGGATCAGACTTCCTAACAAGTGCTTTAATGAAAATGTGGACTCCTGCAAGTAGGCCACCCACTTAGCATGTCGCCTGCTTAACTTGTGCTGGCCATTGATGTACTTCAGGGCCTTGTGATCAGTAACAAGAATGAACTCCTGTTGCACCAGGTAGTGACGCCAATGTTTCAAGGACTAAACTATGGCATAGACCTCCAGGTCATAAGCGGAATAATTCTTCTTCACCCCTGACAGCTTCTCACTGAAAAAGGCTATGGGCCGTTCCTCCTTACTCAAAACACCGCCAATGCCAACCCCAAATGCATCACAATTGACTTCTATGCAGGAGCGAAGTTCTAAAAAAAAAAAAAAAAAAAAATAGATCAAACTTAAAGTTCATCATCATGCAGGCTCAAGATAATTTCATCACCTCTCTAAGAAATTGGTAATGCTATTTTATATAATGGATTGCTTAAATTTGTCCTTTTTCGTATTCTAATGACTTCATATAAATAAAATGTGTGTCATGTAGCATGAGTTAGGTACTAATTACGATCGGACAAAATTATATGCTATACCACACAATGATCGTAATGGAGAGTGGACTCATCTTGACGCCCGTAAAAATTATGTAAGTATTATTATCTATTTTAATTAAACATATTTGTATATTTCTAGAAATATTAATTCTTTCTCTTATGTGTAGGAAAAAAATAGTTGCCTTGCGTGTTGAATCTGCATTTGATCAAAATTCTTCAACAAGTGATGTTGACATTTTTACAAAAGAGTTGGGTCCACGTTCAGGATCATATTTTAGGGTTATGGACCATGCGTCAAGCCTTCTAACTCGTCCTCATCGTCCAACAATGCCTCCAACACTGCTAGAGTGTTATAGGAAACGAGGCTTGAGATTGAGGAATTGACGATAAGGCAGCATAAGTTAAAGGCCCAAGTGGCGCAACAAGACATGGAGATGCGATTGAAACAATAAGAATAGCAACAAGATGAGTTCAAGAGAGAGATGTAACTCCAAATGCATATGCTTATGCAACAATTCAGCTCTCCAAGCAACTAATTTAATTTATACAGATTCTATAACTGTTTTTATGTGATGAACACTACTGTTTTATTTATTTATTTCGGATTTATGAGACTACTTTTTAAGATGTTATGTATGTATATTTCATTTTTCATTATTCGGTAAAATCAAATTCCTACTGTTCGAATGACCAACAATCATTCAAACATATCATTAGTCTAACCATTAGAACGGTTATACAGAACATTTGAACGTAATTCGTAATTGGCGTTCGAACAGCAATCGGACATAATGAGCTCACATTTGAATGTTTTCTAACAACTTCGAACATAAAAATCTACGTTTGCTAACTATATTGAACACCTTTTCCTAGTAACACATTCGAAGATATAATAATTTGATAGAACAATCAACGTAAAGCGTTCGAACATAGTTGTACGGTCAAGCACTAAGTTTAACGTTCGAACGTTTTTTCGTATGAATATGTTTGAACAAATTTATTTCGATCGACCACTCAACCCAATGCGTTCAAATATACGGTCACGATAGAACGTAATGATTTGACCGTTCGACTGTATATCTGGGAAGAAATTTAATCGTCCCAAAAAAACTTTCCGTTCGAATGCTATCGAACAATCTTGTTCAATTTTGTTCCAAAACATATTTTTTGTGACAAAATTTAAAGTTTCTTTCCAAAAAAATCTTTTGAGAGAGTGAAATTGGGTCGACCTTGAGATGGTTTTTTTTCCTCTCAAAAAGTATTTTAGGAAGAAATCACAATTTTTTAGACGAAAACTTTTGCCCCAAAAATCCTCTTTTGTTGTAGTAAATGCAAGCATCTTGCATTCATTTTAAAAAAAAAATAAATAAATATGAGACTTACATAAATAAATAAATTTTTTAATGATATACCAAACTCATTTTTAAAAAGATGTCACACAACGGTCGCGGGAGCTAGAGCGGGATGTGGAGGATGAAGAAAGAAATTGGGAAAGTAGATCTGTCGGACAGGAAGTGGAAGATCAAGTATCTGTTTGGGAAAAGCATCAACGTTGGGAAGATGCCTGGCACCAGTTGGACCATTGGATTTATCGAGTGGTCATTAATCAATAGCTAGTAGTGTAATGAATGAAGGCTCGTGATTAAGCCAAGTGTCGTAATCTGAAGCGTACGTTTTGTTTGATATTAAGCCGTTTAGGCTACAGTGTCAGGTGTTTTCTTATTGGTCTATAGACTGCATTCTGCGGGAGGGTGGTTGTCTTGCTTTTTAGATATACAAGGGATTTACGAAGGATGTGAGATTTTTATCCATAAAATTAATACAAATTCATTCTTCCTCTTTTTTCCTATTCTAGGAGATCGTCTCACCCTCGAAGTGGGATTGCATTGAGTAATTTGGATAAATTTGTTATAAAAGAATACGTGATACTTGTACAACTTATAATTACATCAAACATTATTCGAATAGCTCACACATGTTCGTATCATCAAAGGCGCCACACTTGGTCGACCTTGCAAATGCTTGCTACCTCTCGGAGCAAACCACCCACTGCAGATCGTTTCCGTTGTTATCTCCCTTATTAATGTGGAAGCAGATGGCTGTCAACAAGATTTCAGATCTAGTCAACATTACTCAGCCCATGAAAATAGCAATTGTAATATTATTATCGTTAACTTATCTAAATTTTTTTTGATTAATTTTGATGTGTATAAATTTTTTAAACAAATTATATCACGGTTGTGTCCCTATAGCACTTAATTTACCTAACTTCAATTCAAACCGATAACAGTAGTACTATTAGTATAAATTTCTTTTTTTTTTTGGGAAAGAAATACCAAAGATTTGAGCATGTCGTCTGGTTTTTTCTCTAAGCAACTTGCACTTTGTCTACACGCATCAATATTTGTTTGTATGTTTGTGGTATTTTTCTTCCGGGAAATACACGCATCAATAAGAGCTAGACTTTTCTTCCAGTCCGACAAAGAAAAAGAAAATACTTGTCGTGGATGCAAAATTGACGGCCAGAATAGGACACTTGAGATCAAAATTAAAAGGAAAAGATTCGCTGATGATCATGTAATGTCAGTCGTGACTCATGACCCACATACAAACGCGTGAATAGATCAAGATTCTCTGAGTTTGTGTGGATGGTAAAAACGAGGAATAATACTTATAGGCGTATATAAGTATAGTGTAATTACTTTGAAAATAATAAATATATATAAGGTTTATATGAAAAAAATAATAATTTTTTAATAGTAAACTACACTCTTTTTAAAAAATATTACATAGTATTTATGCACTCCACAATTACATATAGTATTGCTCTAAAAATACTCACCATTGAGTCTGATAGATATAATGCATAACTCTCATGAGTACATCAAATAATTAAGTCCAATTCACTTCAAATATATATCACTCCTAAGGTAAATGTTTAGATCCAAAAAAGAAAAAAAAAAATTGTTAGGTGACATTTAAAATCTGAGGTTAATGTATTAAAGACGTACATTTTTATTATTTTTAGCACATTATATTCCGTGGTGATTATATATATGACAACTTCTCACTCTCTGTGAGGATTACAACTTACGACCTCACTTTTTGCTAATTTATAGTAGTAGCAAAGAAAAAAACATACAAGTTGAATTATAAGTTAACTGATAGATTTGAGGTCCCCAATTTAATTCATACGAGCTTGGGATTTATATGCCTTTTGTGAACCAAATTTTTCTTCTAAAAAATGTCATTTTCATCTCAAAAAACTATAGATCGAGTACTCTTCAATTTGGTTTTCCCCCCTTTTACATCACTAGGCTTGCGCGTATTTCAAAGTAGATACAGCTTATTTTTGCTTCATTTATATGCTCTATCAAACATGCCAATTAACGAAGTTTCGTGAAAAATTCGTATTCGAAAATGCCAAAGACTCTCCAGTTCATTGCCAGGCCTGGAGGGTACCCGATGATAGCCCAGCAATGTTCACAAGTGTGGCCATCTTTGCCACATGTGGTACACTTTAGGGGGGGTCGTGGGCGAGCAGCGGTGCGAGTAGCCATGGCCATCGTTTCTGAGGATGATGGTTGGAGATTGTGGAGCCGTTGTTGTTCTTTTTGAAACCAGATTGAGAAGACTTTGATTTGGTTGTAATAATTTGAAACCAGAATTTGTGGTTTGGCGTAGGGTGGAGAGGGCTTGTTTCAGGTGATATATGTGGGCATTATTTCCATGGCAGAAATGGGAAGAGAGATCGAGCTAGACATCGCGGGGATCTATATGGTATTCGAGGGAATTGGTGAGGGAAGGGCTGATGGAGTTGAGGATCCAGGTAAGGACCATATCCTTTGTTTGGTTCCACTGAGTATATTCTGGTTTGGTAGGTTCAGGGGGTGTGAGGGTGCCATCGACAAAAAGTTTTCGCCTATGAAGAGGCCTTGGACAAGAATTAAACTAGGAGAATCTGAGGAATGAAGAAGATAAGAGGAGGGGATGGGTGGGGTGTTGTTGTCGGCCATAGCAGAATGGGTGGGGTGTTTTTGTATTGAGCTTTACAAATAAATAGATGTACAACGAGCTATGTTTTGAAAAATATACATAAGGATTGTGGACTAATTTGATTGAGTCCTAAAAGTAAGCTAATTATAAAAATTGTGCAAGTCTTGATTTTGTGCATGTATGGTAAGAAATCTGTCAATACTAATTGTCTCTTAAAATTTT
Organism: Juglans regia; assembly: GCF_001411555.2. Lineage (NCBI taxonomy): Eukaryota > Viridiplantae > Streptophyta > Magnoliopsida > Fagales > Juglandaceae > Juglans > Juglans regia. The sequence goes on along the minus strand of NC_049901.1, from coordinate 7,341,978 downwards.
CAAATAAGTTTTAATCATATTCATCGAGTTGTTATATTTTTATATATTGTTCTATAATATAGCTGATTAATTTAGACACCTTAGATCACGTGGATTGATTTGTATTTTTTTTCTCGGACTTTCAAATTTAATTAGCTTATATATAAATATATATATATATATATATTTATATATATATATATATACATAAGTATTTTAGTTGTCTATGATGAAATATGGGAGTGGTGCACGAGGAAAATGAGTACTGCCCTACCAAGAATATCAATCATTTAAGTGTATCCAATTACTTTAGAAACTATTTTATAATTAATTATTAATAATGTACTGGTATTTATTAAAAATGTTATAATTTTTCATTTAAGCTTTAAAGTTTCGCGATCACGTTACTCTATTTAAAAGGTACCGATAGCATATGCACTTTTTTATTTTTATTTTTGTTTTTATTTTTATTTCAATCATTTTTTATATATCTTTAAATATATATTTTTTAAAATCAATTAACTAATAATCACTTTTTTAATTATTGAGTAAATAAAAGAAACAATCAATCTATTTTGTCGGTAGAAAAATTCGGTCCAACTATTATTTTCCATTTAAAATACAGCTAACAAAACAGCAAACAAACAGACCTTAAAGAAAATAAATAAAAAAGAGGCCGGAAAAACAGGGATAGCCTTTCGTTTCTTATCTCTTGAACTTTTTAGCTATTATCCAACCTTGCTCTCGTGCTTTATAATGTTCCTCGAGAGGAAAGAACTTAGAACATGGGAAAGAACGAGATCATGGGCACTGAACTAAAGAAAGAACGCCTCGTGGCATCTTTTGCAGTACTCCTACTGATTTCACTCGGCACAAATCCGTCTGCAGCAGCCTCTACTTTTGATGGCAACAAAATCCTCTCACGCAATGCCACAATTGCCGAAGAAGTACAGCCCTTGATGGAGTCTGAAGTGAGTAGAAGGTTCCTCCAAGCCAATCCTGGGAATATCTATAAAACTCTAGGTAGAGGGCGAGTTTGTAATTTAATGATATATGGTAATTGTTTAGAAGCAATCACTGGTAAACCTGGGCGTTGCACTCACTACAATAGGTGCCAACGCGGCGCCGTCCCCCCGCAACTGTGAGGAATGAAAAGGCAAGGTTCTCGATCGGCAGAGTATAATTTGTGGTTACCGGCAGGCCACAAGATTTATATATATATATATATCTATCTATATATATAAAGAGGCTATAAAACGGTAAATCTTGTTTTAACGGATTTTATTGTTTTTCCGTTAAAATTAATTAACGCCGTTCTTAAGCACATAAAGAGATAGTCCACCTGAGTCTAATAATTGATTACAAATACGATTACATCCTATTTATAGGTGCTAAATTCTCTGTAGCCAATTAATTTGATTACCGATTAGAATCAATTAATTGTTAATAAATGCTGATCAGCTAGCTATTACCTTTTATAATTGCAACTCGCAAAAAAATAAAGCAAAAAATCCCTACACTTCAAATGATGGAACAATATTAATTCTACCTAATAGTACGTGCAGCTTATAAACCTTACAAAATAACGGTATTTATAATAATTAAGCAACTTAGATATTTTTTCATATTGTATATACTTGCATTAATATTAATCTCAATTTTAATAAAGAATTGTCTCTGTCATCACATCCATCAAGTACCTTTACAATCAATCATATATCTTCTTCCTGAGGCAGCTACAATGAAGTAATGATAATTCTCGCAAATTAATAATTACATATCAATGTATTTATATTAGAGTTAATTATGTGATTTATGTAATTTACCTATATGTTTTATTTCCTTATATTATTCTTCATTTCTGAATTTTAAGGGCGGATAATAATGATTTGATAATTAAAAGTATTATTACAAGATGCTTGACATACCTATCTGCCCCTCTGTCATCTGTTGGTATTCAAGAAATTGTGACGAATTGCGATATTGCAGAGTTGATAAAGGGTTTGCAACCATGGAGGTAAATATTATTTTATTAGTAATAAATTAAAATATTTACACAAACATTCATTCTAAAAATTGATTTTGATTTAACGTAGAAAACAAAATTCTGAATAGAGTCGAAGATAAATGTGATTGACTTGGCCCAAGTATTTTATTACATGTCATGTATTGGCTGTAATAAAGGAACTGAATATAAACAATGAAAGCTTCGTTTGTATATATTGCAAAAGTCAAGAGGTCTGCAAACCACGATATGTATCTTACAATTTTAATTTATAATTGATATCTAATTTAATGTAGAATTTAACACTATTCAAATTGAAAATAATATATTCAATGCATTTAAAGTGTTAAGGCATATGTTGAACTGGACGATAATACTGAAAAGCTATTAATTAACATAAGTTGTTCAGCAGTTGAGTTGATGGAACATGTTGGAGATGTGTCTTTTAAAATTTTTATTCAAAAATTGAGTTTGGTTATAATGAGTTAATTAAAAAAGAAATTAAGTTTTTATTAATTATGTAAAGCTATTCAAAATTTATTTTGTAGGAACATCGACCATATATTAAAAGCGTTGTGGAGAAATTATCAAAAAATATTTGAAAGATTCAAGTTTATGTAGATCTAGAGAAACTGAATGAGAAAAAATATAGGCATTTTAATGTCCTCTTTATTGAGGAATTGCAAGATGAAGAAAATACTGGATTGTCATCCTAAAATCAAAATTATTTCAAACAACTTTTATAAACTATGGGCAATGTTTATTTTTAGGACTATGTTATAGTTTCTATTAATGCTCTTCTTTTATAATATATTACAGCGTGTAATTATTTATAAATTACATAAACATTACATCTTTATTTAATTAATCAAAAACATTACGTCTTTATTAATAAAAAATTAGTTCTTAACAAAAAAAATTAAATATAAACTAAACAAACGCGCATTGCAGGTTACTTTTACCTAGTATATATATATATATATATATATATATATGTTTGCATTTAAGCTAGCTTCGTTAAATAGATTATTGTTTATATAACATTTGCACAGTTGGCGGTTGGGCAGGGATTCTTGCTGGTCTTTTCTTAGGGAGCTGCAATTCTAGTTGCAGTTAGCTTGGTGTTGTGGGCACTGTATTAAGTTGGTACTCGTGTATGTTAAGCCGTTTACAGTAGTATAAATTACGGCTGTATAACAACTTGTTTATAATTATAGAATAAAATAATATTATTTTAAATTTTATTATGATTTTTTAATTTGATTCGATGAGTTTAAATTTAATAAAAATATTATTGTTATATTTTGTGAAAAAATTTAAAAAAATTATAATAATAAGATAAAATGAGATAAAACATTTTCACTATCCTCCCCACGGGATAACGATAGAAGGGATAGATATGAGGTAGTAAGCTTATCATTATCCTTTCCCACGTACCTATGTTTACGTCACAAGGTAGTCACGCTATTACAACCTTTGTTATCATCGCCGGTATTAGTCTTGTCACCTAAGCATTAGGATTGGTTTGGTTATACAAATTCAAGTAATCTCATCTCATTTTGTCTTATATAATTATTACAAAATTTTTAAATTTTCATATAAAATATAATAAACAATTCAATATTTTCAAATTGTATAATAAAAATAATATTATAATAATATGTTATTCAATTTTCAATAAAATATCACATTTCATCTCATTTGAACTACGTAATCAAACAAGATCTTAATGTAGCTCAAAATTTTTCTCTTAGTGGAGATTTTTTACAATTTTTTAATATAATTCAGAACTGGATACAATTTTTTTTTTTTTTAAATAATCTAGGTAAAGAATCAGAGATTAAATACAGTAAGTTCCATATGTCTAAATTTGATAAATTGAAATTATAAAATTTGAATTTAAAAAAAAAATTGACAAAATTATCTTGTATGGAAAATTATAAATTAAATTGTTAGGGCCTATTTGGGATTGCATTAAAAAAATTTTAAAAAGTGATTAAATAAAACTCTTTAATGGAAAAATTATATTGTTTGGATATTATATATTAAAGTATTTTTTAATTTCTAATAAACTAAAAACTAAGTTTGAATAAAATATGTTTTCCCTCAAATTATATGCTTTTCTAAATAATCCTGAAGGTAATTCAAATTTTAAAAAATTATATACATACAATTTTCAAGATAATTACAATTTTTAAATTTTTAAAGATATAGCTATAATTTTTAAAAATTCAAATAATCTTCATTTCTACATCAGAAAGCATTTTTTTTAAATTTTTTTTCAAACAAATATAATATGTTTAAAAAATTTGTAAACATATAATTATCAACAATAAATAATTTTTTGATAATAAAATTTATTAATTAAATTATAAATTATAAAACCTGAAATTATAAGCTGTATTTCCTAACCCAAAGGAAAACATGCACGCAGTCCGGCTCTAAGAATATTAGGAAATTTCGCACAGAATTACCAAAAAAAAAAACTTTTCCATCCACACAGGAGGTGCCCGATAATTCATTCACGAGAAAAATATCAGCTTGACCAAAGTCAAACGTCGCTAGGCCAAACCTGCACGGAGACGAATTACGAATTAAAGCCACACTTTCGCTCCGGCTATGAGATATGATATTGTGCAACAAAGTGGTGTCGAATAACGTTTGCCCCAATCTTCAATTATGCACACGCTCGTGCTGATCTACCTTTCCTTGTTCCTTTTCTTATACTGCAACGCCGCTTCTACTACCGAAAACCCACAGGCGCCTTACGCCCCAACTGATCATCTTTACCTGGACTGTGGTTCATCCTCCAGCGAAACTTTCGATGGACGATTTTGGAAAGAAGATTCACAATTCTCTCCCAAATCATCCTTACCCTCCACCGCCACCGAACAAAGCCCTTCTGTTCCCTTCATCCCTTACATGACTGCTCGCATCTTTCACTCCGTCTCCACCTACTCCTTCTCCCTCTCACCTGGTCCAAAGTTCCTCCGCCTCTACTTCTACCCTGCTACATATGCGGGGCACGATAAAACCAACTCCTATTTCTCTGTCATGGCCAATGGTTTCACACTCTTAAACAATTTTAGTGCCTTTCTCACTGTTTCCGCACTGGGATGTGCAAAGCTCGTTAATGAATACATCGTCAACGTGCAAGCAAATCAGAGGCTCAACATAACTTTTATTCCATTGCCAAACTCTTACGCCTTCATTAACGGAATTGAAGTCGTTTCTATGCCCGACTACCTCTACACAGATCGAAGAGAAGAGGCCGTGACCTGCATTGATTGCAATGCTATCCTCGATAATTCCACTGCTCTTGAGACCGTTTACAGGTTAAACGTCGGTGGAAAAGAAGTCTCCGGTAAAGAAGATACTGGAATGTTCCGAGAATGGAAACAGGACGATAAATATGTTTTTGACGTCCCTGGGACGACGGCCTACAAAACCAGGTTTAAGATTGAATACACTGCGGAAACGCCAGCCTCCACGGCGCCGGAGATAGTTTACACTACCTTCCGTAAAATGGATAGAAATCCTGATTTCAACCTCAAGCACAATCTAACGTGGGTCTTCCCAGTCGATGTTGGATTTCTTTATCTTGTTAGGCTCCATTTCTGCGAGACTGAGCCGGAGGTTACGGAATCGTATCAGCTAGTGTTTACCATATACATCAATAATCAGACGGCGGAGGATGAAGCGGACGTGATGTACTGGAGTAATGGTAAGAGAAACATTCCCGTCTACAAAGACTACGTGGTACGGGTGCACAGTGAAAGACAAGGCAAGCAAGACTTATGGCTCGCGCTGCACCCTAACATGGGATCAAAACCAAAATATGCTGACGCATTTTTGAACGGTCTAGAAATATTCAAGTTGAACCAATCCAATGGTGGTCTCGCCGGGCAGAACCCTGACCGATTGCAGATGACACCTCCGCCGATTTCAACCGGAAACAGAGCATCGGTAAAGTCCAAAAGTAATCGGGCACTAATAATTGCAATCATTGGTGGTGCAGTTTCTGGCGTAGCTCTACTCGCCATTCTTGGTTTTTTGACTATGCGGCTGACTAAGAGAGCAACGGCCTTGGGCTCCGCCGGTGGTTATTCATGGTGGAGTCTACTTTGTTCCACTACGACCGAGTCAACCAAGACGGAAGGCTCATCTTTACCGTCAGATTTATGTCGCTGCTTTTCACTTTCTGAAATCAAAGCCGCCACAAACAATTTCGATGATGTTTTGATCATCGGGGTTGGAGGATTCGGAAACGTGTACAAGGGGCACGTTGATGATGGGACCACCCGAGTTGCAATCAAACGGCTGAAATCTGGCTCCAAACAGGGATGTCACGAGTTCGTGACCGAGATTGCGACGCTCTCCCAGCTACGACACCTCCATCTGGTGTCTTTGATTGGCTACTGCAACGATGATCACGAAATGATACTTGTTTATGATTACATGCCTCGTGGGACCCTCCGTGATCATCTCTACAACACTGATAATCCTCCTCTATCGTTGAAGCAACGGCTCGAGATCTGTATCGGTGCGGCACGAGGGTTGCAGTACCTCCACACCGGTGCAAAACACATGATCATTCATCGAGACGTGAAGACGACGAATATTCTTTTGGATGAGAAATGGGTGGCCAAGGTTTCTGATTTCGGCATCTGCAAAACCGGACCAACTAGTGTGTCCAGGACCCACATAAGCACGGAGGTCAAAGGTAGCTTCGGGTATTTGGACCCGGAATATATCAGACTTCAGAAGCTGACTGAAAAGTCCGACGTATACTCGTTCGGCGTAGTGTTGTGTGAAGTACTCTCTGCAAGGCCACCGTTTTTTCGTGCCGCCGAGAAGAACAAAGTGATCCTTGTGGAGTGGGTCCGAGAATGCTATAACGGCGACATGCTTGATCAGATTATTGATCCTTTTCTGAAGGGAGAGATCACACCCGAGTGTTTGAAGAGGTTTGTGGATCTCGCAGTGAGTTGTTTACTAGATGACGGAAGCGAACGACCTTCTATGAACGACGTAGTGGGGAGTCTTAAGTTTGCATTACAACTGCAGGAGAGCGGCAATGATATCGGCCGTGGTGGGGACACAAAGGGACCCCTCGTTCAAAAGTTCGGGATAAGTGATAGCGATGACATGCTTACTTCTTCTAGCGAATGTTTATTCAATGCAGTGATCATCAGCAATCTGAACATTACAAGCAGTACTGGAGACGACAGTTTTTTCTACTAAGGAGTCCAGTACTTGCTTCATGTCCGGGAGTACTACTCATGTGTTCTCGGAGCTTATGGATGGGAATGCGCGATAAAGGAATAATCGTTGAAATTCCTAGCAATCCTAAGAAAAGTAATTGAGCTCGAGGCCAGATCACATGGGAAAGGTCCACGTGTGTATGTCATTTCTACGTGGAATGGTGTAATTCTATTTCTTTTACGAGTTTTATTTTCGGCGGTATATCTTGGACCGGAGTTCCTGTACTTGCTTCATTGCTTGTTTCATTGTTATCATTCGGAGTCCAAATTTAGTAAGAATTTAGATGTGAACAATGATCATGAGTGTGAGTAGGTCTAGACTTCCCTCGTGTGGTGTAACGCCCCGTATCTAGATAGGTAAGAGAATTACTTCTTGTCCCTTATATTTTGTCTCCCAACACATCTAAAATTTCTGGAGATTTCATAAACAACAAACAATCTCATATTTTTTAAATAGACACAATATAAATTCCACAAAATCATCACTACAATAATAACATAAACCAAAGGGTCCACAATCTCCCAATAGTCTCAACATAATAAACTAATAAATCTTTAAGTCCTACTAAACCAAATACATAAATATATCTAAAAGACATTAGAATTTCTTCTTTTAACAGTAGTACCCTAAGGTACTCAACACCCTCTCCTCAGCTTAGTCATGCTTGCATTTCCGATTCCTGGTCCTCAGTTGGACCCTCCACATCATCTGAAAAATATTTTGAAAATAAAGATGTGAGTTATCAACAACTTAATAAGCAAAACACATATATTAGTGTGCACAACATGAGATTTTTCAGAGAGTTCAAAATGCAAAATACAAAAACATTTCATTTTTATATGCAAATTTCAAAACATATAAACAACATATCAAAGCGGCATTTCAATCTTTTTCATATTTCAAAAACCAACGGTTCATATTAAGAAAAACACTTTGACATAACATAACTAAATTCCTTCTTCTTATCATATCGTATCGTATCGTATCGTATCATGTTTAACCCCTGTTGTAGGGTTTTGCTATCCCCGATGGCCAAACCATGAAGTATCATATTGTGAAACTTTTCCTTATTCATTTTCGGAGTCCTGAGTGTGTACACAAAAATGAACACATAAAAGACTATTTTGTTTCTAAAGTGGGTGCACTCATATCATATCATATCATATCATGGTGGTACCAACCATATCACGTGAACCAATATCATCATATTAGAACCAGAATCAGAATCACAATAGAAACAGATAAGTCATGCCAAAGGTTTTTCAGATGCATATCATATCAAATCACGTGCTGAACATATTCATATCATTTCATATGATCAAAAACAAATACAAAACATTTTCATATCATATGTATAAAAATTCTGAGATTTCATATTCGCTCTTTTGCACATTTCAGAAACATGTCAAAAATTACTCATGTCTATACTTTTCATGTCAAAAAGCGTTTTTCCTCTTTCATACATATTTCATGAGTGAATGCAGAACACATAATTGAGGTTATTTTTTCACATTTTCATTTAAAAACATAACGTGCATATTTTACAAACCAACCTCAATTCATTTTTCATTTTTTTTCAAATCTAGCATAGGAACCTCGCTTACCTCACTTGTAGTGTATTCTCTAAATTCTGGAACTATACTCTAGTCGTGTCACAATAACCTATATCATAATATTTGTGCACATGTTAATAAATACTCAGACTAGTACTTAGCTTAGCAAACAAAAATTTCCACCTTCATAAGAGTATAATAGAACAAGCTCTTATCTAGTCGAGAACTTAAATTAACCCACAACACCATTTTTGCCACTCTCCACATGTTACTTGTAACCTAACAGCAACATAACAAATTCAAAACAGTTTATCATCAACTCTTATAGACGACATATAACACAACAATAACCAAAGCAATCACCCCTCAAACCCGAGTATCTATTTAATGTATTTCACGTCCCATACCCTTAATTCAACAACAAGGCCAATCCAACACAACAAGCTCACACACCACATTCCAGGCAAACCCCACATCAACCATCCCAGCCAACTCCGTATCCAACTCAATCTACAACAACCATTGTTACTCTATCAATGTACGTTCAAACCCGACAACGGCCAAATTAAAAAAAAAAATCCAAATAGTCCCAAACAGTTCAAACAAGTCATACCCATCAATCCAATCTGCCACTTATCATTCCACAATCCAACATCTCAACCGACCAGTCACTAACTAACTAAAACAGCCAACAATTTCACCCGACCAACAACATACAAGAATACAACACCATTCATAAGTCCTACAATTCAAACATAACCCAATAAAAATTCCAACAACTTTTAACCATTTTATCATACGCATAACTAAAATATTGAGTGAGGACTTTGCACTTAGGACTGAGATCGCGCTATACCACCTACGACCACAAGTCTCAATTTTGGATCAAGTACTAGAATTAAAAAGAAGTTTCAAAAATTTAAAAAAAAAATTATAATTATACTAAAACTCTTGGGGAAAACATGTGCCCAAAGGTGAAAACAGAGTGAAAATCTGAAATTCTATGGGTGAGGGCATGGTGTACAAGCAAAGGGTTAAAGTGCATAGGGATTACCTTCGTGTAGGGGAAAAATCAGCAACGGCTTCACAGCGATGGGTTGCATGACGGGTGGAGCCAAGTTGAGAAAAATAAACCTGCAACCCAGAGGATTCGTGAAGAGAATGGGACTCGGAGAGAGAGAGAGAGAGAGAGAGAGAGAGAGAGAGAGAGAGAGAGAGAGAGAGAGAGAGAGAGATCAGAAAACCTTACAACGTGAGGCATCTACAACAGTGCTGATGGTGGCAACACTGCACGACGGAAGGAATGAGATAGCAGCCCAAAAATCACGGCAAAGATCGCAGGAGAGCGAGAGAGAGGAAGTGAGAGGGACTATTGTTGAGAGAAAGCTGTATGTGAGAAAAGAAAATGAACAAAACTGTGAAATGGTGGGAAGATGGGATACGGGCATGAGAGAATTTCAAGATAGAAGAAATTGAAGAGAGGGAGAGAGAGCAAAACCATCAAGGGTGGGGAGAAACAAAAGGGAAGAAGAAAAACTAAAGCAAAAGGGGGAAAAATAACCTTACCTAACCAACGTCGTATCCTCCAGAGGGCTGAGTTCCATTTGTTTGGGCCACGGACTAGGCTTTACATCCTCCCCTTATAAAAATCTCATCCTCAGAATTTGCTACAAGTTATTAAAACTCCCATCGAAATGTCATGGGTGCTTATCTCGCATCTCTTCCTTAAGTTCCCATGAAGCTTCGTTAGTAGCGTTATTATTCCACAACACTTTAACCAAAAGAATAGTTTGAGTCCGTAACACCTGTTCTTTCTTTTCTAAAATCGGTACTGGTTCTTCCGCATAAGTCATATCTTCCTGAATCTAAAGTGGCTCATAGTCAATAATGTGGATAGGGTCGGGTATATACTTCCTCAACATGGAAACATAAAATACATTATAAACTCTCGCAAGTGCCAGTAGAAGTGCTATTCTATATGCCAATGGTCCAATCCAATCAAGAGTCTCAAAGGGCCTAATATATCTAGGACTCAGCTTGTCCTTCCTTCCAAATCTCATAACTCCTTTCATTGGTGCTATCCTTAAAAATATTTCATTTCCAACCTCAAACTCTTATAAGTAGCGACCATTATCAGCATAACTCTTTTGTTGACTCTAATGGGTTGGACTTTACATGTGGAGTCTCTAAAAGCTTGGAACATAACTTGTCATGCTCTAACTACATCCAAGTTACTATAATTAAGGCTTTAAAATGAAATAAAAATGGCTTCTGTTGGGTATAAGGCCTGGTCTAAGATGACGGAAGCCAATAAACACATGTCATGGTAGACAAGCAGTCAAGCGCCACATGCAGGGAATAAGGAAGCTAGATGGCGAGGAATGGGAAGCTCTATGGGTGAGAAGTGGGGCAAAATAGTAGTAGGTGTGCATCACGCAACAGAGCTCCAACAGCCATAAGCGCCGCTCCATTCGATTGCTGGGTCTCAAGTCTTCAAGATTTGACCATCTGTGCTCCTCTACAGCTAGGGCCATGCCTATAAAGCTCTTCATATCTCTCATATGCATGTGATGCTATGATCGAGCCGATCTTCCATTCCTACCTATCTTACTGCTTTTCTTAAAACTCATTGATGTATTACTCCCTCCATTATCCAAGTCTATAGAATAGGAGCCGATAACCTTCTTCAACTGTAACAATATATCCAGAACTGGTGCAACCTCATCTATAGCACTCATTCACGTCTAAAATGAAAACTTTTAGTAGACCTCTTATAAGACTGCCAACCAAAAACACTTTTGTTGTAATGCCCCAATGGAACAATTGCTAGAACCATTAACTATGCAGGGGCATCCATGTAATTTAAATTTCTATGGGTTTAACCATAAATGTGTATTAACCAGCAAAGTGGGTGAGAGGGGCTTACGGCAGAGTAACCATGTGACGTGGGTCGTGGGTTTGTCGATCGACTTTTGGCTTGGGTGAGCGACGATGGCTGTCCAAGGCGGTAGAACATAAAAATGAGAGAGAGAGAGAGAGAGAGAGAGAGAGAGAGAAAGATGCTTACGTATGGTGGGGTGTGTGTTAACTGAAAGGGAAAACGACGTGGGGATGAGAATGACCGAGCTATGGGGGTTAACTGATGCAGAACCGGTGATGGGTGGTGGCTGGCTGAGGTCGACGGTGGAGCATGGAGATGAACAAGAAAGTGTTACACCCAGTGAGAGGCATGGTTTGTGATGATGCAGTTTGGGCATGTTAACCACTATGCTGCAATCACAGTAGACATGAAGAAGGAATCTGCCATCCAAGATCAAGCTGGCAAATAAGGAATCATTGATGTAATCAAGGACTACACTAATTGTGATATGATCCAGATTTGAAGGAGAAAATCATGCATTTTCTATTCTTGCTTTTTTTATTCTTTTGATATTGTAATCTTGTCATTTAAACTTGTAATCTTGTATTTACATATTTAGACTTTACATTACAATGTGTATATCATCAATAGACATGTACAACTGAGACAAATACAATTTTCATTTTCCCATTCTTCGATGTGTTCTTTTTACTGTATGTTTACTGTTTTTACATGCTATCCAGAGCCATAATGTCTAACATCGAAGTTCATCATGTCAAATACATCATATGTTGCTTCCTTTCTCATTCCAAACCTCACTCAACTCATCTCCATTAAACTAGATAGCAATTATCTGTTATGGGTTTCACAATTCCTATCAGTGTTAAGAACCCATGATCTTGTAGGAATTATAGATGGATCTGAGCCATGTCTTACCAAATTCCTTCCTTCTCAAGATGAATCTACACCCACTTTGAGTCTAGATTATGCTCTCAAGAATAAGAAGGATTAGTACCTTCTGTGTGAGACCCAGCCCATTGCCAGGCCCAAGCCCGTGGAAAATGCTTCCAGAATTCACGTCGCATGGGTTCACGCTAGAATGCCACCCTCAGACAGATGGACAGTCAGAAAGAACTATTCAAATCTTGGAAGACATGTTGAGGGCATGTGTGATGGATTTTAAGGGAACTTGGATGCGACATTTACCATTGGTCGAGTTTCCTTATAATAATAGTTTCCAGGCTAGCATCGGAATGGCACCCTACTAGGTTTTGTATGACAGAAGGTGTAGATCTCCATTGTATTGGGATAAAGTAGGTGAAAGGAAACTTTTGGGACCAGAGATTATTCAGTAGACCACAGAGAAGATAGATATCATTCGAGCTAGAATGCAAGCAGCTCAAAGCTGGCAAAAGAGTTATGCAGATAAACGTCGCCACCAATTAGAGTTTGAGGTTAGAGATAAAGTATTTTTTAGAATATCATCGATGAAAGGAGTTATGAGATTTGGAAAGAATGGAAAGTTGAGCCCAATATATGTTGGGCCATTTGAGATTCTTGACTGGATTGGACCAGTGGCTTATACAGTAGCACTTCCACCGGCACTTACTGGAGTGCATAATGTATTTCATATTTCCATGTTGAGGAAATATATTCCAGACTCGATGCACATTATTGACTATGAATGTAAAACCCAAGCCCAGGCAAGTTCTCGCCAAAGGAGCATTACGGCGTCGTTTTCAGGTAAGGCTTTAATCCTTCATTTTCCTTTCTTTTTATTTTCCTCTGACGGTTTTTTCCACTCTCCCTATTTGATTTTCAATTTTTGCTTCTTCCGAATCTCACTCCCACTTTTTCATCAACATCTCAACCGCATCTCTATTTTCTTCACTCTCATCAGACTCTCTCCCTCTCCCCCACATCAGTTTCTCACCCTCACCCCAAAGCCCACGGACCCAGACCTTAAGGCAACTCCACTGCCACAAACCGCCAAGCACTGAAGCCCAACCTCCTACCAACCAGCCGCCTCCCAACACCTCACTAGACCACCACTGGAAGCCACCAGTCGTGCCTAGCTACAGCAAGATGGGACAGCCCCCACGGCCCAGCCCCTCCGTGTCCTCAAATGAAAACCAACCCACGGCATGCTCCTCCACTCCAACAACCCCATTTCCGTCGGCAGAGCACCAGCCATGCTGCGACACCGTGAGCCACTGCCCAGCCCCTTGAGAAAACTGCTACCACCTTGTCCCCTGCCATAAATGGCAACACCGCCCCCATCTGGCAGCACAACAACTCCGAATGGAAGCCATCGTGCCGAGATCACCCTGCATGACAAAACCGCAAGCCCACAGCCTAAACCTCAGCCCTTCACCACCACGTTGTCACCGTGAGACTCCCCTATAGACTACTAACCACCACAGTTAACACCACCGTGAGCCGCATTCCTTTTGGTAAACACCCAAAGAAAACCACCCCTATTGTCCATACTCAAAATCAGAGTAACAAACATGGACGTGATACTCCACTCGACAACCACGCAGCCAACCTCCACCGCAGACCTCAGCTCAGCCACCAGTGAGCCCCTCGTTGCCTCCCTCTCAATGAGTTTCCTCTCTCCCCACGCTATGTTCTCTCCTTCTCTCTCGGAGTCTCTCTCTCTCTCTCTCTCTCTCTCTCTCTCTCTCTCTCTCTCAATGTGTAGACGCCCAGCCGCCGGAGCTTGCACCTCAGCTACCCAATCCCGTCGCGACTCCATCTCTCCCTTTGAGCTTAGAGCTGTCATGGTTATGTTTTGTATTTTCATAAGTTTATTTTTGTAATGTACTCACCAAAGCATCCATGCAGTATATGCATTTTTTCCAAAATACCCCTAGTTATACGTTGGGCTTGGTTTTTAATTTACTACGTGAAGGCTTGGTTTTAAGTATAAAATATTATTACAGAAGATAATTAGGGTTTATAAGTATAATACTTTTATTATATTATATAGTATTAAATTTTATAGTCTGATTTCAATAGTAAATAAGTTAGAATTTAATATCTTAATTGAAGATATTATGTGGATATTGAGAAATTTGTATTTTTGGGGTTATGAGAATTTTTAGGTCATGAGGTATTAAAATAGGTATTCTAAGTGTAATTACGAAGTAACTGTTCAAATTGGAGATTTATTCAAGTTACATGAATTTTCTATAGGTGGCGATTGATATTCGTTTGGCACTATTGTGAAGATTTTCTGAAAAGCTAAAAAGTCCAGGTAAGCATGGTTCATATACTAGTTTTGCATAAAAAAAATGAAATGAGGTTGACTTTGAAAATAAGCATGTTTGTTTTTTAAAAGAAATTTGAAAACGACCTCAGATGTTTATTCTGCATATGCATAAATTCTATATAAGAGAAAATATTTTTTGTCATGACTGGTATAGACATGAGCTGATTTTGTGCATTATGTTTCTGAACTATGCAAAAAGAGCGAATATGAAAATCTAAAAGTTTTTGCTATGAATAAATGAAGATGTTTTGTATTCTATTTATTTCGAACATGTGAAATGATCTGAAGTGATTCAGTATTTTGTTTGGTATGATGTGTCATCTGAAAACCTTGGCATGAAGTTCTGATTTTGTATCTGAATGCGATCTGGTTCCGATGATGTTCCGTTCTATTCTGTTATGGCCTAGGCACGGGTATAATGGTGGTTTATAACCCTACCACGGGGGTGAAATATGGTATACGGCCCAGCCACAGGTATAATGGTGGTTTATAACCCTACTTCGAGGGTGAAACATGGTATACAGTCTAGCCACAGGAATAATGGTAGTTTATAACCCTACCACGAGAGTGAAACATGGTATACGACCCAGCCACGGGTATAATGGTTGTTTATAACCCTACCACGGGAGTTAAACATGGTATACGGCCTAGCTATGGGTATAATGGTAGTTTATAACCCTACCACGGGGGTTAAACATGGTATTTGTCCTGATGTGATGCTATGAGATGATATGAATATAATGTTTCAGTTTGGATATGCCAAATGAATTTTGAATAAGAATGTTTTCTGAAAATTTCACTTTGATATTTTGTACCAAGTCTTGTTTATGCATTCTGAAAGTAAATATGTTGTTTCTACATTCTGAACGTAAATGTTTTGGTCCGCATACTGAACTTTATAAATGCTCATGTTTACATGCTAATATATGATTTATGCTTACTAAGCTGTTGAAAACTCACTCCTTATCTCCACAATATTTTTCAGATATTTTGATGGTTCAGCTGGGGATCAAGATTATGAGGTATTAGGTGGGATGATTTTAAGTACAGTGGATTAAGCATAGAAAGTTTTTATGAGTACTGGCTTTTTTTTAATTAAGAAATTTTATTGTGCTATGATGACTTGGCATTTTGGAAATTTGGTTATATTGAAGAAATTAGTTTGAATCGAAATTTCTATATGATATTGAGAATTTTGGAGTCTATTTTTATATTTTTGTAATGTGAGTTTAAGTGTTAGGAAATAACTCTCTGACCCGTGCGGGACCGGGGCGTTACAATGAACCACTTCAGATTCAGGAGGATATGACTTATGCAGAAGAACCAATTCGGATTTTGGAAAAGAAAGAACAAGTGTTACAGACTCGAACTATCCCTTTGGTTAAAGTGTTGTGGAAGAATCATGTCACTAATGAAGCATCTTGGGAGTTGGAGGAAGAAATGCAAGATAAGTACCCACAACTTTTTGATGGGAGTTTTGACAATTTATAACAAATTCCGAGGATGGAATTTTTGTAAGGGGGAGGATGTGAGACCCAGCCTGCTGCCAGGCCCAGGCCCGTGGAAAACGCTTCTAGAATTCACACCACACTGGTTCACGCCATCTTTCCATTTTCATGCACGTCCATCCTTCCCTTTTATCTAGGTTTGATTTGTTTCCTACTTATAGTCTATATATATGTTAAGCTTTTCTCAACCCTAGATGCGTTGCCGCTATTTTCTCTTCATGCCTTAGCCATCCAAACTATTCGGACATCCACTCTCCACTGTGAACCTCTGGCCAGACCTCTCCACCGTGCCCAGCCACAGGAAGTTGCCGCCCAACACCCTGTAGCCTCTGTTGCAAGCCTCGAAATCCCCTGTTTTAGTGTCCAAAACAGAGCAGCATTCAAGTCACTGGAATCACCCTCCACCGAGAACTCCACCACGCTGTGACCCCACAGAAACTGCCAGGGAGGACTTCCCATCACCCATGTCCGCTGCACGCCACCTCAAGTCCCCCGATAAGCTCACGCCATTTCTGGTTGGTTGTTCTTCTCTCTCGGTCTCTCTCCCTCACTCTTTCACCGTGTGTCTCTCTCGCTCTCGCCGCCCAGCGTAGGTAGCCTCGCCGTCGTACGCCCTCCTCTACACTCCAGTCGTGTCACCATAGTTCCTCCAGCCAGCCTGTCACGCCTTGCCCCTCCACGCATACTCTAGATTTAGTTGTATGTCCTCGCTGCTGCACTTCATTTCTCTCATTTTTCATGTTGTTGACTTAAAGAGTTGTGTATATATATATATATATATATATATATATATATATATATGGGTAAGTCTGTAACCTAATAGAATAGGAGTTATTATTGTTAGGCCCTTTGATCACGTTTTCATATGATGAAGAATTTCAAAAGCTATTGCATAGTCGATCTAATAAATAAATAAAATTGCATTATTACCTTTGAGTTACATGTTGCATTATTGTGTTTTAAACCTATTCTAAGTTTTCCATGTTTACAGAAATGATTTTGATAAGTTAAATTTATTTGAAGTAAAGCTTCTTTCAAAAGTAAGTGATAACGTTGTAATTTTATTATGACCTAGTTTGTTAAATAGTCTTTATGTATTACTTAAAAAGAAATTTGGTATAATTATGTTATGTAATATTAAATCTGATAGTTTGATTTTCAATACTAAATAAGTTAGAGTTTAATACTTTAGTCAAAGATTTAGTTGGAATTTGAGAGGTATTAACATTTTAGGATTTCGTGAATTTAGGTTTTTGAGGAATTTAAAGTAAGTTATTTTAGCATCTTAGGCTTAAATGTTGGAATACATGTTCGATTGGGAAATTATAAAATTTACATGATTGTGTTTTAAGTGAAGATTAATATTTGTTCAGCATTTTTTAGGAAGTTTTTGAAAGGCTAAGAAGTCCAAGTAAGCAGTGTTCCTATGCTAGATTTGCATAAAAATAAATTAATTAAAGTTGGTTTGTAAAAATGTGCATGTTATTTTGAAAAGAAAATGTGAAAAACAACATCAGTATATGTTTTACATTCATTCATGAAATATGTATGAAAGATTAAAGAAATGTTTTTGACATGAAAAGTGTAGACATGAGCAATATTTGATATATTTCTTAAATGTGCATAAGAGCGAATATGAAAATTGAGATTTTTATACATACAATAGGAAATATTTTGGAACTATTATTGATCATCGGCAAATGATATGAATGTGTTCAGCACGTGGTTTGATATGATATGGGTATGAAAACCTTTGGCATACTTATCTGTTTTGATTCTGATTCTGAATATGGTTCCGATATGATGATATTGGTTCACGTGATATGGTTGGTACCAATTTGATATGATATGATATGAGTGCACCCACTTTGGAAACAAAGTGGTATTTTATGTGTTCTTTCCTGTGTGCACACTCGGGGCTCCGAGATTGAAAAATGAAAAGTTTCACAATATGATACTGTCTGGTTTGGCCACCGGGGATAGCACAACCTTATCACGAGAATTAAACATGGTATATATATGACACAATATGATACGATATGATACTATAAGATGATGATGTTCAGGTCTGTTATGGCAAAGCATTTTTGAATATGCAAATGGTCTTTGAATATGAAAAGTGTCTTTATATATGAACAATTGGTTTTTGAGTATGAAAAGATTGAAAAGTCGCTCCCATTTTCTGAAAACACATTTTTGAGATCTGCATATAAAAATAAAATATTTTGTTTCTGCATACTAAACTTTCTGAAAAGGCTCATATTTACATACTAGTATATATTCTCTGCTTACTGAGTTGTGGATAACTCACCTCATATCTTCATTATTTTTCAAATGGCGTTGATAACCCAGCTGGGAGTCAGGAATAGAAATTGGAGCTTGACTAGATATGGATAGAAGATCAAGCACCTAAAGGTATCATTGTTAGTAGAAGGATTTAACTCGAGTATTTGAAGTACTTTATGTTGGTTAGACCTATTGAGACTTCAAGATGTATCGTTTTATTTCGTTGAGATTATTGGGAGATTGTGGACCCCCTTTTTGGTTTATGTTATTTTGTAATGATGACTTATGGAGTTTGTAATATAGTTATTTGGAAAATATGATATTGTATACTATTTATGAAGTCTTTGGAGTTTTTAGATGCTCGGGGAGACAGGTTTGTAAGTGACAGGTTGTAATTCTCCGACCCTTCAAGGTACGGGGTGTTACATTCTGAGTTGGATTAATGCAACTCTAACTGAGAGTGTTCTTTCTACTGTTTTTTGTCTCAACACCTTATGCCAAGTATGGCTTTCCTTGGCATCTCGATTTGCCTCTCACTCAAGGTCTCAAGTTACTCATCTAAAGAGGCAACTTCAAACACTAAAATAGGACTCAAAGTCCTACACTCAATATCTTTAATCAACTTGCAGTAGTTGGCAAGCCTATGGATGATGAAGATCTTATTTTCTTCATCATCAAGCTTACATCCATCCTATACTCCTTTTGTTACTTCCTTTACTTTTGCCACTCGTCCCAGTCCAATGACCTTTGATGATTTTCAAGCAAAATTACAACTATGAAATTCTAGCTACTTGAATCTCAGCAAAAAGCTATTCATCCTGAAATTGGTACTTTTGCTCTCTTTAGCAACAAAGACAACAAGAACTTCAATAATCAAAAGTTCAGACAAAATACCTTCTCCAAAACTTTCACTCATAAGAATCCAAATCAACAGCCTTCAAAAAACACCCATAGTCAAGCTCCTATAGTCAAATATGGATCCATCTTTCAAAACAATAATCGTACACCTTGTCAAATATGTTGCAAAACTAACCATCAAGCGCTTGATTGTTTTCACATGATGGATTACTCTTTTCAAAGGCATCATCCTCCTCACCAACTAGCTGCTATGGTTGCTCAAACTAATGCTCAAATTGAGAAAACTGACTATTGGTTTGCATATAGTGGAGCAAACCAGCATATCACTGCCTCAATTGAATATCTAACCCTACAGCATCCATTTCAAGGCAATGACTCTGTAGCTGTAGGCAATGGCTTTAATCTTAACATTGCAAACACTGGATCAACTACCTTTCAACCCAATGGTTCATCTTTTCACTTGCAAAACATATTACACTGTCCAAAAGCCTCTGCAAATCTTATTTCAATTCAAAAATTCTGCACTGATAATTCTTGCTATTTTTTACTCACCTCTGATAATTTTTTTTGTTAAGGACATCACCACAAGGAAGATACTACTGCAAGGAAGGAGTGAGAATGAACTTTAACCAATTCAACTAGGAAGAATCTCCAAAAATAAGACTAGTCAAGTCATTGGTCTACTTGGCATCAAGACATCCAACTCAGTTTGGCATCTTAGATTAGACCACCCTCATCTTTCTAAGTACTGCAATATTTTAATCTTCCAGTTACATATTCTATTAATAAAATTCATTTTTGCTTTTCATGTCAACTTGCAAAACACAAACAATTACCATTTCATAACTCCATTCGACAAAGCAATGCTCCCCTTCATTTAATACATTCTGATGTGTGGACATCTCCCATTCCATCACATAGTGGTTGTAAGTATTATGTCATCTTAGTATATGACTATTCTCGGTTCACATGGTTTTTTCCAATCAAGCAAAAGTCTTATGTCTATACATGCTTTGTCAAATTCAAGTGTCTAGTAGAAAATATGTTATCCTCTAAGATCAAAGTCTTACGAACAAATTAGGGGGGGGGGGGGGGGGAATACATTTCTAATCAGTTTAAGTCATTCCTTGAAAATCATGTGATTCTACATAGACTTTCTTGCCCACATACTACCCAAGAAATGGGGTGGCTGAGTGCAATCATAGACATATTGTGGAAACAGGTTTAGCTCTCTTAGCTCTATTCATAAGCCTCACACAACGCTCTTTTTGTTATTTTTTTAAATTTTTTCTCTTACCAAATATGTGGTATATGGATGATGAGTAGAAGAATTCAACTCTTTTAAGAATAATAAAACCAAAAACAATTAAAACTAATTAAAAAATAAAAAATAAAAGAAAATGTGGTATGTAGTATGTGGGGCTTATGAATAGCAAAGCTCTAAATTAAATTATTAAATTTTAGACAGACGATAAAACAATCAAATTAGTAATGACACTCTTTTATATATGAGTTGTGAGATCAGCTTTATCTTTGATAATCAACTTTACACAAACATTAATCTTATGTTTTCCGTTTTAGTCTTGACATAAACAACTCGTGATCAATTTATGAGGAAAAAAAAAAGACAGAGAGCAAATTGCATCCAAACTTTGAGATAAATATAACTTGTTACCATAATTATACTCATGCTTCACCCTACGACCAAATTACACAAAGATTGGTAACTTTGCCCTTACACAAGTTATCGCCTACCATCCTCATTCCTTCTATGCGTCATTATTGTTGACTTCATGGCGTTTATTAACGTTACCTAGGCTTTTATCTCGAAAACTTATTTGTACAAAGTTATTTTACAATTTTAATATAAAATGTTGTTTTTTATTGTAAATTAAATAATTGTTTATTTTTATTTGAGAAATAATATATGCAATCATGAAAAATGCTACACACTATACCATCATCCCACTATATAAAATGTGACATATTTATCGCCATTAGATGATCCTTTATTGGATGATTCTTTATCATCCAATGATGATAAATGTGTCATATCTTACATAGTATGATGAATGTGAGAGGGTAGTCTAGTGTATAGCATTACTCTTGCCATCATAGAGTCACTAAGCAAAATTTTGATTTTGGGACGCTTGTTTTTAGACGAAATAAAGATCGTCCCAAAAAATGAGTTTTAGGGACAAAATTCAAATTCCCCCCTAAAAACCAATAGAAGTTGCCCACCGTTTGAACACTCCAGGTTTGTTTAAATGAGATATGTAAGGACAGGAAATTTCTTCCCAAATAAAATTTTTATTCGAACGTTGACTAAACCATCCGATCATAAATGAAATAAACTTTCGAATCGATATTGTTCGAACAATTTATTTAATTGTTTGAACTCCAAGGAGTTAGTTTGAACATGGATAGTTATCATTCAATTAGTATTAAGATATGTTCGAACGCACAAATATAGTGAGTGCAGATATCTCCGCACATGTGGCAAAATTGATTCATGTAATGTGTACGAAGATCTGAAGTGCGCAATCTCTTCACGAATAGCAGTGTGTGATGCCTCTCGTGTAGATGTCTCACTCGATATGCCATGATCTCTCAGGTGTGCATCACCCTGAGTCTCAACTGACTCTGTAGTGGGAGCACGACAACGAAATCTTGAGTGTCATGTGCTGTGTGACAAGGTTGATGAGTTTATCAATCCAATTGGCTTCCGAACATGCATAGTAAAATCTTGTAGGACCCCGACCACTAACAGTAATCATGTGATCAGGACCCTAAATGGAAATATATATGCCTTAACGTAGTAAGCCTCTGATCGAATCCTAGCAAAAATATAACTTACTAGGTCAATAGGCACATCAAAAGCGACGCGTATCATAAACCATATCCGATCCATACCAACATCAGTCTTGCGCAACTGAGGATCAATGTTGTTGACAACGATTATGTTCATAATCTTGAAGAAACCTGATAAATCGACCTATTTGATGCTCTTGGTCCCATCATAGTAAGTAGCATCTGAACCCACAACTGACTGCCGAACCTCATGATCAGCGAGACCATCGAGTCCATCTACATCAATACCCTCGTCCTCAGCCTTCTCCCCATCACCCGCAATTGTAGACTCCCTGGGCACCATGTTCGGATATGCAGTGGGTAGTTGAGGGATACCAATAAGATCGACAACTACGTCCACTAAAAATTTAACTGATGTGCCCCAAACCAAGATCGTGTATGCCTCATGATCTCGGCTAGCACCACCAAGCTGTTGATAAAACTCAAGTAAGATGTCGATGTAGACAATGATGTCCCTTCCTTCGTCCTTCTAGTCAATGATTGGTGTCCAACAACCCTCGAAGAAGAGAACTGCCAAGGAACGACCCTCCTAGAGAAGATCCTAAAAGTCTAAGATCTTCTCCTGACACTCCAGTAAAACAATCCTTTCTCGGACTTCTTCTCTAGAAGGTTACCCTGACCTGCCATATTTCATTCCCTTATAAGTCGTTATGAACCTAAAATGGTAAAAATAAAACTAAGAAGAGTGGTTATAAAAAAAATAATACATATTGCACGAAAATAATTATATCATGACAAAAACAATATGGAATGCACAATATTGCCATTATAATACAATTACAATATGTCTTGTGTATACACCTTTCGATCAAATCATAATAACATTCGATCGAATATTTTAATAATAACCTTACGTTCAAACCAACAACATATGCTCAAATGATTACAAAACTGTTTGAGGTGTCTAGTTTGTCATTCGAAAGCGTTCAAGTGGTTACTGGATCTAACTCAACAATTGATGAGTCAACTTAGTGCCCATTAAAACGAAAGTAATCGGTGGATTCCTTTGATTATTGCATAAATAACAACCAAACATGGCCAAGATGAGCATATAGGCATCCCGACCATGTTTTTTCCAGCCACCTATGGTGTCCCATTGGCCATGAATATATTAAAAATTTAATCCATTATTTCGTAGTTGTACATACACCAAACGATAATGAAATCATACTAAGCAACAAGAAGTAGCGTACCTTTGAACAGGAGTGGATGTTGGTGGTGGCGGTGACAATGACAGCGGCGTTGGGGCTATAGTGCTTATAAATGGCAAAGAGAATAATATTATGGTTCAAACGATGTGATATCCCCAACCCTAGTAGGGTGTTTTACGTGTAAATCCGTTCGAACAGTTTTTAAAAGACATTCGAATATAATTCCATGGGATTCATCCCATACAAATGCCTTGTATACATGTTCAAACTACATATATCATTCAAACACAAACACAATGTGTGGAAAAAAATAGTTCAAACGATAGAAATAGGTCGAACACTTTATTTCTATACACGTTTATCATTTGAACGATAACGCATTGTATTGAATAGACCCAAGTAGCTTTCGAACACTAAATTATGTATGATATTTTACAAACAAATATTAATACTATATATATTATATTATATAAATTATATAATATTAGTACTATATAATATAGTACTAATGTTATATATAGCTGGTATACTATTGTAGTCTATATATTATATAGAGTATATTATAGTCTATATAATATAGTACTATGTTATACTATAGTGTATATATATATATATACCATATAAATAATATAGTATTATATAAATAATATAGTATTATGTAGTATTCTATACATTATATAGAGTATACTATAGTATATATACTTACTTATATGTAGTTATTTATACTATAGTATGTGTGTATATATATACATACCATATACTATAGATAGTATATATGAACTTATGTTCTTTTGACTATGAGTTCATAGCATAAAGTCCTTCAAGATGTCAAAAGCCTTATAAAAAAACATTGTTTAGTAATGTTTAATTGATTTCTCAAATTATTTAATGTGTATGCAAAATATAGAATATGCAAATGATTTGTTCATGTATATATTTTTTCACTAATGATTTCGAACTAAATTATGGCATGTGAGAGTAGCGTAAAATTGTTGATGAGTTTAAGTGTAATACATTCTGCAAATATAAGACGAGATGTCATAAGTATTTCAATAAGTTCAAGAATAAGGACAAGGCACGCCAACATCCTTTTTAGGATGTTTGACCTTTTGATTTGGACAAATTTTGTGACATGTTTAATGATCCTACATATAAGGTAAATGACTTGTTTTATGTGTCATATTTTTTAATTTTCTCTTGCTAATATTTATAACTTCTATGCAGGAGCGAAATTCTAAAAAAAAAAAGAAAAGATCAAACTTAAAATTCATCATCATGCAGGCTCAAGATCATTCCATCACCTCTCTAAGAAATTGGTAATGCTATTTTATATAATGGATTGCTTAAGTTTGTCGTTTTTCATATTCTAATGACTTCATATAAATAAAATGTTTGTCATGTAGCAAGAGTTAGATACCAATTACGATCGAATAAAATTATATGCTACACTATGTGCTGATCGTAATGGAGAGTGGACTCATCCCGATGCCCGTAAAAATTATAGTATTATAATTATTATTTTAATTAAACTTTTTTGGGAAAGTAGATGTGTCGGACTGGAAGTGGAAGATCAAGTATCCGTTTGGGAAAAGCATCAACGTTGGGAAGATGCGCGGCACCAGTTGGACCATTGGATGTATCGAGTGGTCATTAATCAATAGCTAGTAGTGTAATGAATGAAGGCTCATGATTAAGCCAAGTGTCATAATCTAAAGCGTACGTTTTATTTGTTAGTAAGCCGTTTAGGCTACAGTGTCAGGTGTTTTCTTATTGGTTTATAGACCAGTGTTTTAAACTTCGTACTGTACCGGTCGATATGGCCGAAATTTTTCATTTCAGCCGTCTGGCCAGTACAGGTACTATATCTGTTCCGTACCGGCTAAAATACCGGCCGTACCGGCCATACCGGACTAAATTTCGGCCTGTGTTTTTTTTTTCATTTTTTCAAACTACAAACTTATTTTTGAATCCCTAATTCAGACTAGACTATTTATAATTTATATATATGTATTTATATATAATTTATTTATATATAGACTATTATTTTGAAAATATAATTTATATATAGATTTATATATATAATTTATTTATATATCGACTATCTCGAAATATTATCTCGAAATGCTATCCCGAAACGGTACCGGTATCGAAATATTTCGTTCCAGTGCCTTGCCGGTACGACGGCCGGTACGGTATTCAAAACATTGTTATAAACTGCATTCTGCGAGAGGGGTTGTTGTTTTTCTTTTCAAGATATATATGGGATTTACGAAGGATGTGAGATTTTTATCCATAAAAATAATACAAATTCATTCTTCTTCTTTTTTTTTCCTATTCTCGGAGGTCGTCTTACCATCAAAGTGGGATTGCATTGAGTAATTTGGACAAATTTATTATAAAAGAGTGTGCGACACTTACACAACTTATAACTATATTTAACATTATTCAAATAGCCCACACATGTTCGTATCATCAAAGGTGCCACACTTGGTCGACCTTGCATTGCTTGCATACAACCTCTCGGAGCAAACCACCCACTGCAGATCGTTTCCGTTGTTATCTCCCTTATTAATGTGGAAGCAGATGACTCTCAACAAGATTTCAGATCTAGTCAACGTGACTTAGCCCGTGAAAATGGCAATTGTAATATTATTATCGTTAACTTATTTAAATTTTGTTTGATTAATTTGATGCGTTTAAGGGCAGGTTTGGTAATAAAAATAAAATACAAAATTCTCATCTTATCTCATCTCATCATTACACATTTTTCAAATCTCCATACAAAATATAATAAACAATTCAGCTTTTTCAAATCTCAATACATATTTTTCAAATCCTAAAATAATAATAATATTAAAACATAATATTTTAAACTTCAAAACAAAACACAAAATTCTCATCTCACCCTCCAAACATGTCCTAAGTTTTTTAAACAAATTATATCACGGTTGTGTCCCTATAGTACTACTTTACCTAACTTCAATTCAAACCGATAACAGTAGTACTACTAGTATAATTTTTTTTTGGAAAAGAAATAACAAAGATTTGAGCATGTCGTCGGGTTTTTTCTCTAAGCAACTTGCACTTTGTCTACACGCATCAATATTTGTTTGTATGTTTGTAGTATTTTTCTTCCGGGAAATACACGCATCAATAAGAGCTATACTTTTCTTCCAGTCCGACAAAGAAAAAGAAAAGACTTGTCGTGGATGCAAAATTGACGGACAGAATAGGACACTTGAGATCAAAATTAAAAGGAAAAGATTCGCTGATGATCATGAAATGTCAGTCGTGACTCATGACCCACATACAAACGCGTGAATAGATCAACATTCTCTGAGTTTGTGTGGATGGTAAAAACAAGGAATAATATTTATAATCGCGAGTATATAAATGTAGCGTAACCATTTTAAAAATAATGAATATATATAAGATTTATATGAAAAAAATAATAATTTTTTAATAATAAATTCTACTCTTTTTTAAAAAAATTGCATAGTATTTATGTACTCTACGATTACATATAGTATTGCTCTAAAAATACTCACCATTGAGTCTGATAGATATAATGCATAACTCTCATGATTACATCAAATAATTAAGTCCAATTCACTTCAAATATATATCACTCCTAAGGTAAATGTTTAGATCCAAAAAAGAAAAAAAAAATTGTTAGGTGACATTTAAAATCTGAGGTTAACGTATTAAAGACGTACATTTTTATTATTTTTAGGACATTATATTCCGTGGTGATTATATATATGACAACTTCTCACTCTCTGTGAGGATTATAACTTGAGGCCTCGATCACTTTTTGCTAATTTATAGTAGTAGAAAAGAACATACAAGTTGAATTATAAGTTAACTGATAGACTTGAGGTCCCCAATTTAATTCATACGAGCTTGGGATTTATATGCCTTTTGTGAACCAAATTTTTCTTCTAAAAAATGTCATTTTCATCTCAAAAAACTATAGATCGAGTACTCTTCAATTTGGTTTTTCCCCCTTTCACATCACTAGGCTTGCGCGTATTTCAAAGTAGATGAAGCTTATTTTTGCTTCATTTATATGCTCTATCAAACATGCCAATTAACGAAGTTTCGTGGAAAATTCATATTCGAAAATGCCAAAGACTCTCCAGTTCATTGCCAGGTCTTCCAAGAAAAGGATTATTCCGTTTCATTTTCAGTAGCGATGCTCAGTACGCTACCCTTTTTCTGAAAATAATTTTAGAGGCCATTGTTCAATGGAAAATACATTAGCCATAAAGTGAATATATAAAAATAAATTTACAAACTGATATGACTTAATGCGATACGTCAGATCGTGAGGTTACTTTTATTAAAAAGTAGATCTAACGGATTTCATGAAATTATATTAGTTTATCATGTATTTATTTTGTGTAATTTATTTGTGTCTATGTAATACCCCATGTGATATGGATAAAGATAAGTAGTGTATGAAATTCCACATTGCTTAAGAATGATAAGTTATTGCTCTTTATAAGGTTCCAATAAGGCTTCAATTGTATCATTGACTAGTCCTTTTAGAATATAGGCCATGTGGTTTGGGCCTTCCATTGAGGTGTTATAAATGGTATCAGAGTCTATCTCAACCAGAAATCTGGGACTTGAGCCATGTCATCTATAATGAACAGACACGACAAGGATGTCGGATTTGTAAAGCCTCAATGGAAGGTCCAAACCACATGGTCTATATTCTAAAAAGACTAATCAATGATACAATTGGAGCCCTATTGGAACCTTATAAAAAGCATGCAAGAACTTTTTATTTCTAAGCAATGTGAGATCTCATATACCACCTATCTTTATCCATATCACATGGGGCATCACAGTCTATAGCAGTTCTCCTTTTCAAATGACAACAATGATTAAAATGATAATTCTTTTTATTTTCATATATAATTCCAAGAAGAATCTTAATTTTTTCCGGTACTTTGAAATGATTAACTTTTCCATTAATTTAGATAAGTTCAACCTAGCTAGTTCACTTACTAGAATACATAACGCGTGTTCCTCAATGTTTACCAGACGAATAAAAGGTCATCGACAAAAGGTTAAACTACCAAGACTTTAGCTTTATTTTTGTTGGCCTACCAGAAGGTTTTCCATATGAATTTAAATCAAAAAACAAAAATCCTTGCAGCTAGCTTTTCCTTTTGCTTCAATAAAGTAGATCAGTCTCGAGCAAGATTTAGTTAGTGGGAATAAAGTACAGTGCACAAACATGAAATAAAGGTCTTTAATAATGCGTGGGATTCTTTAATTAAGACAGCCAATTTCCTTTCAAACAAGTGGAGAACTTAATATGAGCATACTGATCCTGTAAAGAGAAATGATGGGGTGCCTATTAAATGGAGTAGGCCTTTGCTTGATGATTATAGTTATGTCGATTATTATCTCCAGATCAACAACGTCGAGTATGTCAATTTCAGGGCATCCAAGCGTTTCTGCCGAGAACAACACGAACCAGCGGCTATATAATAATGGGACCAACAGTGTAGGAGAAGAAGAAGAAGATCATGAGTACTTGAATGCAGATCATCGTGAAAAGGGTAAACATGTTGTTCGAGGGTTCATGGATCAACGAGTCATATCGCATGGAGCTCTTCAGGGAGTGATTTAATTATTAGCCGGGTGGCCTTTCGTGATAACTCCTCTAAGTATTATATCAATGACCGTCAAAGTAATTTTACTGAAGTTACCAAGAAGCTGAAAGTGAAAGGAGTTAACCTTGACAACAACCATTTTTGATTCTCCAGATTTGGTAGTTCTTATGCAGTGTTTTTAGTTTGAATAAGAAGCTCGTTTCTATGTGCTCTGGACTTTTCTTGTTGAGTATTGCCAGGGTGAAGTCGAGCAGATTTCACTTATGAAGCCAAAATCTCAAGGACCTCATGATGAAGGTTTTCTTGAATATCTTGAGGACATAATTGGGACTAACAAGTATGTTGAAAAAAATTGACGAATCATACAAGCAGCGAGTACATTGTCTACTTCTCAACTCAGTTGAACGTTTGCTTTCTTATTCCTGCTCTATACATTGGCTTCCTATTTTCCTAAATGTAATAACAGATTACCTGTATTAGTGCTAACTACAAGTACAAACTCTTGTTATTTATTTAAAATTTGTAAGTTACTTGAAAATTGAAAGCCAGTAACGGAAGTACCATTTGCAACTGTATGGCTTATAGGGTACCCTTTCTGTGGTATCTAAAACATATTAATTCAAAGAGCCAACTCTGTGATCTCCCCATACCCAGTGTTCTTCATGAGTTTGAGGTGTATCCTCTGATCTGATGGTGCTGTACTGCTGTCCTTATCAAACTGGATTTATTGGTTTTTCTTATTTATTTAGTATGTTAAGATAAATTTTCCTTTCCCATCACTTACCAAATATTTCCTATCCTATACAGATTTTATACATTCTGTGCAGCTTCAAATATGTCTCACCTTTTCTGCTCCATTTTGGTTCAAGTGAGTTTAACATTCCTGGTTGCACTTTGTATGTTTCTGATACTTGTTAATAATCCATTGGTCTCATAGGCTAGAATCGCTAGATGAGAGCAGGTCTGGGGTGGTGCAAATGGTTAAGTTGGCAGAGAAAGAAAGAGGTCTGGCTTAGAGGTAAGTAGACAGTATTGAACATCAACCATCTTATGTTTGACTCATCAATTAGAGGTAAGTAGACAGTTTGATAAATCTGAGCATTTAATGTTGATAAATTTTTTTGAATCTGACATGCCTTTACTTACCAGGTTTAAGCATATTCTTCAACCTATAGCTGATGTTTGCATTACAAAGGAACAACAAGGACTTGTAGATTTTGAATCCTTCTTCAGTGACACAATTTGCCATGAGTGTTGCCATGGGATTGGGCCACATACCATACCATGCAACTTGAAATGGGTTTGTGTACTTGTTGGGCCTCTTGACGTACTAGCTTCAGCTTTTAGGTTGGATGCTCTTAACTTTATATCAGTGTTTGGTTTGTTTGTTCTTGAACTCCAGGTGTTGCCTTTATTTTGGATTTTGTTGGTTATTGGGCCTGTTTGCCTTAATTTTGGTGTTGTTTGGGCATAGATAGATGTGAGAGGATGCGTTAAGTAACTCATATTAGTTGTGTTTAGGACTTGGGATCTGTTTATGTACTTGTTGGGCCAATTCACCTATTATGAGTTTTTAAAAGCTTACAAAAGTTTGAATTTGTGAGTTCGGTTGTAATGTCATTTCCAAAGCTCTATTTTGATGGTGGAAGCTTAAGATTGATGTTCTTACCTATATCTCTGTGGTGAGACTAGGATTGGCTTCCCAAGAGTTTGTTAAAGTCCATGTACGTTTGCTGGATAGTATATATAGCTATTTTTTTTTTTTTTGTGTTTTATCAAAGACTATTTCCGGCGACTTATTGTTGCAGGAAATAGCTTTTCCTTTTTCAAAGACCATTTCCCTCGAAAAGTCTCTCCCAAGTAGTTGCTAATTCTTTTTGGCAGCAAATTAAATTTCGTTGCAAACACTATTAGCGGCGATTTAATGTGTATCTGCGACAATGTTGTGACGATGCGGATACCTTTTCGCAACGATTTCTATAGAAATTGTAATGAGCAATTGCGGCAC
This sequence comes from Juglans regia, assembly GCF_001411555.2. Lineage (NCBI taxonomy): Eukaryota > Viridiplantae > Streptophyta > Magnoliopsida > Fagales > Juglandaceae > Juglans > Juglans regia. Next base: position 7,310,730 of record NC_049901.1, on the reverse strand, counting down.
TTTTTTGGACTATTTACGGAAAAAAAAAAAAAGGCTAAAAATATGAACTTTGACGATTTTTTGCTTTCATTGGTTCAACTTAAAAGTGAATAAACACTAGCAACCAACGTGTAACGAATTTAAAATTGACAAAAAAGACCAAATGCGACTATTTCAACCACTTTTTGCGACGAAAAGCGGGGTTGTAAAATGTCATTTTTCTTGTAATGAATTTGAGTAATTTGATGTGTTTAAATTTTTTAAACAAATTATATCACGGTTGTATCCCTATAGTACTTTACCTTACTTCAATTCAAATCGATAGCAGTAGTACTATTAGTATAATTTTTTTTTTTTTTCCCGAAAAGAAATACCAAAGATTTGAGCGTGTCGTCGGGTTTTTGTCTCTAAGCAACAGCTTGCACTTTGTCTATACGCATCAATATTTGTTTGTTTGTTTGTTTGAATTTTTTCTTCCGGGTAATACGTAGACGCATAATTTTTGTTCACTTGTAAGAGAGCTATACTTTTCTTCCAGTCCGACAAAGAAAAAGAAAAGACTTATCGTGGATGCAAAATTGACTGCCAGATTAGGCACTTGAGATCAAAAATAAAAGGAAAAGATTCGCTGATCATGATCATGACAAGTCAGTCGTGACTCATCATGACCCACCTACAAACGCGTGAATAGATCAAGATTCTGAGTTTGTGGACGATAAAAGTACTCACCATTGAGTCCAAAAGATATAATGCATCTCTCATGAGTACATCAGATAATCAAGTCCTGTTGATCACTTCAAATATCACTTCTAAGGTATAATGTTTAGATCATCCAAAAAAGAAAAAAAAAAAACTTTATTATATAACTCGATGTAGTACTTTATATTGTAAAACATTTTTTTAAATATTCAATACTACTTTAATTATCTTCTAAATTATAGGCTTGCTTAGTTAATCTCATAAATATGGACAGTTCTATCTATATAGAATTTAGTTCACAGTACTCCTTCGTATAGACAAGGATAAAGTCTCCATTTTAAAAAATTAAATTAAATTAAATTGTTAGGTGACATTTAAAATCTGAGGTTAATATATTAAAGACGTAAATTTTTATTATTGTTAGCACATAATTATATTCCGTGGTGATTAATTATATATATGACAACTTCTGATCACTCTGGATTATAACTTTGGGCCTCGATCACTTTTTGCTAATTATAAGTTAACTGACAGATTTCAGGTCCCCAATTTAATTCATAAGAGCTTGGGATTTATATGCTTTTTGTGAACCTAATTTTTCTTCTAAAAAACGTCATTTTCATCTCAAAAAACTATAGATCGAGTACTCTTTAATTTGGTTTTTCCCCCTTTCACATCACAAGGCTTGCGCGTATTTCAAAGTAGATACAGCTTTTTTTTTCTTCATTTATATCCTGTATCAAACATGCCAATTAACGAAGTTTCATGGAAAATTCGTATTCGAAAATGCCAAAGACTCTCCAGTTCATTGCCAGGTCTTCCAAGAAAATGATTATTCCGTATCATTTTCAGTAGCGACGCTCAGTACGCTACCCTTCTTCTGAAAATAATTTTAGAGGCCATTGTTTAAAAGAAAATATTTTAACTACAAATTGATTATAAAAAATAAATTTATAAATTGATATAATTTGATGTGACACGTCAAATCGTAAGATTATTTTTATTAAGAGTAGATCTAATAGATTCTAAAAATTATGTCAATTTGTCACGTATTTATTTTATGTAATTTATTTGTATCTATAATAATTCTATTGTTCAAATGACAAGGATGATTAAAATGATTATTCTTTTTATTTTCATATATAATTTCAAGAAGAATCTTAATTTTTTCCGGTACTTTGAAATGATCAACTTTTCCATTAATTTAGATAAGTTCAACCTAGTTTACTTACTAGAATACGTAACGCGTGTTCCTCAATGTTTACCAGACGAATAAAAGGTCATCGACAAAAGGTTAAACTACCAAGACTTTAGCTTTATTTTTGTGGGCCTACGATATGAATTTAAATCAAAAAACAAAAATCTTTGCAGCTAGCTTTTCCTTTTGCTTCAATAAAGTAGATCAGTCTCGAGCAAGATTTAGTTAGTGGGAATAAAGCACAGTGCACAAACATGAAATAAAGGTCTTTAATAATGTGTGGGATTCTTTAATTAAGACTGCCAATTTCTTTTTAAACAAGTGGAGAACTTAATAGAAGGATACTGATCCTGTGAAGAGAAATGATGGGGTGCCTATTAAATGGAGTAGGCCTTTGCTTGATGTTTATAGTTATCTCGATTATTATCTCCAGATCAACAACGTCGAGTATGTCAGTTTCAGGGCATCCAAGCGTTTCTGCCGAGAACAACACGAACCAGCAGCTATATAATAATGGGACCAACAGTGTAGGAGAAGAAGAAGAAGAAGATCATGAGTACTTGAATGCAGATCATCATGAAAAGGGTAAACATGATGTTGTTCGAGGGTCCACGTATCAACGAGGCATATCGTATGGAGCTCTTCAGAGACCTCCGGTTTGTGATGCGAATATGTATGGCAACTGCATAGTGCGCGTCAGTCCACACCATCGACCCTGTACCTATTTTACTCGATGCTGCCGTCACCGTACTCGTCGCTATATCTCATGAGATCGATCGATGTTGATCAGTTGCGAAAATGATGCATAATCTCCCCCTTAATTTATATGGTCAGTCTTTGTGTAACTACGTGTACGTATCTGTGTTTTCAAACTTGTTTACTTGTCTTAATTATGCATCATGTGTGGAGCGTACGTGTGAAAGATGTGAAATTAATGGGAAAATTCACATGCTGAATAACTTATATATGAATTAAGGTGCTGCATGCACGAGACCTTTGGGCTCAATCGATCAGTTCGATTTTTGTAGATTTGTTTTCTTGCTACTAAAGGTCATATATAGCAATAATACTGCAAGTTTAGAGATCAAATGAGCAATAAGGATGACTATTTTCTCTTAAAAAATGAGGACAGAACCTTAATTTTATTAATAAACGTACCCTCGCTTCATTGTGACAGAGAAATACCTTTACATTCTTCTCACCGAGAAACAGGTCACTCTATTAATTTCTTCCTTTTAGCATCACCATTAACGAAGAAGGTGTGACAGACTGATCATCGAAAGAGTTACAAATTTTAAGAAAAGATAAATTAAAAATAAAAGTAAAATTTTGTATGATAGAAATGAAATTAAGAAGTCTCCTGATCGTCATCCCTTTTTGAACCTCTAGGTGCAGGTGGCTGCAGGGCCACACCAAATGGCAAATGCGCTACCTAATCTTGTCGTCACTAAGCAATTACTTGAATTCATGGCCAACACATGATTATCGGATAAGGCAATTATGTCATATTGTTTTACATGGATAGCCCAGCCACCACGCACCTTTGTCGTTTGGACTTCGATGGGGAGAGGACTGAGGAGAGCGTCTTCCTTTACATTGCATTTTTATCTATCTTTAACTATTTTATTATACAAAATCGTGCGTTAAATATTTTATGATTTAAATTATAAAAATTTGTTATTGATAGAAATTTTACAATTTTATATTATAAGAACTAATTAAGTTTTTGTTAGTAAAATTATATAATTTTCACGACTGTTCAATTTCTAAGAAAAAACATAGTCCAAAGATTTATTAATTTCAAATTAAATTAAAGAGCAAACGGAAGAAATCTCAATCAAGCTGGACCCTTGCAGCACATGTGATGATTCGGCCAAAATCGCTAAAATACTGCAATATCTCGATCCAAGACGTACGAAAAGAATAGGAAGACAAAACAATATTATTCGGTCGACAAAGACTACGCTCCAGTACTGCTGGAAACACGTTTTGAGTTACTTGCTGGTCAGGCGGCGAAACAACCGGGGAGTCGTTCCAATCAAATTACAGCCTTTCATTCATAATCCGGTTCTGCTTTTTTAGCGAAGGAATATTCTTCCCATTTATATAGCTAGCTAGTCCCCCCGGAACATAGGCACGAGCTCAAACAACAAACGAAAAGATGGGAAAAGAATCGAAGAGATCGTTGCAACTTGGAGTAGTGATATTGTTTTTTGCCGTAATACCGAGCATGATTGAGTCCGGTGTAGTCCCTGATCATGACAGAAATACAAGTACTGGATGCGATGCTTCGGTTGGAGAATGCAGCCGAGAATTAGCAGAGCAGCTCGATGACTACCAAGTATATCCAGGACCAGAACCCGGACCGTACTACTTCGACTACTACTACTATTCTAGCGAATATGTAGCATACAGATCTCTCTTCCAGCCACCAGTCTGTAGTGGAATAAGATATGGCAACTGCATAGTCCCTGTGCGTGGACGGACGCGAGCTTGCTCCACTTACGACCGATGCCAACGCGGTATCCCCGGCTGATCAGGCCATCCCTGAAATCACAAGCAAGCAAACAAACACAGCTAGGCGGTCTCGATCTATATTTTTGTCATTTTGATCAAAATAATGAATTAAAATAATGTGTTTAATTTGTATCTTTACTTTATACGAAGACTGAAGCGCCTAGCTATCCTCTCGCACTCCCTATTTATATAGAGCTTATCCCTCGAGATGTACGTATCATATTAACCCCCAAAAAAACTAAGGAAAATCTAAGAAGACTGCCAATTCCCCGCTTCCGCCGCCTATCCACGATTAATACCTAATTTCTTTATAAATTCATACGCCAAGGCCTATAATAGTACCCAATTAATATTATAAATGTATATTATATATTATATTTTCTGCAATGTTATTGTTACAATTCTCAACCTTTATATCATTCTCAGTACTGGCGCCCTTGCTTATTTTTTAATTCATTATTTTCGTGGTTCTAATGTTTCACTCATGTGATATACTAAATAATAGTACCCAATTATTATATATAAAATGAAATTTAACATGATTATTTTCTAATTTTGGCAATAGATTTTTATTTCTAATTTCCTCTTACTTTAATTTCTATCTTTTTCACGAAGCAAAAACCATCGTACTCTCCTTCTTTTTCGCTCACTTAATTATGAATTAACGTCAATAGATATTGGAGCCCGTAGAAAATCCATGTGATGTGATGTAATGTGCCTCATCAATCCTAGAATATATACTTCGTCAGCTTCAATAATTTTGAAATCAAAAGTATATTGGGAACAATTCTGCTACAGGTACCCGTCTTCGAGTACCCGTAGCGGAATCGCTGACGTGGCTAATGCCACGTAGCCACGTCAGCGGTTATTAATTATATTAAAAAAAAAAAATTGGGCGGAAAGGCCTCGTTTCAGAGCGCCATTTGATTTGAGAAACCATTTTTGCGAGCTGTGGGTTCATCGTTCTCCATCTGGATCCGAAACCATTTTGCGCTGAAAGGGAAAATCCGTTCGTCGATCTTCATCGCGTTCAAGTGAGTGTAGTCGGACCCAGAAACCATCTTCTGCTCTGAGAAAAAGAAAAGCAGGTTCGTCTTCTTCGTCGTGTTGGACCTCTGGTTTCTGGTTTTTTTTTTTTTTCTTCATCTTTGGCATCACCGGCTCCATCACCGTCAACTGGAACTGGTATTCCTCTTGGGTGTCTGAAGAAACGACACCCAATGATGCACAGTGGGTATGGGCTTGCTCTGTCTCAAGAAATGGTAGTCTGAACAACAGCCGATCTTCTTCTTTCTTCTTTATCATAAATAAATAGAACACCTACGGAGATTGAATGTAATGTGGGTATTTGTTATAAATTTTTTTGTCACATTCCTGGATATGGGTTTTCATATTCATTATTTTTTTGTAGTAGATGTGTTTGTTGTTATGCCATGCTTATGGACGCACAGCCATTAACTTCTTCCTATTGTCTGGTTAAGTCTTGTATGATTATTGGTCCTTAGCTTTAATGCTGTAGAATTTCAAGGGACGCAATTCATATTCTAAGTTCACAATGTAATCCGATCACACAGCCATCAATCATATATTTTGATGAAGCTTGTGTTTTAGTGTTTAGTTTTGTGCTATTTCGAAGAACGGATGATGTATCAAACGAAAACTTTAGAAAAGGAGTGGGTGATGAAATAGACGTCCTTTTTAGTTTCAGAAGCCTTTCTGCAATGAGATTTTGTATTTGTTTTTTTATCATATTTGGGTGCAGGACTTTTGATTTGCATCCACTGGATTAAGATCGCTATCATATACTAACTATCTCTGGAAATAATTCGCTATTCCAGAAAACCTTGGCTCTAATATTGATTTGCCCACTACTGCTCCACAGAAAAATAAAAGAAAAAAAGAAGCAATGAAGCATTGATGTAACATGTTTTCAGTCTTTGATTTCCATTTTTTTGCGAATAATTCATTTTCCCCCGTTATGTAACATGTGAGAAATCAAGCTGCAATGGGCTACTTGTTATCACGTACTTTGTTACCATGTTTTTACCCTTTTCCAAACTCATCTTTTGTACTGAGCTCATTCTTTTCTATGGAATTGATGTTTTAAAGCAACACGTATGGTCAGTTAAGTGTAAATAAATCCTTTTAGCTAATAGTTTAGCGGGGCTTTATGTACTTCCAACTTTATTTTTTTGGAATTAGTTGGTTGGAAGGCTCGGAATAGGACATTGAATGTCGCTAGACCACGTCCAACAGGAAAGACAGAATGTAAGGCAAAGATTAATGCCTTAAAAGTTGATGGAAAGTTCCGGTTGACAACAGTGAATAATACCCATAACCATGACCTTAGTCCAAATAAGGCTCGCTTCTTTCGATGTAATAGAGAAGTGAGTGACTCTGTAAAAAGAGTCCTAGATATAAACGATATGGCTGGTATTCGAATGAATAAGAGTTTCGGATCTCTCGTCGTTGGCGCTGGTGGATTCGAGAACCTCCCATTTTTAGAAAAGGATTGTCGTAATTATATCGACAAGGCAAGACATCTAAGGATTGGTAAAGGTGGTGCAGGAGCGCTTCAAGAGTATTTTTGTAGGATGCAGTACAAAAATCCTGGTTTCTTTGCACTGATGGATTTGGATGATGAGGGGAGGTTAAGGAATGTCTTCTGGGCAGACCCTCGTAGTAGGGCAGCCTACCAATACTTCGGTGATGTGGTGACATTCGACACTACATACCTGACGAATAGGTATGGGATGCCCTTTGCACCATTTGTTGGTGTAAACCACCATGGGCAATCAATTCTGTTGGGAGCAGGGTTGATTTCCAGTGAGGATACAGAGACTTTTGTTTGGTTATTCCAGACGTGGTTGAAGTGTATGGATGGTATCGCTCCAAAAGCTATTATCACCGATCAAGACAAGGCGATGAAAAATGCAATAGCTATTGTTTTTCCTGAAAGCCGACATCGACTGTGTTTGTGGCATATACTGAAAAAAGTGCCCGAGAAGTTGTCCTCCTATGCTTCGTACAAAAGTGGGATGAAGAATGCATTGATGAAATGTGTGTATGACACGCATACCATTGACGAGTTTGAGAAATCTTGGGATGAGTTAATCGATACGTACCGCTTGCATGATAATGTCTGGCTGAAAAGTTTATACACTGAGCGTGAGTATTGGGTGCCGGCATTCTTGAAGGACTGTTTTTGGGCTGGGATGAGTACAACGCAACGCAGTGAGAGCATGAATGCTTTTTTCGATGGTTACATTCATGCTAAGACAAACTTGAAAGAGTTTGTCGATCAGTTTGATAGTGCGTTGAAAAAAAAAATTGAGAGTGAAAATAACGCGGACTTCTACTCATTTAGCGTTACCATTCCTTGCATATCTAGATCTCCTCTGGAGAAGAGATTTCAAGAGTTGTACACAAATGCTAAATTTAGGGAAGTTCAGATGCAACTTACCGGCATTATCGATTTGGATCCAGAGTTACTTAAGAGGGATGGTGCAGTAAAGACCTATCAGGTAGAGGATGAAGTTCGTGTGGAAGAGTTCAGTAAGTTGGTTACGTTTTCTGTGGACTTCAATGAGGAAGATGCAGATGCTAAGTGTTCATGTGGTTTATTTCAGATGAGAGGTATACTGTGTCGGCACATTCTCGCTGTATTTAAGTGTAACGGGAGAAAATCCCTGCCAGAGAAGTACATTTTAGACCGATGGAGGAAGGATATCAAAAGGAGATACACGTTAATCGATAGCAGCTATGATGCAGGGGATCAGCGGCCAGATGCTTGCAGATATTCTAGTCTATTAAAAGTCTGTTATCAAATGATTACTTATGCAGCGGGTTCAAAAAAACATACTAAGGATGCCACACATAAGTTACATGCAATGATTGAATTATATAGTGAGAATCAAGAACCTCCATCAATTACTCTCACTGGTTCTAATGTTGGTTGTACTCAAAATGACACACTCACTGTGGGTAGTTCAAAACAAGTGCTCAGTCCATTGGTTGTCAGAGGGAAAGGCAGACCCCCATCTCTTCGGAGAGCATCCAAGATGGAGAAAGAGATGCGGAAACTTAAAGGAAAGACAAAGAAAGCACCAGTAAACCGGAAACGTAAACAGGTGAATATTATTTTAGCTTTAAAAATATATTTGTTTCGGGGCTATTTTATTACATGCAAAAACTTACGTTCTTGCCAATGCTACTTGTTTATTAGAGAGATGGAGGAGATACACCAGTGCCAGACACATGCAGGAATTTATTTGGCCCATCAGTGTTAGATGTTTCCAATGTTGGTTATGTGCAATTATATTACTTTTGTTATATTTATACTTGAAATGTTATATTTATGTTTTTATTTGATTTTCATGTTTTTTTTTGTTTGTTTATCTCCAGCTTGTTCAAGACAAATCAGCTGTTGTCATTGATGGAACCCAGATTGGACAAACAGTGGGTGGGAGTCAAGAAAGTGTAATACTTCTTAACTTTTCATATGTCAATAGTAATATTGACATATTTCTAATCTACCATCATGAATCCTTACAGGTTCAATTTGGGTTGGATGGATCACAACCTAAACAACTTGGATTAGATGATTCACAATTGGTTCAACCGTGGTTGGCGAGCCCAAGGAACTAATTCCAGGTACTACGAGCTAAGGATATAGATAAAGTAATAAATCATCCGTGTTACAACATCATATGGAATCTGCTTTTGTTAGATTATTGTGTCGGGGTACATTAGTGTGGGGGTTGTCTTTGATCAAACTTGGTAGATGACAATAGCTCAAGTGAGTGGCAGTTTTAGTGGCGGTAGTTGCAGTACTACAAAACAATAGAATTTTATAGCATTAAAGTAAGTTTCTTCTATTTTGGAAATTCTAAAACTATTATAATGGTAGAAAATCATTTTATCTAATTATATATATATATATGATTTTACTCTCTTAAAAATATATAACAAAACTCTATATTTATTTAATGTTGAAAGATTAATATTTTATAAATTAAAGTTGAATTTATATTTTAATTATCTATTTTAAGTTAATTAATTAGCTAATAACCTTTCACATGAATTACTGTATTACTGATTTTAAAATTTGTAGTTGATAGTATAATAATAAACCACATTTCAAAGTAGAAAGTTCAGCAAAATGTTTATCCCATGACCCAGATGGCAAGAAAAATTCTAAACAAACTTACCATCATGATTTTTAATTATGACCCCGCAATTAGCTAAGCCAGGATTCCTGGCCTTTTCAATTAACTCCATCAATACTCAGCTTAAATTTACAGATGGAAGATACCATTTAACTAATATTAAAGGCTTAAGAACTCTTATTGTTTGTAATCTTTGTACATCTCAAATATATTAATTCCTTTATTTTTATCATGTGGTTTATCTTCTATATCAATTATATTAATTCCTTTATTTTTATCTTACTTCACATGCAGGAAACATTGGGGTTTATTGGTAGAAACATTGGTGAAGGATGTTCAAGAGCTGGAAATGATGTGATGGATTAGTCATGTTTTTGTTTCTTGGTAGAAACTTTAATTGGGGTTTTTGGAAATCTTGACAAAAGATACAAGATTGATGGCAATCTCATGTTGGTTGTTTTTTTGTAAGTTGTACATGTAATTTTTTTGGAAATCTTGACAAAAGATACAAGATTGATGGCAATCTCATGTTGGTTGTTTTTTTGTAAGTTGTAAATGTAATTTTTTTGGAAATCTTGACAAAAGATACAAGATTGAATGGCAATCTCATGTTGGTTGTTTTTTTGTAAGTTGTAAATGTAATTTTTTTGGAAATCTTGACAAAAGATACAAGATTGAATGGTTTTTTGTGTAGTTGGAACAAATCATAACATTATTTTGAATTATTTTAGTGGGTTGATTATTTTAGTACCTACTGGTATTTTAGTTGGTTGAATTATTTACTGGGTTAGAGAAGTTAGTACCTACTGGTATGCAGTTACATGTATGCAGTTACACGCATACTTACAGGTATGCAGTTACACGCATACTAAGCCAAAGCTACGGCTTCTTACACGCAGTTACAGGGCATACACGCATACACGCATGCTAAGCCAAAGCTACGGCTTTGTCCAATTATCCAAAAAAAAATTAAAATCACACGGAGTGTGCTTTGGTTGGCTCATCCCTTTTGTGTGCAGCTGTCAACTTTGTCCAATTATCCAAAAAAAAATTAAAATTAAATTAAATATACACTATATACAATCAGACTAAAATACTCAAGTGTGCCCTAACTCCATAGTCCGAACAATGCTTTGTCGGTTTGAGCGAAACTGGAGTAGTTTTGACTATATCCATTGGGAGAAAATCAGTTGAAGGATATTGGTTATTTTTCCTCAAAGCAGGCACACTGGTGAATCATATAAATCTCCAGTCTGTGACAGTTACAGCAACCATCTACTATTTGGTTACATAAAATTTTTGTTTTGACCAAACTTTCATAAGAAAACCACGTAATGTGCAAACTGACATTCTAATCACATAAGAATATCCATGCAATATGCATTCATAGTTGTAAGAAATTATAGCACAGCAAGTCCATCCTTCAACTCTGCCGCTGCGTTACCACAAACTTATGCATCAACCAAACAATCCAGGCATCCTATGAGCCAAATTTCCCAACCCAAATTTATTGTGGCCAAGAATATAACATAAATGTCAATAAACAATTACATAAACGGGAACAAAACATAGACTCAAACCAAAATCAACAACTAGAGTTCAAATAGAATTGCTTAATTTCAGATGCAAGTATGTTTTTGAAGAACATAGAAAAAAAAATGCAATTAGACTATACAATCATACTAAGTTCTAACATCACCAACCAACATATAAACAACTTAAATATACATAGCAACTAACTTCTAACACTATTTGTAAGTTTATCACTTATTTACAAGACAAGTAACATGCTACAACAAATGCGGCAGCCCAATACATCCGGAGTAGTGTGCGTGAGCGTCTGATTTCAGCTTCGCGTACAATAAGCGCCAACTCCTTCTTCACAACCTCTTCATTTCTATTGGATAGCGCCATCTCTCTCATCTCGATGTCATCCGCTCTCCTCCGGAGATCAACTTTGCTCTTTTCGATATCGTCAAGTATCTTCTCCAACTCTTTCTTCGCTCTTAACAGTTCATTGTGAGTTTCTCTTAGATCGGACTTTCTGTATTGATCCTCCTCTACCCACTTAAAATACTTACAATATGGTAATCCCTAATTATTTTAAACATATTTGAGAAACATGTTAGATGCACATAATATTTAAATTTTTTATTAAACATGAATGTAGTTACCTTTGTGTTGTAGTTAGGACACCCTAAGAAGGGTCGTCCTGGATTTCTTGTAGTAGATGAGTATCTTAGTTGGGCTTCAATTTCACAGAAGCATAATAGTTGACCCGAACTTCGTTTACCAGAAGATGAAGAAAAGTCCGTTGTGGATGATGAGATATTCTTAAACTTAAGGTGAATAAGAAACAAAAGGAAAATGGACAATCAAGAACTTTGAGAAACTTTCAGCATCTTCTTTAAAAGACTATCAACTATCAAGACAATTTAAAGTCTCCACACATTTAAACTAAACAAATCTTACTCTCCAAACATTTAATAAGATATTCTACATGTTGGACCTTACAAATAATTAAAGTCTTCCTCTTCCCATCATAACCTAGATTCCTTAACCACCAAAACCTAGATTTAATTTGGTATCATTTGCTCCTATATGTGAGACGAGACAAACAAAGGATGGCATGTTCAAAATCTGAGACATGATATTTTGGTGAATATCAATCACACAATGCTTATGAAAACAACACACAAACCCATCCTAGTAACATTGTAACACGTCTTGCAAAAGAAATTATATAGTCAAGATAAAACACAACTAAGAACAGATGACCGAATTAAATTATTCCTTGATACTCCTCAATCTAAGTTTGAAAATTTAGTGTATAATTTAAAACCATAATAAAGATATGACATAACATCTATTACTTATCATCCAGAAAAACAATCCTAGTAACATTGTAACACATGTACAAATAAAGAAATGATTAGTCAAGATAAAAGTCTCAATCTAAGAACAGATGAAAGAGACAGAAAAATTCTGCTCGTACATCCATGGCAATATCCAGAAACAGCACACACAATCCTTCACCTCGTCTCGTCCTTTTTCAATCCCCCAATGCTTTCAATGTTTTTGGGATCCAGAACATTTATTTCCTTTTTGATTTTCCTACCAAAATAAAGATCATACCTAAGTGAAAATGCCTTCATTTTAGTTTTGTTTTTTTTAGATCAATCATGCCTACTGCTACTAAAACTGAAGGAGACAAGATTTCTCAACCACGGTAAATGAACAATCAAGAAATGATATACGAAAAAAAAAAAACAGAGTATTTATATTTTTCTGCTCGATTAGGACTAGGGTTTCGAATCTACAAGTATTTCGAAATAATTTGTAATTTCGAGTCTAAATCAAGTGCTATTTCAAAATCCACAAGAATGTCGAGATCTCCCATTATGGTTAGGGTTAGGGTTCGGGTTAGGGAAAGTTTTAGGGTTAGGATTTTCAGTTATTCAAGATGAATGTGTACTCACGGATTTGGTGATTTTGGAAAAATCGAAATCATCTATTAAAAGCTGAAACAAAATTATTGGGAGATTCGGTTGTGGTCATGCGAATAGATAGATGACAATCAAGATGACAAAGAGAGTACCTCCCTTTGTGTATCGTCTTCCTGCACGTCGGTGGGGACGTCGCTCAACTGAGCTGAAGAAGATGACCACCCTCCGTGTTTCGTCGTCTTCATTGCTTGCTTGGGAAGGTTCCCATGTTCCGTGCGGGATTCCATGGGTTTCGTGGCTGAACTGAAACTAGGGGAGGTCGGGAGGTCGTCTTCGGGTTTGAAACGGCTTTGTCGCCTCGATGGTCTTGCCAATTTGAACGAGCGTGAAGGATTATTAAAACGAAACCGCACCGTTTTAATAATCCCACGTGGACTCCCGGGTACGCGGTGGGTACCCCGCGTGTACAAGTAGCATTTTTGTATTGGGAAATGCTTTGGGTCCTGAATTCGGGATCGGTCCCGAATTCGGGATCCAAAGTGTGTCTCGAATGTTTTTTTTTTTTTTATTGAATGATTAAAAAAATATTTTTTAATGATATTGTAATTTTTTTACTTTTTTAAAAAATATTTATGATGATTAAAAAAATACATAAAAAATAAACAAAAAAAATAAAATGCCTATTCGGGACACAAAATGGGTCCCGAATTCGGGACCCATAGCAGTGCCCAAGTATATTATTTGCTGCACTCGAGTTAATTATATGGATATCGCGAAGATACCGGAACAAGAAAACGTAGGATGATGAAACATGTATTGAAACTTAAATTCAAAAACAGCATTTTTGTTTCTTCATCTATTCAGAAATGGACGATGCTACAGCTCCCATTGAAGCTATAGTATGTGTTTTCATATATTTTTATGTTTTTTTTAAAGTAGTTTTTTATATAGATTTTTTTAATATTTTTAAAAAATAAAATAAATTTAGAATATCATTAAAAACACTTCCTTAATTAGAAAGTAAAAATAAAATAAAATATTTTTTATTTTACTTCGTGATTAAGAAAGTATTTTTTAATAATATTTTGAATTTTTTATTTTTTAAAAATATTTAAAATTATTAAAAAAATCTATATAAAAAATAACTTAAAAAAATACATATAAAAAACACATACTAAAGCTCCCTGGCATTATTCATGCAGAAATATTTCTAATCTCTCTTTCTTTCCTTTTTTTTTTTTATTTTTTCCCTTTCTCTTTTTTCACTGGAATCCGATTAGACTAATTACGGGCCACACGCCAAGATTATTAATCCCTTCGTCGTCTGGATAAGTTTCCCAGCTTCTATATTGATTATTTTCGAGACTGTAGTCTTCACTGGATTCCGACCCTTTAAACTTCATGCTTCAAATTGATGTTTCTTACTTTAAAAATTCTTAACCCAAATGTCCTAATGTCCTTTTGGTAACTTTGTCGTAATTAATGTCTTGTAGTGAAGGACTAAAAGCGGGTAAATGATTTCCTCTCACGGAGGTTCCTGGGGTAGAGGTTTCTCTCTAGTCGTGTGCAAGGTCTCATCGTTCATCTTGATTCTTCGTTACTTTGTTTCTCTCAGTGCATACTAGATACAGTATGGATCTGAGTCTTGAATTATTGTGTGCGCGCTTGTCATTAACTGAGCAGGAGGAAGAGGTTCTGAAGATTGAGGAGCATTCCTTGGGAGATGCTCTTGTTAGGGGTGAAAGGTGTTTGCTGTTGATCAAGTTGTTAACCTCCAAACACTTCAACAAGTACTATGAAGAAGATTTGGCATCATATCCATGCTTTAACCATTCGTGACTTACAACCCATGCTGTTTATTTCTGAGTTCAAAGATATGAAAGATAAAGACCGTGTTAAACTCGATGGCCCTTGGAGTTTTGATAAGCAACTTGTTCTAACCAATGATGTGGACGGATTGAAACAAACTCACTAAATTCATCTTACTGAGGCTCTATTTTGGGTCCGCATACATGACCTAGTTGTTATGGCACGGGATGATACAATGGGAAACCTCATTGGGAGGGCTATAGGAAAGGTGGTGGCACTTGATTTAGAAGCTGATGAAATGGCCTGTGGTGAGTTTATGCGTATCAAGGTTTGCATGGATGTGTCAAAGCCTCTTTTACGTGGAAAGAAGGTCTGTGTGGGTTCATTTCAGCTCGTCTAGGTGAACTTCACATACGAACGTCTTCCTAATCTGTGTTACCTTTGTGGTTTGATTGGACATAGCCATCATGACTGTGATCTTTGGGAAGAGTCTATGAATTCATTGAAAGTATTTGAATTTCCATACGATCCTTGGCTCCGTGCAGGGGGTGATAGTGACCCTACTCTGAGTCGTTTCCACCAACAACTCGATCAGCGAAGACAATCGGTGCACTTTAAGGATCAAGTCTCTAGTGAATCTGAGAATAACCGAGAGATGGAAGTTTCAGTGGATCATTCAAATTATGAGTATGTTTCAGAGCAGTTAAACCAAGGGGCCAATCCAAATCACGCAGGTTCCAAAAAGCAATTACACTATGAGGCCAATCCTAATCAAGGAAGTCCCAAAAAGCAGTTATTTTCAATTTATCATGATGCAAAAATTTCGGGTTCTATTGTCTATAGGATATCTGGCACTAAAAAAGGAATTTCGAATTATGCATGTTTGATGGGGGCCTCTGAGGATTTTGTTGCTAATGGGGGTATGTTAGTTATAACTACTGATGAAGTTGGTTTTGGGACTCAAGTTGGTGGGACAGAAAAAGTTTTGGATGAATTCGAACTTCAAGTGACTAATTCATGTAAATGGAAAAGGCTCAAGCATCCTTGCATGCATGACAAACTGAAGATTGGTGCTAAAATGGCTTCTATTTCAAGTCCTGGAGTGGGGGCCCCTAGAGTGTCTAAAAGATTGAAAAATAAGGGGAAATTGAGTGAGTAAGTCGATGGTATTAATCATATTAATTCAGTGGTGGCTGAAGCCCCATGAGGATCCTAAGCTGGCATACCTAAGGGCTTGGGAACTCTCGTGGTATTCGAACTCTTGCTAATTTAATTAGAAGGGAAGATCCCGAAGTTTTGTTTCTTGTAAGAAACAAAACTTAGAGCTACTAAAATGGAACTATGTAGAGTGAAATTAAAGTTTGCAAATTGTTTAACTGTTGATGCCTCAGGCCATAGTGGTGGATTGGCTCTCTTATGGAAAAAGGATGTAAAGTTAGAAGTAATTAGTTACTCTTCTTCTCATATTGATGCATGGGTGGAGGAAGATTCAAAGCAATGGTTCTTAACTCGTATTTATGGCCAACCTAAAGCTTCTAGAAGAATTGAAACTTGGAATCTTATAAGAGGGTTGCCTAAAGGTCATTCAGACCCTTGGCTTGTATTTGGTGATTTTAATGAGATCCCAACCCAGAGAGAAAAATGGGGAGGGAGGAATAGACTTGTCCAGCAAATGTTAGACTTCTACCAGTTATTATCTGATTCCAATTTGAAGGATATTGGGTTTAGTAGTCAAAGATACACATGGTGTAATAAGAGGGAGGACTCAGCTTTGGTTTCTGAAAGGTTGAACAAATTTTTGGGGAATCTATCCTGGTGCAACATGTTTGGAAGGGCTGCTATATTCCATGGTTTTTCAAGTTCTTCAGATCATTTACCACTATGGGTTGATATTAGGGGAGTCCAACCAAGGAGAAGAAGGCCAAAGCCATTCAGATTTAAGGCTATGTGGTTAGGGAAGATGGGTGTAATCAGATTGTGACTAACTCTTGGAACCTGCTTGGTAATGAGTCAAGTTTAGAAGATGTTATGTCAAGTATCTCTGGTTGTGCTGCTAAATTACAACTATGGAATAAAGACCAGTTTGGTAGAGTTCATTCTAATCTGCAGAAAGCAAGGCATAAACTTAAACTGGTGCAACAAAAAGACCCTCTTGAACTAAACTTTGAGGAAGTTAATGTAGCATCTGAAGAAGTTCATAAATGGTTGAGTAAGGAAGAAGTGATGTCAAAGTAGAGATCTCAAGCCCTGTGGTTAGCTGAAGGTGATCAAAACGCAAGGTTCTTCCATGCTAAAGCATCTCAAAGACAAAAGAAGAATAGGATCATTAAACTCATGGATGAAGGAGGACATTGGCATGAAGGAGAGTGTTGTGATAACCTTATCATTAACCATTTTACTTCCTTGTTTTCCTATGCGGGTACTCGTAATATACCTTATGTGTTTTGTAGATGTAAAAGTTTGGCTAGGACTAGGTGACTATGTTGATAAGTTTGTATATGATTAGGTGACTAAAATGATAGAGTTTATCTAGAGTTTATCCTATCATTAAGTTGGTAATTATGGATGAATGTAAAATAATTATTGACTTTATCTATAACAACATTGAGTCTATCTAGAAGTCTTAGAGGTTGTTTAGATAAGTCATCTATGTGAAATTCGAGTCCATAAGGATCTGTACTTATCTAAAACAGAAGATGAACAGAAATCAGTTACTATAGAGAAGAGTTATCACGACATGTCGGCAATCCGTCAGGAAACGTTCTCGCGACTGTTTCTGCCCGTTAGCAGAATCCTACTTCAACTAAGACTCTTTTCAAATTGTTTATTTAAAGGATCCTACTGGTTAGGATCTATAGTGATTCAGATCTACATATTTTGTAGAGCACTTTCTAGTGCATTATTTTGGTGAGAAAATTTCTTAGTGAATTTTCAGATTTGTGATCTCTCTTTGAGTGTGATCGTGCTTCAAGTGTGGAGGATCTTGTGATTGGACTTCAACCCCTAGAGTTTTAGGAGGAAAGGTAATATTTGAAGATCGTTAGAGGTTCTGACTGCTACTGCAGTAGAAGACAAACATGTCGTTTGTCTGAGCAAGTAAGAAAGTCAAGTTCCAAAGGTTTTGTAATTGATGAGTACTTGTAATTGATTTTCAAATAATAAGATTGACTTTCCTGCGTTTGGTTTCCTGTAGGGTTTTACTTTTAAAGAGTTCTTTAAAAGGTTTCCATTCGATACCAATCTTAGTGTTATACAATTTATTTATTTTATATTGAAATTAATTGCATGCTTGAATATTAACCAATTTGTTGAGTGAATTGTTAGATATTTTCGCTGCATTACAAGGGCACTTGGGTAATTTCAATTGGCATCAAAGCGTGGTTTACTCATTCGAGTGTGATCTGTTCCCCTGTTGACTATATCGCTACATGTCCAGCCACACTTTAACGGGAAAAAATATGCATATTGGAAAGTTCGTATGAGAGCTTTTCTCAAATTGTTAGATGATCGAGTGTGGTATTCCGTTGAAAAAGGATGGACTAAACCAGCAACAAGTATTGATGCTTGGACAAAAGATGAGATTAGCAACTATAATTGGAATAGCAAGGGACTGAATGCTATATTCATGGCTGTATCTCCGAAAGAATTTAAGAGAATCTCCATGTGTGAGATTGCTAAAGAAGCATGGGACATCTTGGAGGTTACACACGAAGAAACAAAAATTGTGAAAAACTCAAAATTACAATTGCTTACTTCAAAATTTGAAGAGATTAAGATGTTAGAAGATGAAAGTTTTAATGATTTTTATGCTAAGCTATATTGTTAATTTCAGGTTTAATCTCGGTGAGAAGGTGGAAGATTCAAGAGTCGTGAGAAAGATTTTGAGGTCTCCACTTGAAAGATTTCGGCCTAAGGTTACTGTCATTGAGGAAAGTAAGGATTTGGATGCAATAAGGGTTGAAGAGCTGGTCGGTTCCTTACAAACGTATGAATCCTCACTTCCTCAAATAAGAAAAGGTAAGTCTATTGCTTTAAAAACAATAAAAGATAATTAAGATGATTTTTCTGATGAAGAAAATTTTAACAATGAGGATATAGATCTCATTGCAAGGAAATTCAGAAAATTCTTGTTTAACAAGAAAACTAGTGGAAAACAAAAGCAAGATAAAGAACCTTTTGCAAAGAAAAATTATTCTAAAAATTGGAATAAAGAAAAAATTTGATAATAATAATAAAATAAAGTGCTATGAATGTTCTGGTTATAGCTACATAAGAATTAAATATCCAAATTTCAAGAAAAGTAAAGGAAAAACATTGAATGTCACATTTAGTGATAGTTCAAATTCTGAAAGTTTAAGCTCAGCATCTGATGATAAAAAATCTTTTATGATTTTTTCTTCTATTTTGAATGATTTTCCTGAGATCGTACTAACAAAATCTGAAAGTGTTTGTAATTACAGTGATTCGGATGTATCACTTGTTGATGCTGACCAAGAACCAAGTTTACAGGAAGCATACAATGATGTGTGTGAAGAAGTGGTCAAATTAAAAGAAACTCAACAAGAAGCTATACAATAAATTTATTACTGTGGAGAATGAGAAAAACAATCTCTCTAAGGCATTAAAAATTTTTGATGTTGAAATATCAATATTAAAAGATCAACTTGAAAAAGAATTGGAAAAGTTTCAGGAGTGCAAGCAGAAAACATCAACACAGAAATTAGAAGAGATGTTGAGTTTTCAAAGATCTAGTTGTGATCGCGCGGGTTTGGGATATACATCTTGCCAAGGTATGAAAGTTAAAGGCTCATCATCCGCTACCACTTCATCAAAAGGTATCATTTTTATTAAAAGAAATCGAGATGAGGAAGCTCCAAACAAAGCCGTGTCTAAAACTCATGTTCCGAGAGCCTCACATGATAGATCAATGACAAAGAAGCCCAACCAAGGTAAGTCTAAAGGTAAGTTTATTCCTACTTGTCATCATTGTGGTATTCTTGGCCATATAAGACCATATTACTTTTAATTTAAATAAAGTGAAGAAAAATGGAGGTGAAAGAAAGTTAAAAAAGAAGGGAAATACTCTAGAAAATCAAGTTGAAGAGATGAGTCAACAAATTACCTTCATAACTCTAAAGCTTTGTGAACTAGCAGAATTTTGCTTTCACAATAAAGAAAAGATCATACAAAATGGTATTAATGAAAATAATAGGCCAAAATTTAAAGCAAAGTGGGTGATCAAATAAGATGTCGTGTCACATTAATTGATAGGACCACTTGCTTGTTCTTACATTCTTGCATTTCATTTTATTAGTCTAAGACATGCATTTTATTTTTCTATTTTTAAGTTATATTTTTGTTTTCAGTTTTTTTTAATAAGATAAATAATATAAAAAAAAATCTGGTTTGTTTTTTTTTTTTTTTTTTTGGGAAGTACATGCTTGATATATCAAAGTTTTGAGCACGTGTTCTCACAAAATAAATTTTTGAACTTATGCATCTCTCTACTTTGTGTAGTTCCCTTTGGGCATACTAACCCTTTGAGTCATCTTGACAAAGTTCATTAAAAAGCACTGTGAGAAACTTATGTGTATGCACCTTATAATTAAGTTCCATATTTTTTATTGAGATGCTCACCATAGAGAGAGTCCATGCCTTAAATTGACTAATACTAGTTGAATCTAGTACAAAAATAAAGAGATATTCCATTGCCAAACACAAATAGTTGATCTATATAGAAAAAATCGGTGTTATATCATTGCGAAACAAGACAAACACCATACACGGATCTATCCCTTAAGTTCTTATAGAAAGAATCGTAGCTCAAATCATTGTGGAAAAAGATGAGCAACAAAAATAGACATGAAAAGGGTTGTGCAAACTAGTGTTTGGAGGAGATACTCCTGTATTTTGGCCCTAGCATAAAGTTTGACTTTTGAGGTTAGTAACAACCTCTTGTGAGCATCTATGAGAAGAAAATACTCATAAAGAATCAAAAATTTCTAAGAGAAAAAGAGATAAAAAGTTGCTATTTTATATAAGTTTGCTCACTCACACACTCACATGAACTTTGACATTGATGATCTTATGAGGAGTGAACAGCCATAGTGATTGTTGCAAATAAGAGGATGTACTCTATTGAATTTATTTTGTGAGTGACATTATGCTTGAACTAAGATGCATCTAGGCATGTTACTCGCTTCACTGTTTATGTATAAAAAAAAAGATTATTTTTTTCTATTTTTTTACTTATCGTTTTTATAAACAAAGTGATAAAAATATAAAATATAATTTTTGGTTGGGTAAGTGTTGGATGTTGGTTTAAGTCTGGGACTTGGTTTCTGATATATTAGCATAAGTCCCAGTGGTGGGTCTCTGTTTTGTTTCTAAGTCCCAGTGGGACTCTAAGGCACAAAGCAAGTGCACGGTCCTTAGTCACTTAAGTGACTTAAGTCACACGCCCAGCCCCGAGTTGATTTCTCTAAATCTTCCAATACACAGCTCACGACACTCTCTATACGCAAGCCGTAGCCTTCCTCATCTCTTCCATATCTTCTACGATTTACTTGGGAGAAATACTTGGGTTCTAGTTTCTTGACTAAAGGCTCTCCATCAAGGATTCACGGTAAAATCTTGAGTTTATTCAAATCACTTTCTTCTTCCAGTTCTAGGTTTCGGCACATCAATATCTGAAAATTGGGATTTTGATTGTTGATGTTGAGGCTGCGATTTTAATTGGGCAGAATGGGCATTGACATAGTTGATCATATGAGAGTATTTTATTCATGTATTGAGGGTGATTTTTTGTGAGTTATGTGATTATACATTTCAGTTTTATCTCAGTGCATACCAAGTGTTTGATTTTTTGTCTAAATCATTTGCTCATTGTTTGACATACATTCATGCTCATACATCAGGTGCATTTTATCCATGAGAAGTTGAGACGCATGAGAGTTTTTCATCATGACTTTCTTATTTTTTTTTTTATCTCGGCACACATAAGTGGTATTAATTCTCTAATGGGTATTGTCAGATTAGTGACAAAAAGGGAGAGTATTAAAGCTAATTAAAATATTTTTGTATTGTGAATTTTAGGGGGAGTTGAAGAATTTGCTGCTGAAATTAATTTGTTGAGGGGGAGATGAATGATGTTAAAGCGGAGAAAGTTTTTTTTGGCTGGACATAATTTAATGTTGGGCTAGAACATGATTAAACTTTGAATTAATTTTTAAATCTTGTGAAATATGGTTTAATTTAGTTCCAAGTTTAATTTCATTGTTTTCAAGTGAATGGTTTGAACTGAACTTCTAATATTAGTTAATGATGCTTCACGAGATCTTGGTCTACTAGTTGTTTTTGTCTCAGGTACACACTACATTCATCAAAGTGGTTTTGTCACCAATCCACCAAAATGGGAGCAAGACATTCCTCAAGTTGACTTTGTCACCAATCCGCCAAAGGGGGAGATTGTAGCTGTAAAAGTTTGGTTAGGACTATGTTGATAAGTTTGTATAGGATTAGGCGACTAAAATGATAGAGTTTATCCTATCATTAAGTTGGTAATTATGGATGAATGTAAAATCATTATTGACTTTATCTATAACAACATTGAGTCTATCTAGAAGTCTTAGAGGTAGTTTAGATAAGTCATCTATGTGAAATTCGAGTCCATAAGGATCTGTACTTATCCAAAATAGAAGCTGAACATAAATCAGTTACTGTAGAGAAGAGTTATCGCGACATGTCAGCAATCCGTCAAGAAACATTCTCGCGACTGTTTCTGCCCGTCAGCAGAATCCTACTTCAACTAGGACTCTTTTCAAATTGTTTATTTAAATGATCCTACTGGTTAGAATCTATAGTGATTTAGATATACATATTTTATATAGCACTTTCTAGTACATTATTTTGGTGAGAAAATTCATTAATGAATTTTCATATTTGTGATCTCTTTTTGAGTGTAATCATGCTTCGAGCGTGGAAGATCGTGTGATTGGACTTCAGCCCCTAGAGTTCTAGGAGGAAAGACAATATTTGAAGATTGCTAGAGGTTCTAGCTGCTGTGGCGCCCCCAACCCCCATGTAAGGAAACACGGGAATCGAGACACCAGGATGATGACAACAAGGTCACGCATCCCAACGATAGTGCCAAGTGTGTGTACATGCAACAGTGTACAAAAAATAACGCAGCGGATTAGTCAACTAAGTACCAGAATTTGAATACAATCTAAACATCAGTAAAGGTTTAAAAAGTAGTTATACAGTCATCCAAATTAAAATACAATACAGTAAAATGAAATAACTAAGCAAGTGATCCCAAATCACTCCTCGGGCGGAGCCGTCTCCTCAGGCTCGCCCTCATCCTCCTCATCTGCATCAAAATCTGCGTTACCACAAAATGGTACCGCAGGTAGGTATAACCCAAATAACCACGTAATGTAAATGCGTTAATGCAACCAACATGCATGCATATGATGAAATAAGCATTTTCCTCAAAACATCATTTTTTCCGAAAAATGATTATTTTTCAACACACGCCAAAATCTCATTTGGCCCAAAATATCAGTAAAACATTTTCTCAGAAAATGATTTACACAAAAATCCAACACACACTATTTTCCCAGAAAATAGTTCATTAATCCATTATTACCATATGCACCATGGTCTCCCCTAGGGACCATCCGCACATCCTGGCTTCGTAGCGATGCTCAGTTCCGCACCCAGCGCGTTCGTGGCCAAGCACCAACTACGCAACGAGCGATGCCCAGTTCCGCGCCCAACGCGTACGTGGCCAGAAATCCTCTAGTCCCCACCAGCAGAAGGACCACGGAGTTGGCACGAGACCATCTCGTCTGATCCCATTGTCGCCCAGCGACAATCCAGGGGACGTTACTCAGTATATTCCGCTCCCGGGTAACCAGAGGAGCTCCACTGAAATAATGTCTCATCTCGGCTTGGGGTTGTGATACACACGCACCCAAGAATCATTCACATGAAAACTTAGTTTTCAATAAACACATGAACATGAATGCAGTACACGAAAACTCAATTTTCCTTTACAAACATGATCATGCGTGCAAAATGCAATGTACATGAACAACACAATATCCAAACCAACAATTTCCAACACAATCAATCACACAAACAACTCCAATCACCAATTCATCCAACCCCCGTACTTCTCGGACTCAGTCCGGCATGTTCAACCAAATACAGTGAAATGAGTTAGTGCAAAAATACATTTAAATCATGAAATTTCTTTGGAGAAATACTTACAGTGCTATATAATAATTTCCGAAGGATCACGGAGGTGCAAGAAGTGACGTCTGAGTAACGTAACAGTGCAAAATGCACTGTGGCCGTGGGTCTCAAATACCCACTTTTAAACGGAGACAAACGAAGATCCAAGATTGATAGGGTAGGGTCTAGGGAGGTCGGTGAAGCTAGTGGTGGTGAAAGTTGGCCGTGGGTGGCGGCGTGGGCGGCGGTAGAAGACCAAAAAGCCCAAAACGGAATTGTTGATGAATGTGCTTCACCGGTGACGGATCGGAGGTGGGGTTGGGTCCAATGGGTTGCTATGAGGTCGATGATGAAGTGGTAAGAAGATGGTAGCCAGAGGTGGCGCGACGGCGGCCTGGAGCAAAGATGATGCCGCGGCTTGAAGGGCTGGTGGTGGCTAACGGCGGCGCGAATGGAGCTGAGGTTGGTGGGGTGAGGTCGCCAGTGGCTGAGGAGGCTAACGGGATGGGCAGTGTCGGTCACCGCAGGCTCACGGCGGCGCTAGGTGGTGATGGAATAAACGGACGGAAGAGAGGGAGAGAGAGAGAGTGTCGCACACGGAAGGAAACCGAAGGAAGAAATGAGAAAAAAAAAATAAAAGAAAGAGAAAAGAAAATGAGAGGAAAGAAAAATGGAGGAAAAGAAATGATTTCAATCCTCATAACTTGGGTCACAAAAATGATCCAACGGAAACGATTTCAAAACCACAAGTTAAATAAAATAATTTAAACGTAATGGTAAAGTGAAATTGAAATAATTAAATCCAACAGTAATTAATTTAGAATAAAGAGATTTTAAACGCATAACAATAATTAATAATTAAGAAAACACTTCAAAATAATTTTCATAAAATTCAAAAATCATGAAATAGTCCCACTAAAAAAATCCAACGATTTTAAAATAAGAGAATAAAGTTTTGAATAAATAAAAATAATCATTCGGTAAAAATACACTAAAATACAGGGTGTTATAGCTGCTACTGCTGTAGAAGACAAACATGTCGTTTGTCTGGGCAAGTAAGAGAGTCAAGTTGCAAAGGTTTTGTAATTGATGAGTACTTGTAATTGATTTTTAAATAATAAGATTAACTTTCCTGGGTTTGGCTGCTCTGTAGGGTTTTACCTTTAAAGAGTTCTTTAAAAGGTTTCCCTTCGATATCAATTTTAGTGTTATGCAACTTATTTATTTTATATTGAAATTAATTGCATGCTTGAATACTAACCAATTTATTGAGTGAATTGATAGATATTTCTGCTGCATTATAGGAGCACTTGGGTAATTTCATGCTTGATAACATAGACAACAAAGTCACAGAGGAGATGAATGCAGATCTTATTAAGCCATATTCTGTGGATGAAGTCAGTAGAGCTATGAAAGAAATGCACCCCTCGAAAGCCCCAGGACCTGATGGCATGCCCCCTTTATTCTTTCAACAGTATTGGCCTAAAATTGGTAATTCTATATTTGCTGCTGTCCTCCATGCTTTAAACTCTAGTGATTCCCCACAAGTAGTCAATCATACTTATATTATCATGGTCCCCAAGAAGAAGAATCTTGTTAGAGTCAATGACTTTAGACCCAATAGCCTCTATAACGTAATATACAAGCTGATATCCAAAGTCATTGCTAATAAGATTAAATATGTCTTACCTACTATTATTTCAAAAACCCAATCTGCCTTCTTACCTGGGAGATTGATTTCGGATAATGTTCTTGTTGCCTATGAGGTTCTTCATTTTTTTAAAAGGAAAATGACGGGTAAGAAGGGTTATTTGTCTCTCAAGGTAGACATGAGTAAAGCTTATGATAGGGTGGAATGACCCTTTCTTGAAGCAATTATGTTAAAGCTAGGTTTCCATGATAGATTAATCAAACTTGTTATGAAATGTGAGCAAAGTGCCTCATTTTTAGTTCTTACCAATGGAGCTCCTTCTGGACATATTATTCCTTCTAGAGGATTGAGACAAGGAGATCCCATTTCAAAGTTTGTCAAGGGGTCCCAAGCCTTAATCATCTACTGTTTTCAGATGATAGCCTCATATTCTGTACTACTAATGTTGAGACTAATCACAGATTACTTGAGCTATTGAAACCCTATGGGGATGCTTCAGGTCAGCTGATTAACCAAGAAAAGACTGCCATGGTGTTTAGTCAGAATACTGAGGCTACTAAAAAGAGAGCTATTATGGAACTGTGGGGTAACTCACAAGTTTAGCACTATGACAAGTACCTAGGTTTACCACTATTGATTGGTAAATCAAAGATGACTGCATTTGTTGAGATTAGGCACAAAGTATGGTTGAAACTACAATGATGGAAAGGCAATATATTTTCTCAAGGGGGAAGGGAGGTGTTGCTCAAAGCAGTGGCTCTATCTATTCCTTCATATGCCATGTATTGTTTCAAACTTCCTCACAAGTTATGTGTTGATCTTGAAAGAATGATGGTAAGCTACTGGTGGGGACAGAAGAAGGAAGAAAGAAAGATCCATTGGGTTAGCTGGCATAGTATGTGCAAGCCTAAAACTATAGAAGGTTTATGTTTCAAAGATTTGGAAACCTTCAATATGGCTATGCTAGCTAAACAAAGTTGGACGTTGCTGCAATATACAGATGGTTTGTTCTACAAGGTTTACAGTGCCAGGTACTTTTCTAATTCTAATCTATTTCAGGCCCCTCTTGGTAATTCACCCTCTTTTGCATGGAGAGGGATAAGGGAGGCTAAGAATCTATTGCTCAAAGGAGGGAGATGGAGTGTGGGTAATGGTAGTAGTATTCATATCCTCAAAGATTCTTGGATTCCTGGCTTTTGAGAACTAAGTAAAGAAGCTTCTGTTATTTGTAACCAATATATAAATGCACAAGTTGAATTGGATGATCAAGTCTCTTCTTTAATTGACTACAATACACATTAGTGCAATATATCTAAGATCAGGACTCTCTTCAATCCAAAAATTGTTGAGGCAGTGTTAAGAATCTATCCCAATTTTTCAAATGACCAGACAGGTGGATTTGGGAGCATGAAAGGAGTGGTATATTCAGTGTGCGAAATGCATACAGATTTTTCAAGGGGTTAGTCACCATTAATACAGGAGAGACATTACCTAAGGCCTCAAGTAAGAATTTTTGGAAGGCTATGTGGAAACTGAAAATTCCCCATAAAGTTAGAATGTTTGGGTGGAGGGCATGTAAAGAGATTCTTCCCACAAAGTTTAACATGGTCAGGAAAAAGGTAATTATGGATGACTCTTGTTGTTTCTATGATCAAACAATGGAAGATTTAGCCTATGCTTTATTCTTTTGTCCAGCTATACATGAATTTTGGGTGAACAAATTTGTTATTTTACATAAAGTGGAATCTTTCAGATCCTATATGCTAACTGCTATGGAGATTTATTCTACAAAGTCTGCTAAATGTTTAATAGATTTCATGCACATGGCATGGGGGTTCTGGTATAGAAGGAATAAGATGATTCATGAAAGTATAAAACTGTCTCCTCAACAAGTCATAAGCTATGCTCTCTCTTTGAAGGGTTCTCTGCCTACAAGTTCTCAACAGCAAGTGGTGGTCAAGAATCTGAATTATAGGTGGAATCCTCCTCCACCAGACTGATTTAAACTGAATGTAGATAGGGCACTTTTCTTTGACTGCAATAAAACTGGAATTGGAGCTATTCTTCACAATGATTGTGGTGAGGTGATCATGGCCCTTAGCAAAGTAGAAGAGGAATTTTTAGAACCAGAAAATGTGGAGGCTATGGTAGTTTTGAGAGGTCTCCAATTTTGTTTTCAGACTGGCATTCATAATCTACTTATTGAAAGTGATTGCTTACACTTAGTAGAGGACATAAACATTCTTGCCGAGCCTTGTTCATCTATGAGAACTATGATTACTGAAATTAGAAGAATTATGATCAGATTATGCATTGTAAGATCCAACATGGCTTTGTATGGCTAATGTAGCAGCTCATCACCTAGCAAGGCATGCTTGGCCTATTTTTAATGTGGAATTGTGGTGGCATGGAGTTCCTTATTTTGTTGATAATGTTGTTTACATAGATGCCCTTTCTTGTAAGCACTCTTAAGGCCTATTGTGCCTATTTGCAATGAAGTTATTTTCCTATCCAAAAAAAAAAAATGTCTTGTAGGAGTAGATAACAGTTTTAGGTAATTATAGATTTATTCCATGATCTTATTCGTTTGTTAGATAAGGAAATCAACTTGCAATCCTTTAGAATCAGCTGTCATATTACTCTCTTCATTGTCAAACAATTTTTTTTTATATAGAGAGTGAAGTTTCGAATTTTTTTAAAGATGAAATCTTATACCATCTGGTCAATGAAGTTGGGTAACCACAATTAGAACGAGAGAGAGAGAGAAAAGTAGGGAGACCCAAGATTACCTTTGGAAAAAATGAGAGACACAAGATTTAAACGGCCCTTCTTTCACCCACACTCATTTGGTCTCTCTCTCTCTCTCTCTCTCTCTCCCTTCCTCTTCTTTTGTCAGGAGCAATGATCTCCCAAATTCTTTGATGTCAATAGAAACTAAACTCATTTCTCCATTTCACCTAAAATCAAATCCAAGCATTCAAAAAAATCACACTATCTTTTGGGTATTAGAAATAAGATACAATAGAATTGCAAACTGCAAAAGAACTTGTCCAAAGTTGATAATCAACATGTCCACCCTTTCTCCAACCGTAATGAAAAAACAAGAAGCAAAAGTCACCAACTAAATCAAAACCCAAGTAAATGAAAAAGAAATTAACAAAAGACAAAGATGGAGAGGGAGCGAAATAGTTGGATTTGAAAGGAGAAAGCTGATGCTTTCAGTTCTACAGTGAAAGGCATGTCGATGAGGAGAGAGACGGTAAAACAAGAAAGAATGTGATATTCTTTTATTTTGAGATGGGAAATGATCAAGTGTGTCTCAATTTATTGCAAAAAACGTTTAGATGATAACGTGTTAGCGTTTTATAGCATGGTGTACATTTTCATCGTATCTGATTTGAAGATTTTCTCAAAAAAGTCATGTGCAAGTCTATATTACATATAGGGCAGTTCTTTAGATGAGACACAAAATTCTTATTTGATCTTATTTATCTTATCTAATCTTATTCTCAAACATAATTCAAATATAAAATTTTCAAACTAATTATTATAATTTTTTCAAACTTTCAAATGTATATAAAAAAAAAATCCAACTTTTTTAAATTCCCAAACAAAAATAATATTATAAAACTATATTATTACACTATTTTAACTTTATAATATTTTTCATTCAAATTTTTCTCTCTCTTTTCCCAAAACTCAAAAAATACTCAACTCAAACTATCTTACTCAAAATTCTCATCTCATCTCACTCACCAAACAAGCCCTATAGACTTTCTCAAAAAAGATTTTCTCTAAGAAAGTCTATATTTTCTCAAAAAATATTTTCTCTAAGAGCACTCTCAATGGATTCTTCATCCTATCTTTTAAAATACATCACCAAAATTCATTTTTTCTATTTTACATATTGATTTTTACAATATACAATAGAACAGCTTATCTATTTTTTCTTTATATCATTTAAATATTCTTTTTTATTTAATTTAAATATTTTCTCAATCTTCTCATATATTTTAATATTTACAATATCTCCTCCATCTTCAATATCTTCATCATCCGAAAACTGATATGTTACAAAAAATCATTAGTGGTAATGGACTTTGAAAATAGTTTTAATAAAAAGAACGCGTCTTTTTTTTTTTTTTCTCCACCCAAGTAAGTGAAATTCTTCAAGACTTTCTCAGTAACCGAACAAAGCCTAAGTAAACTGTAAGACTAGCAAAGCAAATATATACCAATCTATTCTAATCACAGAACCCACGAAAAAAAAACAAAGAGAGAGAGAGAGAAAACTAAAGGAACACCCAAAAAGAGCAAACCCAAATCAGTAATGAACTTTGCGTGCGCAAGCACAACGGCAATTTAAGGAAAAGCTTGCGCTAAACAAGAAAACATGGGCTAAATGAAATTTCTCTAAAGTTCAGTAGTGGGGAGGAGAGAGAAATGAATTAAAAATGTTTAACATGAGTGAACAGTATCCTCTAGATGTAGCGGGATCACTGAAGCAAAATGGAAAATAAAGATCAAATACAACATTGTAGGTCCTTTTTGAACAAATTTCTTTATATTTTAAATAAAAATGTATTTTACAAGAGCCATTGGAGATTCTTCATCCTATCATTTAAAATATATCACCAAAATCTACTTTTTCTATTTTACATACTGATTTTTATAATATACCATATATCAACTTATTTATTTTTTCTTCATATCATTTAAATATTATACTTTTTAATTTTTTTTATTCATTTCAAATATTTTCTCTAACTACCAATAATATCTTCATATCTTTTGATATTTGCAATATCTCTTATATACAATGTCATATAATTATGTTCTACTTTAAACTAAAATATAAATTAATTTAAAAAAATAAAAATATTTTAAATCAACGTATTTGCAACAAACATATCGAATTCAAACCCCGTTACCACCACAATCCCATGAACCCGCTTCCCTAGCTCCAAATCCTTCGTTACCGAGCACTCCTTAAGAACACTTGAAACGTAAACTCATTGCACTTGACACCCAACAAGTGCATCTCATGAAAGGCCAATATAGCTTCTTTACCAAGCCCATTTTGTGCATATCCAGATATCAAAGCAGACCAAGAAACCAAATCTGGTTTAGTACTTTCCTCAACCACTTTTCGAGCATACGTAGGGGTGTAACGGGTCAGTCCGGTTCGGTTTTAGACAAAATTTAGGATCAAATTGGTATGTACCAGTTTTGCATTTTTCAAAACTGATTACGCCCCAGTTACTCTCCTAAACGGGTACTTCCGGTTTTACCGGTTTTCAGTCAGATCCAATTTTTCGATTTTTTTAAAATATAAAACACATATAATAAAGTGTTACTTCTTATGATAAAATGTTATTAATAATTATATATATATATTATGTTTAAAGCATATGATCAATTAAATTTTCATCTTTAAGATTAAACTTTTATTTTATAAATTATGAGCCTATAACCCGCGCAATGCACGGACCGTAACTGTAAATAGTTCATTAAACATAATCACTATCATAACTATTAAAAAAATATATATCAAATATATATAAAATGGAACATGCATACAGAAGGAGAAATGCACTGGAGTACCGATGTATACCATGCAACGGAATTTACATACAGTAATGTGCATTTCTTACCAAAAACAAGTAAAAGAGTTCACTTTACAAATAAATATTTCATGATCAATTTACAATATTAGAAATTTAATATATATATATATATATATATATATGATTGTT
This sequence comes from Juglans regia, assembly GCF_001411555.2. Taxonomy (NCBI): domain Eukaryota; kingdom Viridiplantae; phylum Streptophyta; class Magnoliopsida; order Fagales; family Juglandaceae; genus Juglans; species Juglans regia. The sequence goes on along the minus strand of NC_049901.1, from coordinate 7,279,267 downwards.
CAATTTAAAACAATGTAAAATAGATACAATTAGTATGAGACACGATTGTATATTTATATTTTATATTTATAAATATTATATTTTAAAATATTATATCAATCTACTATTTTTTTGGATTTTTCTCCTCTTGGATGTAGCCTGTGTTTTATGATTCTCTTCCTATGTGTTTTATGCTGAATTTTATAACTCTAAATAGTTCATTAATATACATAATCACTACCACAACTATTAATAAAATGTATATCAAATATATATATATATATATACATTTTATTAAGCATATATAAAAGAGTTCATTTTACCAATAAATATTTCATTGTCAATTTACAATATTAAAAATGTAATATACATGTGTGTGTGTGTGTGTGTGTGTGTATATATATATATATATATATATATATATATATAGTTGTTCAATTTAAAACAATGTAAAATAGATAGATTTAATATGAGACACGATTGTTCAATTAATATTTTTTCCAGATTTTTCTCCTCTTAGATGATGTAGCCAGAGATTTATGATCATCTTTCTTTGTATTTGAGTTGATGTCGAGATCAATGTCTACAGTAATTTCTTGAAATAAAATTAATATAATTAAAAAATATTTATGTATAAAACATTTTAATCATTATATTTCTAGTAAAGTATAGTATATCAGTATACTGATCAACACCCCCAACAAATTGATTGAACAATGAGAACTAAAACCATTATAAATATAAAATCTGATAGAAAATATGATTAAGTACCAAATCGTGTAATTTATTGTTACCTTTTTAATTGACTTTGATTCTATAAATTCAGGATTAAACATTTGTTGAATTGTGTAATTTTTTCGTCTATATTTTAAGTTGTAATCATCAAGTCTTAGTAGAAAGATGTATTCTTTGCCAACAATAGGGTCGTATATTTATGATAGATTAGGCCGATTGCATTAATCGAATCGATATGCCTATCTGTTTATAATGTGTGTGTGTGTGTCTATATATATATAATATTGTATGTATGTATGAAAATCCTTTCAACACTTAACAAAAAAAAAATTGCAGAGCAATTAAAGCATACCAGCCAAAAATAATAATGCATTAAGTTCGAGTTCATTATGGTGAACCTGATCATGAGTACTGCCAAAATAAGTTCGAGTTCATTGGATTCCTCAGTTTTCATACCAAATAAGTAGAGCAGAAAATTTTTGGCCCTTATTTATTTACTATTTAATCGAAGAACTTGAAAGGTTGTGTGAAATCTCGTGTTTTAGTTTCTGTTTGTGCACCATATATATATATCTCTCTGTATATATAAAGAGCCTATGAAACGGAATTTTCTTATTTTAACAGAAATTTCTTGTTTTAACGGAATATGCTGGTTTTTATTAACTTTCCATCCGTTTGTAATAATTACAGAACACAGGGATACAATTGTATTTTCATTTACATTCTATTTATGGCTACTTTTATGATTTCTGTTGGTTTCTATTCCACTATTAATATATTTAAATATGCTAATAAAACAGATTTATTATAATAATAATCATGGATTCAATTTCCAATTTGAAAATACATTATAATAAGAAACATATTTATATAGATTTGTCTTTTCGTATTCATCATGATATGAAAGCATTATAATAATTTACAAATAGTCTATCTTTCAACAGCTTTTAATATATATATTAGTAATAAAATAATAAGATATATGTACTTTATTTTTATTTTAATAAAATATATTAGTACTTTGAACTGCGCATACGTGCCTCAGGCACGTAACGTCTTACTAGTATATATATATATATATATATATAAATATATATGTATGTATGTATGTATAAATGTGTGCGCGCGCACGCCCATCAATTGAAGGCTTTCTAAGACCAAACTTGCATTGATTTAAAAACAATAATAATCATAATAATAATAATAATAATAATAATAATAATAATAAAGAAATTAATGACACAATATTGGAACTAATTTAGAAAGAGTGACTCTTCAGGTAAACACATCTATCAACTTGTTTTTAGAATAGGAAAAATACCAATGCATTTGCAAGAACAAAAATATCATTCTAGGAAATAATAAATCACCAACCGCTACAGGATCTGAAACCAAGATTTTTGAGATGAAGTCATGGCACCTCCACAATCGAAACACAGTTTAATATAGAAATATACATTCGCTTAGCATCGTGGTCGAAGTGGCATTGATTTGAGAGATAGCAAGAGGAGAAGAAAGTGAAACAAAGAAATGTAACTTTTCCAAAATATATATGATCGAAAGAGTGAAAGAAAGAGAACCACTTCGTATTTGCCATTTCAGTTTCTTCGATTGCCTCTTCGGTTTATTTTTTTAAAACGGTTGCCTCTTCTATAGCAGTTTATGTTTTGATAACGGTTGCCTCTTCCCTTAATATTTGACGGTGCTCACTTGGTGCAACTCTCTCTTGCACCCTTTCAATTGTAACTCGTTTTTTACCCAAAAACCACGGCAAGTGGAGGTCTCTATTTTTTACCCACAGAAACAAAGGATTTTTGGCACTGGAAATAGTGTCTAATTCCCCACCCAATGCTGAGTAACTAGGTGAAAGCAACGTGCAATGCACGTTTACTTAGTTTATATTTATTTATTTATTCTAATTTATATATTATCGATTTATTGTTGATTCTGTTCGAATACAATACCGTCCTTAAATACAACACCAACGAAGTCACAAACACAGTGCTAAACACAAAAATAATAACTCGAAAAGAGAAAATTCCATGAGAAATTTGTTTTTAGAAGCTTTTTACAATACACTCACTATTTAGGTTAGGTTGTATATATTGTATGTTTTGCTTGGTTTGTAACAAAAATCATTTATGTCAAACTTGTCCAAAACACAGTTTGTGATAATAACTTTTCCAAAACACTCACAATTCGATAAAATAGGGAAAGAATTATAAAACAAATGACGTAACAAAAAAAATAACAACATACACTTATAAAAATTATAAGCAAAAATGTTCAAACTCAACCAAAAGACCTGAACAAAAAATAAAAAAATAAAAATAAATAAAAATAAAAATAAAAAAAAAACTTAAGAAGTTTAATAACCATTCATCCAAAAAAACAAAAAAAAAAAGAAGAGAGGAAGCCATAAAAGACTAAATTGAAATTTTTTACTTTTGAAATATGTTATAACCTTAACTTATATTATGTCTCTCTTTCTCTCTCGCTTGAAAGCTCTCTTTTCTTTTTCTTGTTCGCAAACAACATCAGATCTAGATGTTTTAGTCTAGAATCGAGAAATTCCAACACCTATTTTTTTTTTTTTTGTGTACTAACAGATCTATATCTATTCGTTTAGATCTTTTAACTGTTTATTTTTTTTCAACTAATGCGTGTTGATGGGTGTTGGTTTGTTGTTCCTTTTTTTTTTTTTTCTTAGGTTGTATATATTGTATGTTTTGCTTGGCTCATGACAAAAATCATTTCTGTCAAACTTGTCCAAAACACAATTTGTGACAATAACTTATCCAAAACACTCACAATTCCATAAAATAGGGAAATAATTATATAACAAATGACGTTACAAAATAAATAACAACAAACATTTACAAAGATTATAAGCAGAAATGTCCAAACTCAACCAAAAGATCTGAAGACAAATTAATAAGCATTGCAGTAAAAAAGGGGGAAAATGCAGAAAATACTATACTTCAAACATAAAATAAATGGGAAAAGAAGAAATTACAAATAAAATTAAGAAGCAAAACTTTTTTTCTCAAAAAATCACCTGTAATAAAGAACAATATGCAGAAGGAAATTGACTAACCCCCAGATCTTTTCCATGTGCAGTATTTTCTGTTCTCTGAATGTGGTGCAGGACTGAAATATTGAAGAGAATGGACTGACGCTGACTAATGACAATTTTTCATTATCCTGCCAAATGCATGAATCTACCTGAACCGAAGAATATGCAAAGTTTTTTGGTTTTAATTTCTAGCTAATTTTTTTACTGTTCATAAATAAATATACTATTTGTTCTATCAGTGTAAATCATTATTTTTCTTTCATTCCTGATGATAGTTGTTGCGTATCTCGAGCGTGAGTTTTTTTTTTTCTTTTACAGATGCATGAATCTGCCTGAATAGAATAAATATGAACAGTTTTTTTTTCTATTTTTTTTTTTAACCGAGATTGCTTTTATAATGAGATTGTTTTTATGATGGCTAACAGATGGGAATTTTATAGATAACAGACAAATTGACAAATTTCGTTAACTTTAATGGAAAACAACAAAAAAAGGTTAAACCAACAATTTCTGTTAGATAGACACTTTATATATATACTAGGTGAAAGCAACGTGCAATGCACGTTTGCTTAGTTTATATTTAATTTTTTTTTTTGTTAAGAACTAATTTTTTATTAATAAGGACTTAATATTTTTTGTTTAATTAAATAACGATGTAATATGATAAATATTTACACTCTGTAATATATTATAAAAGAAGAGCATTAATAGAAGTTCTAACATGGTTTTATAAATAAACATCGCCCATAATTTTATGAAAGTTGTTTGAGATAATTTTGATTCTAGGATGACAATTCAGCATTTTTCTCACCTTCCATTGCCTCAATAGAGAGGACATTAAAAGACTTATATTTTTTCTCCATTAGTTTCTCTAGATCTACATAAATTTGAATCTTTCAAATTTTTTTAATAATTTCTTCACAACGCTTTTAATATATGGTCGATGTTCCTACAAAATAAATTTTGAATAGCTTTACATAATTAATAAAAACTCAAATTATTTTTAATTAACTCATTATAACCAAACTCAATTTTTGAATTATAAAAATTTTAAAAGATACATCTCCAGCATGTTCCATCAACTCAACTGTTGAACAATCAAATGCCTCTTCTGCTACTTCACTAAACATAGTTGTAGCTATCTTTTTAGTATTATCATCCAGTTTAACATATGCCCTAGCACTTTTAGTGCATTGAATATATTATTTTCAATTTGAACGGTGTTAAATTCTAAATTAAATTAGATATCAATTATAAATTAAAATTGTAAGATACTTATTGTGGTTTGCAAACCCCTTAGCTTTTGCAATATATACAAACGAAACTTTCATTGTATTTATATCAAGTCCCTTATTACAACCAACACATGACATGTAATAAAATACTTGGGCAAAGTCAATCACATTTATCCTTACCTCTATATAGAATTGTACTTTTTACGTCAAATTATAATAAATTTTTAGAAGAAATGTTTGTGCAAATATTTTAATTTATTATTAATAAAATAATATCGCCATTGATTGCAAATCGTTTCAACTCATATCTGGTGAAAAGTAATTGTCTATAAAATGAATATTGGAGGGAAAGATTTCCAACAATGGACGTGGAGTCACTAAATAAGTAGATTTTTTAACCCTTTTAAATATTTTAAAAAAATAAAATAAATTTAACACATCATTAAAAAATATTTTCTTAATCATAAAGAGATTCTCAAATATCTAAAAATTTTAAGCAGAAAAATGATGCTTAAATTTAAAATTTAATGAAAGCTTAAATTAATAATACAAATTGCAATACTAAAATTTCATAACAAAGTAAAAAACGGTGAAAGTTTTTTAAAATAGAACTTTAACATGCTATATCCACTTAGAAAAAAAAAATTATAAGAAGAGAAAAGAGACAACTGTATCATAGCCTTATAGATGGGGAGAGAAACATTGAGATTTGCACAAAAGAAAAAAGAAGAAAAAAGATCTTGAGTGGATCACTGTGATTTAAAGCAAAGGCGGCGAGAATTTATGAGCTCTATAGATCATTAATATAGATTTTGAATGGCGATATCTTTAATGTTAACTTTAACGAAAAAAAATAAAAACCGTTAAAACAACGTTTTCCATAGCTTCTTTATATATATAAAGAGATAAACAGATATATAAATATATATATATATATATATATATATATATATCAATATACCACTCGCATTAAACACAGTCAAGAATATATATATATATATATATATATATATATAATGTATATTATATATACGCGGCATGAACCTTGAATGAGCAGCTTATATATATATCCCACTCGCATTAAATTTCTCCACTATATCCCACTCACGATAAACTTTCTTTTGGTTCGCGCATTGAGTTTTTAACCTTGAAAAGTTCTGAGAACCGGTGGAATTGTGACGTTCCTATAATGCCCTGTTTTGGTTTCCTAAAACAGAGTGTGTCGCCTCACCTAATGTTGCTTTTACTATTATATTTCCATGCTTTGGATTATCTTCCAATCTTGATGAACAGAATAGTTTTGGTTTTGGCCTCCTAAAACAGAGGCTCTCAGTTTGATCCTGGTAATGGTGCAACGGTGAATCCCCTTGTGGGTTCACGTCTGGTTTCAGGTTTCCAACTAAAGGTAGTGGTGGTGGCTGTAGTGCGGTGGGGCTTTGGGCTTGGTGCCTGTCGTTTACGGTGGTTGCCTTACTGGTTTGGGTGTTAGACGTGCATTGCTTGGGTTCACAGTGCGACGGCTTGGTGAAATGGTTTAATACCAAAAATAAACCTGAGTGAGAGCAACGCAGAAATAAACCTGCCGTTTCGGGCGCAATGACGAATACCAAAAAACTGAAAGTGCATAATTTAAAACCGAAAGACACGGAATGCATGACACAGAAGCCGACCTTGGCTTTTTATATATAGGAATAGATAATAAAATTATCTTATATATAATTATATTAATAATATTTTATCAGACAAATTACAAATGTTCATATTTAAAATTAATATTTTATGTTATAATTATAAATGATAATATGAAATTATTTTATATATGATATATAATTATATATAAAAATTTAATATATAATTATATATTATATATAAAACTTATATATATAATATTTTGTATAATATATAAAATTAATTTTTATATATATATTTTTTCCAACCTGTCCGGTTCTGTCCAGTCCAACTACAGAACTGAAACCGGATCGAATCCGACCAGTTTTCATAATATAGGAATTGGTTCTGGATCGGACTGATTCAAAACCGGACCAACCGGTCCGGTCCAGTTTTCCGATTTAAATTTACACCCTTAAGCATACCCAAAACATCGACACTTTGAATACAGATTTACTAGATGCTTTCTAACATTCCGGTCCTTAGATAATCCAAATCTAACTACATGGGCATGGACTTCCATGCTTGATCTTACAGACTTGGAAGCAATGCATTGTGAGAGGAGCTTGGAGTAGGATATAAACCAGGGTGTTAAACTCCCCTTATGGATTGAGCTTAGAATAGTCACAGTTTGTCAATCTCCGCCAAATTTAACGTAGGTTTGGATAAATTTAGCAAGGAAGAGGAAAGTGATCGGGAGACTAATGGATTCAATTGTTTAGTAAGGCCGTTGGCGAAGATGATTTTGGAGGGTAAGAAACCATACCCAAAATCCACTCAGAATTGGAGTTGAGACAGGGATAGATGGAAGGTGAGGATAAGGCAACTGTGATGAACGGAAGACATGTGAAATAAACAGATGGGGCTGAAAAGGGGCTAAAATGAAATAAACTAAATCACGGTAGGGGAGGGGAAAGTACACAGATGAGAGAGAAACTATTTAAAAATTATTTACAACTTTGAATAGTTACCGCTAGATGTAGTGGTAACACTGTAGCCAATTGAAAATTACAGATGAAATAGATCATCCGTTGGATGCCACTTTTAGAATGTTTTCTTCAAATTTTACAGAAATAGGGGTTTTACGTAACCCATTGGGAGTGCTCTAAGAGTATTAGCATTGGTTTAGGCAATGATAGAATTAGGCTAAAATCAAATGTTTTGCCTTTTGTCTATTTCATTCAAGAGAGATTTTCACATGTTTCTTTCTAAAATTTCTTTTTCATATTTAGCAATTATACTGACCATATGTTAATTAATAATAAATTACTATTCGCCAACTATATTTTTCTTTCAAACCTAATAATTTTTTGGAGGTGAGAGAAATAACTCATAAAATATTCAATAGGTGGAGAATAGTAACCCTCCAAATATGTAGATTTACTTAGCTTGTAAGGAAAAAAAAAAGAGTTCTTCTACAGATCAGCCACTGTTCACAACTAATTCGTAGCACACCTTAGCTGGGTTTTTTTTTTTTTTTTTCTAAATGCTTGTTTTATCCCAACAAATACCTAATTTGAAATCTGAAGCACATCCCGCGCCTGTAGCACCCGCGTCGCCCAACACCTGTGTCAACTGCCCAGCACCACCCAGCTACAACCATCAGAAGGTCCAGCGCCACCCCGCGCCGCCCATCCCTCTGTCATGTGCTGCCCCTCGTTCCTCCTCTGTCGCCCCTCCAATTTACACATCCCACATCGCCCCAGCACCAACGTTGCGTCGCCTACCCAGCGCCACCCTGCAATATCCATCGCTCGGCCAAGCGACACCCACTAACTACTCTCGAAACATGTTTCGATCTTCGATCTCACAAGTGTTGGTTCATATATATTTACGTGGTTCTCGATTCTCAAAAGCAACGTTTGAAGTTGTAGATCTTAAAGTTAAGGTCTTTATGGTTTTATTTGTTTGAATCTTAGTTAAGTAGTTGGTATCTGAGCACAAATGTCGGGTTTGTAATTTGAGTTTTGTTTTTGTTTTTATGAGGATCTATTAGGCAAGGAGCACACAGAAAGAGATGAAAAGGAAGAAGGTCTTGATGAAATGCGTTTCCCCTGAAGTTGGATTTTGACAAGCAAATTCTTTCTTGGTATGATTTTTTGACCCCTTGTTGTGTTATGGTGTTCGGGTCATCACTGAATCTCATAAAGTTTAAAGAGCTTGCAAGCTGTAATATGCTCAATTTGGGTTATTTATTCTATGGTGATTACAATTGTAAGCTTGAATAACACTGTGGGGTTTATGAGTTCAAAACCTTGAAATGGTATACATTAAATGTCTTACTTCGTCTTTGGTCTTAAAATGAGTTATTTTATTGGCTAGGGTCCCTGCTTGTTAATTTGTATAGGTGAGAGGCTGAAGCGATTCTTTGAGGAAGGTCCTTTGACACATGAAGCCTAAACATGTATGAAAGTATATGGCTCTTTAATGGCATTGTTGATGCGAAGTAATGCTTAGGTGTTGAGACATGAATAATTGAGGAATCAAAGTTGGGTGTCCTGTATCATGTGTGATGAGGATTATCTGAAAACACTACGTTCCTAGCAACAGTAGGTTGATGGGAAGATTTTTCCATTTTCCTTTCCTCTTCTCCCTACTCCCTCACTCTCTCCTCTCCCTTATCTTCTCTTCTCCCATTTCCTTTCACGTCTCACGGTTCCCCGTCCTCTCTTCTCTCTCATTTTTCTTGTCATTCTCTTCCTTTCATCTGCTTTTCCTCCTCTCAACCCATTTATTCTTCTCCACCCACAATCCAGTTGCAGTCTGCGAAGGTAGGACCACGGTCGTCGCCATGGATCTGTAAGTTAAATACCCATGATTGCGATCATGGGTTTGCGAGCTTTATGACCCATAGTCACGACCACAGGTATGCAAGTTTTATTACCCAAGGTACTGATGGTTGGTATGTGGGGTTTATGAGCCACTGTTGTGGACATGGATGACGGTTATGACTGTGAATCTGTGTTTCTACTAAGATTTATGCACATATCTGAGACTTGTTGGTTTTATGCAATTTTTCTAATATATTTGCAATTTTGTGTAATTTGTTTTTTGTGAAAATGTGTTGTTGGACGGAGTGGCCGGATTGTGATGGTGTCAATTCACCTGTCTGGTGAGCGGATGCAGACGACTAGAGATATGAGCGGGAACAGGATGTGAGGGTTGATTTAGTCACCCCGCTCAGGCGGGCCTGAGCTGTAAGATGGGTGGCTAAGGGCCAGTAGCACACCTAGTGAAAACACAAAAATTAATCTATAGAAAAAAGCAGCAATCGGAGCATCTATCTACAATACACTGTAAATTTCAATTTATAATTATACTCATAATTTGAGCATTGTAACTATTTATGAGAACAAATTATTTCCAGCAGGTCATCATTGCTACTGCAAAGTTGATGTCGAATGTAGGCCTCTTGATCTAATGTTGGTTTTCCTCATAGACAGACAGTACTATTGGTGGTGTTAACTTATGTGCACGCACTACAAGAAAAACTCCCTTTTGTGGCGCTTAAATTCGTCGCCAATAACACCATAAATTGCTGCATGTACTTTTTTACAGTGAATTATGTTGCGCCGAAACTTCATCGCAATTGTTGACTCATTTAAAATATGGGCCAGCGAAACCAAAATTTTGTCGCGAATAATACTTAATTGCTGTGATTTTGTTCGCTGCAACTATTCAAAAAATATGCCGCAAATATCTTTGGGACTTTGTAAATAGCACTGCCAAATAGTTTTTGCAGCGTTTTTTATATCGTCGGTATTATGACAACGCCGTGAATAGATGCTTATTATTTGCATCGTGGACCAAAATTCGCTGCTATATGCTTTTTTCCCGTCGATCCAAAATCGCCGCAATGTTATTATGCGTCGATTTAATTCGCCGCAGTAGTGTTTTGCCAACGTTTTCAACTCTATCGCGGATTGGTCTGTGCGCATTTATTTTATTTGCGGCGAAACAGACTTCGACGCATAAGCAGTAGTTTCGGCGAAACATATCGCCGCAAAAATGTATTTTTCATTACTTTGTTTTTCACGTCAAAATGAAAATCGCTACAAAAAAAAAAAAAAAAAAATCCATATGCTGCCTCTTATTCTCAGCGACCTGGAAATCGCCGCGATTGGTATGTTCAACCCGTACCAATCCAGTATGCAAAATACACCAATTTTCCATAGGTACCTAATTTGATCATCCAACAAGTTCCAAATAGTACTTTCCAATACTTGTAGTTAACCATAAAAGCATATATATATATATATATATATATATATATATATATATACAAATTCAAATTTCCATCCACGCCAATACATCAGTACATCAACCCTATACACTGGCATATGGTGCATTAATGGAAGGCAATGAAGTACTACATCCATGGGAGCAGCTAATGTCTTTTACAAGCTCTAAAGTATAGATCAAACATCCACATTACAAATGTATCAGTTAAAACAAATATGAAAACAAAGTTTGCTTGAGACTTTCATCTGCAACTTCGCACATTGACATTTGATTTGCGATGCACCTGGTGATTGAGTGACAAAGATCCACCTTCAATGAACAGGGTTATCAAGTATGTAAGATCCCAGCGTTCTCCATTCACTGTGCAAAAGAAATTTTCAAGGTAAAAATCTCCAAAGTGACAATTCATCATCAAACATGTGGGCTGAAGAACAATACTTGAAATTTTCTGTTTGTAATTTATTTAAAACCTTTTTTTTCATTTAATTTTGGTTCTGATTCAACAACTTAATTACCAAACCATGCAAGACTAGGTCACCCAGAATGTAGCAACATACAGTACTGCTGCTACATTAGAACAAACTTAAAACAGCTAGCTAGCAAAGAACAGGACAAACAGGTGGAAATGAAGACTATGGTTAGGAAATTTTCATTTAAAATGATCTTCTATAGTATATATATTAGGTCAAAATCACCCATTCAGCTTAGTTAATTATTGTGTTTTAAATCTTAAAGGTAATCTATCATGACTTATATGAATGTAGGGTATATATTTACTGTATATATATTGTTAATCTAATTAACAAAAAATTAAAATGGAAGTATATATAGGTATTCATGCCTTTACTTTAAACTTAGTTAACCCTAGTAAACTAAGTTGCAACATAAAAAATGTTACATACCAGTTACGAAACAAGCTTATATACATAAATCGTTGAAAAATACTTGGAATACGATGTTCTTGAATTTGATGCCTGCTACTACATCAACTTAAAAACTATGCCACTGCATGTAAAAGCCTACCACATCATTAACACCTACATCAATTAAGGAAATGCATAAACAATGCATATTTTATAACTAAAATTTTTAGATCTTTGTCAATACATTAGTATCTATTTTTAGATATGCACTTACTTATAACTAAATTATTACCCAGAATGGCTTACCCTTCAAGAGTCAATCTAGCCAACTTTGTTCGAGCTCATGTCATGGCAAATTGAGCAAAGACAGCCTAGCTTTGTATCTACTTTGTCGGGTTCCTTGGTTTAGCCATTTTCAGTAGAATTTCCACATGTACATATAGCAACTTAAAACACCCCTAAATAAAATGGACAACCACACAGACAATTTATTGATTGAGTTAGCTAAAAAAAGAAGTTTTTGAAAAATGGAAAGTTCTTTCAAATCTAGAGCTCAATGATAGGGTCCGTTTGAGAAGTCAATACAACATTTTCCCTTTAGTTGCAAGGGATGCAAAGATAGAGGGAAGAGCCACCTTGAATTGAAAACTAATGAATGTATCTAAAGGACACTAGTAGTCACCCAAATATGAGTGGGTATCAAAGGGAACACCCCCGGCCCATGGATTCAATTATTCCATGGTCAGTTTTGTTATCTAATTATTTTCACTAAGAAAAATAATTAGATTTAAATAGTATCTACGTAGAATTTAAAGACATCTATCATCCTTGCCTTTACAGGTTGACTATCAATATGACAATATTATTATTATATATTATAAACTCTTTGGAACGGAAGCTCCATTCTCATGAAGGAAACAGCCACAAATTAACTAATGACACGTCAGCAATCATGCCAGATCAAGATGAAGTTTAATACATAATTCCTCCTATTTGGAATTATAAAAAATGGTCTTCCCCTCTCAAACACAATACCAAACACATGATCTTGTAGTACTACTTATTCCCTGAGAATGAGTAAAATTACATAATTTTGATCCACAAAAGCATCAAGCTGCATGGTTTCAACATCTTTTAAAGATCCTAACTACAGCTGTAATGTTTCAGCACATGCAAGTACTACTAGATGCCTAAGATTGCATGATTAATGAAAGGGACACAATCATGGACCATGGTTGGATGATCTCTCACAGAATATATAATTAGAGGTTTGTCCACATTAATTAAGTAGGTCAAAAACATAAAGAACTCCCAAGATGAATTCTTTGTTGCTTTTACTTTTTGTTCCCCCCAAGGAATATGGTTAAATCAGATTCGGGAAACACGTACTATCCCATTCATACCATGTACAAAACAATAATACGAGCATAAGACAAAAAATTAGATTTCACGTACCATCACGACATGATAACATGCACCACGAAGAAGATTACAAAATGAACCGATACCCATTGGTCTCTGCCGTAAGCCGACCCTTTCAGCATACCACGTACATACATCGTGTGTACAAACCTATACATTAATTAGCAACCAAATGTTGGTAAGCATTAGATTCACCCAGTCATAAGTATAGTGAAGGCGGTGGCGTAGATACTTACATGTTTAACTCGTGTAGTGAGTATGGCTAACATCATCTCATAAAGTTTGTTTATATTCTTAAATACGTATTTAAGAATATATCTTGGGCCAAAACATATACTTTCCCAACCTAGCTTGCTCCCACAAAACAATGTTGCGGTATAACCTCCCATTGGATATATATATATATATATATATATATATATATATATATATGTGTATATATATATATATATATATTTTTTCACTCCACCATCAGGTGTCACAAAAAGGCACCCAAAAATACCACACAAAACCTTCCCCACAAAACATCCACCCACAAAAAATCCACCCATTGAAAAATGTCCCTCAATGAGTCTCTCCAAGAGACTCAATGAGGGACGGGCACGCAGCGAAGATGGCCCTCAATATACGATCAGTTTTGTTTTGTTTCTCCATCATAGCCTGCATGTTTGCCTTCATTGACTCTATCTCACTCTTGGACGCTTCAGCATCTTTCTTATGTTTCTCAATCAAAGCTATATACTCTCTCTCTCGTGCCAATGAGCGTTGTCTTGTAGACTCTGGGATCACCATCTCTCCCAATCCTCGAGTATAACCTGAGCGATGCCCAAGTACGTCTTTGAAGACACCCGCTGCTGCTTCGTCAGTTCATTTATCTGGTTCTAGAGTATCCATCTTTCCTACCATATCTTTTTGCAATAGGACATAATGAACCGATTATGGACTTTAATGTCCTAATAGTGCATTTTTAAGATTGAATCTGATAAATATTGGAACAAACTGGTGATCATTTAACAAATAAGATTTATGGTAGCAAATACTCACATAAATTTCTTCGGTGGCAGGTGTCACGAATCTATCTTTCTTCTTGGACCAATGGGTTTCCTTGTAGAACTCCACCAAGTTTGCATTTTCAGCACGCTACATGAGTGTGGTTTGTGTGCACGAAACATATTCATGCAAATCTTATTAAGTTACATATGGCATCGATAGCTAATAAATCTAATAAATCAATATAAGCAAATGCATGCATAATAGTTATTGATCATATATGAGAGAAACATGAGTTTAGCATATTCCGTCCAAAAAAACTACCTCCTAAAGGAAACATACCAATTTAGTGTGTGTTTGACATTATATGAGCTTACAAAATGGGAAATGTATTGTGTGGATAATACTTTACTTCAAACCTTTTACCTTCTGTTCTAGCATCCTCACAAAAGATTTGCGACCTATCGTGTGGTTAATTTTTAGCATCTTTCTATTCTCCTGGTTTTTATTTGATATTTTTTGTCATCATAAACCATAAATTGTAACCCTTTAGTACATCGCAATAAATAAAATATTCAAGTTAGGGGAGTTATTACCCAACTTGTTTGGGTTTGGATTGAACACGGAAAATGCATACCTTGAAGGCCTCGCTACCCCATCGTTCACAGAGCTTAAACCATACCAACGGGCCCACCAAACTAGTCCCATTGGCCAATGCCTCGTCATGGCTGGCATATGACATATATATCTTATGCAGTTGGTGGTGAAAGGCATTAAATCGCTTCCGAAGCTGTTTAGTCACAGCCAACCGATGGTTCTCCAAGTCCCAATCTAATTCAAAGTCACCCTGCATAGCCCATTAAAATTTAGAGTAGTGAACACTCATGAATTTTATATAGTCTAAATTTTTAAAGATCAACTTCAAAGTACCAAATGTCGTCTTACCCGAACACGATCAATTTATTCATCCTTATGCTCTTGGGATACATCAGTCCATCTCGGGTAGCTCATGTTGCAATGATGTTTAATAATCCAGCTTAAACGTGTTGTAAACATGTTTGCATTATTGCAACATGGTGCTGTTTCTCCACTATTTATCTTCAACAATACTTTTCCATGCTTACGTAATTTTTCAAATTCAGTACACTTCGCCGACCCCCGTCCACGTCTCGTCTGTTCTTGGTTGGCTACAGGCACAGATGAGCCGTCATCACCTGGTTGACATAATAACAACAGAATTCCGTTAGGGGTCTCATTTGATTAAATCAATGTTACACAACTATGATAAAACAAAATAAAATAACCCAAGATCAAAGTCAACTATACCGAGTTGATTACTTTCAACAGGTTCCGGTTGTTCCCTCGGGGAGGGTTCTCTGTTTGCCTGAGTTTCCACCCTTGGGTTCACACAATAATGCTCCAATGGTTGGCTTGGAGGCTGCGTTGAATCATCTGAACTGGCCTCACCGATGCAGACACCACGTGGCCTGCGTGCACTACATTTGTATGGCACAAATTTCCTCGGACGAGTTCCTCGTACACTGGGAAGTGATCTACCTGGGCCTTGTATGCTTCTCATATCAGCTATTTTCGTCCACCTGAGATTCAACAATAGCAAACGTGAATAGACAATAATCTATGTACAAGAGATCTAACCACGGCAAGTCTGCAAGAAGATAATGCATTAAAGTAATTCATTGTGAAACTATATACATTAGTGCATGTATCCTCATTAATCTTGTATCCTCATTAAAGTTGAATAAAATATAATTATAATATTAATTTTTAATATTATTATTATTTGAAAATTTAAAAAAATTAAATTATTTTTTATATTTTTTATATAAATTTATAAAAATTATAATAATAAAATAAAATTAGATGAGATGGTTGATAGCCCTATCGATCCAAACCGAAGCAAGAGCCCAAGGTCTAATTTCTTAGAGGGCCGAAGCTTCGGGCAGTGCCGCCTATCTGGAAGTAGTTTTTAATCCTAGAAAATGCCTACAACTATTATTTGAATAATTTTATTTAAATATTTTATAGCACGTAAAATTAATCTTTTATGAATAATTTTTATCTCACGAGACAACAACCAGGCTAAAACTACTTTTTAAATAAATCATCATCCTCCACATAAGTTTCTCACATATAGTCGCGATAAGAAATAGCTCATCTCCAACCCCATGAAAACGTTCGCCCTCTACGTGTCCTTCCTCCATCTCCTTTTTGCCCACGCCGGCGCCGCTCAGCACAGCCCGCCACCATATCTTGCTCCCGACTATATTCTCCTCAACTGTGGCTCCTCCTCCACGAAATCAACCTCACCCGATGGCCGGAACTGGGAGGGCGATTCTCACTCAAAGTTCTCTCCCCACAATAATATTCAAACTACCTCCAATGCATCCACACCCACCGAACAAATCCCTTCTGTTGCCCAAGTTCCCTACATGACCGCACGCATCTTTCCCAACAACTTTACTTACTCCTTCCCTGTCTCTTCTGGCCTTAAGTTCGTTCGTCTTTACTTCTACCCCGCCACGTACGCCGCCGTCGATAAATCCAAGTCCTTCTTCTCCGTCACCGCCAATGATTTCACTCTCTTGAGAAACTTCAGTGCCTTCCTTACCATCTTGGCTCTGGAACCTCCCGCAGCCGTCGTTGTCAAAGAATTCATAATCCCCGTGTTGCGCACCCAGTGTCTCAACATAACCTTTATATCTCTTAACTCCTACGCCTTCATTAATGGCATAGAGGTCGTTTCTATTCCGGATAATCTATATATGAACAATGCCCATGGTACTGGAATCAAGTTTGTAGATTACAACACGCGCTTCTATTTCGATGGCACCACCGCTCTGGAGACCATGTATAGGCTAAACGTTGGGGGAAAGGATGTCTCGGGCGTCGAGGATACAGGAATGTTCCGATCATGGGTTGACGACTCGCCGTATGTGATTGGCCATTTCGGGATTACAATTTATGAACTGCCTAATGTCACCATACAGTATACGACGGAGATACCGTCCTACACTGCGCCGGAGATTGTGTACAAAACTTTTCGTTCAATGGGTAGAAATGTCACGGCCAACTTGAATTCCAACCTCACGTGGAACTTCACGGTGGACGCGGGGTTTAACTATCTCTTTAGGCTTCATTTCTGCGAAACCGTGCAAGAGGTTGTGTACAAGAACGACCGTGTTTTTGAAATATTCATCGATAATCAAACGGCGGAGACAGATGCAGATGTGATATCATGGACCGGCAGCACTGGAATTCCAGTGTACAAAGATTATATTATTTTAATCCCTAATGGAAACCAACGCAAACTAGATTTGTTGTTGGCGCTACATCCTAGTGTGCTTGAGAAACCACGATACGTGGATGCATTGTTGAACGGTGTGGAAATATTTAAGTTGAACCGATCGGACGGTTGTTTTGCTGGGCTCAACCTGGACGGAGTGGTGGTTCCCACATCCCCGGAAGGCAACGAAAAATTAACGGAAAGGAAAAAGAGGTTGCCATTGATAATCATTGTTATCGGAGGTGTCATTGGAGTCTTAATAGCTACTTCCGTTATTTGCATCTTCATTTTCCGGAGAAATACTAGGGTCAAGGACTCTGGTTCTCGTACCAGCGAGTCCAGGTCCTCGTGGGTCTCATTCCCCAAGGTACCTGGTTCCACAAACTCCCACGCTTCATCATTACAGTCGCACCATTGCCGTAACTTCTTGCTCGTTGAAATCAGAGTGGCCACGCGCAATTTCGACGAAAAGTTAGTCATTGGATCAGGAGGATTTGGTATCGTGTACAAAGGATATATTGACGGGGGCTCCACCACAGTTGCTATTAAACGGTTGAACGCATCTTCGAAGCAAGGGGTCCGTGAGTTCTGGACCGAGATCGAGCTGCTCTCCCAGCTCCGTCATGTCCATCTCGTGCCGTTGATCGGATATTGCGAAGACCAAGGTGAGATGATCCTCGTCTACGATTTCATGGCCCGTGGGACTCTCCGCGAGCATCTCCACAAAACAAAGAACCCACCTCTTCCATGGAAGCGGCGCCTCCAAATTTGCATCGGTGCCGCCCGTGGGCTGGAGTATCTTCACTGTGGTGCGAAGAACACGATCATACACCGTGACGTGAAGTCAACGAACATCCTGCTAGACGAGAAATGGGTGGCCAAGGTTTCGGATTTCGGGTTATCCAGATTGGGTCCCACCTGTACTCTTCAAAGCCACGTAAGCACAGTGGTGAGGGGTAGTTTCGGGTACGTGGACCCAGAATACTACCGACGGCAGAAACTGACCGTGAAGTCTGATGTGTACTCGTTTGGTGTGGTGTTACTCGAGATCCTTTGTGGTCGGCCAGCTGTGGTCCGAGGTCTACCCAAGGACCAAGTCAGCCTTGCGGAGTGGGGACGCAAATTCTATCGAAGTGGGACCCTTAGTGAAATCGTGGATACAAATGTGAAGGCCGAGATCGCACCTGCGTGTTTGAAAAAGTTTGGGGAGATTGTGGACCGTTGCTTGCGCTGTCAAGGAGAAGAACGGCCAAATATGAGCGACGTGTTGTGGGGTCTTGAGTTCGCATTGCAGCTCCAAGAATACGAAGACAACGCCGACAAGGAAATCAACGAGTTGAACATGGGCGGCCAAATTGGGGTCGTTGAGGGCTCTGCCGGGACCAGCACCTCTGATCCAGGTGGCGAGATATCTACCGTTGATGAGAACGATCTTTTCTCTGGTTCTGGTCAGCATGTATCAGACAATGCGTAGATCGTATTAGACAATGTGATTAGTATAGTTACTATTTTCTGCAACTGTTGTAATTGATACCTTAAAATAATCAAAGCCCAAGTTGTAAATGTACTCGTACACGAACTCAAGTCAATCATGTACCCTACTAGATTTCTCGTTTTACATTTTGTCAAAAAAAGCCCTCCTATAAAATTAAAGATATGTTTGTTTTGTAAAACATACAGAAGACTCACAAATTTATATGATTTGCCGTGATAATTATAGAACTTTTTGTTTCTATAAAATATATCGAGCATTTCACATTTAGTCATCCCTGATATGATTTTTATTTTTGTAAAATTTTTTTATGAAATTACATTCTTCATAAAATTTTATTTTTATAAAATCTCTTTGTAAAACTATAGTCTTCATTGAAGGGGATAAAATATTTCAACCCAAAATAAATTAAGTCCAATCCATCAAAAAGTCCAATTAAAAGACAACAAAATGAGAGATGAAGAAAAGAAAATGAATGACAAATGGACATGGTGTCAAGAATAAAAGAGAAGATGAGACATAAAGGAAGAGATAGAAGATAAAGAAGAGGAAATCAAACGATTTCAAGGGAGCTTCCAAACTTCAACTTACCTTGAAGCTTCTTTAACCTCACAACCAGAGCACCAATGACAGGGCAGCCACCATCAGAAGATAGGCATTTGATCTCCATTGTAAAGCGAGGATGAGAGATTGTGAGAGACTATAAAACAATCATATGATAGTGGATTCTCTCTCCCCAAACCCCCGTGGACATAAACATTATACTGAACCACATAAATTTGTGTGTTTTTGTCTTCTTTATCCTCTTTGCATTTATTTCTTGTTCACTATTATGGATATACGTATGGACGTCATATAGTTATATTAGACCACTGCCGGGGGTTTCGAAACACACCGGCTAAGGTATGAATCGCTACAGTGGACCGAGAATGACTCTTTCTACCATTCCGGTCTGTTATGCTAATTTTAGGCAAACACTCGTAAAATTAAATTTTATACCCTCCCATCTTCATTTGCCTTTGAAAGATTCTATTTTGTTTAATAAGCTAAACCATATAATATAGTTTTCAAATTATAAAATCATAAAACACAACCATTAATTCTTGCAGGTTGAAACTAAGTACAAACTGCTGACTTCAACCTAGATTTATTTTTCCGGTCCAAGTTCACATGTATTTCAGATGCATAAAGGAGACGCGTTTTGATCATTTCATGCGTATCGGATAATGAAAGAAAAAAAATATTATACTGCTTCAACTACAAGAAAATGGGTATGAACGTGAAGAATAAGGTTTACATTTTGAAGATTTACTGCCTGAAAAGTCTGCTGCCGACATATATCAATTTCCCACGAAATTAATCAACCCCGTAGACGAATTAGTTCGCTAAGGCAAATCCTATATTTTCAACAATTATTTTGGCCTTAACCGGCCACATGCATTTCCAGCAAGTTGATTCACCACAGAGAGAGAGAGAGAGAGAGAGAGAGAGGCTATTGCTTTCATGTGAGAGTGATGGAATGGCTACTTTATACTTTTCAGGCCTGGAGTTTGTAACGTTTTGAAACTTTCTTTTGGAAAAGCAGTGTTTAGTGGGATAAAAAAGACTTGAAAATTCATGAATGACCATCAAAATCAATGGAAAATAAAATCCAAAAGGTAAGAAAATAAGGTGTGGACGAGGAGGAGGCGTGGCTTGACTAATTAATACTTGGACATTAGAAATCAGGAATAAAATATGAATTTGGGCCTACTTTTGTCAATTTGTAAACAGAAAACGACAGTTCATGTTGATTTTCCATTTTAACATAAGAAAAAATAAAATCCAAAGAAATTATGAATTAGCCAAAGAAAAAATAAATCTTGGGTATTGGGTATTACGTCATAATTAAAAAGAAATGTTGATTAATGGATCCGAGCGGAGCTGTCCCCAACATCATATCATCGCTTGCTTTAATTAGATGATAGATCTATAGACCACGATTTTCACGGAACCCAAATACCAATCATGCATACAACCGCACTATTCTCTCCCACTTTTGACGTCCACCTCTCTATCCATAAAGTTAATAATAATTAGCTTTTCACACTGCCCTCTGCCTCGGCTGCAAATTCCAACTATAACATTTCTTCCTGGGTTTTCAGCATGTAACTCTAGCCCCATGGCAATCGTCGCACTACTCTGCCTCTTCTCCACCATCGTCCATCTTCTCCCATCTCTCCCCATCACCACCGCCAAAACTCCACCTCCTTACACTCCTACTGATTATTTCCTCCTCAACTGTGGCTCCTCCTCCAACTCTACCTCACTCGATGGCCGGCGCTGGGAAGCCGATTCCAACTCAAAGTTCTCCCCCCACGACATTCAAACCACATCATCATCATCCAATGCTTCCAATTTTGACCTTTCCCTTTCTCAAGTCCCCTACATGACTGCTCGTATATTTGATCGCCACTCCAAATTCACCTATTCTTTCCCTATCTCGCCCGGCCCAAAATTCCTCCGCCTTTACTTCTACCCTACATCATATACCCATCACGACAAAACCAAATCTTTTTTCTCTGTCACTGCCAATGACTTCACACTCTTAAGCAACTTCAGCGCCTATCTCTCCATCTCCACTACAACTCCTTCCACAACATTTCTTGTCAAAGAATTCATCGTCCACGTTCAACAAAATCAAAATCTCGACGTAACCTTCATGCCATCTCCAAGCTCTTATGCCTTCATCAACGGGATCGAGGTTGTTTCTATGCCAAGTAAATTATACAATATTAGTAATCAAGACATGCCCCCAGTGACCTTTGTAAATGAACGCGACAACGAGGCCTTCTATATTAATATTCCATTCGCTTTTGAGACGTTGTATAGGTTAAACGTGGGTGGCAAAGATGTTCCCAGCGTTGAAGATACTGGAATGTTCCGATCTTGGAGTCAGGATGAGGATTACATCTTTGGAAGGGCACTTGGCGCCATGCCTCATCGGTCCAATGTCACGATCAAGTACACTGAGGACACCCCACCATACACCGCGCCAGAGATTATATACACTTCTTCTCGTACAATGGGTAGGGATCCTAACATTAACTTGAAATATAACCTCACTTGGATTTTTCCTGTGGATGTTGGGTTTCTATATCTGGTTAGGCTCCATTTTTGTGAGACTCAATTAGAAGTTACGCACGATAATCAACGGGTATTTCGTGTATTCATCTATAATCAGACGGCAGAAGAGCAAATGGATGTGATCCAATGGAGTGGTGGCAATGGAAGTCCTGTGTACAGAGACTACGTTGTGTTGGTGCCTGGAAAATCTCAAGCTAAGCAGGGTTTATGGCTTGCACTCCAACCAAACAGAGACGTGATTCCAAAACCGGATTACGCAGATGCGATCTTGAACGGTGTAGAGATATTCAAGTTGAACCAATCGGATGGTAACCTCGCTGGGCCCAATCCAGAACCACCGATGTTGGGTCCAAGTTCAACATCCTCCGAACCAAATCAGAAGAAGACAACTCCTAAAAATAAGCTCTCACAGAGTATGATTGCAACAGGAATTGCCACTGGTGCTTTTCTTGCAATACTCATTAACATATGTTTCTTAGTTCACCATCAGAGGAGGAGGAAGAGATCGGATGAATTTGGTACGAGCTTGGCCAAATCCTCATGGGTCCCATTTTCCAGGACGTGGAGGTCCACTGACGAGAACGTTTCGACACTGCCATTAGAACTATGTCGTTACTTCTCGATCGTGG
Organism: Juglans regia; assembly: GCF_001411555.2. Taxonomy (NCBI): domain Eukaryota; kingdom Viridiplantae; phylum Streptophyta; class Magnoliopsida; order Fagales; family Juglandaceae; genus Juglans; species Juglans regia. The sequence goes on along the minus strand of NC_049901.1, from coordinate 7,256,506 downwards.
AGATCAAAGCGGCCACAAACAACTTTGATCGCCGATTAGTCATAGGTGCTGGAGGATTTGGCAATGTGTATAAAGGGTACATTGACAGCGGATCCACCGCTGTTGCGATCAAACGGTTGAACCCATCGTCAAAGCAAGGGACTCGCGAGTTTTGGACTGAGATCCACATGCTCTCCCAGCTTCGCCATGTTAATCTCGTGGCTTTAATCGGATATTGTGATGATCAAGACGAGATGATCCTTGTATATGAGTACGTGGCACGAGGGACCCTACGTTCTCACCTCTATGGAAATGACAACCCTACGCTTACATGGAAGCAACGCGTCCAAATTTGCATCGGCGCAGCGCATGGGTTGAACTACCTTCATACAGGTGCAAAGAATATGATAATTCATCGCGACGTGAAATCCACGAACATTCTGCTAGATGAGAGGTTGTTAGCTAAGGTTTCAGATTTCGGTTTGTCAAAATTGGGTCCCACAAGCATGTCCCAGACCCACGTCAGCACTGTCGTGAAAGGTAGTTTTGGGTACGTGGACCCGGAGTACTATCGGAGGCAGAAGCTAACGGAAAAATCTGACGTGTACTCATTCGGGGTGGTGTTGTTTGAGATATTATGTGCTAGGCCAGCATTGATGCCGAGCCTACCCAAGGAGCAAGTGAACTTGGCTCAATGGGCCAGGAAATGTTATCATAATGGGACCCTTGATCAGATCGTTGACCCGCGTTTGAGAGGTGAGATTGCATACGATTGTCTTAACAAGTTCGGGGAGGTTGCAGATAGTTGCATACGTGATCGAGGAATCGAACGGCCAACAATGAGAGATGTGGTGTGGTCCCTTCAGTTTGTACTTAAACTTCAAGAAAACGCTGAGAAGAATATCAACGATGGACATGGGGTTGAGGATGTAGGCTGTGTTGACCTGGACACAGGTGGGACCCAAGCCAGCCCATCTAATCCACGTGGAGAGGTGAGTGCCTCTGATTTTGATGACTTGTTTTCTTCTCCTGGACACGTGTTGAACTCAAGAAGTAGTTGGGAAGCTAGTAGTGGTGGGAAGAGTATTCAGATGGGATGGAATAATTCTATATCCAACAGTAAAGATGAAAGAAACTCGGGAATTGATCAGAATTTGTAAGTGTATTTTATTTTTGTAATTTAGAGAATATACATAAAGACTGAATGCTGTAGATTTATATAATTTATTATGGAAGCAATCAATTAATGATTTTAATATTTTTTATAACAATGATTGATCAAAGTGGTAGTGAACACTTTTATATCGAAAATAATACGGTTTTAGCATAAGCATCCCACGAGGAATAACTTCTGCTATTGAGAAGAGACGTGCAATATGGATTATAAACTAATTATATGGATGCTGCTATTCGGCCGCCCACATTTTTTTTTTCTTTTTCTTTCAAGTAGCTCTTAAACATTTTTAAACATTAAAAAAAATATATATTTACAGTCGTAGAATGTGAAAGCGCCGCACGATCATTCTAAAAAAAATGAATAAATATAAAATTCATGTAAAAAAAATTAAATTTTTAATAATAAATTTCACTTTTTTTTAAAATATTACAGAGATGCATTCAACTAAAGCGTAGATAGGATCTCATCTTTGATCTTTCTATCGTGTGAACGCCGCTTTATAAATGGAGATTAGAGCTGTCACTTTAGTTGATAAAGAAGTGAACTATAGCTTTTGCATTTCGAGTGGAATGGCTACTTTGTATACTTTTGAGTCATTGGATTTGCAACTTTCTGTGAAACATCTTTTGGGAAAGGAGTGTTTAGTGGGATCAAAGTTTGGCCTTACTTTTGTTGATTTGTGAAAAGAATTAGAAAAAAAAAAAAAACACGTCGTTTGTGTTACCTTTCAAACCAAGAACTTTACACGAAATCCATAGAATAATAATAATAAGAATAATAATAAGAAATGGATGGTTTGGGATATTCTATTATTATAAGAATATATCGTTTACGAAAATTCATTTTTCAAACCATTATTTTAAGAGTAATGTTGGGTAAAAATTTTAAATAAATAAATTTTTATGTAAATTCTTTATAAAAAAAAAAATGAATCTCACTTTTTTACAAGATATTGAGTGCGACTTATTTATTTTGAATTTGTAAAAATCATTTCTAATCTAATTACATCCGTCCACACCATCCACTTTGGAGGAGTAAAATGACTAAAAAAAAACCACACAAAAAATTTTTTTTGAAAGACACCAGCTCTCATATCCTCCCCGTGACCTCCTTCTCCCTTGGGCATTGGCCTCTACTTTCCTTCCCCCTCACCCTTTCCCTTTCCCGTTTCTCACCTAATGAATTTCCTCCTCTTGCCAGCATTTCTATGCTTCTCGTGAGGAAACAAATTGAAAGACTTTTACTATAAGTGGCGATTTCACATAGCATTAGAGTCTGCCACAGAACGAATGTGGGCCTACACAATTTATTCCGTGACAAGGACCAGAAAAAATACTGGTTTGCAAGTGAAGGAGGGTGTTGAGGAATAATCTCACATTGTTTATGGATAAAGTCTTGTGCATGTTTATAAGGAATGAATAATCATCTCTTGTAGAACCAGTTTTATGAGATAAGTTCGGTCCATGAACTTCTTCATGGTATCAGAGCAAAGGTCTTGAGTTCGAGTCCTGACTCTACACTCTATCACATTTAATTAAATATTTTACGTGTTGGGTTATCCATTGAGGAGAGTCTAGCCCACACGTGAAGGGGATTGTTAAGATATAAAATAAATAATAAAATATATTTATTCCCATCAGTTTAAACTTTTGAGACAAGTGACGATTTCACAAATATTAAGCTCAAGCACTAGAATTAGATAAAGTTCTATCTTTTAACATCAAAAGACTAGAAAATCTCCATTTAAGATTAATATACTAAAATCTCCATTTTCCAAATGAATTAAAAAGTATGCGAATGAATTAAAAACCTAGTTTAACCGACATTGACATGGATTAAGAATATTTAAATATATGTGAACGTCACCATATTAGAAATATCAAAACTTATTTAATTGAGTAGAATTTACTTATGGAAAAATGCTTCTTGCAATCGCGTGGAAGAGTCGACGTGCAATCGTGGCCCATCTGGAAAATAAAACAGTTTCATTTTTGGCAAACCACGTCGTTTTGGCAAAACACATTGTGACCCCTCATTTTCCTTATCCTCTTCTTCATTGCACCCATTTCTCCCCTTCTGCTTGTTTCTCATTCTCTCTTAAGCTTATTTTCTTTTCTTCCACAAAGAAAACTTCATTCCCAATAACCATGGCCTTCATCTTTGCAACTCCAAAAACTTCATTCCCTTCTTCTTCCTTCTTCGCAACCTGAACCTTTGCTGCCCTGCCAAGATGCAGGACTTATGATACTTGAGTTTTGTGTTTTCCACTTGTAGCAAGCTCCGCCACTCCTTCAATATCGGATTCCAAAATCCTCTTCACCCCTACCACAGTTCCATCTGGTAAAACCCCTTTATAAACCAATTCAGAACCACCTCGACCAATAAAATTCTTCTAGGAAAAATTATCAGTTGCCTTCTCAAGGTCCTAAATTTTGAACCAAATCAACCTTGTATTTGGCCTCACTCGTGGCCTAGACCCTTGTTCCTCAATATCATTACCATAATCAAAATCAGACCCCCCCAGCCTTCTTCTTCATCCATCTCCTATTGAACCAAAAGTACAATCCCAACAAATAAGACATGACCAAAACTGCAACCACAGCTCCAGTTAACCCAAAAACAAGACCAAAACTGCTCTTACTCCCCAAACCCGTTTGAAACTGTGAAAAAGTGTTTATGAACCGAGTGAGAAGAAGTGAACAAATCGATTTGCACAGATCCTTCACAAATTTTGCAATCAACCCTTTTATACCACAATTGCTCGCCATGATGTTCTTTACTTGTGAAGAAGAGTCATAGAAAGCCATAGAATAGAAAAATAGTGCAGATATTTTCACTCCCTTGCTTAAAACTAGTGAAAAATGGAGGGAAGAAGAGAAAAAGGGCAACGATGGTGGCATCTGAATATTTAAGAAACCTTGGGAGCAACCAGTTTTCACTCATTCGAACTGTTGCAAAGCTGGCGGAAACGGCAACGATGGTGGTGTCTGAATATGTAAGAAACCATGGGAGCGACCATGAAGCTGATTGATTCGTGGCTATTCTTTGTTTTCTGCCTTTGAGGTTCGGCCGAAAATGAAACGACAACGATGGTGATGTCTTCATATGTAAGAAACCTTGGGAGCGACCATGAAGTTGATCGATTCGTGGCTGTTCTTTCTTTCTTTCTTTTTTTAATATCAGCTGACGTCAGCCGACTGCACAGCTTCTACATGAGACGACTGTGTATAGAAAAATTGTTACTTATGTATTCAAGTGAAGCGACATTAAAAACCAATTGGAATGCATCTGTGGATGAAAAAGTAAAAAAGACAAGTTTGGGAATATTATCAAAGATGAGGCAGGTGATATTATGGCCAGTGTCCTACACAAATGCAAGCTATTATATGAAACCTATTATAGCTGAAGGCATGGCTTTAAGGAAGGCAATGGAGATATGTTCTGAATTGGGATTTGCTAGAGTAGTTTTTGAAGGGGACTCTTAGGTGATTGCAGGGGCGAAACTAGAATTTGGTGTCTGGGGAGGCGATCGGCAAAGTGTGCGGTATGTGTCAGCATAAGTAATATGTACTTTTTGTACGTGACTATATAAAAAAAATAATCATACGTCATAAAATTATACAATTGTTCTCAACTTACTCATATTTTTCTAAGCTTTAAGAAAAAATCATAGATAAAAAATAAACCTGAAAAAATATTTAATAATATAAAAGTCGTTAGATTTTTATTATATAATTGTATTACTATTAATAAGTAAACAAAAAAAAGCATATGAATAACTAATAAATTCTTCACAAAAGAAAATAAATTCTTCACATACTCTCTCTATCTCTCTAGAAACGTCTCATCAATCATCTAGCTAGATAAATTTGATGCCTCCCATATGCAAGAATCTTCCAGATTCGTTTTAACTATTAGATAAACTCTCTTGAAACTTCTAGCTAGTTAACTGATTAATATGTGGTTAAAAACATCTCAAAGGTTGTAAAGGAAGATTATGTACGGGTGATAGACAAGTAGCTCAATGAAGTCGAGAATGACCCAGATGAGAAATAAAAAATAAAAAAAATCATGTAACTATGTAAGCTCAGAAAGACAATAAAAACTTATATGATATCATTGATATGAAATTAAACAAACTGCTTAATGAACACCGAAGGCAAACAAAGAGAGATAGAGATGACAAATAAGGCTATTATGTTAATATATTTAAGGATGTTTGAGTGATATACTGTGTGTTTGAGTGTTGGGGAGCAATCTTAAATATTTTAAGAATATTTACACTTAAAATTGTAATTATACAATATATAAAACTAATTTTTACCGCCCCAATCTACAACATAGTTCCGCCCCTACAAAGACCACAAACAACAATGAAATCAACACAAAGTATGGTTCTCTATTATATGACATGCATGTTGAAAGAAAGAATGGGCTGGAAAGTGATTTTCAACTTTACAGAAGAGAGTGATTCATAATTTGCATAGGTCCTTCTTCTAACCATATCCTTTCATCTGTTTGTAATAACACTTATTGGTTGTTCTTGATTAAAATATATATATATATATATATATATATATATATCACCACTCATCTATGCCCCTTTTTTTCTACCCGATCCGAAAAGCGGATAACTCGGTTCCAAAGGCAGTTATCTAATTCAGTAATTCGGGCCAATAGCCGGATTACTCACCTACTCATATTCGGGAGTGGGTACATATACATAAGGTCAGTACTTAATTTAAAACTCACTACCTACTATCCATGTTTACTTTTTTAAAAAATAAGTTATCCTGATTTCCAAGTGCAACTCGAGTACTCAATTTTTTTTTTAAAAAAAAAAGAAAGAGTTAATTTTTTTTAAACCCGAATACCCAGATTTTTCAAGTATAAAAAAAACTCAAGTTTCCAATTACCGGCTCAGGATAATCCGAGTAGGCACCCAGGTGAACTGTCTTAATTAAGAGCTATAATTTCATTAATTTTATTAAGTTGATACTTGCCTCACAAAAAGGGACTGAAATATCGATTAAATGGTTGGGTTTACAATTTATTAATTTAGGGGTTGTTTGAAAAGTGAGATGAGATAAAAATTCTATGAATAAGTAGTGACATAATTTGAGTTAAGATGTTTTATTGAATTTTGAAATAGGAGAGAGAAAATTTTGAATAAAATAGAATATAATTTTTGTTTTGAAATTTGAAAATGTATTATTTTTTATGTTATGTTTGTAAGTTTGAGAAATTTGTAATGATTAAATGAAAAAGTTGAAAACTTGAATTTGAAAAGCGTTTGTATTTAGAGAATAACTTCACACATGTGTATCCGTTGCTCTCCAAACAACGGCAAACAACGGCAACCAACAGTAGCTGACCACGTAGGATACACATTTTCATGTTGGTGGGGTGCGTTGCTGAGGAAAAAAAAAATCCCAATGGTCACTTATGCTCTGTCGAAACCCACCCCCCTCTCCTTCCAAACATTCATGAACCCTATATTCTGAAGCTTTTTTCAAAAGATGCTAAGCAGGGCCTACTTCAATGGCCACTCGGATTGGTAATGGCTTTTAATTTTCATTGTCCCTCAAACAACCAGGCAAAGGGTGGTACTCAACCATCTGGTACTTCACATTCTTCCACAATCTCTTCCCTTTCCCTTCCTTTGAAAAACATGTCTGATGATTCTCCAATGCTTCAGAAGATAACTTTAAATCCTCATCGCTAGGGTTGCAACCTGATCCACCGATGGCTGATTTGGAGCCAACCTGACCCCTTTAACAAGACCAGTCGGAGTTGAACCGACCAGTCCTCGAATGTTGCGGGTTGGGTCGAAAACCGGACGGTGGGTTTCTCTTTTCTTCTTCTTCTTTTTTTTTTAATTGAATTTTTTTTAAATAAAAAAATGGAGGTTTCCTATATGTTCTCCATTGTGGTGTCTCGATCAGTCCCACCTTCTGGGCCGCCGTGGGATATATGAGCCAAGTACTTGAAGGGGATGAGGAAGAGGTCGAGGAGGTTGAACTCGAGGATGACTCGATCAGGGACCAAACTCGGCCTCCGGTTCTCATGCGCTTGCTTCTAGCCTTAGTTGGAACAGGAGTCTTGAAACACTGCTTTACCAATTTTGGTTTCGGTTCCGGCCCTTCGTTCTTAAGCTTTTCTGTTAAACTTCCGGTTGGGTAAGGTGTGCAGAATTCGGGAAAAGAATCCTCGACAAACTGCCATTCCAAGTTCGCTAAATCATTGGTTTGTTTAGAAAGCAAATACCTTGGGTCAATAACTACCATGAAACTCCTTAAAAATAAAACCGTCCGTTTGTATTTTAAGAGACAACCAAGCAAACAAAAAGAAGGCACCTTTATCCATCGGAATTTAATATTCAACTTGTAGAAACCACTAAGCTGCCATTGGAGTTGAATAAACAAAGCAAAATTCACCACTAAAAACTATCCGCAAGAGCTCGACTTACCCAACCTTACCGAGTCAAAATTCTTCAAACAGAGAGAGCTAGAAACCTCGTCGAGTGCGACCACGATCTCAAGATAAAAAAGAAAGCAGAGCTTAAACACCAGTTATGCTCTTTCTCTGGCAAGGAGAAGATGCGGGGGGCAGGGGCTAGGGTTTGATATAGAAGTGAGAGGTTTTAATAGACGGGTTCCACTGACATTCATCGGGTTCGATAGTTTTGAAACCGATTGTTATGTTAGCTGGACTTCATCGGGTTGGAACTACTCGGGTTGCATGGGTTCATTGGCTCATCGGGCTTCTTGCTCATGCCTACTCACCGCTTTGATGAGCGTCATCCACCCTTTGATCAACCTAGCAGACAAAACTAAATAAAACAACCAAAGAACGGAACAATGCTCTATTTAGTTGCCGAGAAAATGGTGGAAAATAAAAGGAGAGAAAGAAAATCCAATACACTAAAGCTTTTAATTTTCATCACGTAAAGCTCTAGCTCTAGCTTTTGATGGTCGATACTTCTTGGTGGTTGGAAATACCCACGAGATTTATGAAGAGAAGAGATTCTTCAATCAGATGCGGAGATGCCAAGGCATGATTCTTCTGTAAATCATGCATGGGTATTTGCATTTGAAGGGAAGGGATGAAGTTCATAGAAAAAAATCTGTAAAGGGAAACCCGTTTCTGGTGTGGTTAGGTTTAGCCTTAGATTATGTACTTAGTAGATAAGGGTGTAATCGGTTCGGTTTGATCCGGTTTTGGACAAAATTTGGGACTAAACTGGTATGCACCGATTTTGTATTTTCAAGAACCGATTCCGCACCGATTACCCCTAAACTAGTACTTTTAGTTTTACCGATTTCGGTCCGATTTTTCGATTTTAATATACTATATACAATATTCTATATTATATAATATATATAATAGATACTATAATGATAATATATTGTAATATATTATATTTGTATTATAGACTATAGTGATATAATAATTTTAAATTTTAATATTATATTAATTAGTAATTTATCATATAATATAAAACTATTTTATATATAATTATATATTATATATAAAAATTATAATATATATATATGAATCGGTTCGATTCGGTCCGGTTTTAGAAAAAAAAAATCAGAATCGGACCGATTTTAAGAAAAATAAAACCGGTACCAAATCGAACCAAACTCGATACTGGACTGAACCCATTGGTTCCAATTTACCGGTTCACCGATTTTTTTTACACTCCTATCAATAGATGTGTCATTTTATTATTGGTTTCCGATCAACTCCCATTATAGGATTTACTAGCCTAAAGAGGTACTCTTGTATTTAAGAAGGAAATTATGATAAATTTTTAGATGAGATGAGATATAATGAGATCATCTCACTTCCCAAACAAGCCATTAGTATCTTAATATTATTGCGACATGGCGTTTAGTCCCGAATAACATAAACTGCGTGCCGTTCATGAAGCTAATATGAAGCAGGTCATCATCTAGCTAGAGACCCATAATATGTAAAACAGACTAACAGAGGCCGCAGAGAGCGAAGAGATGAGCAACAAGCACGGCGCCCCCAAGCACCAAAACAAATACGCTTGGAAACCCAAGGCCGGCCACAAGATCAACGAAACGGTATTACATGCCATCATCTCTTTCTTCCTTATTTCTGAAAGCTGAAAACAGAATTAAAAAAAAAAAAAGGAGTTTCACTCATTTAGATACTGTTTTTCGATTACACTGGCTGAAGAAAAAATAGTTTTTTTTTTTTTTAACAGGAAGTTGGGGGAAAGTTTAGGCCCTTCTCAGAGATCACGGGGGTTTGTCCACGTTGTAAAGAACAGATCGATTGGAAGCGCCGCTACGGCAAGTACAAGCCCCTCGCCGAGCCGGCCAAATGGTATTTTTTTTTTCTAATATTTGAATTTTATTTCCTATTTTCATTTTAAATGGGCAAGTGATTTAATTTTAATTGCACTTGTTGAATTAAATGTTTACAGTCAGCAATGTTCGAAACGAGCCGTTCGTCAGGCTTACCATAATCTCTGTCCTGGTTGGTTTCCCCTTTTGAATTATTTTAGCTCTGTTTGGTTCAATAGAATCTATTTTCCCGAGAAAGGCATTTAAGTTAATATGTTGTGTTGGAACAAACAAATACGCCCCTTTTTTCGGGGCTGTTGGGTTTTGTTTAATTGAGGCATTGGACTGATTTGGACGTAGGTTGTGCGAAGGAGCAAGGTGTCTGTGCAAAGTGTCGTTGCCGTGTGAGCCGTATAGTTGGAAGGTTTTGTTTGAAAGCATGTCTTTGAATCATATATGCCGTGTACTTGGGCTATGCCTATCTATATCATTAATAATGCTCTTTGTTTACTGATAATATATATATATATATGTGTATATATATATACGAAATCTTGTTTATGTTGTTTTCCTTTTTCTTGTAGAGATTCTTCGGAAGTCGAGGCCGAGCAAAAGTCGCTCGACGAGGTTACTTTCTTGTCACTAATGCGTTTCTCAAGATAGGGTTTTAATTTAGCATTTTGGAAGATAATTCAAGGGTCTGTGTGATTTTGTTATAGGCAATTAAGAATGCTCGAGAAAGGGACCGGAGGACTCTGCTACGGGCTGTAAGCTCAATAAAGCAATATTTTTCAGCTCTGATATTTGTTTTCTTTTATTTATATAGAAACTCTACATTGCTCTTCAGTTTAATCGGTTGTGCTTTCTTTAGGGGTTGAGAACACACTTTAACTCAACAATGCGACTTTTATTTATTCATAAAATCCTTATATCACCAATCTTTTATGGGCAAGTAATTTACAGTTTTTAGATAATAATTTATATAATTTGATATGCGGTAACATTTTCCAAGAGATTATAATTGGTAGCATACTTAAAGCTTAATTAGGATAATGTTTCTTTCTGCATTAAACTTCTAGGTTCAAAATTGTCTTTGTAGTTTCTTTTTCCTGGCTTGTCTTTGTAGTTGTACGATAATAATATGCTTGTAAACTCTTCCACCAAAGGAAAGGGGAAAAGGAAACATGTTTTTTATGAATGTTTAGAAAATTAAACTTTGGAGTTTCAAACCTTTTTTCTTAAATGGCTGTAAGATTTTATTGAGCTCATTGATCTAGGCAGTCACAGAATACCTAACAGTCCAAAGTTTGTTGCTAATAAAAAAGACTGGGAAAATAAGAAACTGTATGAATTCCTTGGGCAATTGCAATCCACTATGATCAGCTTGGTTCTTCATAGATCAGTAATGAGATAATGAGGGCTGTAGCCATATGTTGCCTGTTTGATTTATCGAGGGTCCCTCCCACTGGGATACCCAACTAAGGCATGAGTTAGCTTGTGGTCTTCTTGCGTGGTAGGCCAAGGTTCGCTTCTGGTAGAAGATGACTCATCAGGACATGGGGGAAACCAGTCAACATGCATCTCTCCTTATAGTTGCGAAAAGACCTCTCTGAGGGGATTTAAACAACTTGAAGCGCAGGATTGGGATAGAATGTTATTCACACTATCAAAATATTGTTTTTCTTGCCATTTAGTGGGGAAGAAAAAATAGAAAATTGCTATTATCCTAATTTGAACGGTAGACCATCCATGAGTAAACAATGAACCAATCATGTCGTACCCTTTTATATGAACCAGCTACAACTTTCATAGCTAATAACATGGCTGTTATAAGCTCAACCACCGGCAAGTTGTATTATTATATAGGAAATATCTGTCCTCTGTGCATTGTTAAGTTCTTACAGGTATCTCTGGTTGTGTAGTCTTTCCTAGTTATTGTTTTACTGGTATATATTACATGCTTACACTCAATTGAGCATGTCAGCCATTTACCCTTTTTCTTTTACCATGTGTGGTGTCTAATCTTTTTATTGCACCAGATGAACAGAGATCAATCTAAAAGTTCAGAAAAAATGGCAACTAGCAAAGAAAACAAGGTTGGGGAGTTATTTCCTGCTGCATCACTTGAGGAGCATGCTGAGCTAAGAAGGGATGATAACGGTGACGAGGACAATAATGAAGATGAGGACCTAATTTTGAGTTAAGGAATACGAACAGCATCCCAACAGATAGTTATAGTTCGTGGGGACCTCTCCCTAGTCCTAATCACTACATTAGGTGCTAAAATATCAGGTTTTGTTTCTTTGTTGAATATGTGCTAAAGTATCACATTTACGGATGATGTTTCATTTTTTTCAAGAGTATAAGTATGAGTTACTCCTATTTTGTTTTTCTGCTGGCTTATCATTCTTTATAAGTTATTATGCAATTTTAATCTGCGGTGTACAGCTTCTCCATTAATAATTGCATTATTATGAAAATAAAATTCTTAGAACCAACAGAATCCCATTGGAGTGCTCTTTGCATGTCGTTGCGTTTCATCTCGGCACTAGTTAGGCTTTGATTGCAGCTCTTTCTGAACGTTCTGCCAACAGATGTGGTCTTTGGAAACAAGAACGGGATATTCCTACAAATGCATTGTTTTGAGCTAAATTCTCCATGGATGAAGTTTCGAGGTCAAGGCAGCAGGAGAGATCCGACACAGAATTTAGGAGCCCCTTATGGTTGGTTTCATTGCCTTGAGAGGACTCCCGCCCTATTCATAAATCAGTTCGGGTTTGCCTGTCGTCATTCACTTGATATTGTCGATTCCACCCGTTTCTTGGATGGGTGAATCGAGATGGAACTTCCCCAAGTTTGTGAGGTTTGATTAGGACTGCGTTGTTCGACCCAAGGGTTTCTTTAGACACCGTTTTCAAAATGATATGAAACTCTGTTCAGAGCCAGGCAAGAGAAAGCTACAATGGAGGCAGTACCAAATACCAAAGACAAACGTGAGCACGACGCTGCAGTGGAAAATCCTCTTAGGTGTTAAAAGTACCAACAAGTCAACCGGAACCAATTTGGTCTTTCATAAATCATGATATATTACTGCTATTTCTAGTCTAACAGCCTGTCTGCAATTACATACGAGCCAGACAATTCCCAACATAAGAACCGAGCAATTATCAGGTATATATCTAATATCTCAGATTGACGAGAGCAGAAACAAAAAAGAAGAAAAACTAGATCTCTGAAATCAAAATTACTTGCATTTAATGATATATCTCTCTTGCTGTAAGAATACACTTCCTATGCCACTGAATACATTTGCTATCTGCTACGTACTCAACTTGATTCAATTTTATCAGAAATGAAATTAACAAATTTCCAGGCCGAAAATTCCTATAAGGATCCAAAAATAATTAGTAAAGTAATCCAGTTCTGGTAACCGCAATATGGGCTTCCTAATCAAAAAATAACCAGGGGCTTCAATATCAGCAATTCTGGTTCTGGAACCCTACAGCACGATAAGCGTTGTAGTGATATGCAAAAACAACCATTGTCAACAAAACGCTGAATCCCAGCCTGTTTTGACCCAGCATCGCTAACCTCTCATGCTGGAAAGAAGCAAGGCTGTGGACCAGTAGTACATCACAATTCCTCTATAGTACACAAGCGCTCTGAACAGACAATCAATAAAATAAGCTTAGATTGAGCATAAATACATATGTATATACATATATACATAATAAGTGATTGTATATGGCTGTAGAGAGAGAGAGAGAGAGAGAGAGAGATTGTGTCCACACAGTAACATAGATTCCAAAAGAATACGCCTTGCAAATATGTGTCACATGCAAAATATAGAAAAATAAGGAATGGAGAGAGAGATATGCATTGATACAGAAAAAGGTCTGAAAACCCCAACAAGATAAAAGAAAATGGAGAAAAATCATTTCCTTGCTTTGCTTTGCAGAATACGCCTGAATTGTATTAACATTTTGAGGCACAAATATATCACAGTATAAGGATGGCCATCAGACATTCTTCATTCATTGATAATTAAGGAATGGAGGGAGAGAGAGAGAGAGACAGAGGCTGAAACCATGAATGATGTTTTGTTTTTCACCATTGAAGTTAACCACTAATAAATACATTCATACAAGTGTGTGATTGTGCGCCCTGTAGTTTCTCATGATATAAAGAAATTGTCATGGGTAATATATCTGTAAGTTACATGCTGCCTATATTAGTTCCTGAAAGAAGGCTGACTAAAATCTTCTAAAAAAAAAATTACGTAGAATAATTATACCACATGATTCCCGTTTGTACCCTAATACCGACCATTTTTAAAGCCACATTACAGTAACTGTTAAAAACATATTTTGCAGACACTAGTTAACCATAGAATAATCTCAAGCAGGTGAGATGCGACATAAGAATTATATCATTGAAATGATTATCCATCAAACCATAGACTCGGTATGACACGTGATTGTTCTAATAAAAAACAAACAGCATTTTTATCAATGACCTGAGCTGAGATCAAGATTTTCCTTCTTTATTTTTTTTTTTTGATAAGTAATAAGTTATTTTATTGATATGAAGGTAGGCATAGTCCAGGTACACTAGAAGTATACATGTGAATACACCTATTTAAGAACTCGAAACAGTTACAAGGAAATCATGAAAACTAAGACCATTCAAATCAAGAGCAATGGCCCACACAAACAAAGTCTTCCAGAAAAAGCTCCTAAACTCTTCCAAAGAGCGTTCATGATCCTCAAAAAGTCTCTCATTACATTCGTTCCAAATATACCAGAGAATACATATAGGAACCATCTTCCACACTGCTGCAATCTGTGATGTTTCTGAGATCCCATTCCAGCTTGCGAACAAATCAACCACCCTACCCAGCATCACCCATGCTATACCCATTCTATTGAAAAAATAAGTCCAGATATCTCGAGCAAACTCACAATGAAGAAGTAAATGGTCCACCGTTTCCCCACTTTTTCTGCACAAACAGCACCAGTCCATAATAATGAGGCCACGTCTTCTAAGATTATCAAAGGTCAAAATCTTCCCTAGAACCGCCGTCCACACAAAAAATGCAGCCTTTGTAGGTGCTTTAGTCCTCCAGATGTTCTTCCAAGGGAACATATGCCTTTGATGCATATTAATAGAATCATAAAAAGAGCTTACCGAAAATTTCCCTTTCCTAGAGGGGCACCATACCATCGTATCATCCAAAGAGGCAGCAGTAGAAATGTTATACAGCATGTTCAGAAATCCCACCAGCTCATTCACTTCCCAATCGTGTGCATCTCGAGTGAGGTTAATGATCCACTCCTGTGTACCTTGGTTAATAACCCGCAAATCAACCACCTTAGCTTCTTTTTCCCGTGCAATTCTGAAAATCATAGAATAAGCATCCTTCAAGGCCATGTCTCCCAACCACACCTTGCCAAAAGCTGATCCTTCTACCATCCCCCAAACGCAGTCGAGTATTACTAGCAAAAGAGCACCAACCTTTTCGTATAAACTTCCATAGGCCCACTCCATATGTCCCCCTACCCTCTTTAGAACACCAACCCCCTCTTTCACTTCCATACTTCATATCCACCACCCCTTTCCATAAAGCCCCCTCTCATAGTTATAACGCCACAACCATTTCCCTAATAGTGCCTTATTGAACGCCCTCACATTCCAGACCCCCAATCCACCGTCTCTCAAAGGGGAACATACATTTTCCCACTCTACTAGATGAAACTTAAGCTCATCTCCTAACCCACTCCACAAAAAATCCCGTTGAAGTTTCTCTATTCTAGAAGCAATACTAGTGGAGAGGGGAAATAAAGATAAGTAATATGTGGGGAGATTGGATAAGGTACTCTTCATAAGTGTGATTCGCCCCCCTTTAGAGAGATACAACCTTTTCCACCCGGCCAACCTACACTCAAATTTTTCCAGCACCCCTCCCAATTTGTCTTTGCTTTGAAAGAAGCCCCCAACGGGAGTCCAAGGTACTTCAATGGCAACGAAGCAACCCCACATCCCAAAATATTCGCCAACCCTCTAATATTGCTAACATCGCCAATTGCAACCATCTCCGTCTTAACAAGATTAACCTTTAACCCGGATACCGCTTCAAAACAAAGTAAAATGGCCTTCAAAGATTGTATATGCCCTACATTTGCCTCACAAAAAATAAAGTGTCATCTGCAAACAAGAGGTGAGAAATAATAGTGGAACCATGGGTATCTCCTACCGAGAAACCTGAAAAAAATCCTCCTTCTACTGCCGCCGACACCATACGGCTTAGAGCCTCCATAACTAGGACAAATAAAAGAGGTGATAGTGGGTCACCTTGTCGTAGACCCCTCGAGCTATTAAAAAAACCCACAGGATCATCGTTTACCAGAACCGAGAAGTGAACCGATGACACAATATCTCATCCACTTCCTCCATTTTTCCCCCAAAACCACATCTCCTCAACATATGCATCAAAAAATCCCAATTTACATGATCATAAGCCTTCTCCATATCGAATTTGCATAAAATACCTGGATCTCCCGACTTGAACTTGCTATCCAAATATTCATTAGCTATAAGAACCGAGTCCAAAATTTGCCTCCCTCACAAAAGCATTTTGAGACTTAGAGATAATCTTCTCCATGACCGTGCTCATCCTGTTAGCAAGAACTTTGGCAAGAATCTTATACACTACCCACAAGACTAATCGGTCTGAAATCTTGCACCTCTCTTGCACCGGCCTTTATAAGGACTAGTGCAATAAAAGTAGTATTTAAACTTTTCTCAAATCTTCCATGAGTGTAAAATTCCTAAAAAACCAGCATTACATCCTCTCGCACCACCTCCCAACAAACCTGGAAAAAAGCCATTGTGAATCCATCCGAGCCTGGAGCTTTATCTTTATTCATTTTCCTGATTACTTGTTTTACCTCTTCCTCTTCAAATGGTCTCTCCACCCAATCCATACTATATTGGTCAATTACCTCAAAGACTAGACCATCTACCGTGGGCCTCCATGCATGAGGTTCCGATAACAAATGTTCAAAATGCCCTACCACATGCTCTTTTATCTCAACCTGATCTGAAGATACATCTCCATCTATGCTCAAGGACTGAATGGAGTTAAACCTCCTATGTGCATTGGCAATGCGATGAAAGAATTTTGTGCTTCTATCCCCCTCCCGAAGCCACAAGGCCCTTGACTTTTGTCTCCACCAAATTTCCTCCATTAGCGTCAGTCTTTCCAATTCAGAAACTACCTGACCTTTTCTGATGTTTTCTTCCCCTACACCCTCCAAACCTTGTAACTCTTGAAACAAACTCTTCTTTTGTAAAGTTACGTCACCAACTACCTGTTCATTCCAAATCTTCAAATCCTTCTTCAAGGCTTTCAACTTTCCAGCCAATACATAACTCGGATTGCCCTCAATAATGTATGAATTCCACCATTGCCTTGCCAAATCCACAAAGCCATCCACCTTTAACCACATATTCTCAAACTTGAACGGCCTTCTACCCCCTTGAATACCTCCGCAAGCTAACATTATAGGGAAGTGATCAGAGCATATCCTTGGAAGCCTAGTCTTTCTTACATCTGGGTATTGTGTCTCCCATGAGGGAGAAATGAGAAATCTATCCAGTCTTGACCAGGCTTGATTATTAGACCAAGTGTAATCGCCTACCATTAACAGTAAATCCATAAGACCTACCTCAAAAATGAAATCCGAAAAATCCACCATAGCTTGGTTTTGTCGTCCCTCCCCCTAATCTTTCGCTGGAAAATCTTGTCACGTTAAAATCTCCACCTATACACCATGGGACCTCCCACCAAGAACATAGGCCAGCAAGCTCATCCCAAAGCAATCTCCTCTCACTGTCCAAATTAGGACCATAAACGCCCATAAAAAATTATCTTCAGTATTTTTATAAGAACATCCCACCAAATATTCTCCCACAAACTCATCACTATTTTCCACCACCCTCTTATCCCACATAATCAAAATTCCACCCGAAGCCCCTTTCGAAGGTAAATATGACCAGCCTACATATTGACAACTCCATAAGCTCCGAATAATACTTCTATTGATAATCTTCAACTTTGTTTCCTGAAAACAGATGATTTCCACTTTCCATTGCCTTAATAAAGCTCTTATTCGCATACGTTTATTAACCTCATTCAGCCCCCTAACATTCCAACACAAAATTTTAGGCTTCATTTATCAACTGTTCCAGCCCTCCCCTTATTTCTGCCACGACCTGCACTCCCCTCCTTTACATCATAATTAATAGACCACGTCTGCCTCTTTAACTCCCTATCTCTTTTTGACCCTGCACCATGTTGTCTTGCCTCAATGGCTATAATTAGTGCCTTAAACTGTTCTTCATAGCCTTTACACGAAATTCCCATGCAACTTTGAAATTCCTCTACCTTTTTCAATACCCAATCATCTGAGACAGTAGGAAGAATCATACTTATTGGAGTAGGATCCACTCCTGCAGACTCCTCTCCCACTGTAGAGCATTTACTTGGCTCAAGCATCATCAACTGACCTTCCCCTTCCATCTCTGATGCGCTCCCACACTCCACTATGACTATAGCTTCTATACGAGCTCCCTCAGAAAGTATGCTATGTGCCAAAACCACGGGCATATCCACCGAGAGGTTTGTGACAACCCGGATGAGACCAATAGATCTAAAGGCATCCCCTGACTCCCCAAGGGGTTCTGTGGCATCCCAGATGAACACCCATCCTCATAAATACTCAGTTCCAGACCTTCCCCTTCAATGATTTCCCCCACCTCCACCTCCTTCGGTTGTATTGCGACCTCCGAACCACCAACTAATTTGCCGTATGCCGCCGCTCCCTTCTGTGCCATCCCTTGCCCAAGACTCGGGCTTGGTATACATGTTTCGGGCCCCTCCAGGGAACCCAAAACATCGGAATCTATGGGTAGGAATATCGGGATCTGCTTCTCTGCCACCGACAAAGCTTCCATCGAGGCCTCTACTTCCTCCGTTGACGTCGATTGGGGTTGCGCCGGCGTCGGTGTCACTGGCCCACCCCCCAATGGACCTGCTAGATGTCGTGATTTCTTCCTCCAAAAAGAGGACGCCTGTGGCGTGGGCTCGATTCTTCGAGCTAGCCCATCGCCAATTCCTACCCAATTACCCTGTGCCTTCCCTTTGGGCCCAGCCTCCTGACCCACTCCCTTCAAATTTTCATTCCCTATTAGCCGCCCACTCCCCAAGCCCTGCCCCAATTCTTCTTTTCCAAAAACGATGCGTATAAGTCCCTTGACGTTATCACTCATCTCCTCCAACGAAGCCTGCTTATCCCATAATTCCTTCAAAAAATTTATCTCAATTTGCCCAGACCACCTGCCACTTCCATCTTGTCTCTGATTTTCTCCCAAAACAGTAAGATCACCTGACCGTATTAGGCCTGCCATATCTGACTTTTGCACCTCTCGAGTTGACTGCAGAGCCTCCTTGTACGTGAAAGCTTCTGCTGACGAAGATTGAAGAACTCTCCTCTTCCCACCTTCACTTCCAACCTCCCTCAATGCCTCCGCAAGTTTTCTCCACCCCCACCCATTTCTGTCTCCAGGTATAATGATGAAGCTCCGGCTACCACCTCCACTATAGACCACCAGAGACAAATAACTGCCGCGGGAATTTGAGCCTTGTTGCGCAACGAAAGCTCTGTTACCTTCTCTATAAACAGAGTAATATCCCTTACTGCCATGCTTTTGACAACCCTCCAAAGTTCTTGATGCCCAATGAGCAGTGTCCAAACCCAGCCTCAAGTTTTGCACTCCTTTCCACCCCCTCTCAGTGATAAGCACTCCATTCCCATCTGCCCGTACCTCAAAAAACTTGGACTCAATTGCTACACTTCTCACAGTAGGCATTTTCCTTCTAATACCACTCCACACAACCACCATCAAACACCTACCACCACCTTAAGTTCAATGAAGAGGTACATAGAAGATGTACTTAGTCTGCTCCTTTTGAACTTTTAAGAAAACCTTCGATAACTTCACCCACCAGTCTGAACTTAACACCCAACTGGACTACATATTCAACTGCCACCATTGACGACCCAACACCAGAAGCAAAAACACAAAAAAACCAAGAAAAGCAAAGAGTGTACGAAGAGAAAATTTTAGGAGAGAGAGAACTCCGCACAGCACAAATTTAAAATAATAATAACAATTCCCTTCTTTATTTCCCATTTTATTGTTGTCCTAAGCCAATATTTATCATTTTACGAATTATGCTTCCCCAATTCTCAATTTCTCATGTTTAAGTGGCCTAGTAGGAATTTTGATGTCTTTGTGTGGAAGTCCCCAGCAGGCACTTCGCTGCCAAGATTCCTTCCTAAGCCATATTTGGGTTATCCAGCAGGAACTCACCATCTGCAGAATATTATAGATCTGAATTTTCTTTGTTCACCCCCTAGAATAACAAGCATGTATTTTGAAGATAACCTTAAGCTAAGTGTTTAAAAATTTATGTAAACATGATGCCAGAGTGCAACATAGTTCTTGGAAAGCTCACATATGAAAAGGGAAATAGCAATTTCCTAGAGATGACAATATCAAAACTGATGAGATTACACGAGCAGAAGAGCGAAAATCAAGCAATATAATGATATATATATATATATTAATTATTGGCACCAGGTGTCTGGGACAAAGTCCCGACTAATCATGGGGGTGTACAGGCCCTCAGCAAGGAGTTTCCCACAAGTGCACATTGGGTAATTCAAGGGAACACTCGGTTTATACGGCTCCAAGAGTGTAAATGCGGAGTTTCGAACCTAGGACGTCTGGTTTCTACGGCTCACCCAAGACCAATATGCCACCCCTTGGGGCTAAAGCAACAGAATTATATGAGAAGACTTTAGAAACTGAGCCAAGGAAAGCTGGTTTGGTAACTGTCCAATTGCTCTAAACCAGGTGAAGGCATCCATTGAGAGAGTCCAGAAAGTACATGGCCACGAAAAGTTACAACACCATGCGATACCAACATTTATATCCAAGGTTAATACCTTTATATGCTCAAGAATTACAGGAAAATAAAGAAATAAAAATTTGGAATATAATAAGAAAGTCAGGGTCCACTGGGCGAGTTCAAACTTTTTTTCTCTGTTGAGTTCCAAATTCCAATGCTTGTGATTAGTGACAATTGAGATCCATTTAGTAAAACTCAAGAAAAACGAAGACAGAAATGATTGACTCCTTTAGCCTTTTCACTTCATTATCTTAAAATCTGTTTACTCCAGAATAATGGTGAAATGGAGGGAAGAGTCTTACTCAGATATTCGTAAGTCAATATCATTGAGGTTCCCCAAGCAGACATGCTAAAAAATCTTGGACCCAATCCTCTGTATAAACCTTTCCAACCCTCATCCATAATCAAGCCTTTAACAACTTGTCTTGCAGTTTTTTGTTTTTCATGTCCCATCACCTATTATAGTGCAGAACCACGAGTTAAAACAAAAACCATAAGCAGCAACTTGATCAAATGAAAATGAGCACCAGGTCAACAGTGTACTTATTTTGGCTATATTTGAGAATAATGAGGTCTATAGACTATATAGCAAATGTTAACACATCAGAAACTCGAAGGTTGTGTATTAAAAGTTTCATCCGTGTGTGTGTATGTGCAAATATAAAAGCTTTTACAAGCTTGGTTATAAGGGCATTTATTTTCCCAAGAGAAAGTAGCAAAGCAATTAAATGCTTGAAGCAAATACATTTGAAAAAGAAGTAATACAAGCGTGGGGGCATAAATTTGCAAGCACAATTTTATTCAGCAATAAATACCAAGCAATGAACTAGTGTTACAAATTGGGTATATGCCGACCTGTACTGAATACTTGTGAAAAGATTTTACATAGTAATAAAACTTATTTTTCCTACTATGTCCTTTCCATACCTTGATTTGAATGACTTGAAGTAAAATTGCAGGGGAAAATATTAGAATGGTGGGTGAAAGTTTGGGAAAATTGATGACCAAGCTTTTCTGTCCCGGGAAGTAACCCTATGTTTATCTTAATGGTAAAGAAAAACCGATATGAGCTATAGCAATAGCTACCATATCCTTATGGAAAAATATACGGCACACATGCAATTAAACTAGCAACTGACAAGCCTTCAAGCATGGGTATAAACCAGGAAACCACGTAAAAAAACACACACACACACAATCAGCATTGTTTCCTGGAAAATTGGTAAAGAATTATCAATTATACATAAATTTCATTTGTTAATGGAAAATATAAGAGCAAGCAATTCTCTTTAGCAAATTCTTTTTTGATAATTAATTCTTTTTAGCAAAATTAACACTAAATTTTCAATTATAACCAACCAAAGGCATATTTAGCAGTCAAAGTCTAATGAGACTCATTGAGATAGAAGAATATGGTTTAATAGAACTAGGTTTATGAAAACCTGTAAGCGGGTTTTGATGGTGTCCAATGGGGTTGTGATGCACGATGCTGTAGCTCCCGCAATAATTCCACCAGTAGCTTGAACTGACATTATTTTTGACTGGCTAGGAGCAACTTCCCCATGATCAATACCTTGGTCTAAGAGACTGCCAAACAAATGGTATAGCAATGCACTAGTTAGAAATCAAATGAACCAATCAATAAGTGGAGAACCCAACATTTAAACCACCACAATAATGATATATGGTGCACCTGAAGTCCATAAATGTGGACAGTGCAAATCTCTTACAACCTGCTAGCTTACCTATGAGGTAACCATGGCATGGCGTCTTAGACTAAAGTCATAAGAACCAACATTTTCAGCCTTGTAGCCTCCTAATTCATTAGGCTGTTCCAATAAGAAATTGGAATTAGAAGCCCACCAAGTCAAACCTAGGGACATGTAATTTCAGTTTTGGTTTGCCCCTCAAGAAGTAAATGAGAATAACTAAGGAGGGGTCATCTATTGGATATACCAAACCTAAAATCTGAAGGTACAAAACATTTTATGCCAACTTAGACGATAGAAAAGTTTATTATTTGGACTGGCTCTTAAGGTAAACAAGCTCTTTCAACATATTACTATGTCTCACCTCCAGATCAAGCGTTGGCTTGAGCCATAACTTGCCCACCATACAGCACTAGATGGGGAATAAGTCATAACAGATAGACCAAACCCTCTGTATAATCCCCAAATGCCCTCAGATTTTATAACCTTACGAGCAACATCCAGACCCCCACTGTACTTAGCGTGGCCTGAATATCCTTGTACCATCAACTTTTGGCTAACCTGAAAAATACAAAATCGAGGAAATCAGCATTTTTCTTTTTTTTTTGCTTTACTTGTCAGTAACCTTTGGCTAAACTCTAAATAGCATTTCAAAAAAAATTATAAAACAAACATCAGACGATGATATGCCAACCCTCAAACAAATTTTTACACGGTATAGAGACCAAAAAATGCTCATCCAACAATATGATCTAGAGCCCACATACCACATCAATTGGAACAAACACAGCCTGAGAAAATAGGGATGCTATCATGCCAGCTAAACCATTCGCTATGGCTGCCTCCGTAGGCTCAGATAATTTAAATGGTTCAACCATCTTTAAGGCAGCCACTTTTGTGGTCTCTAAAGCGGTAAGAAAAATGATCCTGGCAGGAATTGCACCAGTTATGACTGTACCAAATCCTCTGTATAGACCAGGAACCCCATCTGCTTTTAGTATGGCCCTGATGACAGAAAAAGCATTTTTTTCTGCAACATCCTTTGATGCGACCTGCATCCTGGTTTTCACAACAGAGACTGGGTACAGTGCCACAGTAACTCCTGTAAAGAGGCCAGCTCCTACGACATAAAACTTAGTTTTGTCAAGCCTGCAAAGCGGGGTACAACCAGTGAGTTCAAAACCTTGTGAGAATTTAAATCCACAGTTAAGTAATAAAACAGGAGAGAAACAATCCATCCGCATATATAATAGTCTGATGGTTATGCTCCTAGTAGTGCGTAACTGACTTAAAAAATATGTGTGCATGCGTGTTCTTTTATATGAAAAGACATCTTTCAACTAAGACTTATTAAATATGATCAAAGTTCATACAATGTGACAAAAGTTCTACACTGACTTTCAACATATTACAACCCTCCTGCTTTATCTTGGATTTTGGGATTGGCTATGTGAAAGGATATAACTACCAAGTATGAAATAGGCAGAAATGAATTTCTATGTTTATAAGCCTAAATATATTTATAAATGATTTCATAAAAGAAAGAGGCAGGATGACAGCAAACTTCAGGATGAACTACAACCCACTGCCAAGGGAGAGTTTTTCATGTTAGAACTTACTTAACGATGGCTTCACTTGACTGCTTTTGTTATGCACAAACTCAATGTGATCGAAACCATATCAATTTGATTTATTCAATTCAAGTTGATTGATAACAAGATATTCCTCAACTATGTTAAAAGTTTGCATATGTGCTTCAGATATGCAAAATATTCATTCAATTACTTCAAAGTATACAGTGTATCTTACACCTCTTGTTGACTTAACAGATACACTTGAGATTGAAATGAAACCTCTCCCCATTGCCAGATATTGGCGGATATCTTGGGATCATTTTCCTCCAAAAAAACAATCCTACAACTCCGTGGAATTTCGAACTCCTCGCTTTCAGCAATTCTATGCCTAAGCTTAAACAAACATTTTGACGAGATAACCAAACAAACGGGGAAGGATGGAATTGAATTTTTTCCCCCTTTTCTCTTTCTCCCCTTTCCTCAGCAACCAAATAAATCAAATGTATTTCACAAAGAAAATCGAAAGAAACATAGTAATAACGAGAAAAGAACGCGTTGACGAAAGGAAACAAAACTCAAAGAAGAAAAAGGAGACGTACTTATCCCAGTTAATCTCGGTTTGACCATACGAATGGGCTCGAGCGCTAGGTGCAGCAGCCATGAACTTGTTTTCGATCGAACAGACTCAAAAGAACACAGATATTGAAAAGATACGAATGAAGAATGCGCCTTCTTCGTCAGAAGCGCGTCGCCTTTGAAAATCAAAGAACGCGAATTGAATGTTTTGAAAATTCCTTTCCTGAGACGCGAGAAATTGCCAACTACCAACTTTTTTATTTTTTTGGCCACTTCTAATCTTATTCCAATTTCCAGGCTTTAAGCCTCCGTCCTTTGCCATCGATTGCAATTTGTTCTGGTCAAATGTCATATACCTTTATTAATATTAATATTGATAGAAATTAATTCATCTCTCACACTAATTATTTATAATAATTAGTCAGACCTTATATTTAAAAATTTTTATTATTTATCATCTCATACCATATACATCATATTTATTTTTATTAAATTAATTAAATTTTTCTACTCATTCACGTACTTATTAAGATAAAAAATATAAAAATATAAAAATTATGTATAGTATGTAGTGTAAAGATAATTAATAAAATTAATTTTAAAGATTTTATTTATTTACATTTTATATATATATATATATATAATATATATATATTTTTGCCAAGTCGTTCATATGGCGGCGTGAATGTGATGTCCTACGGCCGACATTTTCCTTCCATTGTAATTGCACGAACCAAACACGGCGTAACTATATCAGCGAAGACAGTGCTGCAATCAAGATTTTTTTAAAGAAAAATTATTTATAAGTTCTTTTAACGGCTAAACACACTTAGGTTATGTGAAAACCAATAAAAGGTGCCAACATGGCAAATGATGGTCTACCATTTGATTTTGGTATTTTGGAGCCCTTCTTGAGTGAATTGGTAAGTAAATCACATTCCATAGTCCATACCCTGTGATTTTTAAGCCCATAACAAAAGATCCCACCTAATGGGCTTTGATATATAACCACATGCCACAGTAAAGGGCCGAAGGTTATGAGACTTTTAGCTTTTATTATATGACATCTAAATAAAAGACCAATTATTATACTTCGATAGAGGCAAAAATTGTGTACTTCTCAAGGAATTTTTTTTTTTTCGGAATGAATCTCAAGGATTAATTTATTTGTTCTAGATTGTATGTTCAAACTTTTAGGTTTAGGGTGTGAGAGAGATAGAAACATTAAGTGCTAAACATGATATTTATAATGAGAAATGCTTTAGCCACAAATAGATTTTAAAAAAATGAACTAACAAATTGATGTGACCTGATGTAGTATGTTAGATTATAGAATTATTTTGATTGTAAAGTAGATATAACGTATCATATGAAACCATATAATTAGTTTCTGAATTTACTTTTGTAAGATATTTTTGTGGTTATAACACTTCTCATTTCTATAATTGTTTGAGCATATTTTTAAAACAACATGATTAAAATTCAAAAACAAACATTGTATGACCTATATTATGTAAATATCTAATACAAACCGGCCTAGGGTTTGGATCCATCCATTCTAATATAAACCCTAGGGTTCTGAAGCTCGAATACAGGCAGAAACTTTAGGAGACTCAAATCTAATTCAGGACGATTGTTATGGAAATTAAATCCTATAAACCTGTTGAGCTTACCCCAACTATTCACATAAACAGCAGCATCTTAATTATATATATACACGATCTTAATTAAGTAGCTAGGCAAAACCAAGCTTAATTAATCTGTTTCGGAAGTTGAGCTTTATGATCAATATATACTCTTCAAAATCCGGAATGCCATTAAATCCATATATATAATTTGACTAAGTAATCTGTAATCGAATTAACAAACCTCTCAACAACCATGACCAAACTGCACAAACAGATCATCCAGCTTAATTGACATCTAAGTAACAGTGGATGCAGGTTACAGGGACGTTAGAATTTGCAATTTATTCATGGGGAACATGGTTTATGAGCTGAAGGGTAAAATGGGAAAGATAACGTCAAAAATGAAGTTCTATATACCAATTTTTCTTGGTTAAGATCTCCCAAAATTTGTAGGGTATTCTAATATGTAGTTTTGTTTAAATCTCAACCGTTACATTGTTTTCTAATTAATTAAATGGTTAAAATATTGACACGTGATCAATATTTGTAATTTTCTAAAATGCTTTCTTTAGATGGGCAACAAAGCTAGTAATTCTAGAAAATTCTCAATAAAAGTCCACTTATATATATACCAGCTTGGTTCGCTTGTCCAAAAAACTAAAGTGCTTGTTGAAATTATATATCGAACTATCACTTGCAAAAAAAAAAAAAAAAAGAATGGACATAATTCATCAACGTACAACTATTATTCTAATTTCAAATCCTCCGTTTTTAGCTTTAAATAAATAAATAAATAAATAAAACAACTTAAATAACAGAATCTATTAGATCCGGTGGAAAAAACAGTACTGTTAAAAAAGATGAAAATTTCTATTTTGTTAGTTCTACATTCCTTGCACTTATTTTCTCATCTTATTATATTTACAAAGATTAGAAAGTGTTATATTTTTTACTTTATCTAGATATTAATATTATATATGTACTTATATATACTCAATTATATATGTACTCATATATACTCAGTTAGCTATACTTAAATTGAATGAATATTATTTATTTATTTATTTATTAATTATTCACTAATATTCTTGTTTATTCATTTTATATTTAACAAAAAGAAAATCGCTAGATGTCGAAACATAGTGTTATGGACGTGTTTTGCATCCCAACTCACGAGTTCAATGAACCTGCAATACAAGAGATGCGAAGGCTTAGTGGATGGGTGACACCTCTGTTGCCTAAATTAGTTCTATCTTTTTAGAGAGAATTAAGTCCTAAAAAAATCTCTTGAATCTTATATATGGCTAGGCTTATATACCTCCTTCCTCAAGTGGGACCTCTTCTTTTTTATGTACTAGGGGTGTCCTCCCATTGTATTGGGAACCATGCCGTTGCATTAAATGCGTCGTGGCTTCCTCAGGTCGTGTCTCTTGTGATAGGTGGGGAAGTGCGGCCCTAATCTGGGCATCCTGTCAGGGACAGAGCCTCCCACTAGAATCTCCAGTCTATGACCATATCTAGTCATTTAATAAATGTGTGGCTCTCCTACAAATCATTCTAACAGAGACGTGCTAATGTGCGTGTTGTCCCATCTTCACATGTTGATCCTCTTCCCACGCTGATCTTGGACCCTCTTCTCGTTTACCGTTTGTTGGACTAGTTAAATGCTAGCCCTTGGGCCTTCTTGAGGTAGGTCGGGCCCAGCCCAATGTGGAGCGAATCTACCCCTCCAGATAGGCTTTTGAAAAACTTTTTGTTCAAAAAATAATTAACTGCATGCCTTAATATGTATCAAGAATAGACTTCACGGGTAGTTAATAGACTGGAATCATATCTCGATTGTATTAACAGAGAGTCACATTTAAATGCTCTTATTAATATACTGGAATTATGATACTTTTAATTAATAGTTTGAATTCAGAGGGTGAAAGAACCCAGCAAAGAAAACAATGTGTAAAATTAGAAGCCAAATTATCATGAGATAAAAATGTGTCAACGGAGACTAGGAGCAATTTCCTTAAAATATTTTGCATGTGTACTCATACTTTCTCTCCCATTTCATGTATATGCCATTTATTCTAATAGAAATAACCAGGTCTAGCCAGTCTTGACATCCATTTCCAAATACTCGAGGGCACTAAGATCTCTCAACTTTTCTATTGTTTTTAATTCACTTTGTGCTTAAACACGAACAAGTTTTTACTACTTAGATGACCAAAGCAGCACCAGAAAGGGAATATCAGCATATGATAGTGCAACGAAATTCACAAGGTTGATCTTTCTAGGGTTTATGACATAGTGTTGATATTAAGTTGAATATCACAACCAGATTCATAAAAACATGATAAGAATCTACCTATTTTTGAGATTCGCAAAGCATATACCCATCTAGATTCTACACAGATACATAAAGCATCTAGCCCAAACTACACAGATTCACAAAGCATCTATGCATTTACATAAATTCACAAAACATCACAAAATATATTAATTTCTCTTTTCATTTGCATGTTAAAATCAAATCAGTACACAGATGGGGTCACGGGAGAAAATATATAGACAACAAAGAGATCCGAGAACTTGCAAAATCTTGCAACTTCGTTGAATTGTTAGCCTTGAGAACCTGTAAACTTTTATGAGCAAATAAAACATCAAAAGAAAAGAGAGACAGAGTGATAAAACATGACGAAGCCATAGGAGAAGAGGTGTAGACAATGAAGGGAGAAAAGAGAGATAGGGCCATACGGACTTACTACGAGAGAGAGAGAGAGAGAGAGAGAGAGAGAGAGAGAGAGAGAGAGAGAGAGAGAGAGAGAGAGAGGTCGTGTGGTGGGACTCTGAGAAAGGCCATGCGATTGCCGGTGAGATTTTGAGAGAGAGGTCGTGCAGGGGGAGGGGAAGCCAAGCCTAAGGTTAGAACTGAAGAGTGAAGAACACGCCTCATGTGCCAAACAAGAAACGACGCCGTTTAGTATAAAATTGAACCTAAACTACGCCGTTTAGGTCTACTGCTGGATCAATTTTGAAACTGGGTTTCTATTTTTTTAAAATAAACATCTGTTGAAACGACGCCGTTTGGGTCCAATTTCAATCCAAACAACGCCGCTTCCCTCTCTCCAGCAGCCCAGCCCCTCCGTTGCATCCCCTCCCCCCTCCAGCCCCTCTGTCAACTGTTGCACATTCTCTCTTTGTTTCTCTCTCACCCATACACAATACTCTCTCTCTCTCTCTCTCTCTCTCTCTCTCATATCTTTTTTTTTTTTTCAATATGTTTAGCATTAGTAGATGCTTTTGAATGAAAAATATGTGATGATCTATTAAAAAAATCATATCATGAGGCATCTAAACTTATGGAATCATGTTTATAATGATTAAGACACCCCATATTTTGATATGCATTTTGCTACTTGCTTTGTTTTTATCTTCACAGGTTAAAAAACTATTTTTCTTAATTATTTGCCTTTGATTCTGGTGGGGAATTCTTCATTTGACTTATTGATCGTGAAGGAAATATTGTTAGTTGTATCTGTCGTTTGTCATTATCTGCCGCTTTTATTTTCATTTGACAAGTTATATAAATCCTCGTCTGATTCTGTTATGGCCATTTGATCAAGAATTATTTTCTATTTTAATTCTTTTTTCTTGCCGAATGAGCTACTTTGGAATAGTGAATAAAGTTATTATTCTATAATATGCATTTCATAAGCTTTCTCAATTGTTGTTAACCTCTCTACAAATGGATGTCCGAAGCCTTACAATGGACATGGCCCCTGTTATCAATTATTTGTTTCATAAGCTCTTCCAAAATCTAAAAATCGGACCGAACCAGACTAGAAACCTGTAAAACTGGAGGTAGGAGGGTATTCGGTGTGTAATCAGTTTTGAAAAATGCAAAATCGGTGTATACCGGTTTGATCCTAAATTTTGTTCAAAACTAGACCAAACCGGACCGGTTACACCCCTATTTATATATATATATATATATATATTCGATCACTTAACTATACTTAAATTGAATGAATATTATTTATTTATTTATTAACTATTCACTAATATTCTTGCTTATTCATTTGTTTAACAAGAACAAAATCACTAGATGTCGAAAGGCAGTGTTATGGATGTGTTTCACACTTTGACTGAAGAGCTCAATGAACCTGCAATACAATAGACGTGAAGGCATGGTGGGAGGGTGACACCGTCGATGCCTAAGTTAGTTCTATCTTTTTAGAGAGAAGTAGTCCTTCAAAAGTCCTTGAATCTTACCTGTGACTAGATTTATATACCTCATTCCTCAAATGGGACCTCTGCTTTCTCTGCACTAGGGATGTTCGCCCACTGTATTGGGAACCATCCTGTCGCATTAAATGCAGTGTGGCTTCCCATGGCCGTGTCTCTTGTGATAGGTGGGGAATTGCGGCATTTTTATGGGCATTTTGTCAGGGATAGAGCCTCCTGTCGGGATCTCCTATCTATGACCGCATCTAGTCATTTAATGTAGTATGGCTCTCCTATGGATTATTCTGACAGAGAGGTGTCAGCATGTGTGTTGTCTCATCTTCACATGTTGATCCTCTTTCCACGTTGACCTTGAGCCCTTTTCTCATATGCCGTTTGCTAGACTAGTTATATGCTGGTCCTTGGGCCTTCTCGAGGTGGGCCAGGCCCAACCAAATGTGGAACGAATCTAACCCCTTCAAATAGGCTTTTTAAAAAGTTTTTGTTGAAAAAATAATTAACTGCATGCCTAGATATCTATCAAGAATAGACTTCCCAAGTAGTTTTTGTTTTCGCAAGAGTTAAAACAATATGTTAAACGATGTGTGTCTCTACCTTTACAAACCAATTAAACGGTATTTCGCTAGAATATTATCATGAATAATTCTTCTTGGAAAAAAGGGACTCCCTGCGCACGCCCATGAAACACATAGTTTCATTTAAAGTGGGTCCCATTTATTGAATGTAGTTGACAGTTGGTCTTTGGACTCCTAGAGATGAGAAGAAAAAAATCAAATGAAACGAAATGCATCGTTTTCCTTATGCCCTAACCTTCATCCCGTGAGTTCCATCTTTATACTTACAAGGTTGTTGTGAGTTACATTTTAGAAACCTTACCAAGGTTTATACTTACACAGGTTGAATCGTAACAGAGATATTTGCACTGCAATTGTCATTCTAGTTTTCTAGTTCTTCTTTTAATTACTTTTTGTTCCTCTTGAGTTTTGAAAAGAGGAGTGAGTAAATTTTGAGCATTTCATATGTGTGATTTCACTGCATGTGAAGTTGTGACTTCAGATTGAATCAGGGGTAGGAGAATTAGTGCGGTTCAAATAAATAACAAATGACCATTTTGTCCTAGGGTGCGAACGGAGTCCCCAATTCAGGGACTGTACATAGCACTGCTCTATCATCATTGGTACATTAGCTAAACTTTAATTATAATGATTAAATATTACTATTTTGAAAACGCTACAAGTATTTCTTATCACGTTTGGCTTTGTTAAAAGTATAGATTATAAAATAAATAATAAAATGTATATAATTTAATTAATTTAAATTTTTATATTAAATGATAATTCTTATTAATTAAATATTTCACATATTAGATCACCTTATTAAGAAGGAATTTGGCTCATGCGTGAAGGAAAATGTCAAAGGCATAAAATAAATACTAAAGTTTACATATTTGTTCACTTAATTAAACTTTTAAAACAAGCGATAGTTCACATATTTAAACAAATTTTCGTGGCATTTATTTAGCATTTAGCTCAAATGCAAGAATCAACAAGTATTCTCTGAACGAAGATTGAACACGCACGAACAGCTAGCAATAAATGCCTGCACCAATGGAGAGGTCTACGGAGATGGGAAGAAGATGAAGGGAAAAAAACTGGTTGATGACTGCGGCATTTCAGTTGTTATTACTGTATAAAAGAGAAAAATAAGTGAGTTTTGAATAGAATACTTTTAAGAGTAAGAGAGAAATAAAAAATTTGCTTGTAGACAGAGAGTTTCTCTAAATATTTAAAGAGATATTGTAGCTTACTGGCTAAACATTTAGGGCATATTTGGATAAGGAAAATATTATAGATACAAAGGGATCTCACTTATTGATGAGGCACACTATTAGTGTGCCACGTCTCTACCTATTTTTTTCCTCTTACTTTCTCCCCTCCCCCCGTGCCGCCACCCTTACCCTCTCCCCATGCCCTTTCTCTACGCCGGCCATGGTGGTCTGGGACTACCTCAGAGTGGGTAGAAGACACCGACAGTCCAAGCGGCACCGCCGGTGTGGAGCTCATGGCAGCTCGCTATGCACGTTGGTGGCTGAGGACCACATTTTGCACACATTGTGCATGATCGACCGCATGCCGCTAGGTGGCTGGGGTGGTGGGATTTGAGTCGATGGTATGTGGTGGTCGAGAACCACCTTGGGAGGGCAGACAACGCCGGCGAGGAGGGAAAGCAAAGAGAAAGAGAGAGGGAAAAGGGGAGGAGGGAAGGCATAGGGAGAGGGGGGAGGAAGAGAGAGAAAAGAAAAAAAGAAGAAAAGAAAGAAGACGTGGCAGTATACTGTTAGTGTGCCACATCAGTGTGTGAGATTCCTTTCTGTCTTTAGCAGCTTTCTTTAGATAATAACTAGATCATGATATGAGAATTTTATGAATACTGAATAGTAGTAAAATTATTTATAAATAATAGTGAAATAGTTTATGAATAATAGTGAAATTATTTGAGTTAAGATATTTTATTGGATTTTAAGGAAAGGGAGAGCAAAAGTTAAATAAAAATTTTATAAAATTAAAATATTGTTAGAATAAAAATTTTTAAATTTTATTTTTATTTTGAAATTGGAAATGGTTGTATTGTTTTTTATATTTTGTTTTGAAATTTGGAAAAATTGTAATCATTAGATAATGATTAGATGAAAAATTTGAAGATTTAAAATTGAAAAGTGAGTGGCATTTGGGAAGAGAATTATGAGAAATTTTGAGATGAGATGAGTAATCTCAAACAAGCCCGGGGCTAGTTTGGAAACACTAGTATTCTTAGGTATTTTTAGGTATTCTTAGGTATATCATTCCCAAACATCACTCAAATATAAAACGCTTTTTAATTTCAAATTTTTAATATTTTCATTTAATCAATACATAATCAATACATTTTTTCCAAACTTTTAAATAAAATACAAAAAATAATACAATTAATTTTTCGGATTTCAAAATAAAGATTATATTAAAAAATTTATATTCAAACAATATTTTAACTTTATAATATTTTTATTCAACTTTTTCTTTCTCTTTTCCTAAAATTCAATAAAACATCTTAATTAAAACTATTTCACTACTATTCACAAACCATTTCAATATTATTCATTAACCAATTCATTACTATTCACAAGATATTTTTTATTTTGACTTTTGATCGATCTGAGTACTTGAAATAGAGATGGTTTAGTTACATTTTGTCAAAATGATATGCTCACAATCCTTTTCATGAAACACATTTCTTTACAAAATTATATTTTAAAAAAGGGCTGTTTTTGTAATATCAATTTAAAATATGATTGTATGTGTATCATCACTCTAAATTTTTAGCAAACTACATATTTTAATTGAGCAAATACCATTAATTATACCAATGCCTTAATTATAGGATATATTTGAATTCATGCATCAAACTTATCATCAACAAATTTGTTGTACTTTGCGTTACTTAGTTAGCCTTACACGATAAATTATTTTTGTCTTTGAGTAATGCTGGAAGCAGTTTTAGGATGTTCTGTGTATTTCTTTTAAAAAAAAGTGGAGTTCATTGTTTAAAAAATAATTTTTTTACTTAGGTCGCAGTACACGTGACGGCAAAACATATATGATAGTAAAGCAATGTTGGAAAATTATATTATTAGCATAATTATATATAAAAATCTCGTACTTGCATGCATTTATATATTTACCTGAAAATTAAATATTCATCATGTCTAATAATATTATTCATCAAATCATGACAACCGATCATAAGTAGCCCAATTAGCCAATTCACCTTTTCCCAGCGCGCGCGCCTCGATCCGTTGCGCTATTCACGAGGATATAAAGCATGTATGCCCATTATATCATCTTGGTGCAAAGCTCTCCTGGTTAATCCATCCTCCACATAAGCAAACATAATGGCTTTTTCTTCTGAACTATGGGTTAGTCCAAGAATGTGCCCTATCTCGTGCATTGCGACCCACACAAAGTCCGATTCATTATTACCTATCTTGGGTCTATGATTAAAATTATCATCCGCATCTAAATGCAACGCACCGATTGTGGGAGAAAAAGAATGAGCTAAAATCCCACCATTCCCATCGAATGGCCGCCCGTCCCCATGTTCTCCTTTGTTGAATCCGATAACTACGTCAGCTTTCTCAACTTTGACTCGCCTCATGAAATCTGAACTTAGTTACCTCCTCCCACTTTTTGAAAGCATAGGCGAAAACTCCCCTTGATATTCTCATTGGAGGGCCTAATTTGGCACTGGAGTTGAAGGTACATGAGAGATGGCGCCTAGAACGCGGCCATATATACCGGTTTGTTCGGGAAAAAATGATAGTGTGGTTGTACTGCTGCTTCTTGTGGAGCAAGACCGTTGACGTTATCAGGCGCTCCACATCGCGGAACATTCATCCGCCTTAAGGTTGCGGAGTCGAGCTTTCCGGTAACATTCAATTTATAGAATCTCTGGTACGCTTTAACGGCAGAGTACTCCAAGTTATCGTCAAAATGATCGTCATCATTTTGAAGGCTGTGTTTTTCGGCAAATTCGGATCCCATGTATCCAAACCTATAGAGGTAAAGCTTGACTTCATTTAAACCTTGAACCGTATGGCCTTTAAAAGATCCGTATAGATTTTGGATGGGTACGGAAAAATGGGATGCATTTGTAAAACTTACAAGAAACAGTACTGCATGAATTAAGACTGGGAGAAGGGAACCTTTTGAAAGATGGATATTCCTAGTCATCTCGATTACTTGCTAGCTAGCTAGCTAGGGCTTGGATCATGTGTTGAGAAATCTTTTAACTTATGGTGCGTGTGTGGGTATGGGCCGGTATGTATTTATATAGATTCTGATTCAAATTAGGTTAGGATTATAGTTAAGAAGTTAAGTGGATGGATATATTAGGTACTATTGACAGTCTGCATTCAGAGGAATTGGCTTGTTTGAAGAAATCAATTATTTTATAAACAAAAAATTGCCGAATTTTTACTATTTTAGTTTTTCTCCTTAAAATTAAAGAAAGCGAAATTAAGGAGAAAATAAAAAAGTATGATGACTTGTATATCCGTATTTATATTTTTTATTTCTTAATTTTTAATTAGTTAATTAATTAAAAAAATCTAAAAGAGAAGATCATGATTCCATATTGAAAGTTTTTAATTATATGGGTACTTTAAATATTTATATATTTTACATTGATTTCTGGCAGTAATTATAAGATGAGAAGAATTGGAGAGATCAGGTATAGGTACTATCTTTGATTTTGTTATATATATGGGCAACAAAGGTAGCAAATTTAGAAAAATCTCAATAAAAGACCACTTATATATATACCTAGCTAGCTTGGTTCGCTTGTCCGAATTAAAAATTAAACTAGTGCTTATTGAAATTATCAAACTATCAATTAGATGCTTAAATCAATAATTAATGGGCATATATAATTCATCAATGTACATGAATTATTATTCTAAATTCAAATCCAGTACCGTTTTAGCTTTATATAATAACAACATTAATATTGTCAATTTATTCTTTATTCTTTATTTATTATTAACAAATATTGTACGCTTATCGTTTAATAATTAACAAACACAAAATCACTGGATGTTGAAAGATAGGCTTATTGTTGAAAATATAGCTGCCATAATTCCAAGAATAGAGTACGTACTTATTGATCGAGTAGTTTTTGTTTTCCCGATCAAAGTGAAAACGATATATCATGTGTCAAACTGTGATCGGAGTACTCTTAATATAAATTAGATTCAAGGGTTGCAGGGTGTCCTAGCAGCTTGCGATTAGATGCTAAAAAAAAGAATATATATATATATATATATATATAAATATATACTTATTTGCGTCTAGTTACTTGCTACAAAAATGCTAATTTTCTATTCAAATTAGTTAATTCTTTTCGTAAATTGTCATTCTTGTTATAAATAATTCATCTTAAGTATTCATTTTTCTTATAGCATGTATACATGGACATCTGGCCTTTGGCTAGAAAATATAAATATATATATATATATATATATGTGTGTGTGTACTGTGTGTATATATAAGCTAGCAAGTATATATTCTCCAAAAGTGGGATTAATTAATTAGCTCGATCGATCGGTCCCCGTTTTCTCCCGGCCGGTGCCCAAACACCAGTCTTGCTTTGCTGGATTTTTCGCAGCCTTCTTGATCAGTTCTTCTCCCCTTTAATTTGCTATCCCTCTACAAGTACTACGAGTATTCTTGAAGGAAGATTAAACGTGACAATAAATAATGCAGCAAGTATTCTCCGTACAATGAAGAGGCATATCAAGAACTAGTAGAGAAGAATAAGAAAAAAACATGCTTGATGCTCGCTCGCTGCTATTCTAGTTGCATGTGGAATATAGACTCAGTTGTCATTACTGTGCAAGACAGAATAAGGCATTGTTTGGCAATCATCTCACCTCGTTTCATCACAAAATTTCTCACAATTTCTTTCTCAAACATCATTTACACACAAAACACTTTTTAATTTCAAATTTTTAACTTTCTTTATCTAATCATTATCAAAACACAAAATCTTATACAATTTTTTCAAACTTCCGAACAAAATATAAAAAACAAAACAACTTTTTCAAATTTCAAAATAAAAATTATGTTAAAAACTTATATTAAAATATTTATTTAACTTTATAATATTTTTATCTAACTACTTTTCTCTCCTTTTTCAGAATCCAATATAAATCTTAACATAAATTATTTTATTACTATTCACAAACTTATCATAATTTTTCACCTCATCTCATTACCGATGCATCCCTTAAGAAAAGAGAGTTTTGGCTAGAACATTTTGAGAGTAAGAGATATCAAGAATAAAGATCAAAATAAATTTGGTTGTAGCTAATTTAGAGTCTCTCTAAATTTAAAAAGAAATTGTAGCTTAAGTTTATTTTGGCTACTAATTAATGCCTAATTCAATGTGGGTCAAAATAAAGAAGGCTTAGTTAAGTTTTAACAAACTGCATATTTTGATTGATGAGCCAATAATACCGATCCCTTATAAGATTTATTCGAATGGAAAATACTATTTATACTTATAATTTTTACTTACATGATAACAATATTACTTGTTAATGTCAACTATTGATATACATACTGAAAATTATGAAATTAAAAATTTGAATTAAAAAAACTGATAAAATAAGTCTTTTACTCAATATGTATAATGTTGTGCGTAAAATAAAATTATAAATACATGTAGCACAACTCTTAATCGAATTCACGCATCAAACAAATCAACTTTATGTTGCTTAATGAGCCTTACAAAACAAGTCA
The DNA here is from genome assembly GCF_001411555.2 of Juglans regia. Taxonomy (NCBI): domain Eukaryota; kingdom Viridiplantae; phylum Streptophyta; class Magnoliopsida; order Fagales; family Juglandaceae; genus Juglans; species Juglans regia. The sequence goes on along the minus strand of NC_049901.1, from coordinate 7,218,937 downwards.
TTCTTGCCTTACATACATTGACTTAATATTCATCAATTAGCATATAAAGCACGTATGCCCCTTATATCATCTGGGTGCAAACTTCTTCGAGTAACTCCGTTTGCAACATAAGCAAACATAATGGCATCCTGAACCTGAGTGTGGTTAAGTCCAAGAAGGTGCCCTATCTCGTGCATTGCGACCCACACGATGTCCGTTTGGTTTATAGTTAGCTTAGGGCTAAGACTCCATTTCTCATCTGCATCATAATGAAGTTGACCAATCGTGGGAGAAAAAGCATGAGCTAAAACTCCACCAGGCCCATCAAATGGGGCCGCGTCCCCATGATCACCTCGATGGAACCCAATAACTAGGTCAGACTTTGTACCTTGAGGTGCCTCTTGAAACCTGAAATTAGTTACGGCCTCCCATCTTTTGAAAGCATAGTAGCAAGTTGCGTTTAAGATTTCCATGCGAACGGCTTTGGCGGTGGAGTTGAAGGTATACGTGAGATGGCGCTTAGAAGGTGGCCATTTAGCATTGTTCTTAAAAAATGCATATTGTGGACGTAAGACATGCAGATCACCATTGATTAATGTATCAGGTTCTCCACATCGTGGGACATTCATTTGTTTGATGGTATCGGAGTCAAGTCTTCCTGTAACCTTCAAATTGTAATATTTCTGGTACATTTTAAGAGCCGACTCCAAGCCCTCGTCGAACTCATCATCATCGACGCTATGTTTGTCTGCAGTTTCGTATCCCAAGTATCCGAACCTATTCAGGTAACGCTTGACCTCATTTAAGCCTGCCACGCTCTGGCCCTTGAGGGATCCCCCTAGGCCTTGGATGGATTTAGAAAAATGGGATGCATGCGTAAAACTTCCTGAGAGAATTACGAGGAACACATGAATTGCGAGGAAAAGAATGGATGATTTTGAAAAATGGAGATTCTTAGCCATCTCGAGTAATTACGTGATGGACAGGGTCGCCTGTTGTCCAGGCAGTCAAGATATCGAATGCATTGAGAAATAAGATCGTGCAACTATGGGTATAGATATATATATAAGTTACTCATTTTAGATTTTGACTATATTTAAACTCATAAGTACCATAGATATTGTTGGTATTTTTTAATAGATAGTATTAGTTAGCAATATCTATCTATTTCTTAGCATGACCGTTGCTTTCCTTCAATCTTTTTTAGGACGTTTTAAATGGCAGCATTCAAGTGCCAAAGTACAATATCTTCAAGATTGTTTTTAACGGGTATGAAAAAAAAGTAGCCGTTTCTTTTTAGATAGTGTTAGTTTTTTTTTTCCCTGTTTACGTCTGGGGTCGATTTTTGTCCAATATTTATATTTGTTTATTCTTTCTGTACAAGGGAGAAAAACTTTAGAGAAAGAGAGACAAGAAAAACAAAATAGCTAGTGAGCATATATTCTTGAGACTTTTTCCAGACAAAAAGAAAACAAAAAAAAAAAAGTGTTCTTTCGGTGGAACTTTGGGCTCAACAACTTGTGCAGAGTTGGTTCGAGTTATACGACGATCAGTTAGGCTGTTGTATCATGGAGAAGTCAAGTCAAGAGAAGTTCTACTGCGCTACACACCCTAATTGAAACTTTGTATACTGCAGAAGACTTGAATGATTTCCTTAAAGAAAACGAGATTTTCGTGCCTCAGTCCAAACTGGTTTCATTTGAATATTAATTTCATTGTGATTTTTATTATATTATGGTGTAAGGAGAATTCAAGATGGAGCCTACAACCGAAAAATGCACCGAAAGTGTTGAAGATCTCAATAAGCCCTTTTGTTTCAAGGGAATCAATTTTAAAAGATGGAAGTGCATGGTGCTCTTATATCTAAGCTTTTTGAACGTCTTGTACGTTCTCACAACAAAGGTAATTTTATAAAGAGTAATGTTACATACAGTCGTGAAGTATGCAAGCGTTGTACAGTCGCTTTGAAAAAGAGTGGAGTCCATTATTAAAAAATTAATTTTATTTTCATGTGGATCTCGTATTTATTCATTTTTTCAAAATAATTGCATGGCGCTTGCACGTACACTTAATACTACAACTATCATTTCTCATTTTAATTTATGAAAATTATATCTTGTCCAAAGGTCAGAATTTAAGAAAAAGTTATTTGAAGCCATAATGAATTTTTTCAAAAATTTTAGTAGACCTCACGACAAAAAGGGATTTCCAAGCTAAAAGAGTAAGAACCAATGGCCCCTTCACAAAATCAATCTTATTTTGTTTGTGGCAAAAGTGGGCAATTTGTTCGAATTTGTAAGTTTTTGAAGCGAGAAGAAGAGAAAACAATTACTCTTGGTGATTGAAGTAAAACCAAGGTTGATGGTAGTGGTGAGGTTGAGTTGAAATTCACATTTGGATGTATATTGATGCTCAAAGATATGCTCTATACACCGTCTATTAGCAAGAATTTGATGTCGAGTTTTTTACTCAACAAATCGGGCTTCAAACAAATTATTGAATCCAATCAATATGTTATTATGAAAAATGGAGTTTTTGTGAGCAATGGCTATGTTTGTTATGGAATGTTCAAAATTGAATGTTAAGCATAAAGCATCGAATGTTTATGTTTATTTGCTTTCTTCTTTAAATTGTTGGCATGCACGTTTATGTCATATCAATAGTAGGTATGTTGCTCTCATGAGTAGTTTAGGATTAATTCCCAAACTGACAAATGATTTTAAAAAATGTGAAGTTTGTAGTCAAGCAAAAATGACAAAACGGCCTCATAAAAGTATTGAAAAAAAAAATACCAAATTGTTGGATTTAATTCACATCGATCTTTGTGAATTTGAAGGAATTTTAACTCGTGGAGGAAATAGATAGTTTATTACTTTTATTGATGATTTTTCAAAATATACGTATGTTTATTTAAAAAATAAAAGCGATGCTTTTGAAAAGTTCAAAGAATTCCTCCATGAAGTTGAAAACCAATTTGGTAGAAAGATTAAAAGATTTAGAATGAGAGTATGATTCAAATGAGTTTAATAATTTTGTTCAGTCATTGGGAATTATTCATGAAACTACTGCATCATACTCACCTGCATCTAACGATGTGGCTGAGAGAAAAAATAGAACGTTGATTGAGTTGACGAATGCTATGTTTATTGATCGAGGCGTTCCCTCAAGTTTTTTGGGTGAAGCAGTTTTGACTATTTCTCATGCTCTAAATAGGGTGCCTTACAAAAATTTAAAAACTACACTTTTTGAATTATGGAGAGGGGTATAAGCCAAATTTGGGATATTTTAAAGTTTGGGATTGTTTGACTTTTGTAAGGCTAACAAATCCTAAAAGGTCCAAATTAGGTGTTAGAACTATCATTTGTATCTGTATTGGATATGCAAAAAATAGCCCAGTCTATAGATTTTTTTATATAAAAAATAAAGTTATTTTTTAATCAAGCAATGCAATTTTTCATAAAGAAAAATTTTCTTTTAAATCCAAAAATAGTGGGGGTCAAGAATTTAGACAAAATATTTTTTCTGAAACTAGTTCTTCTACTCATTCACAAAATGAAGAAACTTTTGAATTCAGAATGAGTAAGAGAATTAGAATTGAAAAAGATTTTGGTCCCGACTATTATATTTATAATATTGAGGAAAATTCAAATACTTGACAAGAAGTTTTAGCATCACATGATTCTGTGTTTTGGAAATGGGCTGTGAATAATTAGATGAATTACTAAATTCTAACAAAACTTGGAAATTAGTTGAATTACCACCAGGTTGCAAAGCCATAGGGTGTAGATGGGTTCTTAGGAAAAAATTTAGACCGGATGGAATAGTTGAAAAATTCAAGGCTAGGCTGGTCGCAAAAGGTTTTAAACAAAAAGCCGACTTTGATTTTTTCGACACTTTTTTTTCCAGTTACAAGAATAAAAACCTTGATTATTGATTGTCTTTGTAGTAATTTATAATTTAAAAATTCAACAAATGGATGTTAAAATAGCTTTTTTAAATGGGGACTTAGATGAAGAAATTTATATGGATCAATCCGAAGACTTTGTAGAGCCTAGCCAAGAAAACAAAGTATGTAAGTTGACAAAAGCCATATATGGCTTAAAGCAGGCCCTTAAATAATGGCATGAAAAATTTGACTCTTGCATGATCGAAAATGACTATAAGTCAAATGAAAGTAATAAATGTATTTATCATAAATCTTGAAAAAATTCTCATTATGTTATTATTAGCCTATATGTGGATTATTTATTAATATTTGGTTCTAGTTTGCATGTCATAGATGAAACAAAAAAATGCTTAGTAACCATTTTGATATGAAAGATCTTGGTGAGGCTAATTTTATTTTGGGTATGAAAATCACCAAAACTTTTGATGGTATTTTTCTTGATCAATCGCATTACGTAGAAAAATTATTAAAAAAATACAATTATGTTGGATGCAAGCATGTTGTCACTCCTTTTGATTCTAGTGTCCATTTATTTTCTATTAAAAATGATGATGATGTATTTAATCAAAAGGAATATGCTAGCATGGTTGAGAGTTTATGTCATGCGACTGATTGTACTAGATCTGACATTGCTTATGTGATAGGAGCACTTAGTAGATTTACTACCAAGTCTGGAAGAGACCATTGGTATGCAATGCATCGGATAATGAAATATTTATCCGGTACAAAACATTATGGCTTGTTTTATAAAATGTATCATGTTGTAGTCGAAAGCTTTAGTGATGCTGATTGGAGTACCTTATCAGATGATTATCTTTCAACTACTGGTTATATTTTTATTTTGGATGGTGGTGTTGTATATTGGAAGTCTAAAAAACAAATGATTATTGTTAATTCAACCATGGAAGCTGAGCTTATAGTGTTAGCTTCAGCAAGTGAGGAAGCAAACTGGTTCAGAGATTTATTACATGTGAGATTTCCTTATGGGAAAAACTAGTTCTACCCATTTTAATTCATTGTGATAGTACTGGTACTATTTGTAGAGTACAAAACCATTATTATAATGTTAAATCCAAATCCATAAGAAGAAAATGCAGTACTATGAAATCTTATTTGATTGATGGTTATGTTATTAACGTGGATTATGTTAAGTCTTGTGATAATCTTGCAGATCCACTAACCAAGGCCTTGACAAGAGAAAGAGTCTAGAATACATTAAGGGAAATGACAGTAAAACTTTTAAATTCATGAGTCATGTATGAGGATACCCAACCTGGGAATCGGAGATCCTGAAAATCGGGTTTAAATAGAAAAATGAATCATATGATGGTCATAAGAACTGCACTATTTATTTTATTTATCAGTCCTATGATGTGAGTGCATTTATCCTATAATGTTTTGGAGGATGAGTTTTTGAAAAAATTCTTAATGAAATTTTGTAGCGCCTCTTATGAGTAGGGTGTAAGAATTACAGGAGCACCCTTGACAGATTTCACTTATGTGAGTATGAGAGTGGAGCCACTCTCTATGAGAATTGGGTTTATTCTCAAATATACTCATGAAACTGGGATTAACACAAGACCGTAATGTGCTGACTAATAAAACTCGCGATCATGTCAACACCTAGGTTACTAAGTGTGAGTAATAATTTTTTATTTTCCTTAAGTAGTCATAGTTCAAGTTTAAGACTACTACTGACTCTAGAGTAAAGGTTGTTATTTTATTAAGTGAGGGTTCAATGCAAAGCATATCTTCGTAATGCATAATAATTATTCTTTGTCTAAAAATATTGTCTCTCTTATTTTTATTTTTTATTATTAAAAAATAATGGAAGAACATTAATATTTTTTAATAGATAGTATTAGTTAGACATATGTCTATTTCTTAGCACGATTGTTGCTTTCCTTTAGTTTTTTTTAGGACGTATTAAGTGGCAGCATTCAAGTGCCAAAGCATGATATCTTCAAGATTGCTTTTAGAAAAATGATGGATACAACCGCCTAGTGCAATCCACTTGTCCACATCATCAGTTTCATTTTCCTCTTCCCTCTCAATTTTCCCCCCCTCTCTCTCCCTCGAAATTTCATTTCTCCCTCCCTCCCTCCATCTCCACCTCCGTCGGACCTCTCCCTCTCCTTCTCCATTTTGTTTTAACGAGTATGAAAAAAATTAAGGTTGCCGTTTGTTTCTTTGGGTTTTAAGAAAGTATGAAAAAAAAGTAGATGTTTGTTTCTTCGTAAAAAACATGGGCATTGAAGGATAGTTAAAGTTGGATGCTTTAATTATTTTTATTGTTTTTTGTTCCATTTACGTCCAGGGTCAATTTTTGTCCAATATTGATATTTGTTTATTATTTATGTACGAGGGAGAAAAACTAATTTAGAGAAAGAGAGACAAGAAAAACAAACTAGTGAGCATATATTCTTGAGAGTTTTTTCAAGAAAAAAAAAGTTCTTTTGGTGGAGCTTTGGGCTCAATAACTTGTGCAGAGTCGGTTCTGGTTATACAACGATCAGTTGACTTGTTGTATACTGGAAGAGTCAAGTCAAAGGAAGTTCTGCTGCATCGGTTAAATTGAAACCTTGTATATTACAGAGGGCTTGAATCTCCTTAAAGATAACGAGATTTATGTGCCTGATGATCAGTCCAATTAAATTACTGGTTTCGTTTGAATATTAATTTCATTGTAATCTTTATTATATTATTGTGTACTTCACTAACATATATCTATATATATTAGGTAGACAGATGGGATATTTGTTTGAAGGAAGTATATTCTTCACAGATTATATATATATATATATATATACACACTATCTAGAGAAAATGCCTCATTTGGACTATATGTATTTCTTTATTTTTTAAAAAATAATTACTTTATTTTTTTAAAATTAAATATATTAAAATAGTCCCCGTACTTTGCTCTTTAGATAGATCTAGATTGGCTATATATTATACTCTAATTTTGAACTTTCATTCTTTATATTTTGAACTTCAATTATTTTGATCTTTCTGTTAATAAACCATTATTAAATTGTTAAATAAATCAGGTCAGTCTCAATTGTAGAGTGTCATATATATAGAAACATATTAAAAAAAAGTAAAAAGATAATTTAAAAAACTGAAATAATCGAATCTCAAAAAGTTAATTAAAAGGTTGCCCCAAAGTATAGGAAGTCATGTACGTCTATATATAACATTTTTAGAGAAAATCAACGTCACATAATGGTGATAATAAATGATTTTAAAGCGCTTACCTCTTATCATTGTTGCTTAAGATTTTATATTGAAGAAATAAGATTGATTGTTTATGAACACCACATTTTATTTTATTTTATTTTTTGAATGGAGAGATCAGTACGTGTACTGATTAAATATTTGAGCCTAGATATATATCTTATTCTCAAGTAATATAACTCCATTTCATATATATTGATGAACTGTTATTGGGATAACTTGATCAGATCATGGGATAGTTTGAAGCATATATATGATGGAAAAATGAGAGTTTCGAACACTTCTTTGATCTACTTATACATGAAGGTGTTATCAAGACTCTTTGTTTATGTTACATGCAGTCGTGAAATGTGCAAGCACTATACAGTCGTTTTGAAAAAGAGTGAGAACTACTATTAAAACATTAATTTTTTTTCATGTAAATTCTGTATTTATTTACTTTTTTTAAAGTGATTGTTCGGCACGCACTTGTGTATTTAGACTGCAACTATCATTTCTCATATATATAATCATCGTCGTAGATCAATGCAGCAACCTTCCTTTTGTGATTTACTAATTTAATTCGGAGATGTAACGACCTTTCCCCCAAAGTATTTGCAAGTTGCAACCTTCCATATTCTGATCAGAAACATACATGCATTAATTCCTTAGTCCCAATATTTATATTGTACGTCCTAGAGAACTCCTCGAAGGAAATAGCGACAAATTATTTTAACCTGCTGGTTTGTCCCAAACGTAACGCCAAATAAAAAAGAACATCATTAGCCGGCCGCCTTACAAAACGTGCAGTTCCCGCTGCATGTGTAACGTCGACGAACACAAGAGTAACATATGGAGGAACACGGTTTTGTATTTTGAATGCATGCATGCAGACAAAATTACGTACGTAACGTTTCATCGAAGGCATGGACTGTCTCTCATGAACTTGGAGTTTACAAATAGTTTTTATATTTTAACGACAACCAAAAAACGACTAATAAATAAATAAAAATTAGAAATAAGCTAAGACTTTCAAAGTTAAAAGGTCTTTTTCACATACATGGCCAGTCTTCCGAAAGCAACATATTGAATAGAATTCATTAATGCTCTCTGTCTAATTTAATTTTTTGTATTTAACATGGTAACGGTCTAAATTATTATAAAAATAAAATAAAATACATACTAAAAGGACTTTAAGGATGGATATTTTTGCTAGAAGCTGGTCTTTATAATTAAGAAAATTTTTTTGTAGGATTGATAAGATTTAACAACAGTCATCATGATAGTGGGACATATATATGCTGTATAAATTAGCTAATTAATAGTGCAGGTATATATATATATATATATATATATATATATCTTTGTACGTACGTAGCAGATTAATAAAAACCAAGAATGACTAGATCCAAAGAGTTAGAGAAATGGGAAAATTATTTAGAGTAGTGCTACATGAACTTATAATTTTACATTCAAAACTCATGATTTTGTCAGTCAACTTCTTTTGAAATTCAAATTTTAAATTTTAAATTTCATAATTTTTAACATATCAATAATTGACATATGAATAAGTAAGTTTTTTGTAAGTTATTGATCTTGTGAAGAGTTAGCATTTTTCATTAATTACTTATAAGATTATAAATGGTTGTGGAAGAATTTAGGTATGATTTTGCTAAAATCTATATATGTTGTTAAAAATATTTATTAATCGTGAGACGGTGAGAGTTTATTTTGGAGGTACTAGCTAGTTGGCTGTAATTTAGATTTTTTTTTTTTTTTCTGTTGAATTTAAGATCTTATGACTAATATATTTATCGAATTCATCTTAGCATGTAATAAGATTTACAATTTTATTTCCATTTTTGGAAACTGCTACACCCATTCTTACAGAGAATCTCACCAAAAGGCAAATGTTTTTTTTTTCCTTTTTTAAACACTTTAAACATTTTTAAAAAATACAAAAAAAATACAAATTCATTTAAAAATATTTACTTAATCATTAAGTAAAAAAATTAAAATTCAAAAATAAAATGCAATTCGGTAGAAATCTTATGTGGAAATAGTATTTTCCATTTTTTTATGAGTATTTAATTTGCGCAATATATGCGCGAGTTACGCAATAAAACGGATTTAGAATTAGCTTTTATTCCAAGATATAAGTACTTGTATCCATGCGCTTTTTGCGGTCAATAAGTAAATTAAAGATAAACGTTTTATGCTATATATAAGTAATTTTTTTTTATAAGAAATTAAAGATAAATGTACAGTATCACTTATAAGAGATACGAATAATAAATACTATCGGACTGTAATGTAATTATACTACAATGACTCTATTCTAAAGTTTTTATACTACATATCATTAATATTCAATTATAATTTGGCTCACCCTCCTTAAGGCGCTCTCTTGAATAGAAACACAGCTCTGCGCTCTCTCGTTTTGCCGAAACCAAGAACTCGTTCATAGATCCGGCTTGAGGAGTGGGAGCTTCGGCTCCCTTCCCCTCCCTTCCTCGTCCTCTTCCTCCTTCCCTTCTCTTCTATGTAGTTTTTGTTTTGTGTTTTTATGTTTTTTCAGGAGAAATAAGTATGAATCGCCGTTCTGGGTCTTCCCGCCGCCACAAGCCAGCACGCGCCCCTCCATGGTGATGCCCTGCCGCCGATCTTAAAGACCACCGAATACGGCACCGAACGGAGCGGCGAGTAGCCCGCACGCGCTGCTCGAAGTTTCGGCGACGTCCGGCGCGTGGTTTCCACGCACCACCCGGGAACCCTCTGCCAACACCACGTGCGGCGTTTCTGGAGTCTGTGAGTCCGGGACCTCCATGGTTGACTGGCGGTTTCCTCCCCAGAGTGGCGCGTGTGCTGCACGCGCCACAGCAGCCCCTGTGTTCTGTTTTGTTGCAGTGTTTTTTCTTTGTAGTTTTCTTTGTGTAATGTAGTCTCTAGGTTAAATAAAAATCTAAAAAAAATTAGTACCTTCGAACTTTGGTCCGAATGGAGTATTAGTCCCCCCTCCGCGTTGACGGAGTTGTTGGGGTTTGGGATACCCTACCCTGCTTAGTCAGGGTATGGGGCTTTGTAATCTCTGTCGTGGACAGAGAGGGTATTTTCTCTAAAGATTTAGATCTTTAGAGATTTACTGTCTGGACTAGACCATGTCAGTCACGAAAGTGTACTGGAGAGTCATTAACGATTGTAATTGATTTGTTTTTCAAATCAACTTTGTAAGTTCTCTCTTAATGAAGGTTGACACCTGTTTACTCAAAAAAAAATTATAATTTGATTTAAAAGATAAATTTTAAATTTTATAAATTAAATTATGCTACATAAATAGCATGTAGCATAGAAACTTTATAATAACATTTTTATTTTTCTGTTTAAATATACATATTTATATTTTAATATATGTGTATTTAAATAAAAGTTTAAAAATAAAAAATCTCATATTAGTATTTGGTATGTTGGTGTTTGATTCAGAGAATTATAAGTAGAATTTTTCAATTAATTATATTAAGATACTTTTCAATTTTTTTTTAACATTGTTATTGCAATGGGCTTAAAAGTCGGACTTGATTTTCTTGAACCGACTTGCTGAGTGAAGCAAATGCTGGCTTAGACCGCGTTCCGTCTTCCGTATTCTCTCGTATCTCGCTCTTCAGAGTTCAGTCTTCAATGGAAGAAAGCTTGTGGCGGTCAAGAAAATAGACATTCATTGAAACAGGAAGCTGAAAATCTTCGCCCGGAAAATGGGCTTTTGGTTGTCACCCATGATAGCTTTCCTCGCCAACTTCACCGTTGCGCTTTTGTTTCTGCTTTCTTGCACTTATTTCAATTCAACAGGTTGGCGTATTCTATTTCTTCTCCATTCTGTCATGCCAAATATGGTATCTTTGCCTGTTTATTGTTTCCATCCATGTATACTTTTTCAGCCTTTAATCACTTACAAAAAACAATAGTCTTGCCGTTAATGAAACTCCATTTCTTGGGGATGTGGATTATTATTGACTGATTGGAATAATATTTTCAGAATTTCCCAGGATTTGCTCATTGTATTAAATGACTGAGGAGCTGGTTTGTCCTTTAGTCATATTAAATTTCTAGTATTTATCATATTCTGCTACCATGTTTAGCTTGACGATGATCAAACCGGGCTATAATTCTTGATTTTCAGTATTTTCTAAAATCGTTTATATAAAACATGCTGCCTTATCGAATTTAGATTATGCTGTTCTTCATATAATCATTCAAGTCACCTTCTAAGTATAGAAAATGGTGCTACAACAATGATAATTCGGTGGAGTAAGTTGATTTAGCTGTTCAATTTTTTTTGTGAATGAAAATAGTAGATAGAAGTCTAATATATCTTTTAAGTTTCATTCCAAAATAGTTGCTGTTTAAATTCTTAGGCGTTTTTACTGCTTGAACAAGATTAAGAATTGCCTCTGTTTCGTAGTTTATCTTATACTTTTCTACATCTGATTCTCATTTTTTAAGAGTGACAATTCTCTCTCTTATTTATCATGTTTTGGCTGGTTTTTTCTTCTTCAGACGCCTATGATGCACTTGACCCACATGGAAATATCACAATCAAATGGGATATAATGAGTTGGACTCCTGATGGCTATGTTGTGAGTATTAGTTTGCTGATATGTATACTTTCTATAATGGAAACCAAGACCTAACAATGTATAATATCAACTGTTCATGCACATGGCTCAAGCTTTTAATCTAAACCTTTTGAGCAACAGAATTATTTTTCTGACATAAAAAAGGCAGAGTTATTTTTCTGTTTAGGTTTCTAATTTGCATCTTGATTAGAGTCATGAATGTTTGCTATGGCAGAAGTAATTCTAAACTCCCATTTTCAATTCAATGGCTGTCTACCATGTTTATCCAAAATGCAGCATCCAAGTTTTTGAGTTCTGTTGATTTTCAGAATCAGACTTTTTCCATCTGACTAAAACAGGGTAAAATTCTGAGTCGACTAGTTGAATTTTAGGAATTCCCTTAAAAATTATTGATTAAGGAAGCGGCCTTTGTTATATACAGTCACATGAAGTATTTCCGTGTTCAGCATCTTAAAATCATCTCTTTTGATTGCCAAAGCTGTACCAAAATTAAAAAGGATCAAATTCCCTTTGTGTTCTCTGATCAATGTTTCCATCAAATGGACAGGCAGTTGTCACAATGTACAACTTCCAGCAATACCGTCACATTCAAGCACCAGGGTGGTCACTGGGATGGACGTGGGCAAAGAAGGAGATAATATGGAGCATGAATGGAGGCCAAGCTACAGAGCAAGGGGATTGTTCTGGATTTAAAAACAGCTTCCCACATTGCTGTAAAAGGAATCCAACAATTGTGGATCTATTGCCGGGAACACCTTACAACCAGCAGATTGCAAATTGTTGCAAAGGGGGTGTACTCAATTCATGGGTGCAAGATCCAGCTCATGCGGCAGGGTCATTTCAGCTCAGTGTCGGTCGCACTGGAACCTCCAACAAAACAGTCAGAGTGCCTAAAAACTTCACTCTGCAAGCCCCAGGGCCTGGTTATACATGTGGACTTGTAAAAATTGTTAAACCAAGTAAATTCTTTACAGCAGATAAAAGGAGAGTCACCCAAGCTTTGAGTAAGTTACATAATAAGGATCACATCTATGAATGTTCCTTCTCAGTTTTAAGGACCAAGCCAGTACTGTGGTATTTTCGTTTTTACAACAGATGACAGAAATATAAATCTCTTGTGCCGGATTTCATCTACTTTCTTTCTGTGCATGTATATCCTAGTGGCCATGGGATACAGTAATCCTTTTATTTGTGTGGAAGGTTGTTTTCTAATATCTAATGTGTTATCTCCCTGAAAACTTATTTATCTATATTTATGTTAATTGTGTTTATATCTACATTTGAGAAAGAAAAATTGAATTGCTGGTGGTAGTAAATGGGTGGGGTGAGCTTGGTGTTATCTTAAGTGAAAATGCTACCAATAACTAGAAATATATCATGATTGAATAAATACCTTAAAATATCCTTACAGCTATATTTGGATTCAAACTCATCTCTCTTTCTTGGCAGTGACATGGAGTGTTACATGCACATATTCACAGTTTTTAGCTAAAAAAACTCCGACTTGCTGTGTCTCACTCTCATCCTTCTATAACGACACAATAGTACCGTGCCCTACATGTTCATGTGGCTGCCAAAGCGACATGGCTAAGCCAGGGAGCTGTGTTGAGTAAGTTCTTTTAGCCTGAACAGTTGAACTCTTCTCCCACCTTTGTGGATGATATGTTCCTCACATATTATTTTTCTGTGCATCTTACAGGGCAAATTCACCACATCTAGCTTCAGTTGTTTCAGGTTCTGGCAATAACAGCTATCTGCCTCTGGTTCAATGTACCAGTCATATGTGCCCAGTCCGAGTCCACTGGCATATTAAGCTTAACTACAAGGAATACTGGAGGGTGAAGATCACAGTTACAAATTTCAATCATGGGATGAACTACACAGATTGGAACCTAGTTTTTCAACACCCCAACTTTAACAATATGGCCCAGATTTTCAGCTTTAATTACAAGTCATTAAATCCTTATGGAGCAATAAGTAAGTGAGATCCAAACATGGAAATGCTCCAGCTTGCTCTTCATTCTTTTCTTTTTTTTTTTTTATCATCATTTTTTTTATGGGAAGGGGAGGGATTGGATAGTAATTCTATTTTTCTTGGGGCACATTATCTATTTTTTCTAAACTGGTATTTACTACTGTTAGGTATGAAGTGAATGGCAGTTTTTCATGACTTTTCATAATAGATTTGCATGTTTTCCTTCAATGAATACTGGAAGTTCAGAAAGGGTTTTAACTTTTAACATATTTTGCTTTCCAACAGATGACACTGCCATGCTATGGGGAATTAAGTTCTACAATGATTTGCTTATGCAAGCTGGCCCTCTGGGTAATGTTCAGTCAGAGATACTTCTTCGGAAAGATGCATCTTTCACCTTTGAGAAGGGTTGGGCTTTCCCTCGAAGGGTCTATTTCAATGGCGATAACTGTGTCATGCCACCTCCTGATGCCTATCCATGGTTGCCAAATGCTAGTTCCCGGAAGTACATCTCCTTGCTTACACTAATCATGACTTTCTTGTCAGCCTTGACATTCACAAATGCATATTTGTAAAGCTTATAATCTCCAGGTCACCTATATGAAATATTCTAAAGTTTTCAGAAGGATCATATTGACTCCAGCTCTCATGCATTTGGGCAATGACTTCAAGCAGCAGTTAAATTGAGTTTGTGTGCGCTATGATCTCAAGGGCTATTATTCTTTTGTATATTGCGTATGGATGGGTAAGTTCACTACCTTTTGTTACTTCTAGCTGCAGTAACTATCTTCACATACAAGTGAATGATGTTTTACGTGCAATATCCACAAGCATACTGTAATTGTAGTCCCAATAAGAACTATTCGAGGATATGGAACTGCTTTCGGATTATATCAATATTGCTTTTTGTCCTTATTCCTCTTTTTTGAACCTCTGAGCTTGTTGATTCAATTAAATCACATTCTGTGATGGATCAAATAGCCATTTTGCATGTAAATCAAATATCTTATTTATAAAGTACTACTGGAAACAATATTGAGCTTTTTTGCCCAGTAGAATGCTTACCTTTTAAATATCCCTGCTTAGTTTCCAAAAAACAATGAAAGAAAACAAAAACAAGAACAAAACGTAGGCGAAGACTTGTATATATCACAATGCAATATAGAAATCAAATTACAAATTCCATCCCGGAGTCTATTAAGTTTTTCTTTGCACAAGCTCCAGTTTGGTCCTTTTAAAATGTTGAATCTTTTAAACGTTTGCTCACTTTTGTCTGTGTCAAAGTATCCTTAGCTTCAAAATTTTAGATACTGAACATTTCCAGAGTCTAGGTGATCCATCACCAGAGAGATATCAACAGGAAAAGCAATGAACAAATCAATGTTGACAAAGCAAATAGGTTATTAGGGGAAGAACTTGGTAAAAATGGATATGTATCAGGTGGGGGCAGCATGCACTCATCGCCATTGAAGTAGACTTTGCGAGGAAATGCCCATCCCTGCTTCAAGGTGAAAGTGTTCTTGTCTTTTCGAAGAAGCAACTCCGACTGAATATTCCCTAATGGACCAGCTTCCATAAGTAAATCATTATAGAATTTCATGCCGTAAAACATACCCGTGTCATCTGCATACACAGGAAAAAGCCATGTTAATTAGACTATTGAGCGGTGCTGATCTTCGTTCTAAATTTTGTCATATCCAACCTTATATACTGGTTGACATGATCTAATATAAATTGTTTCATATGCCTTCCACTTAAATAGACAGCTGCTTTAAATGTGAAATCAGCAGTGAGTTGGGTATGACAAAATCTTGGATAAAAATAGTTTTTCTCTAGAATAGTATCACTATACAGACATTGAACCCTGTATATAACTAGCGTGACAGATGGAAATCTTACTTATAGACTCATAGGGAAGAAGAGGCTTGTAGTCAAAGCTGAAAACTTGTGTCACGTTATTAAGATTTGGATGCTGTACAACGAGACTCCAGAGTGTGTGATTCATCCTATAGTTGAAGTTTGTAATGGCAATCTTCACACGCCAATAGTCTTTATAGTTGAGCTTCACATGCCAGTGCACGCGGATGGGGCACATGTGGTGTGTGCACTGCAGCAGCGGAGAGTTGTCTTTCCTCGGCGTGTTTATTCCCTTCACTTGAAGAATTTTGGAGTTGCTCCTGTAAAAAAATAAATCATTCATAGAAAATTTTAGTCATCTTTGCATTCGCTACAACTTGTTGTATGTGTTGAATTCAAGATATGTTGAAAACAAAAGACTAACTTGACACAGTTGTGCTTGTTCTGGCAACCACAAGCACAAGTGGGGCAAGGAGTGATTGTTTCATTGTAGAAGGATGAGAAAGAAACACAACAGCTCGGGTTTTTCCTGGCAAGAAACTGCGAATAAGTGCAGGTCACGTTCCATGTCACTGCATAAAAAAGAGTAAATATGTCAGCCGTTCCTATAAAATCATAGAGACAGATTTAGGACTCAACAAAATAGATATATTGTATATGTTACACGAGTTCTTCTGGAGTAGTTTAAAAACTTGATTTAATGTGGGAAGGCTGTGAATAAAATATTAATGCAGTCTTCTCGAACTCCAACTCCATTTTATGTTGAATAAGGGTACAGATTCCAGAAACATATGAAAGTTTGGAATTAGTAATACAAAAGAGTTCGAGTTCCTGTTGCCTAATATAAACTGTTCTGCTACAAGTCTCTAATTTATTTCTAATTAGCAATCAAATGAAACAATGATGATATGATTAACCTTGGATTCTTATAAAATTTAGATAACTGAAGGGACGATACACTTACTGAGTGCCTGAGTCTTGCGGCGGCGGTCTGGTGTGAGAAAAATGGTGGAAGGCACAACCTTTGCCGGGCCGCAGGTGTACCCTGGCCCTGGACCTAACAGGGTGAAGTTCTTGGGAAGTTTCACAGTCTTGTTTGAAGTACCAGCTAGCCCCACGCTCACCTGGAAGGCTGAGACAGCAGCTGTTGGATCTTGGCCCCATGCTGCCACCACACCACCTTTGCAACAATTCGAGAATTGCTGGTTGTAAGGAACTCCAGGGAGAAGATCCACAATTGTGGGATTTTTCTTGCAACAATGAGGTACGTTGCCTTTGAACTTGGAGCAGTCTCCTTGTTCAGTGGCTTGAGCCCCCACCATGGACCATATCACTTCCTTCTTAGCCCATGACCATCCTAAGCTCCAGCCTGGGCTCATGATGTGGCGGTACATTTGGAAATTGTTCATTGTTACAACCGCCTGCCATATTATTTGGAGAAAAAACATAGTGATCCATTCCATTCTAAATCTTTTCAGTACATATATATATTTAAATATTACAAGATTGCCAATTTTGGCATAGGGAAAAAACCTCATGGAAAATATATGGACGGTTTCGATCATATTCTTGGCCATTGAAAATGTTTCTTTCGAGTTATATATAACTTGGTTTTCTCTTGGTTTACCAATTCAAGTTAGCCATGATAACTGGTAATTAGTGTAGTTAATTGGCAATGAGGCTTTCCACATTGATGAGAAGAGGATTTGTTAAAATTATACTCACCACATAGCCATCTGCGGTCCAAGACATGACATCCCACTTAAGCGTAATATTTCCATTTGGATCCAAGGGATCATATGCAACTACAATTACAAAACAGAAACATTAGGACTCAAAAAAGAGAAGCCAGTTCTTATAAAACCGAAAGCAAAACCTTAATAAAAAGAAGCCTGTAAATCCATTCTGGATCGAGGGAACCATGCATAAGCTTACCCGCATAAGAAAGCAATGCAAGGAAGAAGAAGGCTGAGACGATAAATCTCATAGTGTCAGAAACTCAGCTAATATTTCTGATATTGCAGATTTGTTTTGAGTCCAATGTCTGAAATGCTCAGGGCACTTATGCGTCGGTGGCCAAGTGAGATGGGTACCAGTTTGGTATGTATACAGGAGAGAATAACAGAGATCGTTGTAAAGGAAATGTCAGGTTCTAGAGATGGCTCACCTAATGGTGGTTAGTTACTTGTAAAAATTTTTCAAGTCGGTCTCGGTCGCTCCATCTTTATGAATTTTTCTTGTTGGCTTCCCATAACTTGAAGTAACGGCTAGGTTAGAGAACAGGCGGGAGACGCAAAGACATCCCAACGGTTCTGGACCCCTGCAGGTTGAAGTTGAAATGTGACAGGTAACGGGGTAGGTAGAGCAAGCTATGAATTTACCCCGATAACCCTGGTAATTTAAGGAACGAGACCATCTTTCTAGAAAGAACTAGTTATGCATGTAGAAATCTATGTGTATCATAGTCATTTTATGTCCACCATGGTCATTCTGGTCATGTTTGCTGGCAACTGTTGTCTGTCCCTTGCTTAGTACTCGTTTGTTGTTGCCGACTAGTTTCTGAGTCTTCCTTTGAAACCTAGCCATCATGTTCATGTTTTGAGTCAGAAGAAAGAGTTTGAAGCAAGCAAAACGTGTAAAAGGACAAGTGGCGAGTCGCTTTTCTGATAAAAAAAGGACATCCCCTCTGCATATATGTTCAACTGACTCGGATGCTTCAACAATAAAATTTCTCGAATACCTCCTTTTGAAGTCTTCGGCCACTCGGCGCCTGTAGCCCTGCCTTGCACTGCGTCCTGAACCTTTAATTAATAATGAGTTGTAATATTTATAACTTTAGCATTAATATATACAACAAGACTTTAGGATCGTTTGGCTGCAAAATTCAACTTAGATCAATTTAGTTTAATCTGATTTTAAGCTGAGTCTAACATTCAAATACTCAACTTTCAAATTACTAAACTCATTTCAATTCAAAACCTCCTTATATATGGAATTCATAACCTTTTTCAACTCAACACATTTTTATACATAGGATCCACAACTTTTTCAATTTCTCATAAATAATACTAAACTCAATCTTAACATTCAAATACATCTAAACTCATTTTAGATGGATTTCATATAACTCACTCTACCTACTCAATTTACTATTATTCATCAAGAACTCAGTTCAGCTCAATTCAACTCAATAAATAATCCCAAGTCTTATAGCTACATATCTAGGATTATATTACATCTCGTGCCAACCTATAATTTCGTTAATTTATATAATCATCATGCAATGACATATTGTCTCAAGGTTTAGAAGATTTGATCCTATTAAAGGAAGGCGCTAGGGGTGGGCAGCGGGGCTTCAGTGGTGATGGGTTGGTGGTGACCTTCAATTTCAAGTGAAAGATCTGTATGGTTTGAAGAAGACGAAATGCAAGTTGAGGGTTTTCAGGACTGAAGGGTGGCTTGACGAGGACGAAATGCAAGAAGAGGGTAGAGGATTTTTGAATCTATTAAATCATGCCACCTGAATGCCACATTAAGCGGGACGCTCAAGAGGGAAAGAAGAACGATAGAGCTAGCATTTTCCTTAAAGAAACCGAGCTTATGGGGCCTAATCTTTTACGAGTAATCAACTTACTTCTGTAATCTTTCTAAGTACAACTTAAGACAGTATATTTGTCCGTACTCCAAAGATCAAAATATTTTTGTAGGCATCTATTGATTTTTATCTTTTGCAAAGTGATTTGCACAGTGCACAGTGAGGCTTACTAATAAAGTATGGACGTTCCATCCTCTATTAAAAAAAATAAATAAATATATTAAAAAAAAAACACTTAAAAGAAAAACTTATCCGGTCGATCGGAGAAGCTTGTTAATGCTTAACTTCAAGTGATTGAAAGTCGAAGATCATCTGTATCACATTCAGCATTTACTCACGACAAGATTAAAGTTGTCGATCAAGATTCCCACCAAAAATATTATGTCAACAAAAAGGTTCATTAGAATTCTCAAAGTCTCCCAAGAATACATCAAATTTTTATATTTTAAAGTTTATGTCAGCAAGAGAGATAAATAACTGAAAAAATAAG
Organism: Juglans regia; assembly: GCF_001411555.2. Taxonomy (NCBI): domain Eukaryota; kingdom Viridiplantae; phylum Streptophyta; class Magnoliopsida; order Fagales; family Juglandaceae; genus Juglans; species Juglans regia. The sequence goes on along the minus strand of NC_049901.1, from coordinate 7,199,248 downwards.
TCTGCATACAATCGTAAAGTGTGTAACCACCACGTAATCGTTTTGAAAAAAAAATAAATCTTATAATATTTCTTGAATATTTAATATGTTAAAAAAATATATAGATATAATATTTATTGAATATTTAATATGTTAAAAGAGTTGATCTAAGAGTAATAATAAGTGTATGGGAAAATTGATTACTAAGGTCTAATTTGGTTACAAAGTTCAGAATAAGATGCAATATTTTGTTAAAAATTAAATAAAATATTATTATAATATTATTTTTATTTTAAAATTTAAAAAAATTCAATTATTTAGTATATTTTATATAAAAATTTAAATTTTTTTAATAATTATATAAAATATGATAAGATTAAATAGTTTAATTTTATATAACTAATCCAGCCCTTATATTTCCCAAATGCTAACATGTTAAAAAAAAAAAAAAAAAAAAGAATGGTGTCTGTGCGCATGTGTGGTTGGTGAGGATAGGGTGGGCACAGGATTCGTAGCACTTCAAACTCCTTGAAAAATAATATTTGTAAGCCTTTTTAATCAGGATACATTGAATTATTGAATTAAGTAAAAGTTAAATCTAATGAATATTTAATTATTAAAAAATAAAATATGTTCATATTGAATTAGTTAAATTTTTAATATTTAGAATTTAGTTACAATAAATTTTAAAAATTTTTTTAAATTTAAAAGTTACTGTACATATATATTTTATTAATTATTTTTCTCTCTATTTTTTTCTATCACATATTTTATCACAATTGATATATTAATATGAGTTAGTGATATATTAATATAATAAGAATATGATTATTAATTAATATATAATAGGTAGAACAGTAAAATATGATAAAATAAAATAAATTAATAATTAAAAAAATTAAATATTTTTGAAATTGTTAGTTATTCAATATTATATAATAAATAAATGTATAATCTAATGTGGAGATTTGATGTGAATAACTAAAACTAAATTTATTTTATATTATTTTATTATTATATAATGAAAAAATAGATATTCTAATGTAGAGATTTATGTGAATGAAATAACTAAAAGTTAAATTTTTTTTATATTTATAAAAAAATGTCCTTTAATTTTTACTAATCCAATGAGAGTGTTCTAATTGAAGTTAAAAATTAACAAATAACATTTGAATAATTATAAAGAGACGAAGAAAATTAAAAAAAAAAATGATGAATGGCATTTTTATTTTTATTTTTTCTTCCATCCTCGGCTAATTTAAGCTTGGAAAACGGGCCTGGAAAGATTGGGTTGGTAATTTGGTAGTTGCACCGGCCCATCCAGCACACAGCGGTCCGTTATCTATGTCTCCTTTTTATGAGCCCATGGACTATTAGCCCACTGCTGCACATTTAGCTTGGGAAGATGATGGGTTGGGTCTCACGGAAGGACGTGTTTGACCGTTGACTGACTATAGACTCATTCAACCTAGATTTAGATAAGCACCCGTTGAATTTTAGTTCGTTAAGTTTTGGATATCGACATTAGTTGAGGAGTTGGACCATTAAAATAAGAATAAACAAGAACATAGATTTAAATAAATAATAGTCAAATAAGAAGCAAAATTTATCAGTATTAATTCTAATAGATAAGAACAAGTCTTATTTCTATCATACTATAGTACTAATGTGATCATGTTTATTCAGTATTGTATGATATCTTTTTTTTAAAAAAAAATAAAGTTGTGATTTTAAATATTTTTTTATATTTAAATTTGAAACAGTACTACATGAATTAAATAAAGAAATTAAATCTAGGATACGAATATATATACTGTACAAAATGATAAGAGTACTTTTGACCCATAATATATGGCCATATATACTATATAGGGGCTGCTTTATATATATATATATATATATATATATATATATATATATATATATATTATATGATTGTCTTTCTTGGATGAGGCCAGCTGAGATTTTGAGGATGACGCGTATTTTTCTAAGAGGGTTTTAGTCAGGAAACTTCATTCCATTTTCATTACCATAAAAGAACGTATGGTAAATTTGAACGTGTTTTACGGAATTGGAACATTCCAGTCGTAGGTGTCAACGCTCTGAAATGGAAACTCCAAGGAAAACAAGAGGCTAAAGCCCCTGGTTTTGGAGTAAAAATTCAAACGTTAAACGGAAGCAGCCCACTGTAATGTACTTGGCTTTCCCACAAGGCCACACGGCCTATATATACATAATACACAAGCATGGTTCGACATCCTATTCAGTACTGTTTAATTGCTACAATTAATTCACGTACTTTTCCTGAAAAACACACACCTTTCTAAGAAAGAGATTTTCCTGATGGGGCGTTGGATGAAGCCAGAGGTAAGTAACCATGCCACGATGTCTATTGTCTTAATTATATCCATCCTTTTAGGTCGTCTGATCAACTTCGTCGCTATTCTTATCTTGGTTTGATGCACAATAAACTATTGCATGTACGAGATTGATGTCCTAAAGCCAACGACATATAGGGATATGAAAAGCTTATTTTTTATTTTTAGAGGAACATCAATTAGAATCTGGTAACATTTTATCGTTTTGGCGGCTTCTACAAATTAATATATATTTCTTATTTGTGGTTTCAGATATATCCACTTCTGGCCCCAATGGTGTTCGTTACTAGTTTGTGCGCCTTCCAGCTTGCAAGGAACATTCTCGGCAATCCCGATGTTAGGTACGTTATACGTACATCATATATACAAACTATAATTTAGCTACATTAATCTGTATTAAACACTCGAAATTTAAAGAGAGAACGTACGAACGAGTACTACTACTACTAGCTAGGCAGTTTTTAGTTTTTGGGCCTAACCATTTGGGGATGCATGGCATTTGCAGAGTTAATAAGAGTCACCGTCTTATGGGAGTGCTCGACAACAAAGATGAGGGTGAGAAGTACGCCGAGCATGGCTTCCGGAGGTTCCTTCGTAGCCGCCCGCCGGAGGTTATGCCTGCCATCAACCGCTTCTTCTCGGAAGATAAATGAGCTAGCACATATATAGATGAAAAGAATCCATCCATGGGAAAATGGGTCGGTTTTGTGTTTGATGATTGTTGTTTATATATGGTGCCTTTGCTGCGAGTGCTATTTGTTCTTGTTTCCTATTTGATTGGATTTATATCGGGAGTAACCGTGTCTACACAATACATTTTACAACAAATTTCATAAAATATATTTTAAAATAGATGTAATTTTATAAAATGTATTAATTTTATAAAATATTTTACAAAAATACCTTCTATTTTAAAAATATAATTATATATATAATTTGTTGTGAAAAGTAACGTGTATTTATAATTTTTCTTTAGTCCAGGGTCAACAACTCAAAACTTCCTTGTAGCGCTTGAGGGTTCAAAACTCAAATTGAATGTAACTCGTGATCCGGTTTGATTCGCATAGTCCGTTCATGTACGCGTTTCACCAGGAATTGTGAACAAGAAAATATTCATGCCCTTTTTAACGGTTGGCCAGGACTGGTTATCTTGCTTCTTTTTTTGTTCAGATTGTGTACATAAAACCAAATTAACCAATAACGTGACCATTTATATAAAATATATATTGCCTAGCACACAATTAACACGTCAGTAAAATTGGTCTTACAATATTAAAAAAATATTATTAATATAAATATAATAACTATATTATAATTATAATAGATACCACTTAAATCTCAAAGAATACGGTATTGTTCGCATTTAAAACTCACATTAACTCATCTCAACTTATTTCATCTCATCATTACAATTTTTCTAAATTCTCACACAAAATATAATAAACAATTCAACTTTTTTAAATATGAAAACAATTTTCTTAAATTTCTACATAAAATATAATAAATAATTCAATTTTTATTATATTATTCACAAATCATCTCAACTTATCTCAACTTTTAAATAATTCTATTTGCAGTACGTATTACCCCATCGCCAGTCCAACTTGGTGCATGAAGTCTCCTCATGATTTCTGATGTGGCAATATGAAATATGCCACGTCACTTCACGAATAATAAACATAAAAAATATAAAAGATAAAAATTTTATATGTAATTACTTTTGTATATTTTTTATACATTCTATTGATGTGATTGGTTACATCACTTTTTTAATATGAAATAACTATTTTGATCAATCATATCAATAAAATACATAAAAAGTACCTAAAATGTATGTAACAGAATTCTATAAATTATATATATCCACAGAGCTTTATATATATATATATATATATATATATATATATAGGGGTGATTAACGGTCCGGTCGGACCGAATGGACCGACCGTTTCGGTCCGGACCGGACCGGACCGAGACTTAGACCGGTCCGGTCCGGTCCATATTTTAGAGGATCGAAATCATTCGGTCCGGTCCACGGTCCACAGTTTTTTCGGGCTGGACCGGACCGAATGAAAAATTAAAAAATATATATATTTTTTATATATATTTTATATATAATAATTGTACAATTAACAATATAAATTTTTAAATATATTATTAATACTTGTTAATATTCTATAAATTAACAATATTTTATATATATCTTCATTTAACCTATCACTATTAACAATATAAAATTTTAAATATACTATTAACACTTGTTAATATTCTATGAATTAATAAATATATAATATCAATTAGTTAATTATATAGTAATTATATAAATTAATAATATAATTTTCATCTAATTTATTATCATTGACCATATAAAATATTTTTTTATTGAGTTTATTACATAATCCACATTAATAAGTCACTTAATTTAATTTAGTATTTTAAATAAATTTTTTTATTAATTATTTAAAAAAAAAAAAGGGCGGACCGGACCGGACCGGATCGGACCGATAGCTATCGGTCCGGTCTGGTCCCTTTGGGTGTTCGGTCCGGTCCGGTCCGGAAAAATAATGGACCGAAAATTTTCGATCCATCGCCGGACCAGACCGGACCGGCCCGTTTGCAGTATATATAGGTCCCTTTCCAAGCAAAAGCTTCTCCCGGAGTCCCGGGGGTTCATCTCATCAACGGCGCGAGAGAGAAAGAGAAGGGCAACTAGAGATATTCACCACAACCATGGAAATTATTACTGACTTAACTAGAAGCATTACCACAGCCGTTCGTTATGGTAAGCTTTTCTCTGCTTGTGGCGGTCTGACAGAAAAATTAATTTGGTAAAATTATTTGGAATCATGAGAAATCTGGCACCAAGTATTTGACGAAACTTCCCAGAGAAACACAACAATCTAGTCTTAGATTATGATATATTTTCCATAGTTCTTTTTGTTTCATTTTCCTACAGATTGAAGAACCTGAATCAACCACAGCAATGTTTGAATTTATTTTTCATGGATTAATTTGTTTCTATTCAGAATGTAAAACTTTATCCATCATATGTAGGTTGATTTTTTTTATTCACTCTCATTGTTGGGCTTCAAATTTTTCAAGTTTAATTCACTCGCTAGGTACATCAGGTGACGGATGGGTTTTTTTTTTAACAAAGAAGTACTAGTCGTAGCACTCAGATGGAATGCCCCCGGGTGCCTGGAGATTGTACGTGGCGAGACTATTGGAGAAGAAATTTAATCTTTTTTTAATCTAACCAAGCTAAAATTGAGGTGGTAATACGTAACACAATCTGTTAACCCAATACGAAACAAAATTAGAGAATTTGAATTTGATGTTAATAGGTTCGGGTCAAAACATTTTGACCCGTTAAGACATGATTCATTAACAAATTTACTAACGGGTCAGCCTGCTTAACCTGTTAATGACCTGTTAATGACCTGTTAAATTTTTTACTCAAAGTTAAAATTATATCATTTTTAACTTAAAAACAAAAATACCCTAACCTTATTTCATATTTCCTAACTGTCTACCATCACTCTCTCTTAGTTCACAGTTGAGTCAATTCTCAAGAGTCACGACTGCCTCCCACATTTCCTCTGGATTATAATTTTGGTGTTTTTATTAGTTGGATAGTAATTTTGAACTTATATAGTTAGTTTTATATTTTTGGGAGATTTGTGATTTCAACTTTTATGTAAACTTATGTTAATCAGGTCAAATTGATTATTTGGGTCAATTCAACTTATTTACATAAATGGCTTGACACGGGTCGAAACAGGTCGTGTCATATCAATCCGTTATTTTAATGAGTCATGTTAGGGTTTGAAAATTTGACCCGCTAACCTTAACAGTTCATGTTTAGGCTAACTTATATCGTATAATATACACGACTTGATACGATACGAATACGATCCGTTAACATGATTTGACACAAACTAAAATATATCATTCATGTATCGAAGCTATCTGCAGGTGCCAAGAAGAATTTCTTTAAAAATTAAAAATCCTATAACAGCAATCGATAACACTTAAATAAAATTAAACTAGTGCTTACTACAATTTTTGTTATAATGCTTCCTTTTATCCCATAGAAGAAATCCTCAATGGATGCTGTGTCAGCAGTCGAGAACGAAAGAATGAACATGAATTAAACAAAGTTATTATATTTTGTATATAAAGTATATTATCCTCATTACTTAAATAATAAGATTTAATTTGTAATATTAAAATTTTTAAATTTATCTTCAAAATCAAATTGTGTCATGTAAGCATTTTATTAAGTATGCATTGTATGCTTCATAGAGCTGTACATAAATAGTTCTTCTACTCATCATCTTTACACCACACAATTGCTAAAGGAAAAGAAATAAAAGATAAAAAATAAAAGCACGTTTATGGTGTAGGTATGAAACAATGTTGTTTGGTTTAATACATCAAATTGCACTATTTTGGGTTAAGGCTTCAACCCAAGCCCCCTTCCCCTCCATTGCGCCGTTTTCGCTCTCTCTCTCTCTCTCTCTCTCTCTCTCCAATGTTGTTGCACATTGTCCTCCTTCTCTCCCTTCGTTGTCGTCCCTCTCCCTTTCCGATCCATTTGCACTGTTTCAGGCTTTCAGCTCTCTCTCTCTCTCTCTCTAATGATGATGTCACTCTCTCCAGCCTTGTTATCGTCCCTCTCGCCACATTGGAGATTTGTTGATGGGGTTCTTTTAATTTTTCTGGTTTTTTTAATGATTTTGCTGTTAAATTGTTTGATGGGGTTCGGAACACTGATGAACCAATCGTAACCAGCTGAAACTATGCCAGTCGGTATTGTCCCCCTTAATCGGCCAGTACCACCCTTTGAAAAACATGTCGTTTCGATTTTAGACTAAAATTGCACTAATATTGTCGATTTGCACCCCTAGTGTTCTGTACACTGAAATGATAATAGAATTTTTCGAATTAAATGGATAGGATTAACACTTCAAAAGAATAATATATTTAATTATAATTATATCTTTAAGACGTGAGTTTGTGTATGAGAACAGCTTGTGAAAATTTTTCCTGAAAAACAACGTTCACATCTAGATCTTATAGTCTCTCCAGCATGAAACAGGCTGGCCAATTGCATGCTCTTTCTGGGTTGAATGTTAGGCACGTTCTGCTTCCCTGGACTGAGCGATTCACCGCAAATAAAAGCAGAGAGAAAGGAAATAAAGGAAAAGTGGAAGTCAAAAGAAAGGGGGGAAAATGAAGAAGAGGCTAATAAATAAAGGAAAATAATATTACGTTGTCTAAGTTTGACATCTCAATTTAATTACTCGTGTATTTTATTTATTTTTAATTTTTTTCTTAGTAGTTAAATAAGCAACTATTAGTGCATTGATATTTTTTTTTTTTAAATATTTACATGCATTTAAAAAATGTTTGAAAGAAAAATAAAAAAATAAAATTTGCATTAGGGGCACGTCTAACGGTCAAACCTGAGTGGCATAGTAACTAAGGGTGTCAATATGTAACACGACCCGTAAACCCAATACGAACATAATACGAAATTAGCGGGTTTGGGTTTGATGTTAATATGTTCGGGTCAAAATGTGTTGACCCGTTAAGACATGACTTATAAACGGGTCAACCTTCTTAACATGAAATCAACTCGTTTTGACCCATTTTGACCTGTTTAAAATTTATTTCAAAATTAAAATATTATTATTGTTAAGTTGTAATATTGGTATTTCTCAATATAATTATGTCTTTATTATTTTTATTGTTGGGATTGTAATTTTAAACCTATGCTCATATTGTTAATGTATGATTTGTAATATTAGTTTTATTACATGTTAAAATTTAAAAAATATTGATATATATTTTTTAAGATATTGTGGTTATTAATATATAAAAATTTTAAATTTTATGTAAAATAATGTAAATCAAATTAAATGAATTATCCGTTGTAGTTTAACCCATTTATATGAAACAAAAAGATTTAAATGAGTCGTGTCGTGTTAATATATTCTGATTAATTATTAAATAGGCCAAAAATGATGACACGACACAACACAATCCGTTATCAAAATGGGTTTGGTTAGGATTTAGAAGTTTGACATGTTTAACTTAATGGATTGGGTTCGTATTGACCTATATAATTGAATGTTCATAACTTGACACAACCTGAAAACACAATTTGCCACCCCTTAGTAACAGCACCCATAAATAAAGTTAAAAGGCAAAAACACTGCAAAAATGGAGAAATAGCAAAAAATTAAGATGGCCTTGGGCCATAAGGTACCAATTTTTTAATCCAACTTACGCGATTTACTTTGTTTCGAGAACCTATTCGAAGGCCAATGAGTCAGGGTCAATAAAAATAATATACATTGCCATTGGAAGTGTTGTGGGCTTCTTGTCCGTCTAACTTAATGTGTAAAATCACTCAACAAGTTGGACGGGAGCAAGAGTCATCCCGGCCCATAGAGGAGATTAGGGCCTAAATGAAGTGGTCTGAAGTCCATGGTGATGGTTCGAAGCATCGGTACGATACCCGTATGTACATCCATAACAATAAATAAAAAAAGATTACACAGAATATATACAGCGAAGACATACAGATTGACATAGTTCAACACAGGTCTCACGTCTATATGTCGTTTGGAGGGCAAATCTACTATAATAAGAGTATTTTACAGTCTATCATACTTCACTGTATAATGGGGATCCATGACCCATTTTGGCTTAGAGAAGATAATTTCTCTAGAGCTATCGTCGTGAGGTTGAAAAAGATGATCCCCCTTCTATGTTTCACAAAACCCCCTTTATTGAAGTCTCATGAGTGGTTGGTGAGAGAGACAGTTGTTTGTCACCTCACAATCTTATTTGCGTGTCTGACTTCCCTTCCTTAGCCTTTTCCCTTTGTCTTATCTTATCCTCTCCGAGACCACCTTTACAACACACACAAGGATCCCCACCAGTAGATACAAAGGCTCAACAGCTATATCAGAAGCGAGTGGTCTAAACTACCTGCACACTAGAGTGAGGAACTTCATCATCTACATGACATGAAGGACCAATATTAGACATTGAAGGGATAAAATATTCGGCCCATATGGCAGCCAAAATGAGGGATTTTATTTTAAAGGAAGTGTGAGTGGAGGATAGAGATGGGACAAGAGATAAGGAGAAGTAGGGGTGAGCATCAACTTAGTTGGAGTTGGATTTCCCTAAATCCGGCTCTGACTCTGACTTGTGTAGACTCTGATCCAACTCCATCTTGTGTAGGCTTTTATTCGACTCTGACTCCGACTTATCGCAACAGAGTCAGATTTAGACTTTCAGTTTTGGACTTCTTTTTTTTTAACTTCATATTTAGCCCATTTAAAAAAGAATTTTTTGTAGGCTTTTAAATATCAATTTTTTGAAAAAAAAATTTAAAAAGTAAAACTAAATCATTCACTACTAATTTACTTCTACACTAAAAGCTAACATATTTTTATACTAGATTTATAATATAACATCTAATTACATGTTATCATACTATAGTATTACATATTATTTTTAGTATCTAATTGCATGTTATTATACTATAGTATTATATGTTATTATATTATACTAGTATCTTACTTATTTGTAACATGTTTATATACTAGACTTATTTCTAGTAATAAATTTGTATTGTGTGTTATTAACTTATTATACTAGACTTATTAGTTATTTATATACTAGTGTCTAAGTACATATTATTATACATTAGTGTTACACATTATTATACTAATGTCTAACTTATTTCTAACTTAATTATATACTAGATTTTCTAGTGTCTAATTACATTTTATTATACTTTAGTAAATTAGTGTATGAGTTAATAACTTATTATACCACACCTATTTAAATACTAGTGTCTAACTTATTTTATATTATAGTATATATAAGTATATTATTTTATAATCATTTGTACATTCTAGTATATTATTGAATAACTATATAATTTCTAGTTATATAACTATATAATTATACTATTATATATGATAAATATATAGATAAATACATATTTTTATAACATATGTATAATATCGAAGTCAGAAGATAATGTCGGAGTTGGATCGGATCTGAGTTGGAGATAGTCTAATAACACCTCTGACTCCGACTGAAAAATTAAAAAGAAATCCGACTTCAACTCCGTTTTGTTGGAGTTGGAATTTCAATTTTTTACTCCACCCTACGAGGAAGTTAGAAAGAAGTGAGAGGGAAATGGGAAGTGATGGGAAATAGGGAAAAATAGAGAGAAATTGGGTCAAACACTCAAAAGATGATAACAAAGTGACATAAAGTTGAGTTCTTCACCTACCATTGACAAAGGCCAATAAAAGAGTTCAGATTGGTTGAGAGAGGAGAACTTCTAAGCAACTGGAAGCAAGAGTTTCTTCAACCTCTAGATGAAAGCTTCGGTTCGATTGTTTTCTCCAGGCAGTAGGGGTGCTACCCGCCCTCTACAGGGCGAGGCCACCCCTTCCCCGCACCATGTGGCGCATGGGGTGGAGTTTTCACCAATGTACCCCGCTCCTAGGATGCGGGGGCGGGGTGCGGGGCAGATTGTGTACTTAAAAAAAAAATACTACATTTTACTTAGTTTAAAAATTATTTTCAAGTCCAAAAGTAATTAAAAATATATTTTTGGACCAAAATTATAAATTTAAATTTTGTAAATATGACTATAATTTAAAAACTATGTAATTTTTAAATTTACTAGTGCATACTTTTGTGTAAATTGTAGTGTATTAATTTTTAAACTATATAGTTTTTAAATTTGTCAGTGCATATTTTGTGAACAAGTCTAACAAATTGTAATATATATTTATATACACACAATTTGTAAAATATAAATATATATTTATATTTATATATATATATAAGCGAGAGAAATGCGGGGCGGGGTTAAGCTCTCTCCGCCACCCACCCTAGCTAGGGGCCCTAAATGCTGGGCGGGGCATCAAGGTGTGGGGTGCTGCTGCCCACCTCTACCAGGCAATAGGGGTCATAAACTTCATTTGTACGGTGAATTATGTGAGTTTATAAAATACTTTCATTTACAGTAATTTACCCTCCAAATGACTCATGGACGTAAGCCCTGTGCCAGACCAATTATATTTGTGTGTTTCATTCTCCATTTATATTTCTTGTATTTATTTTTTTAGTTCATACGAACTTCGTACTACTGTTCTGAACAGCCATCATGGGCTCCACATGACACTGACTAAGACTCAAATAGTTATCGTGGGCCAATAAGGACTCTTTCTCCCTCTCTGACTTAATGCTTACAAAACACACCTTAACAGGATGAGAATTGTGTAGCCAAGGTTTCAAATTTTGGGCTGTCCAAAGTGTGTCTTCTTAGTGTAAAAATAAAACATTAGTATCTTCTTACGATAAAATTTAGTCCAAATGAATTATAAATATGTTGATTAAAGTCTAGGTTGTAATTAAAACAAAAAGTGCAAAGACGACAAATCCGCAAGACCTAGTAAGGTCGACTTAGTTGGAATAAATCAATCATAACTTTTGATATTGGATTGAGGTAATATGATGTCCAATTTTAAAGATATTTTTCAAATGAATTCCACTTCGTTATCAAAATTGATCTGTATTAATTATTTATTGTGATGTGATTATTGATTAGTTGATTGTTAATTTAAAAGGTAATGTTATATATAGCCTTGAAGTGCGCAATCACCGCGTACTCTCTTTGAAAAAAAATCAAGGTCACCATTAAAAAAAAAGTAGTACTATATGTACTTAAACTTATACTTACAATTTTTTTTTAAAAAAAAAAACTCATTTTGTTAATTTTCTTTTGAAACTCAAATTTTGAATTTAAATTTAATGATTTCAACGTATCAATTATCGACATGTGGAGAAGTAAGTTTTTTATCAATTTTTCTTAAGTACATTTATTTTCTTTTAAAAAATAATTTTTTTATGTGAGTCTAAGGTTTACTTATTGTTCTCAAAGAAAATACATAGGGACTGCATACTCCAAAATTAAAAATATCATTTTTCTAATTTAAATAATCCAATCAATTTTAAAAAAATACATATTCATGTATTTGAAATCTATTCACTAAGTTTTCAAATCTAAATGACGCGACGATGAGTAGATCGTAAAGGGCACATCCGGATATTTGGATCTGATTACGCCAGTTATGGGCAACTAACGCAAAAATGGGACTGGAACTCGTTCGGCGTAGTACTATTCGAAGTATTATGTGCCTGAAAAGTACTCAATTTAGGGGTATTATCGGTCTAGTTATAGATTAAAATTTTCATTCAATCATTATTTTCAGACCGAACCGTTAGTCCAGTCATTTAATGAATATTTTTTTTCTTTTTTCTTTTTTTGATAGAAAAGTTAATACAAAAGATTAATTAAATTGATAAAATAAAAAATTCAATCATTATTTTCAGACCGAACCGTTAGCTATCAGTCCAGTCATTCAATGAATAATTTTTTTCTTTTTTCTTTTTTTGATAGAAAAGTTAATACAAAAAATTAATTAAATTGATAAAATAAAAATTAAGTGATCTTTTTAACATTTTATATATGACTAATAAATATTAAATAATTTTATTATATATATGGTCAATTGTGATTCTTTGAATGAAAATTATATAATTTATTTATACAACTACTATAAAGTAATATATTATATATAAAAAAAATTAAAAAATATATATATACATTCGGTCTGTCTCGATCCGGTCTAGTCTGATTTGGACCATTCAATCTAGTCAATTTTTTCGATCCTCACCCCGAGAGTCTTATAATCCTAAATGAATCCAAACGGAACCAAGGGAGCAATGGAAATTAGGAATTGGCAAATTGGGCCCGAAAAGACACTGAGAAGGGGACCATGAGTAAAAGAGTAATGTTATACAATTATAATAAATATGTCACGTTTTATATAGTAAAATAAATAATAAAATAAAAGTAACGTCTTATACAGTAAAATAAATAGTAAAATAAAAGTAAGATGATTACGTGTTCTATAGAATTTTTCCGAGTGAAATCATAGATATAGCTCCGGAGTATTTCAAGGTGTACATGAATAATGTCGCAGAGAATTGCGTGCGTGTTCAGCCAATGGCCCATCATGAAGGCTGTTATGGAAAGGGAAAATGCTACGTAGGCTCGCCAAGTGTATCGTTCGAAGATACTGTTAATCTATTTAATTTTTTTAAAATAATTAAAAAAGGACGAAGTTACACCTCCTGCTGAAACTATAGTATATATTTTTTTATATATTTTTATGTGTTTTTTTAAGTAATTATATATATATTTTTAATATTTTTAAAAAATAAAATAAATTAAAAATATCATTAAAAATACTTCCTTAATTAGAAAGTAAAAAAAAAATCATTAAAAAAATATTTTCTTAATCACAAAGTAAAATTAAAATTATTTTTATTTTACTTTGTAATTAAGAAAATATTTTTTAATAATATTCTGAATATTTTTTATTTTTTAAAAATATTAAAAATTATTAAAAAAATTTATATAAAAAATAACTTTAAAAAAAAACACATAAAAAACACATTACTAATCTCCAACGGGAGCCTCAACGGGAGATATAGCATTTTTCTTAAAAAAGTTATCTCTAGTACATTTTTTAACTTAAGAAAAAAAAACAAGATGTACTAAGTCCGATAGTCCATATATAAAATATATTATGAGCTCAAAAAAAATTTAGACGAATCAAATGGAATCTATATGAGCTTTATTCAAGAGCTTAAACCGAATCGAATTAAGTTTATATGAGATTACGAATTTTATTTATTTAATATTCAACTGAATTCGTATTGAGTCTGCACAATCTAAATATGTTGGGTTTAAATATTAAATTGAATTGAGTTGAGATGAAATAATAAAATATTATTTTTTAATATTATTATTATTTTAAAATTATAAAAAAAATTAAATTATTTATTATATTTTATATTAAAATTTTAAAAAATTATAATCACGAATTGAGATGAATTCATTCCAACGTACCTACTCGAGCCTTTGATGCTGATACTGACGCTGATGCTGTTGAAGGTGAGAAGACGTATTAACGGATACCTACAACTCGAAAGTTCAGAAAAGAGATCTTTAGGGTGAGTTTGGTTACCAAACTCATCTCAACTCATCTCAATTTATCATTACAATTTTTTCAAATCCCAATACAAAATATAATAAACAATTTAACTTTTTCAAATTTTAAAATAATAATAATATTAAAAAATAATATTCTAACAATATTTTATCATCTCAACTCAACTCAACTCACTTCAATATCCAAACACAACCTTAATTTTCTAAGTCTTCCAACGAAACGTGCGGAGCAGTTCTTCTTATAGAAAGATTAGATACGATAAGGTTGGAAAAAGTAAACAATAAAGAAAGGCAGAGAATGAAGAAAGTATATGCATCTGTGAATCTGGTCGTTTTCCACTCAGTACTTAGCTTTCTCGGTCCATGTTCAAAGGATTCTCTTCAATTATTTAGGGGTGTCATCTGTTAGCTCAACACCAACGTCACATAAGATTAGTGAGTTTTGATTTAATATAAATGAATTTGAATTAAAATGTATTGGTCCATTAAAATATAATTAGTAAACGAGCCAATAATAGATTAACTCATTTAATTTGAAATTAATTCATAATAATTCGTTTAAATTTTATTTTAAAATTATAATTTTATTATTATTGAATTTTTTATTAATATTTCTCAATATACTTATATTTTTTATTATTGTGATTCTGGATCTATACTCATATTTATTATTGTAGGATTTGTAATATTAATTTTATTATAAGTTAAAATTTGAAAAATATTAATATTTATTGTAGTAGGTAGTCATATTACTTTTTAAGATATTATGGTTATAAATAAATATAAATTTTTATTTTTATGTAAAATTATGTTAATCATATCAAATAGATTATACGTATTAGTTAAACTCATTCACATGAAATGAGATGTGTCGTGTTAATCTATTTTTAATTAATTATTAAATAAATCAAAACGAGTGACACGATACGGCCCGTTATTTAATTGAATTGAATTAAAATTTAAAATTTTGACACGTTTAAAACTTTTTTGGATAAAAAAAATCTAATCTTATTATTATAATTTTTTCAAATTCATATAAAAAATATAATAAACAATTCAAACTTTTTAAAATTTTAAAATAATAATAATAATATTAAAAATAATATTTTATTCAACTTATCTAAAATCATCTCATCTCATTTTATTTTATCTCACCGTTCAAACTACCCCTTAGTATATACTTGTTACTGTATAATCATTCCTTTCCCATCTTTGAATTGAAAATTAAGTCTACGTTGTTTATAAGGTCCGTTGGATATAAAAACAGTTTTATTTCATCTTATCTCATCTCATTGTTATAATTTTCTTAAATTTTCATATAAAATATAATAAATAATTTAAATTTGTTTAAATCTTAAAATAATATTAATATTAAAAAATAATATTTTAATAATATTTTATTCAATTTTTAATTTTTATCTAAAATTATCTTATCTCACTATCCAAATGTCACCTTAAACTTTAAGTTTTTTCCATGTTGTATAGCTAAGGGAAATTAATTGTCCTTGATCAGCTACGTTACACCCAGTTTACAACAATTGGGACATAAAAAATGTTTTACAGAATTACGAGATGTTTAAGGATTATATTGTTAGTAAGAGTAATGTTAGTTATACGTTTTAAATAAATAAGTTTTATATAGTCTCTTTATAAAAAGTGAGTTACACTACAAAATAAATGTTTTTTTACATCTTTTTATAGTGGGATCTTTTTTTTTTTTTAATATATACGAGATTGATTTATTTGAATTAAATCTTGTAGGAATGGCTCCTTCATACTTTTGAGTGGTGTAAGGACTATCCTTGTTGGTAATAGGATGGTTACTTCATACTTTTGAGGAATGGAGTGTGAAAATTTCTTTTGGGATATAAAAAGACTTTGAAAATGCATGATCTTTATAAATCAATCAAAAGCAAGTGGGAAAAAAAGGGGAATGAAAGTGGACGAGGCGAAAGTATGGTCTCTTTTAGAAAATTACGTGAAGATTAGATAAATAAATATCTTAATTATTATAAAAATAAAATATTTCAATTTAATAATTATTAAAAATGATTTGATAATAATGATATCAGATTTTTAATTTAATGTTCTCTCTAATAATATCAAGTTTCTTCGAAATTAATCAATTACTTCGTGGACAAATAAGTTGACAAAGTATATAATTGATAGCAACATTAAGCCTAATCCTATATTTTCAACAATTATTTTAATGTGTGAGAGACAATTATTGCCATCGTGTGAGCAGTGATGCAATGGCTTTTCACACTGGCCTCTGCCTCTGCTGCAAATTCCAACTATAACATTCCTAGCTTCCTGGGTTTTCAGTATGTAACTCTAGCCCCATGGCAATCGTCGCACTACTCTGCCTCTTCTCTACCATCGTCCATCTTCTCCCATCTCTCCCCATCACCACCGCCAAAACTCCACCTCCTTACACTCCTACTGATTATTTCCTCCTCAACTGTGGCTCCTCCTCCAACTCTACCTCACTCGATGGCCGACGCTGGGAAGCCGATTCCAACTCAAAGTTCTCCCCCCTCGACATTCAAACCACATCATCATCATCCAATGCTTCCAATTTTGACCTTTCCCTTTCTCAAGTCCCCTACATGACTGCTCGTATATTTGATCGCCACTCCAAATTCACCTATTCCTTCCCTGTCTCGCCAGGCCCTAAATTCCTCCGCCTTTACTTCTACCCTTCATCATATACCCATCACGACAAAACCAAATCTTTTTTCTCTGTCACTGCCAATGACTTCACACTCTTAAGCAACTTCAGCGCCTATCTCTCCATCTCCACTACAACTCCTTCCACAACATTTCTTGTCAAAGAATTCATCGTCCACGTTCAACAAAATCAAAATCTCGACGTAACCTTCATGCCATCTCCAAGCTCTTATGCCTTCATCAACGGGATCGAGGTTGTTTCTATGCCAAGTAAATTATACAATATTAGTAATCAAGACATGTCCCCAGTGACCTTTGTAAATGAACGCGACAACGAGGCCTTCTATATTAATAATCCATTCGCTTTTGAGACGTTGTATAGGTTAAACGTGGGTGGCAAAGATGTTGCCAGCGTTGAAGATACTGGAATGTTCCGATCTTGGAGTCAGGATGAGGATTACATCTTTGGATGGGCACTTGGCGCCATGTCTCATCGGTCCAATGTCACGATCAAGTACACTGAGGACACCCCACCATACACCGCGCCAGAGATTATATACACTTCTTCTCGTACAATGGCTAGGGATCCTAACATTAACTTGAAATACAACCTCACTTGGATTTTTCCTGTGGATGTTGGGTTTCTATATCTGGTTAGGCTCCATTTTTGTGAGACTCAATTAGAAGTTACGCACGAGAATCAACGGGTGTTTCGTGTATTCATCTATAATCAGACGACAGAAGAGCAAATGGATGTGATCCAATGGAGTGGCGGCAATGGAAGTCCTGTGTACAGAGACTACGTTGTGTTGGTGCCTGGAAAATCTCAAGCTAAGCAGGGTTTATGGCTTGCACTCCAACCAAACAGAGACGTGATTCCAAAACCGGATTACGCAGATGCGATCTTGAACGGTGTAGAGATATTCAAGTTGAACCAATCAGATGGTAACCTAGCTGGGCCCAATCCAGAAACACCGATGGTGGGTCCAAGTTCAACATTCTCAGAACCAAATCAGAAGAAGACAATGCCTAAAAATATCCTGTCACCGATTATGATCGCAGTGGGCATTCCCATCGGTGCTTTGGTGGCAATACTCATTTACATATGTTTATTAGTTCACTATCATTGTAGAAGTAAGAGGGCGCATGAACAAGGTACCGGCTTGTCCAAATCCTCGTTGGTCCCATATTTTTCCAAGATGCAGAGGTTAATTGACAAGAACATCGTAACATTGCCATTAGAACACTGCCGTTACTTCTCGATCGTGGAGATCAAAGCAGCCACGGATAACTTCGATCATCGATTAGTCATTGGAGCAGGAGGATTCGGAAACATGTACAAAGGGTACATCGATGGTGGATCCACCGATGTTGCAATCAAACGGTTGAAACCGTCCTCAAAGCAAGGGACGCGCCAGTTCTGGACCGAGATCCACATGCTCTCCCAGCTTCACCATGTTAATCTCGTGGCTTGTATTGGATACTGTGATGATCGAGACGAGATGATCCTCGTGTATGAGTATGTGGCATGTGGGACCCTTCGTTCTCATCTCTACGGAACTGAGAACCCTGCGCTGTCGTGGAAGCAGCGCCTCCAGATTTGCATCGACACAGCGCACGGGTTGAACTACCTTCATACAGGTACGAACGACATGATAATTCACTCCAATGTGAAATCCACAAACATACTGCTAGATGAGAGGTTGTTGGCTAAGGTTTCGGATTTTGGTATGTCAAGATTGGATCCCTTAAACATGTCCAGGATCCACTTCAACGGCGTTGTAATGGGTGGTTTTGGGTATGTAGACCCAGAGTACTACCGAACGCAGAAGTTGACAGAGAAATCTGATGTGTACTCATTCGGGGTGGTGTTGTTTGAGGTATTGTGTGCTAGGCCAGCACAGATGCCGAGCCTGCCCAAGGAGCAAGTGAACTTGGCCCAGTGGACTAGGAAATGCCACCACGATGGGAACCTTGATCAAATAATTGATCCATGTTTGAGGGGTGAGATTGCGTCCGAATGTCTTCACAAGTTCGGGGAGATTGCGGAAAGTTGCACACGTGATCATGGAATCGAACGACCGACAATGATGGTGCACTGCAGATTCAAGAGAAGGCCGAGAAGAATATCAACAATAGACACATGGTTGAAACTAAGGAAAATGTTCCCACACAACACGTTACACATCTCCATGCACAACTGTCCTGAATGATCATGTTACATAAAAAAAAAAAAAAAGTGGGACTTATTTTAGCATAAGCAGTCCACGAGGAATAAGTACTTATTCTTCTAAGGAGATCATGATCAACAATATTATGTATTCTAAGCTCTATTTTTCCGTTATCATCAAGAATATTAGAGTTTGGCTTATATATAATATCCAGTAAAAAAAAAAATAACAATAACCACGTCTTGCATGGGATGCATTTAATAAAAAAATAACTGGATGGACGCCCAACTCAAACCCATGTTAGTGTCAGTAATATGAAACCTCAATTGATTTTGAAATACAATTTTTCTATTTCACAGCTTAAAGAAAATAATATCTATTTAAAATACAATATAAGGTGTTTTACACACAAGGTCAACTAATTGTTTGTATCGGGAATAGATAGGGAACTTCTCTCTCTCTCCAAGCTCCATCTCTGTCATACTCACTGCAAATCTATCAATCGTTTTTTTTTTCCCAACTATAGAATCGAGATGCGCCAATTTATTGCCTACCGGCCTCTTAGGGCCACCACGTGCCCCACCACTAAATTCTCCAGTTGCTGCTCCTTCGGACGATAGAAGAAAATCGACCAAAAGAACGGCGCATATGTCTCACGCGCAACTCATACGCCGCCGCGCCATAAGGAGTCTATTGCCACTATATGCGGCACCATCGGGCTCAACGGCCTTGAATCTCTTAAATCCGACTATTATCTTCTCTCCAAAAGTGGTGTGTGGCCTATACATGCCTCCACAGCCAGTGACGATCGTCTGCCCGTGATTCGACCTATTTTTTTGTTGTTATTTTCTTATATTCTTGTTTTTCCTAAGGATTAGGATAAAGTGGTAGTGAAAGTTTCATTCAACCAACTCATACCAGCAAGTTGCAGCACATGACAACAATCCACTATCGCTTCTAGTCCTAATTTTATAGTCTGTTTACAAGACTTTGTCAAAACCGCTTCAAGAGACTTTGTTAGGGACCCCGATCTTGTTCCTAACACTAAGATCCACTAGCTCGCCTTAGTGATGATGGTGATCAAGTGATCTTGCCAACTTGCTTGGCCTTCAACAATGGGTAGGTGTTTGGGTGATGGAATGATGATGTACTTGGGTGGGCTAAGTGTTTAGGTTAAGACAAATCAATGTGGGTGGCTAAACTTGTTCTTGAGTGAGGTGCTAAGATGATGGCAGCAAGGGTTGAATGGATGTAATGAGGTTAGGGTTCAGGTTGGAGGCACTTAGGGTTGTTGTAGGCTATGGTAGAATTAGGTTTGGTGTGGTCTTGGAAGATTGGCTTAGGATTATAGGTGTTTGACGCAATGAGAATAGTTTAAGGGTTACCCTTAATGTTTGGGCCACTTGGATGGTAATTAGGGTAGGTATGGTGATGTGTAGCTAGGGTTTTGTGGGATGGCTAGGGTGGATTTTGAGATTTGCAAGAGTGGACTTAGGGTTAGAGTTTAGGATGATGCTAGGATTTGAGAATGAGATGGAAGAGTGATGCTAGGATTTGGTTGGCTTAGGAATGGTTATGGAAAGTTGTAAGATGGAAGGAATCTTTGAGTGAAGAGAGATTTGAATTTGAATTGAGATGACAAGTCAATAGTTGACTTAGAGAGATTGTAGGAAGAGTGATTTAAGGAATTGAAGAGGATTTGCAATTCCTTAAATTAAGGGATTTGGATTTGGGCTTGAATTTGAATATGGTAAGAGTGGTTCCTTGAGTTTTAGAATTTAAATTGGAATTTGAATTTGAATGTGAGGAAATCAAAACTCCTAAAAGGAATGAGTTTCTTTATAGGACTTGAGATGGACGGCTAGAGTTTAGGATATGATGGATGAAGGGCAAATATGGGAATGTGAACTAATATGGGAAGTAGGGCAACATTAGAGTTGGCCGAATGGTGTATGTGGGAGTAGGACTATGTGTGTTTCGACTAGGGCAAGTTTGATGAGGCAAACCAATTATGGAAAGTGACAAACTTATGGAAATGATGACAAACACTATGGTGGTAGAAAATTAGGTTTGGATGGATTGAGAGAGCAACAATGAAAAGAACACCAAGAACTCAATGAAGAACACCCAAAAACAAAATTAATAATACTTAAAAACTTGAATGAATCAAATGATAATAATTCAACAATTGATCCACGGATTTCACAAGAGTTGAATAAACCTCATATATTGAATAAAAATAGAATCACACCTATCCACGGATTTCAAGGTGATGATGAAACAATAATTAAAAGATAGATAGAAGGAACAACACATATTCAAAGAATTGCAAGGTGATGATCATCTCCTTGGGGTTCACGAATGTAACCCAAGTAGCCTAAGTGCAAAAGCACCGAAGTGTTCACAAGAACAAGCCTAAACCGTCCACAATGGGAAAAATGTCAAATGATCAAAAGTTTTTTTAATGCAAAGCCTAAGGGTCCTCTTTATAAGGATTACAACTTGGAAACTCCTAATAGGTCCCTTGAAAAATAAATAATTAAATAAAAATAAATAAAAAAATAACATAGTTGGCATGAGTCAAGTTGACCTATGGCATGCATGAGCCCATGGGTGGGCTAGGTTGGTTGTTGACATGTGGCTGGCAAGGCCCTGGGCTGGTCTGGGCGTTGGCAGGCTGGCATGGCCCAGGCAGGCTGCTGGGGCGTTGGGCGTGCGCGCGGGACTGCTGCGCGTTGTGCTCCCAGGGTGCGGGCGAGGCGTGCGCGCGCGCTACCATGCGTGCTGGGCGCGCTGGGCTGCACGTGCTGCATGTGCTAGCCACGCTGAATGGGCTGGCTTGGTCACCAGCCCCCTTGGGCACCCTAAGCATGTCAAGGCAGGCCCCATGGCATGCCCCTAAGGCTGTTTTGGGATTCTCTAGCCTTGTCCCCACATGGCTAGTGGCTTGACCATGGGCCACAAAACATGGGTTCCTACCAGACTTCCCTTTGTGGAAAATGGGTAAAAGTCAAGTCATTAGCTCCAGATCCATTTTTGTTTTATTTTTCTTGTGTTGTAATTGTTGGTTTGAGATGATTGTTGGGGGTTTCCACATTATGAGTCTTCTATCTAGGAAGTTGTAACCATTTACTATATTTATGATATGTTTTTTTAAAATATATATATAAGGCGCTTTAGTTAATTTATACCGGCCAATTAAATAGTATATCTATGTTTTATCAATTCTTCTATATATAGTCGTTAGATACAATTGGCGTGCAGTCGTTCATGCCATGTCAGATTTAAAATGAATTATTCATCTCTCATTAGCTCGGTCTCTCTCTTATCAGCTCGGTCCTTCTCTCACATTAGATCCATCAGCTCGGTCTCTCTCTCTCCTCATCTCTCTCTCATCAGCTCGGTCTCTCTCTCATCAAGTGTTTCCACGTAAGTCACGTTTACACGTCATTTGCACCAAACGTTTGCAACAAGCGTTTTTCATATTTTATATTAATCAAACAGTAAACAATTAAAATATCTATATTTAACGATGAATAATATTGAAGAAAATGAATTTTTCAGAAAAAAAAAGACCCAAATTTCACTACAAGAAATCTGACCTTTTGCAGCGATTTTAAAATCGTCGCAACAAAAATCGCCGCAAATATAGTTTATTTCTGGCGATTTTTAAGTCGCCGCTTAATTTCGATGCGATGATGGGAAATCAGGGAAGAAAAATGTACAAATTATTTTTTGTGGCGAAATTTGTACCTGTTGCGGCGATTTGTGTCGTCACAACAATGTTCTATTAACTGTAGCGCATTTAATTTCCGTCGATTAAATAAAATCGCCACAATATGTACTATTTGCGGCGAACATTGTCGCTGTAAAAACAAGATGCCCATTTAAACTTATTAGCGGCGAGTCAAAAGCGCCAGAAATAACCTTTAAATTTAAAACCCCCGCGTTAGGTTTTCCCCTTATTTCGTTCCCTCCTGCAGCCGTCTCTCCCCCTTCACCCTCTCTCTACCCAGTCCCTCTTCTCCCTCAGGCCTCCGCCGCGCACAGCCTGTCGCCAACGGCCCCAGCACGCCACCGCGACCTCACCTATACGGCCACCCCCTCCTTCTCCCCCAGCCCCCACGCCAATCTCTTTCTGGCATCACCTCTCTCTCTCTCTCTCGGATTTCTTTATATCGCCGTCGCTGGGGGCGCCGTTCGCAACCACCCACACCTCGACGCCGTTGCCAATCCTCCGTCGGAGCCCCTTCTCCTCTACGCCTAGCCCAGCAGCCCGAGACCCTCCCTTGCTCTGTTTGCAACTCACTGCCACCAAATGAGGAGGAGGCGCGGGGAGTAGGGCAGATGAGGCAACTGAGGCTTGCCAATTTTATTGGGTATTTTCTATCTTTATATATTGCGTTGGATAATATTTATTAATTTTCTGTCTTTATATATTGCTTTGGACAATATTTTTCCGTATTCATCCATGAGGCAACTGAGGTTTTCCCCTCGTTTCGTTAACAGGCCTTTAGTAGTATTTGATTCCATTTTAGTACTCATTTAGTACTAAAATTGATTCCATTTTCCAAGTGCTCGTTTCCAGGTACTCATTTAACAGGCATTTAGTACTCATTTTGATTCCATTTTCCAGGTGCTCGTTTAGTACTCATCTTAAGCTTGGTATTTGATTCCATTTTAGTAGTATTTACCTTTGCTTTATGTTTTTATTTTTGGCTTGCTTGTGCATGCAGAAATCTATTCTCAATATATCGGATGTAAGCAAAGTGAAGAAAATCTTGCAAAAAAATTGATGGTACTAAATTCTGAATATACTTGTAATGTTTCTCTCTATTATGTAATGAGACATATATATAAACCGTTGCACATTTGAAAGGTCCACAAAGGATGTTTCAATAACTTTCCATTAACTTATGATTTCATCCTTGAAATTCTAATACTGTTGTTAATGTTTCCTTTTTTTTTTTTTTTTGTTATAAACTCATACCTAGGCAATTAGAAAGACAATGCTTCAAATAATGTCCTAAAAAGTTGGACTTGAGATATGATTCCATCAAGTTTGAAAGAAGTTTAAAGATACTGTATTTAGTTTCCTAGTGGTAACTTAGGTAAGATCAGTTTGTGTTGAAGAGTGAAGAGAGATAGAGGATTCAAGCTGTTTGCATAAAAGCCACACTGATATTGGAAGATGATATTTGCTATTATTCTCATTTTCTCATAGTGAGCTATTACAATCTGTTTTCATATTGTGAGTTGTTGCGTTGTTGCAGCAAAATGTGCTGCCTAAATAGGAAAATTTTATCTTTCTCGCATCTTCCTCTTCCATATTAGGAAAATTTTACACACTAATCATCATCACAATCTAATCTCACTATCAGTATTCATTTATTTATTAATTTCCTCAAGCAAATTAAACTGAGTCATATATATATATATAGTTTAATCTAAATGGTTGAAAATATGTTTTCCATGATTGTTTACGCGTTAAAAATAATAATAATAATAATAATTTGCATTAATCTTTCTACATTAATGACTCGACATATTTAGTAGATCGAACTCATGTTCATTCCATCTATCATATAAATATTTTGTTCTGTTTCTCTCTCTTCTCTCATCTTCTCTCATTCATGTATAAATATTTTCTATGTTTTTTTCCTTCACTATGAAATTGCAATACATTCAAAATTCTGTGCTGTGACCATCTCTACTAATATTCTTTCATAGAGCTTATTAGGAAAACTGAGTTTTTGGATGGAAAATAAGTAGAGAAAAAACTAGAACGACAAATAAATTGTAGACAAGAGACATTATGTTTTTTTAGTTTGGCGCAAAAACCTTTCTGAAATTAGGATTGATTAGAGTTTTCTAAATTGAGGAAATGGTGATCAATTAGTGTGCTTAGTCTCATGGATGCGGGAACATGGCTTCTCTTATGAGTCAATTTTTTTTTCCTAATGTGGGGATATATCTTGTTTTGATGATATCGCATAACAAGTTTATTTGACTGCAGGAAGCTAATGGAACTGTAGCTGAGAAGAAGCCTACAGTTGTTTTTGTTTTAGGTTGGCCCCTTGCTCGAAATGTGTAATTATTGATCTTTCCTACATTTAATTGTACTCTATATGCTTCTGCATGCATCATATTCAAAGAAGAATATCAAAATTTAATTAAATCTGCACTTGAACAAACCCAAGAAGTGCCATATGATCTGGAGATTGTTGTATTTGTATATTTATGTCTATGAATGTAGTTGTTTAAATATAAAGGTAAAGGATCAAAGGCATCCACAGCCACCCAGGGCAGGGTTTTAGTTCCTCTCAAATGATGTGCTAGCTGTAATATTTCAATAAGTTTCTTATTTTATCTTATTTGTTTATTCTGTCCATGTGCTAGTGTTACAATTATCTCAGCCAGTCATCTTCCTTCCATTTCTTCAGCAGAATTCTTGTAGACCTTCCTAAGTTGATTTCTTGATTCTTTTGATTTGCCCATGCATTATAGACATGATAGTCTAGTCATTCCCCCCCCCCCCTCGCGCAGCTCTCTCTCTCTTTCTCTCTCTCTCTCTCTCTCATGCCCATAATGTTGATTTTTTATTATATGACTAACTGACTAAGAATTTCCCTTCCTCTTTATATCTAGGTTGGAATAGGTGAAGGCGTTTCCCCTTCAACTGCAATGGATCTTATCGCCAGGCATTTATGACATCCAAATTAGTCCAGAAGCATGTTTATCTGATAAATGATTTTTCAATTATCACTTGTTCTTGCTAAAATTTGATTTGATTTGTTTATTTTCTTATTAGTTTTTGGAAATTCCTTTTCTCTATCACAGGCTATCACTGCTAATTATTTGATTAAGTTCATGACTAATAAGCACATTTGAGTCTACTTATTATAAAAGAGGTCTTATAAATTTTGGGGTGAACTTTGTTGGAAACTAGACAAGAATTTGGCTTGTTAGTAACATCTAGTTTCTTGGCTTAATATCTGGTTTTAAATTTTTGCAATTATCTGTGATGTTAAACTGGTGGTTTGTTTGGCTTTTTTGTTGCTGGTGATTCAGTATTGATTATGTCTTACACTATCAAAATTATTCTTTTCTATAATGTAACTTGATTGTCATCGTCCAAATCATTTGCAGGTCAATACCATTGTCAGAGCGGTCACGGGCTGTAGCATTTGTTTTTGGTGGTCTGAGTGTTGGAAGTGTTACAGGGTATGTTTCAATAAAACACTTCTAAAATATGTAAGAAATCATCTCTATATTTAAGTAAATATTTGCTAATTGGCATAAAACACAAAACTTGACGGCATCAGCATTCTTATCACTGACAACTGAGATTGTAGCCACTAAAATGAATGATTTCATTTGAAATGACATTATAAGGCTGTTTGATAGTAGATTGTTCTATTAATTGTAAACAATTAATGTTCCTTGTTTCTTTTCTCATGCATAGTAGTTTATATATAGAATCATCTTAGATGGAGAAGCCCAGTAGTGGAAACTTTTAGTTCCTGCCCTACTTCCACATGATATAAATGTAGTATACATTTAATAATCTTATGTTAGCTGTTGATGGCTCATGTCTGTCTACTGTTGTGCATCTGGAGAGAGTATTTTGAAGATTGTGAGTAAATTGGATGAACTCGAAACCAGCTTTTTCGATGAAGCTTTGATTCTTTGGGCTATATTGCTATAGATTTTAATGGACTAAGTCTCCATGACAACCTTGTATCAGTTTCAAACTCAAACTAAGTGTTTTTCTTGTATATGACCCGTGTACCAAGGCTATGCCTATTTTTTTATTATTAATAAAACAATAAGTTGTAAAAAAAAAATCTTACATCAACTGTCAGTTAAGACTTCTCCTGTGCCAGCAAAACAGAGGCATGCTGTTATTCCCTTAGATTATTTTAGGTTTGCCAAGTGTAGCAAACTTACATATTCCTTGGTCACTCTTATTTTAAGTTAATTGAGTGTATAGTCGTTTATTGGTTATTCTAACACAGGAAAAACATGCAGGCTTCTTTTGGCTCCTCCCCTTATCCAGAATTTTGGTTGGGAATCTGTTTTTTACATGTTTGGCATTCTTGGCTCCTCCACTCCATTATCATCCCCATTTCTAGAAAATGATCTATTCATGAGTGACAAGTTTGTCCTGTGGGTTTGCCCACATGCTTTATTGGATTCAATAAGCCCTTTGTGTTGCAATTAGCACACCATTCAGTAAAATATACATGAGCATTATCTATGCTGTTTTCCTGGACTAGATTTGTGAGATGAGTATGAAGTCAGATTAATTTATTCTTTGGCTAGCACACCATTCACACATGACTGTTTTTGCTTCTTGGTGGATGTTATGCAGATTCCAGGATCTATAAACCAATATGACAGTCTATTTCACACCCTTCGAGAAATAGGCAAAAATGAAGGTTTGTGAGGCCTCTACAGGTATCGTTGCCCTTGTTTTGCCTGTTATCATTTTTTTGAGAGAGAATTGTCATTTAAAATATTAGGATGACATATCCATGAGCTTATTTGATTTATTCTGCTGCTTGTCCTTTGAACTGGTCTCTCCTTCTCATGATTATTACCTTAATATGCTTAGTATAGTCTTAGTATAGTTACTATAGATCTTTGGATCCTTTTTGAGTATGTAAAAAGAATATTAGGGCAATCCATAGTGTAAGGTAAAATTGTGAAGCCTGCAAAACTTGGATGTGTATAATATTTTCTCTATGCTGTTTTGTGCATTTTTTTTTAATTTTCTGAAACATTATTTCCGGCGATTTTTACTCGCCGGAAATAATGTTTTCATAGCATAAATATATTTTCGGCGACATAAAATCGCCACAAATAGTTTTTTATGGCGAAAATGACACGCTGCAAAATACTCCATCACGGCGATTATTTTAAATCGCTGAGAAAAATATAAGTTATTGCGGCGATTTATTAAGTTTTTGTGACGATAAATATCGCCGGAAATAGCAGTTCTCAGCGATTTTAAAGGTAAACCGGAGGGCCATTTCTGTCGATTTTTTTAACATTTCCGGCAGACTAAAATCGCCGGAAATAGTAGTCTTTGTGACGATTTTTGCCTATCGCCGAAATTGATCAAAAATGGCTTTAGGATAGCGGCGAACCTGCAGCGATTTATAAATCGCTGCAATTGATCAAATGCAACGATTCCGAGAGGTATTTGTGACGATTTTGACCGCTGGAAAAGGCCAAATTTCTTATAGTGTTTTATTTATTACTCTCACCGTTAACGAAAGAATACCTTAAAAAAATAAAGCTTGGGATTACATAAAATCTGAACACAACTTATGAAAAAAATTGTCCCAAATATGGTACAGTTTAAAAAATTGCATACCTCAAAAAAAAAAAAAAAAAGTTGCAAGATAGTTGAACAACTCAAGCGATGTTTAATGTCCAAGTGTGTAACGTCGAAGCCCTTAGCCAGCCAGAGCAACGTTATTCTCAAACCTCCACATATTATAATTTTTTAAATTTTTTAATAATTTTTTAAATTTTTTTTTGAGTTTATTTTTTTTAAATTAATTTAATTTTTTTATTCATTATTTATATATTAAATATTTTATAAAAAAAATAAAAAATTTTTTTAAAAAAAATATAGTGTATGAAAGTTACGTAAATAGTAAGAGATTGGCCAATAATCGTGGAGCACAACATAAATATTGAAGCCAATCTATACCAAAAAACTGAGCAAAGATCCCAAACCAGCATTGGCTCAAACGTCAAGCCGTACCATTCCCAAACTTCTCTTTTAACTACACATTTACACCAAACGTCTTTGTCTTCATTGGGCCAACCGCAAGGTTCCCATTTTGTAGCTTCTGAGCATATTCTATAAAGTACCTTTCTCCTAATTCCCCATGAAAGTTCTTTCCAGTTTCCTCTGATATCTCCGCCAAAACGGAGGACATCCATCCATTTTAATTCTTTTGTTGTTTTTTCTGGTCAGAACACCACCATCCACACACATACGCACCCCTTTGGATTCCTAGTGAATTTTTCTTCGATTTTTGCCAAATGGGTCTTTGGCAAAACTTGCTTTTGATGAAAGCTTCAGTAATATTATTTCTCAGGGTTAATGCCTCAGCTTGTTCCAATGGAGAGTGCAAGGTTCGTCTGTGCCTTGAGTTTTTCTTAATGCTACTAATATTACGACAACAGTACTTATTATTATATTTCGCTTTAATAGCAGTTACTCGATCCATGCTCATCCGATGGAGATTGCCAGGCGGGACTCTACTGTTTCTCTTGCCCCCAAGGATTTTCAGGCAATAGATGTGTCAGATCAACCACTACAAACCAATTCAAGCTTCTGGTAGTGTATTTCTCTCTCTCCTCACTCTGATACACATATCAGATTATTAGAGTTATTTCAGCCTAAGTTCGATGCAATAAACTCTCATATCCCCATCCTTCCCGTATTGGTTTATATATAAAAATGTGCCTTTCTAGGACAGAAGTTGGAAGTTGGAACCTCTGGGACAGTATGTTAATTGGATAGCAGGAAAGTGCTCATTGCCTAGGACTGTTCAATATCGATTAACCTTTTTTGCTTCTTGCTTTTGCTCTTTACGTTTCAGTTTTCTTGTTCTTGTTCTTGTTCTACGCCTTTTTCTCACCAAGAGTGTTACATATTGGGAAGGCATTGTATTTGGTTGCGTAGGGATATGGGTGTTGTGTTTTTACCTGCGTCAGAGGTAGAGAGGACCATACAATATACATAGATAGCGTGACGCATTGGGTTTTGGATTGTGGGCTAGACAGGCGATATTATTTGTAGGCGGCTGCTATTCCGTCCAGCTTTGTCGGCCATCCTCACTGGCCTGCAAATTGCATTTTTTTGAAAATATGTTTTAAATATTTTTAAATATTAAAAAAAAAATACATGAGCGGATGAAAATGGAAATGCAAAACTATGGCCATACTGTCATTTTTCTTTTTTGTAAAGAACAAATTATTCCATAGATCAATAATTTATTCCATTCTCAATTAATTTATAGGAATAAACACTATCTTTCTTTTTAAAACATTTTCAATTATGTATTATTAAGAATATAATATAAATAATTAAATATATTTTCTTGTTAATTAAATTTTTGAGACAAATAGTGAATTTCAACCCTGACCCCTACCCCCATTCAATTAAATATTTCATGGACACGTGAGAGAAAATATTTAAAATATAATATAAATAATTAAATTTACATTTTCTTATCAATTTTTGAGACAATTTTTAATTTCGTATACTTTATGAATAATATTATTAAACCTATTTGCCATGTTATATACACTTCCTTTTGTATTTATTTATTATTGTGAAAATTAAAAAAATGGTTAATCTGTTGATAATTTTAAAAGTTATATGTAACATTATTTATCATAAGATGGTCAGTTTTACAAATGTAGATGCCATCGGCCTAATGATCTAAAGTTAAACCCTACAATTAATTAGAATAAAGGAAATTCTAACATTCAAATAATGCATCTTTTAGCTATGTTGCGGGCTAGGTTTTATACTTCTGATAGCTACTGCTGGGAATGTATGCAGACGCAGGGCCTAACAAATTGAGCCTGAATTACCCATTTTGCTTTCTTAATTTCCACAACCCTAAAAGAAAGAAAGAGGAAATAAATAAATATATATATAGCTACTTTCTCTATGGTTACACTTGGATGTTGAACTGAGTTGAATTGAGATGATACAATATTGTTAGAATATTATTTTTTTAATATTATTATTATTTTAGAATTTGAAAAAATTAAATTATTTATTATATTTTGTATTGAAATTTTAAAAAATTGTACTGATGAGTTAAGATGAATTGAGATGGATTTAATAACCAAACGAAGCAGCCATTGCTGGGAATGCACTCATCAACTCCTTTATTTTTTTCATTTATTTTGATTTCATTTTGTTCCTGAACAGAATAATTCTCTGCCGTTCAATAAATATGCGTTCTTGACAACCCATAATGCTTATGCTATCGATGGAGAGCCATCTCACACAGGAGTTCCTCGGATTACCTTCACAAATCAAGAAGATACTGTCACTCAACAGCTAAATGTACGTTCTTTTTTGCAATTCTCTCTTTTTTGCAAACTAAGCTTGTCTTCTATTGTCCAAAAATTTCATGAAAAATTATATTATCATCCCCACACCACACTTTATTTATTTATTTATTTATTTATTTCTCTTATCAAATGTATAGTATATTGATCATGAGTAGAAGAATTCAATAAATTTAAGAAGAATAAAATTAAAAAATTAAAAAAAATATGTGTTGTGTGCGGAAATGATGAGTAGCAAAGTTCAAATTTCATTGTTTATCTTGTAAACTAGTAAATTAGTAATTAACCCATCGCGCTTTGTTTTTAGAATGGAGTTCGCGGCTTGATGCTTGATACGTATGATTTTCAAGGAGAAGTATGGTTGTGCCATTCTTCTGGAGGACAATGCCATGACTATACTGCATTTGTATGTGCACCCTTATCTCTACCAAAGAATCACTTGTATTGAATTAAAAAAAAAAATGATATTTGCTAGTTGGTACGAAAGACACTATCCATGCACGCCACTGATATGACAGTACGTATGTGATTTGCGAGAAGCAAATCAATTAACCTTACCATGTTGATTCTTGCAAGTATGCTTTTGAAAATTCACATTTGTATTCCCAATAGGAACCTGCTATAGACACGCTGAAGGAGATCGAAGCTTTCTTATCAGCAAACCCATCAGAAATTGTCACATTGATATTAGAAGACTATGTTCAAGCTCCGAATGGACTGACAAAGGTCTTCATCGATGCCGGGTTGACGAAATATTGGTTTCCGGTGGAAATTATGCCACAAAATGGTCAAGATTGGCCGCTAGTCAGTGACATGGTTGCTAAAAACCAGAGGCTACTTGTATTCACTTCAATTAGGTCTAAGGAGGAAAGTGAAGGCATTGCTTATCAGTGGAACTACATGGTTGAAAACCAATGTAAGAAGCACGCGTACCCATTAATTACTTTTCTCCCTTGAATCTTTGTTCTCTTACCATTATCTAAATTTTTGGATATTAGATTCTCTCCCGTTTAATTTACATAGTTCACATTAAAAGGTTGGGTGTCATCTGAATCTTAAATTTCCTTTTATTAATGATGAGTGTTATCTTTTTCTTAACCTTCTTCTTCTTGGAACCTAAAATTATGCAGATGGAGATGGTGGAATGCGTGCAGGAAACTGTCCCAATAGGAGAGAATCACCACCACTTGATGACAAAACCAAGTCTTTGGTATTGGTCAATTATTTTTCAAGTCTTCCCTTTAAGATGACCGCATGTGGACATAACTCGGCTGATCTAATTAACATGCTCCATACATGTTTTGGTGCTGCCGGCAACCGGTGGGCTAACTTTGTTGCCGTTGATTTTTACAAGGTATCTCCAACTTTCCGGCTTCTGCTTCCATCCTTGTTTGTTAAAGTCGTCTGTATATATTACCAATAAGATCAGTCCAGTCTTCAGTTTGATGCCCTGCTTACAATGCTAAGTCTAAAAGACCAGGAATGAAAAAGGATTTCTTGAACTTTCTTTTAAGCAATTAGCATGGTGAAGTAGATGTTCTCTTCCTCTGCAATTCAAGAAAAAAAAAAAGAGCTATTCTGGGCATCAGCCCATAGCCGCAGCACACCCGTGCTGTGGCTTTTTTTTTTTTTTTCACTTAATCAGTGGAGTGTGCTGCGGCTGCAGCACACAGTAGGCTGCAATATATATTTTCTCAAAAAAAAAAATGGAAGGTCCAGGATACACTAAAAAGATTACTAAAGTTTGGATTTTTCATGCAGAGAAGCGAGGGAGGTGGAACATTTCAAGCTGTGGACACTCTCAATGGGGAGCTGTTGTGTGGTTGTGATGACGTCCGTGCATGTGTGGTGAGAGCTTCTATTGTCTTTTTTTATGGCTATTTACTTTTATTTTTTCTTGAAATGTTTTACCAAATCTCAGTATCACACACCTGAAACGTTTTAAGCTCAGCCATACTTGGCCCATGAAACTATCTTTGTAATTCTTTGGGGTTGTCTGCACCAAAGGCTGAAGCCCACTTGATGTTGAGAGCCACCAGATTGGCAAAATTTAGGTTAGCTAAGAGCAAGTTCAAATTTTGACTAAAATTTAAGATTTTGGCCCAAGTTAAAATCTTTGAGGAGATTAATTCATATTGAACTAGTTATTCAAAAGTTAAAATAATAATATAATATTTTATATTTTAATAATTTTTTTAATTTTTTTTTATATTTTACAAATACACTATATATTAATTAATAATTTAATTTTTACTGTCCAAACAAATTATTTAACATGAAGAAGAAAGAAAGAGAAATGAAGAAGAAATGAAGAGAAATGGAAGGAAGGGAGAGAGGAGATGCGGAGTGAGTGAGAAAAGTGGAAATACTTTTTAATAAAATATTCTTTTGGTTGGTGAACAATAACTCATCAAATATGACTTTGATTTTTCATTTACAGTAGCTCATAATTTGACTTGTAGTGATTTGGCTAGTTCAATACCAATGCTTTAATTAAAAGCAATTATATTGTAGATCTTTTGCATTATATTATCCTCCAAAGTTAAAATATTTGTTATTTTATATGGGAAATTCTCACCAGTTTGATTTTCTTCATTTTGCAGCCTGGATCAACCTCACCAGCTTGCACTGCATGAGATGGGAAGCAATTATAAGACTGATCATCGAATCCCATCAACAAGTAGTTTATGTGAAAGGAATGCGTACGTTATACAATAAGGCCCATCTGCTACCCCCATTCAATTAATTTTTCAAGGAAAGAATCAATTAAATGTCAAATCTACCAACAAGCCATTGATCAGTGGAAGCAAACAAACTCTAGTTTGCATGATGTACAAAATACATGCAGATAGGGCAGTAATAGAAAATCTCTTTGCAGGAAGAGAGAGAGAGAGAGAGAGAGAGAGAGCAATTGCTCTCCACCATCAAGATCTGTTAAAAGAAAAGAACATTCATCTGTTGCTATTTATTTCCTTGGAAATTTCTTCGAGTTTTTCCAATCTATTTTCCTATGAATAGTATGTTTCCACGTACGGGTGTAGTTCTCATGTCTTGGGCAAGATTGGGGGAAAATTGGTCCTTGAAGATCCATAGTGGGCCATGCATATGTTCCCTATATTTTTTAAAACAGTAATTAAGTACAAGCTCAATTCATATACGTTAAAAGTCTTTTATAAATTAAAAAAGAAATGAGTCTCACTAAGAAATATTGCCTCGTATATATATATATATATATATATATAGGTCTTGGCATGTGGTCTGATCACATGAATTCATTATTCATTTATTTATTTTTAATTGAGATAGATTTGAGTAGCAAACAGGCATGCAGAACAGAATGGTTTTACAATTCCAACCGTACGTCCCTGTTCTCTATCGATGCTTATTCGCTGTATTCTTGTCTTATGGGACTATTTTTTTCCCAATATTATTATTACTAGCTAGTCAAATTAGCTATATGGTCGGTCGTAAAGGAAACAGGTAGCTAGGTTCTTTATATAATTCATGAGGGTATATATATTTTAAGGTGCATGTACTACTTAAACTTTACTAGTTTTATTATCAAAATCGAGGATTATAATTGGAGAGTTTTAATTTTTTTCTTGGGGACCTCGGGAGGGATGAGAGAACTATTATAAGTTACATATGTACAAGGTGAAGGTAGCCCTCCCCTGGTCGACCCCCGAAAGGATTGGATGAGGCGCTTGCATGTGCAAGTACTGCATGCATGCATTGCTCATAGCTACATAAAACGGTATCGATTTCATGTTCCGAGTATATATAGATCCAGCATCAAGCTGTACTTATTGTTTACCCGTATAGCACAATAAATTTTAACTATTTACTGTTATGAATGTATATATATGGACACGGTACTCATGACGTTCCTAACCATCACCATAGACTTCAGACCACTTTGTCGAAGCCTATGTCACCTCTGTAGAGTCGGAGATGATGACTAATCTTTCTTATCCCTTTCCGTCTATTGTGCAATTTTTATCCTTAACATAAATGAACATATATTTTTTGGTCGTGAACCTATATATATGAAAAATTTTATACATCACATGGTATACCATCACACTTTTATCTCACTATACAAGATTATGGTAATAAATATGACACATCTTATATAGTGAGATGAAAGTAGAATGATAGTGTAGTGTATGTCATTACTATATATATATATGTATATGATTATATATGCAAAACCAAAACCATAGCCACATCAGATAATGCAAGAAAAGAATCTAGTCAACTAGAGCAGTATTTCCACAATGTTGCAATAAAAAGCAGTATCTCATCGAGGAGACCCAAAAGATTTCTGGTCGATTATATGCCTCGATGAAAACATTGAAAAGTACTGATCGATCAGGATTCGTAGTTCCTAATTAAAGATTCTTCAGATTGGAAATTAGAAAAAGTAAACATTGGTCATGTGATGTATGTAACTTCTTTAAGTCCAATCACATACATATATATATATATATGTAATCTTCACCGAATAAGATGAGATATATATAGACGCACCCATGAGACACCGGATCATAAAATAAGAAATTAAGAACCCTCTGGTCAAAAAGTTCAGGCTCTAATTTAGTCAAAAAAATAGCTCCCGTGGTTTGAGACTTGACTATTGACTACTTAACAGTACTACCAGTAAGTAGTGCTAATTTAGTGGCCTATTTTCCCGTGAGATGCAGGATCCTGTTGGTGAAAGCATGTGAGTAGCTAGGCATGGATAATTAAAAGGTATCCAACACATGCTAGCAATCTTCTGAGGCCAATCAAAATTGAAAATTATAATTATAAGAGTAGGGCATATGATCATGATCAAGTCTACATCATTAATCTACTAATACTTTCACTACCAATATATATATATATATATATATATATATATGTCTTTTATAGATGTTGCTTTGTGCGAGAATAGAGAATAATGGGTTTCATGTTATATATAATAGGCTGTTGGAATATTATACATAAAAAGTGGACCCTCCTAATTTATCAGATTTATGAAGCAAAAATGCTAAATATATATATAAGGGTATATTTGTGTTCCATCCTTTCCTCCCCGGCCATTAGGTTAATTAACTCCTACGTACGTCGCTTGACTTTCTGTGTAGACAAGAAGCTTGAGCTGTTGTTTTTAGGTTTTGGTCGGCCTATATCTAGCTAGGTCAGCACAAAGTGTAGTATTCTGATCTTGTAGTACGTACCAAGATCGCTCGCTCACATACTTACTGTCTGGGACTTGTCAATTGTTCACTATCCTCATCCCAAGGATGATTACGATACACCCACGAGGGGGTAACGTGCAATTGGACATAGTTTAGTTGCCTATTATTCTTTGCTGCAAAACACCAGCCGCATGGGGAGCCCCACCAGAGATTAAGTCTCAACCTCATTGTGGCCGAGCAAGCACCGGATCACATGGGTTTTGGTACCGCTTTATAGCATAAGGTTACCTGCTGAGGGCTAAATGGAAGAGATCGAAGGAAGAATTAAAAATACAAAGTGGGAATGAAAGAAACAACAGCAAAGACAAAGTAGTCGAGCATCAAAACAAAATGCAATGGGGACCTTGACACATGGTGTGGGGATTCTCGAACTTGTGCAGTACTGGATCCAACCAAAAGCTGAGAATCTTTTGCTAAATGTTGGTTGGAAGCACACACTTGGGGGCAAAGCAAGCCCTAGTTGACACAGTTTAAATCTAATTAATAGCTGTTATTACTTTAATTTCTTTTCATTTCTATACTCTTGGGCATCAGTCGTCTTTCTTTTTCGGTTTAAAATTTAAAAAACCAATGTACTAGTTTCCACTAATATATATAATTAATTACACGTTAAGGTGTGATATATTGAAACTAATTAATGTTGAATACCTAACTTTACTGATCATTGAAAAAAGAGATGTATGGAGGCCGGAGAAAGGAACTATTATCTTGGTATGATCAAGTGATTATCGTAAAAATGGTGGCTATTTTGGTGTGATCTCGAGAGAAGATCATCATAGGTACTAAAAAAAGAAAAAGATCAAAAAAACAGTTGATCTTGCTGAGAGAAGCTTGCATTCCTTGCACAGACCAATGATATCATGCCACTTTAAGCTGGGATTGGAGGAGTCTTGAACATATAAATATATATATGTATATATATATATATATATATATATATATATATTATAAGACGGCTAGCTAATGCGATTTCATGATCATCGAAAATGTATGAGGTTTTGGGGTGTTGTGCAACTTGTCGAGTAAGTCAAAATTGGAACTGTGAACTTGGATTGACATACATATATGTATTGGCAGAACATACAACCATGCATGTGCATGCATGGTGAAAGTTTATTCCAATTGAGGGTCATTTCAACAGGGGATCAGTGCTAGCTGACAAGTACTAATAATATTAGCCGACTTTATATATACATGTTTATATATAGCCACTCAAAACCCAAGTTGAGAGATCAATAGACATGAATTGACACGAGTGATCCGATATTAAAGTACTCCGTTCTCGTCTCATTCTTGTAATTATATTCCTCATTATAAAAAAAAAAAAAAATGGTATTCGTTTAAGAGATCAAATTGAGATTTACGTACGCAGGTATAAGTCTTCAAGGCATAAAATTAACCCAAAAAAACATAGATTTTGCAATAAATAAGAGATTTATAACGTACGTGCTTGTCTACTAAGAAGCTAATTAAAAGTTAAGATCACGTCTGCACTAATGTATTTGAAAATAGCTAATATATAATTCACTGCATGCATGGAGTTTCCCAATATATGCCAGAGATCGAACGTCATGACTGTGGTCACAAGCAAACGATAAGAACATGTAATTGAAAGTGCTTCAGTACTTACCCTACGAGATGAGTACGTAATCTATAAAGAAAATCGTTTGTTGTAAACACCCAGTGCAAATGGGACTGACGTGGAAATCACTCATTTCATACTTTTTGAATTTAAAATACTATCAAGCAGGGCCGGCTCAAGGGGTAGGCAACTAAGGCCACCGCCTAAGGCCCCCCACCTTGAGTAGGCCCCCAATAGATAAAATATATATATTGTGACCCTAAAAAATAAACTATAAAAATAAATTATAGAAAAAATATTGGCTAGCATAAAAGATGGAAAAGTTTTTGTCTAAAATAAAATCAATCTTAAATGATAAAATTTGGTCAAAAAAACCAACAAATATAGAAGTTTTATTAAAAAAAATCTTATTCAAAATGTAAAAAATTTTCGGACAATAGTAAAATTGGAATAGAAGTAGCAAAATGATGATATATTACTCTTGAATATTTTATAAAATATGATGTTTATTTTTATATCGATGACCTTATTTGTTTTCATAATGAAGTATTAATAGAAGTATATATATGTAGGGGTGATAAACGGTGCGGTAAGACCGGACCGACCGTTTCGGTCCAAACCGGACGAAAACTTAGACCGGTCCATATTTTAGAGGATCGAAAAATTTCAGTCCGGTCCACGGTCCAAGATTTTTCGGGACCGGATCGAATGAAAAATAAAAAAAAATAAAATATTTTATATATATTTTATATATAATAATTGTGCAATTAACAGTATAAAATTTTAAATATATTATTAATACTTTTTAATATTCTATAAATTAACAATATTTTATATATATCTTCATCTAACATATCACTATTAACAATATAAAATTTTAAATATGTTATTAACACTTATTAATATTCTATGAATTAACTAATATATAATATCAATTAGCTAATTATATAGTAATTATATAAATTAATAATATAATTTTCATCTAATTTATTATTATTGACCATATAAAATATTTTTTAATTGAGTTTGTTATATAATCCACATTAATAAGTCACTTAATTTAATTTAGTATTTTAAATCATTTTTTTTATTAATTATTTAAAAAAAAATAGGCTTAACCGACTGGACCAAACCAAACCGATAGCTTATTGGTCCAATCCGGTCTGGAAAAATGATGGACCAAAAATATTTGATCCATCGCCTGACCGGACCGAACCAGACCATTTGCATCCCTATATATATGGATAAGGGATAATACTCTATTTATAGAAAAATTAGATTATCTTTAAAATTGTTATAGTACTTGTAGATATTATTAATCAAAATAATATTAATATTTGTTTTGCATTTTAAAAAAATTTAATAAAAATTTAATATTTAAATATTATTATTATTTTTAAATTAAAGCGTCATGTAATTATTGGTCGCCTTAGGCCACAAAATATATTGAGCCGTCCCTGCTATCAAGCTGTGAGAGAAAGTTGATGAGAGAGAAACTGAGTTGATGAAAAAGAAAGACCAAGCTGATGAGAGAGATGATCCGAATGATCCGATGAGCGAGAGATAGAGAGAACTGATAAGAGAGAACATATACGTTTAGAAAAAAAAAATAATAATAATATGTATCTGACGTGGCATAAATGACTATACACCGATTATATCTAACAACTTTATATAAAAAAGCTGATCTATAAATATATTATGTGATTAGTGGACGTCGTCCATATATAAGCTCGTCCTTTATCTTATCCATAGTTTTTCCAAGTGCCTTTTTTGGGTTATAAGTTTTTTTTTTTTTTTTTTTAAGCTTTTCCTGTTGCCTGAGTGCACTATCATCATGATGTACTGCTTGATTTCCTTAATTTTACATGCAAAGAGAAATAATAATATTATATTCGAGAAACTCTTGTATTTTTTTTTTTTTTTTATATACAGGATGAAGTTTTCAAACTCAGATTTTTTATTTAAAAAATCAGATCATATGCCATTAGGCAATCAACCTCTTGGCAAGAAACTCTTATTTTAAATTAATGCATGCAAATATTTCAATTCCATCAATATTCATGGGTCACATTTTAAGCGATTACCACGTAAAATCATTTAAAATTTGTTGTTATAACTCAAGATATATAATATATATAATTCATCAAAATAAATTGGTGTTTAGACAATTATCATGAACCAGAAGATGGATTTTGTATTTCATTAGATTTTTTTTTTCAAGTACTCTGTTATATTTATATTTAGCTAAATAGAAAATTACTATATATAATTTAAAATATAGTTCCGTCGTCCTAGACTCCTAGCTAGCTACCTTAATGATCAGTACTTTCCAAGCCTATGCCCCCCGATCGATCAAGTTCATGCATGGATATCATGGTTCAAACTGGAACAGCTAGGAAGCAAAACCTTTAATTTGCAATTCCTTCCTGATCTCTATAATATTATAACTTAGCACATGACACATCGACTTTCTTAGATAATCCAAT
The DNA here is from genome assembly GCF_001411555.2 of Juglans regia. Classification (NCBI taxonomy): domain Eukaryota; kingdom Viridiplantae; phylum Streptophyta; class Magnoliopsida; order Fagales; family Juglandaceae; genus Juglans; species Juglans regia. Next base: position 7,158,495 of record NC_049901.1, on the reverse strand, counting down.
TTTAGAGAAACAAACGACGTCGTACGCACTTTTTGATTAATTTCTATATATTCGAATGCATTAAAACAATAATATTCTAATTAATGCACTCCTAGTCCTCATCAGTAAATTTCCTTTTTTTCTCTCCCTCTCTTTAATTAGTACATCATCTAAATAGCATTGCCATAACGATCGATTTCTTGAGAAATTAACGGCTTTAATTTTTGTGTGTCACCATTAATCGGCAGTTGCTTCATTTTCTTCGGGAAGTGTAAGGAAATATTATAACACCTAACAATTAATTATTATTTCCTATAATAATAAATATCTTTCGAAACAAAGAAAACTGAGCTATTTTGGGATCACTACTCATCGTTGAAACCGATTAATGTCTTCTAGTAATTCATGATCATCATGATCGACTCGATTTTTTTTTTCGAATATACAAGACTTTCACATTACAAGACTGTATGTATATATCTAGCTACTGCTGTTATTAATTTTAGGAGAATTATCTTTAAATATAGGGAGCACAAAGGACATGAAGATGTATAACTACTGTTGTTAATTAATCTTAGGATATATGTATGTGTGTGTATATATAATATTAATAATTTTGGGGGGAGGGGAAGATCACACGTCATTCCTCAGGAGTCAATGTGAAAGACATTGAAATGACACGATTAATGTATGCAAGGTTGGGATGGCAGTTAATAAGATCACTGATTGCTTCTGGAGGCTGCATTTGACTGCTTTTTTTTTTTTTTTTTTTACTTTAGCAGGGTAAACACCGGCGAGGTGATAACTATTCACCGGAAGTAACAAGTGAAAGCGAAAGGGGTGAAGCGTTTTAGGAAACAGACAAGGAGGTGAAGAAATATGAAAGAGAGAGAGAGCGATAACAGAGAAAAGCACAGAGACAAATCAATCAATTCTGTGAATAAAACAGGTGCACGTGGATAGACCTACCACACGTGCACTCAATCATCATATGGGTACACTTCTCCTTTCTCTCTTTCTCTATGCAGCAGAGATAAAGACGTCGAGCATTTACTATTTTTCATTTGTAATAATTATATCACAAAATATATTTCACCGCATATTTCATAATACATATTTAAAAGTAAAAATATTTTTATAAAATAATATTATTTTTATAAATTATTTTTTATTTTAAAATATAATTATATAATATATTATAAAAGTGACGTGTTTATCATTTTCATTTTTTTTTCTTTGTATACTTTTCTTCTTATCAGTAAAGACGTCAAGAACTAAAATACAATGAAACAGACATCTTTTATGGTCAAGCCAGAAGAAGGGGTCCTCCTCCTATTGTGCAGAGCTAGTGCAGCTCTGCAATACTTATTTTATTCATTCTTTTTGAAGTTGGCAACTGGGATAATCTCAAGAAGGCTGATTCTCAATAAATATACAGTACTTAAGTTTCTGCAGACAAGCATTAAGATATCTGGGGGGGGTGAAATTAGAAAGAAGTTGCTCTCGTTTGTTTCCGAGAGTAAAAAATTAAAATAGATGCAGAAGAGATCAAAACCTCACTACTATTCGACATGACAAGGAGGCCGAGCAGTCAAACCTTATCTTGTAAGATTGTCACTGTTCACACGGTCTGGACAAGTGATTAAGTTTTTCGCCATAGATACTGGGGATAAAAGATCATGGATAGATATAGATAGATAACACCAATATCATGGCCGGGCTAAAATTCCAGCATGCATGCAGTACTACTCTCTCGGATGGGGAAAGTTCACAAAAGGATTTACCAATAAGAAACCGCTAGTACTGATCATATTGAGATTAGCCTACTAACAAAGAAGACAAATCAACGTGAATGGAGTTGATGATTGGGGGGAGAGACAAAATCTCTTACTACAGAAAAAAGTGGATCTTCTGCAGAAATAAGGGCTTGACATAATTTGTATTTGCTAAAGACGACAATTAAGCTGCTGCACATTCATCTTTTTTATTGGTGCATGTAAATTATTCACCACTCATTATAAACATTGATAAATATAATATTATAAATGACTATATATATATATATATATTGTATAAATATATAGAAAGAGATGAATGATTAAGAGGAAATAATGGTAGGTAGATGGGAAGGGTACCCATCTTCTGCAGAAAAAAGCACAAGAGAACAAAAAAGAGGCCCTCGTGCAACTACTGGATGTTTCAATGTACATCACAACTTTATTTTTATCATTATTGTTGTTGATGAGGCAAAAGCAATCGGCATGAGCTGCATGTGTGCGTGTGGGTAGACATTCCTGATCACCCTCTCTTCTGCCCCCCCATGCAGTGCCCCCCACCCCCAATCTCCTCTCACAGTGAAGTTCTCTCTCTCTCTCTCTCTCTCTCCCTCCCTCCCCAGACTTATTATTATGAGTAACCTTTTCTAGCCCTACCGTATGTATGCTATCTGCAGTTCCGTGCACCTCCTTTAATATCCAAGGCCCAAGTCCTATCATTCATATGCATCGATCCGTATCTCTACTCTTGTTCTCTTTGCCTCTCATATATATTCTTATGTTTATATGTTTGTTGTTTTTTCTTTTTTGGAGTTTCTTCGTTCTAATCACTATCTGATCGCTTTGTCGGCAATATATATCTAAATTGAGTGTTTTTAGTAAGTGAAAATTAAAGACAATAATATCTGCAAACTGTGCTGCAACTGCCGATCAGACCTCACTGTATATGCGTACTGCAATGCCATTTGCAACACAAGCATTGGATTCTAAACTCTAAAGTCAACGTACATCTTCATCGAGCATATATTTTTCGGACATGCTTATGGAATGATTCACTTCATGTTAAACCTCGTCTTGTATAGCCTAAATATATTTTGCCTGCCTGAGATTAGCTCCTCTCTCTTTCTGATCTCTCACGCGCATGCATGCACACACTCTTTCATTCACCGGCCTAGCTACCATATTCTTCCAACGTCACATCAATTACATCATTAATTATACAGATCACTTGCTTTTCTCCCTCACGAAAAGAGTTAAGAAAAAAAAAACATAATATTGGAATTAATACACATAAAATTTGGGGGAAAGATAGTAATTGATCGATCATCATAATAATATTCGAAAGTGGGACTGCATCTTTTGTGTCAAATCCCTTTCCAAGGATCTCTTCATGGATCGACACTTTCTTCAGGTCGCTATCCAATCCACCTTTTTTTACACTTCGAGACAAGCCATCGGCCTCAACAACTAGAAGTCAAAAAACAAAATAAGAGCAGAAGAGATAAACAGAAATTACAGGACAAACTATGTCTATCATGTAACATGTTGATTAGACTGATGATCAACATGTACACATCTACTGTACGTACGACCGGAGACGCCCAGAGTACTAATGTATGGCGTATGTTTTCAATTACCTCCATAAGGAAATGTACAATTAACTCACATCATGCATACACTAAATAGATGACATTAAAGATATATCAAAGAATGTATGGTTTGGCGTTGGCTTGGCCCAAAATTAAAGTTTCCATTGACTTTTCCCCTCTAATTGGCATACCTCTTCTAATTTTTTTTTTGTTTTTTTTTTGTTTTAATGTTTGGGGCTTATTCATCGATAAATGTAAAATATATATATATATTTTATTTTAAGAATAATGTTATATGTAATTGTAGAGTATATAAATACCGTACAGTCATTTTAAAAAATAATAGAATCTATTATTAAAAAATTAACTTTTTTTCATGTGGGTCAGGTATATATTTATTTTTTTTAAATGATTACGCGGCGTTTGCGCACTTATGATTGCAACTATTATTTTTATTTTTTTTATCCTGTGTGTTTTTTTCTAACATTTTTGAATTATTTTAAAAAATTTACAAACTCATTAAAACACACTTACTTAAATATTATCAAGTAAAAATTAAATTTGAATCAGTGAGAGTTCTCAGTCGGTGGCCGAATGGGAGGCTAGGTTTCAAGTTATTATGATAGAGCACTCTCATTGGATTAGCTAAAAGCTAAATTCAATGAGTATTTAGCTATTAAATAGTAAAATATGCTCACATTGGATTAGTCAAATTTCAAATATTTGAAATTTTAGCTACAGTGATTTTCAAAAAATTTTCCAAATTTGAAGGTTACTGTACATACATCAAATACATATTTTATTAATTATTTATCTCTCACTTTCTTTCTATCACATATTTTATCACAATTAATATATTAATTTGACTTAGTGATATATTAATTTAATAAGAATATGATTATTAATTAACATATAATAAGTATAATAGTAAAATATGATAAAATTAAATAAATTAATAATTAAAAAAATTAAATATTTTTGAAATTATTAGTTATTCATTACCATATAATGAATAAATGTATAATCTAATATGGAGATTTAATGTGAATAATTAAAACTAAATTCATCTTATATTATTTTATTATTATATAATGAGAAAATAATTATTCTAATGTGGAGATTTATGTGAATGGAATAGTTAAAAATTAATTTTTTTTATATTTATCAAAATTATTCTTTAATTTTGACTAAATCCAGTTAGAGTACTCTAAAGAGATTTAATTAGGGAGTAGTTGACAAGGGTCACCCATTAGAGCTAGTTATTGGGCGGTTGGGGGGCAAAACCGGCTGGCCCTTCATTAAAGCATATAATTAAGGATCATGTATTTATTACTTTCATCAAATTCCTTCTGCACACACACCAATACATTCTGATGGAGTGAGAAAAATCATCTTATTATTTAATGTTAAGTTACATACATCATCAACCAATAATATTTAATATTATTTAAAAATATATATATATAATAATAGTATTTAATATTATATAATTCATACATTGTGTTTATTTATTTTTGAAATATATATCATAGAATATAGGGTACGTGTTTGATATTCAAGAGCACAAGTATTATTAACATAATAAGATGTATTTTAAAAACAATTACTTTTAAAATAATTATTAAATAAAATGTATTTTACATAGCAAGGTATGGCAAGTTTGTCTACCAAGTACCAACAACGTTTGTATATTACGTATGACAACGATGGTTATGGAGTTAGGCTCTACAATCGTAATATTAAGGCTTCGTTTGATTATATAAATAAAATAAAATGATATAAGATAAAAATTAAATTATTTTTTATATTTTATTTAAAATTTTAAAAAATTATAATAATTATGTAATAGTTAAATAAAAAATTTAAATATAAAAAATATTAATTTATTAAGATAAAATAAGATGAGACGATTTGAAACTGGGCCTAATTCAAACCTTAACTATACTCAAATTTGAGTAAATTAATACTCAGATTAAAACCAAATATGAGTATCGTTAATCAAATTTCTACCATCAAACTTCATATCAAACACTAGTCTATGTCAATACTTTTTTTTTTTTTTTTTCAAATGCTTTGATTTATAAATGCTGACATCCAAACACAATCTAGGGATATGCTCTGGTTTTTGCCACATTTTTTGTAAAAAAAAAATTATAATTATAATTGTGAGTGTGTAAACATCACGTAATTAATTTAAAAAATAAATAAATATAAGATCTATATAAAAAAATTAATTTTTTAATAATAAATTTTATTTTTTTAAAAAATAATTACGTAATATTTATATATTTCACAATTGAATGAATTATTACTCTTAAAAAAAAAAAAAAAAAAACTCAAAGTTCAAAGCATCTACCTATAACCTAAAAACTGTCAAAAAGTCAATAGCTAAAAGGCGGTATGGTTTTTGTAGGAATCACAGCACACAGCATTAAACTGATATGAGAAACAGTCCAAAGTATCAAACTTGGAGTAAGAGTGGAACCACCTCCTTCTTCTTCTTCCCCTCATGATCTCCCCTGCTCTCTCTCTCTCTCTCTCTCTCTCTCTCTCTATTTGTTTACATGACGGTAGCCAAAGTAGTTCTTGTAATTCCAATTGATCCATGGGCAGATCTTGTTATTGACAGATATGTGAAGCACTGGGGTAGGACATGGCTGCCTTTTCTTTTAGCTCCAACTGCATGGGTGTTGTGCATCATGTGCCTCCTCCACATATACATATCTTGCCTTTTTGAATACATTAGTTAGAGCCTTTCTCCCGGTTCTCTTATATATCATATAAGTAAATTAATGTTAAATCCCCAGTCATTTTCTGGAAAACACCAGCACCCATCATAGTTAGTTTTAGAGGTAGACATTCTACAGCATCTCCATATATATTTTACTCCCACTGATTTAAAAAAAAAAAACATTAAAGAAAAAAAACTACCACCATCCTTATGATTTTTATAATTTAAGGAAAATAGTTCATCTTCATCATGGTCGTTTTACTTGTTATTGTAATTATAATTTTTTGTAATAAAATAAGAGAACAAAGTTTTAAAACAAAAATAGATATAAGTATTGCAATATTTATTATTGTTAGTCTCAAATTTTTTAAATTTATTTCATATTCAAACCGGTAGTTTGAACATATATTAAAATTATCATCTTCGGATTAGTGTCAATTGTTTAAAAAAAGTAATACTTATTAGTTATGTAATGTCGTGTCGATAAATAATGAAGAGATAAAGAATAATTATATTTAAAAAAATTTATACCTCACATCATTCACGTGATATAATTTAACTTGTCAGATAAGTTGAGGTGTAAAAACTGTCGACTACTATTTTTCATAAATAAAAGATTGATAAATAACAATTTTCTTTCTAAAATTATGAATTAAAGTTGCCATGAATCAAGGAATACCATGCAAGCTGGAAGCTGTATCAACTGTGGAAAGAAACGTCGATCACAGATCTGTGCTAAATTGCTAATGATAGACATTTTCAGCTGAATGTTTGGCAGCAATTGTACCGATTGTAATCCCCGATCTTCTTGCCTTTAATTACGTAACAGATTTTAGTCACCGATCCTCTTGCCTTTTACACTGTATATATAAAGCTCAATTGTCATTCAGCTCATTTTAAAAAGGAGTCTATTTATCATCTTAATTTTTATTATTTTTTAATTATTTTATGATATAAAATTAGATAATTAAGAATTATTTATTATATTTTATTTATAAATTTATTATATAATATTACATCATAAAATAATAAATAAATTTTTTCTTTACAAATCATCCCAAAGAAAAGCAAAATGAAAGGCCGTCTCTTCTCCTTCTGAAAACGTATTTGGAGAGTTTGCTGTGTGGTTGGAGTGTTCATAGATTTTTTATTTTTATTTTTTCCATTTTCTTTTGCGATTTCAACTACTGGTTCAGTCAATCGGCATGTTTAGTTAATGACTTGCAAAAGCAATACAAGTTTGTCATCTAATTTTCTGGATGTGCTTTATTACTGAGGTCTTAGAATAGGGTCCCTCCTTGTAGGGTGCCAGGTTTGTATTATGTGGCCTCTCCCTCTCTCTCTTTCTCTCTATCCCCTGTGGTGAGACCCATTATATATATCTACACTTCTGGCTAACTGAAACTATAGACGCCCATATCATTTACAATTGTTCGTGGAGTGCCTGCAGAGCTTCTTGAAAGCATCAATGGCTTTTTTAATGGTAGTTCTAGGGGTGGTGTTGGTGCTCTGTATCTGCTCTGCTTTGCTGAGATGGAATGAGGTGAGGTACAGGAAGAAAGGTTTGCCTCCAGGTACAATGGGCTGGCCGGTATTTGGAGAGACTACAGAGTTTCTAAAACAAGGTCCGAACTTCATGAAAAACCAGCGAGCAAGGTGATTCTTCTTCTTCACTTGGGGTTTTTTTTCTTTGGTGGTTGTTACAGGGTATCTCTGTTTCGTATTGCATTAGTGGATAGGAAGCTTTTGGTTTACTTTATTTCCGTACTTTCTATCTTGTTTTTTTTTTTTTTTTTGGACGGTTACTGCTGCTTCCATTCAAGAAGTTTTAAGGTTTAAGCTGTTTGGTCTATCCTCTGGACATCTGCATGCCCTTCTTCTTCATTTGTTGAATTGAGCTTTTGGTTTGGAGTTACTTTTGTAGAACAGCCTTGCAAATATCACTAAGAAACACAAGGGATTTTCCTTGCTTTCTTGTGCCTGAAAGATGGTCTAAAGAGCTTGTATAGCAATCAATCCATACTAGTGTTTCCCTGTGAGAAACTACCAAGCATACCTACATGACTAAGGGAACCCTCTCAAAGATTTTAGTGATTAATAGTCGAGTAAGGTGTTCTAATTCATTTTGACTTCATCACTAATCATTCTTGCAATTCTTCTTTTTGGATGTTTTTAATTGCAGGTATGGTAGTTTTTTCAAGTCCCACATACTGGGCTGCCCTACCATTGTATCCATGGATCCCGAGCTCAACAGGTACATCCTCATGAATGAGGCAAAAGGGCTTGTTCCTGGCTACCCACGGTCCATGTTGGATATCTTGGGGAAATGCAACATTGCAGCAGTTCATGGCTCCACCCACAAGTACATGAGAGGGGCATTGCTTTCGCTCATAAGCCCCACCATGATCAGAGACCAGCTTTTGGCAAAAACTGATGAATTCATTAGAAGCCACCTTAGCAACTGGGATGACCAAATCATCAACATTCAAGAAAAGACCAAAGAGGTTTGTATCACAACAATATTACTAATTTGCGCTGGTTCTTTCTTTCTTTCTTTTAATGAACATTAGCTCAACTATGTTATGGCAGATAGCTCTTTGCTCATCCCTTAAGCAGATTGCCGGTATAGAATCCAGCTCAATGTTCCAACCATTCATGACTGAGTTCTTTAAGCTAGTTCTAGGGACACTTTCACTGCCTATTAACTTTCCGGGAACAAATTATCGTCGGGGATTCCAGGTAAGTTGCTTATTAGTACTTTGTCATTCAGTAAACAGTCTTTCATGGAAATTTTTGGCATGATTCCCATAACTCACATCCTTCATAATTTCTTACAGGCGAGGAAAAATATCATAGCCATGTTGAGGCAACTAATAGAGGAAAGAAGAACTTCTCAAGAAACCCACCAAGATATGCTTGGTTCCCTTATGAGAAGTGATGAAAATAGATACGAACTTACTGATGAAGAGATAATAGATCTAATAATTACAATTGTGTATTCCGGTTATGAAACTGTTTCAACTACTTCCATGATGGCCGTCAAGTATCTCCATGATCATCCAGGAGCTCTTGAAGAAGTCAGAGTAAGTGACAACATGCAGTTACGAATGTTAATATTCCAGTATATCTTGCTCGTAGTGCTGAATTAGTCTTTTAAAATTTTTAGAAAGAACATTTGGCGATTAGAGAACGGAAAAGGCCCGAGGATCCAATTGATTGGAATGACCTCAAGTCGATGAGGTTTACTCGTGCGGTAAGAAATTAAGAATTAAAATCGTGGCTTCCAGTACAATATATATTATTATAAAATCTCATTTGGTCTGCTTTTTCTCATGCAGGTTATCTTTGAGACCTCAAGATTAGCAACAATTGTTAATGGAGTTTTACGGAAAACCACTAAAGATATGGAACTGAATGGTGAGTTGAAAAGAGTCAAAGCTGAGTTAAATAAACTTAAAACTTTTTATGGGCTCAAGAAACCATTTTGCAGCTACCATCTCTTTTTGGCACTTGTGCAATAAATAAGTCTGAAACACAGATCATTACCTGCCAATTAATTATATTTAACCACTCTTTTTAACCGTGTAAAGCTAGCTAGCATGGGGTGAGTTCCACAAGTCAATTTGCAGTTCAGAAAGTGATGGATTATCCATCGGAGATTCACCCATATGTGTCTGTCAAAATCTACAGTTAATTAAATGTCATGGTGCAACTAACATTCACAAATAACAAGCTATGTGAAGTGTCATCGTGATAAAACCATGGATGGGTAAAATGTCATTTTTTTCAAACCACAAGTAGGTATTTTGTCACTATTTTCACTAGGCGCAAGTGCATGCTGCTCCAACCATTGTCAGTTGTGGATTCGAGAGAGAGTTAATCACATCTCTTCTGATCTGTTTGTTTAGGGTTTGTGATTCCAAAAGGATGGAGAATATATGTTTATACAAGAGAGATTAATTATGACCCTTTTCTATATCCGGAGCCATTCACCTTTAATCCATGGAGATGGCTGGTATGCAACTGTTTTATTTATGTTTTTCATGTCTATCTCATGCATTGAGAATTTCCATATTGATGTACGAGGGATTGGAAATCATGGTATAAATGACCAAAAGTACCTATGACTGTGAACCGCAGGATAAGAGCTTGGAGTCTCAAGGCTACTTCTTTATATTTGGAGGGGGCACTAGACTCTGTCCTGGAAAAGAACTGGGAATAGCAGAAGTTTCCACTTTCTTACACTACTTGGTGACTAGATACAGGTAACTGGTTGCCCATAAAGTTAGCCATTTCCTTATTCTTCTCAGATAAATACTACTGCGGTAAGAAAGTCAAAAAAAGAACCTTTACACGATGTAATTTATCATTCTTTTACAGGTGGGAAGAGATTGGAGGTGATAAACTGTTGAAATTTCCAAGAGTGGAAGCACCAAATGGGCTACATATTAGGGTCTCATCTTACTAACTCGGACATGTACGTACAGATCGAGGAAGAAAGTATATAGATATGAGGGTAAAATAATGTTCTAACGGGTAGGAATTTGATTAAACTGAGAATTTCCATCAATTCTCGGCTAATATTAACTTTGCCATCCCATATAGAAATATGTGTAAATTTCAACTCTACCTGTTTATAAGTTTAACGATATAATAGAAAGCAAGGGATAAAAGACGCATGTTCAAGAAAGAAAAACAGAGAATTTTGGCATCTCGTGTTCCTTAATCTATCAAAAGAGTTGAAGTATGGGATAATGTAACAAAAGTTTCGCAGGTATCTTGAAATATCTCATGTTGCTAGACTCCTACCTAGTACCTGGCATTCAAGCAACCAATGATCCGCCTTTTTTTGTTTCCTTATTGTGCATTATATAAAGTCGCTTTACTCTGGCCCAACTATGCATTGCTAGTTACCATTTATGCCTCTGAACCACAGGACTAACTTTGTACTACGTTACCTTCTAACTGAAATTGCATGGAGAGTTCAATAATGCACATAAATCAATGAATCTTGTCCTTTCTCAGATGGATGAAAGTCTCGTTAACCCAAAAACAAAAACACGCAAGACACAGGTCTGAAACCTGCTTGAATGTACCCGTCGAGGTTAGGATACCTGCTATTTCTGCAGAGTGCTGGTGTGACATCAATATTTGAGACGAGAGAGAGAGAGAGAGAGAGCATCAGTAATGTTCAAGCTACTCAAAGAAGCATGTTGTCAAATTTGAACCAAGTAATTGAACCAGCAAGTATGATCATTACAAGTAGTCAAAATCCAGAAAAAAAATGGAAAAAAAAAAATGAGGGTGAACTACCAAAGAGGAAGCCCCAACTATGGTTGATGGGATAAAGGGTCCCCTCAGCAAAGTTTATTTTGTTTGTAAACTAAGGTAAAAAAAGATAATCAAGAGTGTGAAAATTCTTGACTGACTAGGCGTAGTTGTGAGATAAGTGGGGAGGCTGTGTGGCTGGCCGGGCCTAGAATTGTGTGAGTAATTTAGGCAAAATGCGAGCTCGAATTATTGATGGGTTGTACGTAGTAGTAAAAACGCCAGAACCACAAGGAGCGTGCAGATAGTTCAGGCAGCTTGTGCCCAACAACACCACGCATGGGTCATCTTCTCAACGTAATGTTGGCCCGGGACATAGCTCTAGCTCTCCTGTCGTGTCGTGGCCCGAGTCTTTTTCAGCTAAAAGACAAAGGCCATGCATGCCACCCCTGGCTTTCCCTCCTGGGTTTCAATCAAGTCGCCACGAAGTTGGCGTTATTGAATATTTGATGGCAACTTCTACTTCTATAGAGCAAAAGGAATCGTGCATCCGCGAATGAGTTCGATTTTGTCTGCATCACAGGATTGCATCCTATAGATTTTTCAGATATACTGTTTCATTCACAATCATTCTTTTTAAATAAAATGATTAAAATTTATCGCATCAATAATACATCTATTATATCAGTATTCACAAATGATACATGCTAAAAAAATTATAAATCTTAATCATTATCGGCATATGTTAATCAAAGATGATATTTGCAGTCGTGGAATGAGCAAGCGCAACACAATTTCTTTAAAAAATGTGAGCAAATACGGGACCCACATGGAAAAAAAATTAATTATTTAACAGTAGAACTCAAAACGATTGTGCGGCATAGCGTTTGTGCACTCCACGACTGCATGTAACATTACTCGTTAATCACCCAAACAAGATGGAGTGACCATTCCCTCTGAGGTGGGGGTGCTCTGTTAAAATTGAGAGGGAGAGTGATTTTCATTCAAAAGTGTATATTTATTTGTGTATCACTTTACAAATATATAGATATACATGAGACTAAGTATGAAAACATATATGAAAGGTAAGTAGACTAATTATATAAATTAGACAGATTCCTAGAATTAAGGTGACTGATTTTCTAGAGATGGAGAATTTGGAAAATATGGCAACTACCAATACTCATCTTCAAGTTGGCGCATGGAGATCCGTAATACCCAACTTGCATGCAAAATGATGAAAAAGTTCTCATCTTAAGGCTTTGGTGAAGATATCATCGATGGAAGAAGTGTGAACGGTTGTAAGGAGGCCTGAGCAAATTTTATCACGAATAATGTGACAATCAATCTCAATGTGTTTAGTATGCTTATGGAACACGGGGTTGTGCACAATGTAGAGAGCAGATTGGTTGTCACAATATAAGGTGAAGGACTCGGGATGATAAATTTCAAGATCGATGAGTAGTTACTTCAACCAAGTGAGTCCACAGGTGGTGATGACCATAGCTCGATATTCAGATTCAGCAGAAGACCTTGCTACTGTAGTCTGTTTTTTTGTACACCATGAGATTGGACTAGTCTCTAACTGAATGAAATATCCGATGGTGGAATGGCGGGTGGTGGGATAGCTAGCCTAATCAGAATCAATGTACGCTGTGACATGCATACTGCTAGAGGAAGAGAAGAAACTGCATTGGCCTGGACTATCTTTGATGTAACAAAGAACACGAGTAGCGGCAACCATGTGAGGAGCCCGAAGAGCATGTATGAACTGACTGAGAATATTGACTACATAGACAATGTTAGGTCGGGTGATGGTCAAATAGATAAGTCATCCAACTAGGCGTCTCTAAGTGCAAGGATCAGGGAGGATATTGTCATTTTCAGTGCTGAGTTTAAGCGTTGTTCCATAGGAAAATGGACAGTTCGAGCACCAAGTTGTCCACTGTCGGAAAGAATATCAAGAGCATATTTGCGATGATTGAGAAAGATACATTTCTGAGAACGAGCAACTTCAAGTCCGAGAAAATATTTCAAAGAACCAAGATCTTTGGCTTTGAAATGGGTGGAGATGAGTCTTTTGAAAACCTCAATTTGAGAGATATCGTTACTAGCAACCAAGATATCATAAACATAAACAAGAACAAGAGTAATGCTGGTGGAGGTGACAAGAGTAAATGAAGAATGATCGCCCTGAGACAGAAGGAAACTTGCATAAAAAAGCACAGAGGTTAGTTTAAAACATCAGTTGCAGGAGGCTTGTTTGAGCCCATAGAGAGATTTTCAGAGCCGACAGACACGAGTCTCCCCCTTTATGCAATATTCGGGAGGTGGTGTCATATAGACTTCTTCATCAAGGTCGCAGTGTAAGAAGACATTGTTGACATCTAGTTGATGAATAACCCAATGTTTGGCGGCAACAACTGCCAATAAGCAACGAACAATGGTCATTTTGGCAGCTGGTGCAAATGTCTCGTGATAGTCAAGGCCTTCAACCTGAGTGTAACCGTTGGCAATCAGCCGAGCTTTGTACCTTTCAATGGAGCCATCGGTCTTAAGCTTAGTTTTGAAAACCCATTTACAACCAATAAGTTTTTTTACCAGGGGGAAGTGTCTCAAGAGTCTAAGTGGAGCTATCCTTCAAAGCACAAATTTCAGCAAACATTGCTTCACGCCAATGAGAATGGTGGATAGCATCAGAATAACATGAAGGATCAACACAAGTGGTTAGAGCAATTAAAAAATAAGATGAGATGGAGAAAAACGATAATATGAAAGAAAATCAGATAAAGGGTGAGCAGTACCTGAGACCTGTGTAGCAGGTGAAGATGTCGTGGGCTCCGTGTGGAATGTAGGACAAACGTAGTCATGAAGATAAGCGGATGAGTGATGGTGCGGCGGGGACGAGAGATAGGAGGAGACAGAGGTGAGGAGATAGGAGGCTCGGGTGAGTCGGGAGAAGGAGTCTTTGGAGATGGTATAGGAGGTTCAAGGACATACACTGGAAGGACAGGATGAGAATGAGAAGAAGCAAAAATATGTTGGAAAATGAAGTAGTTTTCATGGACTGTGACATCATGAGAATAAAAGATTGAATGAGTGTTGAGATTATAGAGTTTGTATACTTTATGAGAGTTGAGGTAGCCAAGAAAAACACATTTAGTGGCATGAAGAGAAAATTTATGCATAGCAAAGACACGAATACTCGAAGATGATCATAGCTTGGTGTTTTATTGAAAATAACTTCAAAAGGGGACTTATTCTGGAGAATGCGACTGGGGGGACGATTAATGAGATATGCAGCGTTTAGGACACAATCTCCCTAAAATTTTAAAGGTATATGTGTTTGGAAACATAGACTATGGGTAACATTTAGAAGGTACTTATGTTTACGTTCTGCAACGCCATTTTGTTGTGGAGTTTCAACACAAGAACGTTCATGAATGACGGCATGAGTTTGAAGATATGTTTGAAACTGATGAGAAAGAAATTATTGTCCATTATCAGTACAGATAATTTTAATAGTAGTATTAAATTGATTTTGGACAAGAGCAAAAAAATGCGTTAAATGAGTAAAAACTTCAGATTTAAAATTCATAAGATATATCCAAGTAGTGCAAGAAAAATCATCAACGATTGTAAAGAAATAATAAGCCTCGCACAGAGAAGAAATATGATAGCTACCCCATATATCACAAAAAATGCGATTAAAAGGAGAAACACTTTTATTTGCATGAATAGAAAAAAGTAATATTTTGTGTTTAGATCGAGCACAAACATCACAATCAAAGAGAATACAAGGAGAATTAAAACGATTGGAAATAATAAAACAGGAAGGATGACCTAGATTTTGATGCCATAAGTTCTTATTGACAGTAGATTGAGTAGCTAAAGCGAGAGAAGATTCAGGCCGGTACACGTAGAGCCCATTGCAAATATCACCCGCTCCAATCAGCCTTATCGATTGTGGGTCCTGAAATAAACAAGTGTTAGATGAGAATAAAATGACACGAGTTATGAAAGGTAATTTGGGGAATTGATAAAAGGATAAAAGGGAAATTATGGACAAAATAGACACTATGTAATATAAGAGAGGGAGAGAGAACACAGGTTCCCATCCCTTCGACGGGAACAACTTGGCCATTAAGGAGTTGCACGTTGTGCTCGAAGACAATATTTCTGAGGTCGGTGAAGGTATCATGGTGGCTTGCGCCGCTGTCCACTATCCAGTGGTGGTGCCGATCAAAAGAAAAACTAGAGGAGGATAAAGAAAGTGTGTAACCGACGAAGTGGGCTGAAGGATTTGAGGAGGTGGTGGAGGATGACTGAGCGAGCAAGGCAAGCAAGGAGTTGGCCATATTGGCAGGGGTAGAGATCAATTAGGCTGATACCATGTTAAAACTGAGAGGGAGAGTAATTTTCATTCAAAACTGTATATTCATTTGTGTATCACTTTATAAATATATAGATGTACAGGAAACTAAATATAAAAACATGTATAAAAGGTAAGTAGAATAATTATACAAATTAGACAGATTCCTAAAATTAAGGTGACTGATTTTTTAGAGATTAAAAATTTGAAAAATATGACAACTGCCAATATGCTCCATTGGTATTACAAACTGAGAGTCACCTTCTAAGACAATATTCTCTAATTTAAACATAAATTTTATTATTTAAATTATGGAAAGGATATAATAATAGAATAATTCTTGATTTAAACGAATGGGGCAACGTGAACTTCACCAAAGAATGGTGAGAATGAGAATGTAGACCACAATGTAATGTTTCCATATTCTAAGAAAACAAGGTCAGACGTGTCACGCACAATGTCTGATATAAGTAAGTACGTGGAAGATGGTGGATAAAGTGTTAGGCAGTTAGTGGCCCCACGTCGTGAGTGCACAATGTTTGGGTTGGTCAATCCATATAATTAGGCACAATCCTCAATGCATTATTTATAAAGTCTACAGCCCTCATAACTCTCCTTTATGAATATTTCAATTGCCATTTCCACGACTCTCAACTTTGGAACATTCAACCCAATTCTTAATAAACGACAGACAACTCTCGGCGTCATTTGCGTTTGATTAATAAATTGTATAATTAAATTCACCTATTCTAAAAAAAAGTATTAAATTGGGGGTTGGGTACATCTCCCCATTCCACGCAGGTAAAAAAGTGTTATACACGTGTAACTTCCTAATCCCTCGAGCTTTCTTTTTCAGCATTAAAAGTTTCAAAAGAACCATGTTTCTATGATTAAAGACTGAACATAAACTATCAATCTGCCAACCTTTTTCCCTTCCAGCTTTATGATGTGATCAAAGTAGTTTGGATGAATGTACAAGGAAGGAAGTAAACTATTTTAATCTCTCTTTTTTAATCCGATGCTTGTCAATGAGAAAGTTAATTCATGGGTTAATTATACTTTTATCCATTCAAATTTTTACTCAATTTACAGTATATCTTTGAAATTAATAATTATATCAGAATAAACTCTAACTTTTAAAATTTTGCAATCTCTCATTCTGTCTATCAGCAGCATTAAATCTAATAGAAATTCATTGTATGTACTGTTCATGCACATAACATTCACTACAAAAATATAATTCTCATATAATTTATTATCATTGACCATATAAAATATCAAATAATATATGCTATCAATTAATAATAAATCATTAAATAATTTTTTTATTAATTTATATATGATTATTGAATATCAAATAATTTTATTGTGTACATGGATTATTCATACTTGCTTGTAACTTAAGTATAAAATAATTTTACATATAGTTAATGATTAATGATTTATTATTAATTGATAGTATATATTATTTTATATTTTATATGGTCAATAATAATAAATTAGATAAAAATTATATCTTTACAGTGAATTTTCGTTAGATTTGATATTGCTGGTAGACGAAATGGGTGGATTGAAAAGTTTTAAAAATTTGAGAGTTCACTTTGATGTAATTATTATTTTCGTAAATACATTATAAATTGAGCGAAAGTTTGAGGAAGTAAAGTGTAATTAACCTTTAATTCATTAAAGGGTAGTTAATAAATTCTTTGAAATAGGTCTACCTCATCACTTGAGCCCTAGAATTTTCGGAAAATAATCTTATTGAAATTGAGTAGATACAACTTGACCTTTTTAGCAAAAATAATTTGAGTGGAAATTTGCAAGTCATGTTATGATGCAATGACATAAAATGAAGTAATAATTTTAGGGGATCTGGTCATTTTGACTTGCATGTACCCATATTGGACCGATAGGTTGGTGACCTTTTGAACTTTTTCTTAAAACTCTTTTCCGGGAAATTCATTTCGTAGTTGAAATATATTACCAAAATCTTTGTTTGACATATTGAAGAATGTTCTTAATGAGGGAGGTTTTAAATGTTCAATACACACTAATAAAACTAAGAAAGGAGAGAGTGTAAGCAAAAATGGAATGAAAATCATAATTATAAAATTTAAGTTACTTAATAAAAAAATAATAATCAAATTAAGGATGATATTATCTCTAAAGGAATGAAAATAAATTCTGAAAAACTGTTATCCTTTAAAATATGATGTAACATTTAATAACCATTGGATATGAATTAAGCTGGATATCAAAATTATCTCAACTTATCTCATTTTATCATTACAATTTTAATAAATTTCTACATAAAATACAAGGAAAATGTTAATTTGCCCCTCACTTTGCTTATTCGTTTTGACCACTTATTTAATTTTTTTTACTTAATGATTAAGAATATGATTTTTAGTGTTTTTTTAAATATTTAAATATGTTAAAAAAATGAAAAACAAATAAAAACAAATGTTTGAACTAGCAGTCACATTTAGCGGACTTCTCTAGACAGTAAAATAGCCCGACTCAAAATATAATAAATAATTTAATTTTTTAAATATAATATTTTATTTAATTTTTATTTAAAATTATTTTATTTCATAAAACTGCCGAAACCGGATTCAAAGATATTCAAAGAAATGGTAAAAAATGGTGCTTGGAAAGTTGGGAACATCAACTTCTGCTTAGAATTCAGACAGCCTCTCTCTCTCACTCTCTCTCTCTCTCTCTCTCTCTCTATCGTCTTTGGGTCTTTGCACAAGCACCGGCAGCCTTTGAAAAAGTCCTGAAACCTTAAAAATTCATACACGTCTCTCCGTTAACCCTTTACTCGTGCCGATCTCCCCGGATTCGCACGTGCCACCACGTACTCCTGCACTTATATTCCCTCACAAACTCTCCCTCCTACATCTTTCAAACCCACCTTTACTCACTTTCCTCTTCTTCTTTGTCTCTCTGCTATGGCTGCCATTGAAGCTTCTTCGCATGCCCCAACACCGCTGCTGAAAGATGAGCTTGATATTGTGATCCCCACCATCAGGAACCTGGACTTCCTTGAGATGTGGAGGCCATTCTTCGAGCCTTACCACCTCATCATCGTCCAAGATGGCGATCCTTCAAAGATCATCAAGGTCCCGGATGGCTTTGACTACGAGCTCTATAACCGCAATGACATCAACAGGATTCTGGGTCCTAAGGCCTCCTGCATTTCCTTCAAGGACTCTGCCTGCCGCTGCTTTGGCTACATGGTGTCTAAGAAGAAGTATATCTTCACTATTGACGACGACTGCTTTGTAAGTTCTTTGATTTATGATAGGAGCATTGCTCCTTTTCATCAAAAAGAAAAAAGTTATTTCATTTATGGCGTTTTATATCCCACTTGTCTTGCTTTTACATAAATTTGGCTGATTTGATTTCTGGGTGTTGTTATTTTCCGATTATGCTCGTGCTGCATCCTGCATGTGTATGTATTTTATTCATTAGCCTCTTGATGTGTTTCCATCTGCAAATTCTGTTATTGTAGCGGTAGCATGGATCTGCATGGATGTCAATTTAGCTTGAGATTTTTATGTTTTGATCTTCAATTTTTATTTTGAGCTTCGCAAAGACACAAACGAAGAGGGTTGTTTCGCGTGCGTCAAGATTAATGTTTGCGTGAATCTATATCTCCAATCTGAATTCAATGAAATTCAAATTCTTGAACTAGATTGTTCGGAACTTTAACAGAATTTTGAATTAAAAATAAATTCTTAACTCTATGTCGAATGAGCCCTGCAGAGGTATATTTCAAACTTTGTAATTTTGCTGTCTTCTCATTGCGCTAACGACATATGTACGTTTATGGGTCATGGTAGACTTTTAGCTTTTAGCTTTGAAGGCCTTCTTACAATCTAAATTAATCAAGCTATAATCTCATTAGATAGATCCTGTTTTTACGGCACAATCATGTGAGATTTGGAGCTTCTTTACATGGATCTATCTTAAATTTGGCTCTGTACCGATGGACAGTTGTCAAGAATCTCATAAACGGAATCAATTTATACCTTTGGAATATTGGTGAGATGCAACCCTCATGATTGTATTAATCTTTTTCTTAGATCTACAGCTGTATATCTTTTTCAGTTTTTTATGATTGTATCTAGCTGTGTTGTTGTGCTCTTTGAAAGTTTTTATGATAAGATAATTTATCTTTCTATTGTATAGGCGTGTTTTCATGTATACTTCATGTGTACTTGGGCTATACCTATTTCTTTGAATATATTATCTGTGATTACCTATCAAAAAAAATTTTTCTTTTTTCTTTTTTTTGTTGCGATATAACTGGAGGTGACAACATACTGCATTCAGCCCAATTGCCATGCTCTTTTACTAAAAGGACTGAATTTCATTATACTTGTCACTCTTTGCTTTGATGGATCTTGCAATTTGTGGACCAGCTTTGGGATTTCAAAATGCTGAGACGGACTTATGAAACCACTATCATAAATCAATACTAATTGCATGATTGTGTTTCTCAAGATTCTTATATCTCTCGTTTATTCTTTCTCTCAATTAGTTTAGAACCAGTCTCATTGATTTGTGGGTGTGTTCCATATTAAGAGATAGCTCCATGACTGTATTTTGAATCTCGACTAATCTCTTCTGAGTTCCTTAACCTGGCTGAAAATGCTAGGACCCTCTCTTTAGTTTGATAATTTATTATGTTAATGCACCCTAACTCTAATTGAAATTATTTAATCTGCCCCTAAAAATTTATTTATTAATACCTAAGGCAGTGTCTTCTTGACTCTTCATACTTTTTACCCTTATTTTTCTCTTTCAAGCATGATGATTTAAAATAGTTTGAGTTTAGGTTCTATTTTGTGCTGCATATATTAAAACCTATTAAAAAATGTTGAAATAATTTTTCCCCAATCACCAAATTGATGTGGAAATTTACTGATGCTTAGGTTGCGAAAGATCCATCTGGAAGATCAATTAACGCCCTTGAGCAGCACATCAAGAACCTCCTCTGCCCATCCACCCCTCATTTTTTCAATACCCTGTATGATCCTTTCCGAGAAGGCGCAGATTTTGTCCGTGGATACCCTTTTAGCCTTCGTGAGGGAGCCAAAACGGCTGTTTCTCATGGCCTCTGGCTCAACATCCCAGATTATGATGCTCCTACACAGCTCGTGAAGCCTCTCGAGAGGAACACTAGGTTGGCAGTGTGCTCAATAACCGGCAAATTTGAGTTTCCACTTTTCTAGCATAATCCTAAGGATTATACCCCCTTTTCTTGTAGGTATGTGGATGCAGTCCTGACAATCCCCAAGGGAACCTTGTTCCCCATGTGTGGTATGAATTTAGCATTCGATCGTGAGCTTATTGGTCCAGCAATGTACTTTGGTCTCATGGGTGATGGTCAGCCTATTGGACGTTATGATGATATGTGGGCTGGCTGGTGCATCAAGGTCTACTCTCATTCTCTTTTGATTCTCTCCATGTTACTTATAGATTACCTTCTATCATCATTTTTTCCCCGCCTCAGGCCTGATTGTAAAGTGTTCGTAAAACCCAAATTTAGTCTTCCTTCAACTTTTTGAAAAGTCATGGAACGATTAATAGATACCTCACTGACTGTTATTTAGGTGATATGCGACCATTTGGGATTGGGAGTCAAGACCGGTCTGCCCTATATCTGGCACAGCAAAGCCAGTAACCCATTTGTGAATCTGAAGAAGGAGTACAAAGGCATCTTCTGGCAGGAGGAGATCATCCCATTCTTCCAATCAGCTGTCCTTCCAAAAGACTGCACCTCTGTTCAGAACTGCTACCTTGAACTGTCCAAGCAGGTTAAGGAAAAGCTTGCCAAGGTAGATCCCTACTTTGACAAGCTGGCAGACGCCATGGTCACATGGATTGAAGCTTGGGATGAACTAAACTCAGGTGGGGCTTCAGATAAGCTTCCCAATGGGAAGGCTTAAAAAAAATTTTGATCGACAGCGAATACCATTATTTTACTGTAAGAGTTGTTGGAACTATCAGTAGTCTTAGCAATTGTGCTATTAATTATCTTCTCTCTGACCTATTTCGGATATGCAGATTGTTGGGTGTAATTTTACTTATAAACTTGATGGTATGAGTTTTAGAGCAATAAAATACTCCAGTTGATTTACCATTGATTTCTTCCTAGGATTGCTTTGCTAGAGTGACTGTGATTGAGATAATCTCAACAGCCTTAAGAGCATTAGCATTGGATTATGCAAATACAAATGCAAAATTTGCATAATATGACATAATTTTACATTTGACTATTCTATTCAAAACTTATTCCCATATTAGATTATCCATATATTAGTCAAAATAATAATAAAATATTATAAATTTAATAATATTTTTTTTTTCATTTTTTTTTGTTCTATTAATTTTTTTTTTAATTAAGAGCTACATGAAAATATTAATATTATACAATTTGAGACTCGGATAAAGATGTGGATAGGTCCTGAGTGCAACAAATATATTCTAAATATTTCATACAACACCATTGAAAAAAACACATCTATTAAATTTTCACCTCAAAAAAACTCCATTGAGAAAAACACAAGTCATCACTAGTGTTCAACATATTTCAGCCCATCACAAAAATATACACACCTCCAAAAGTCAGCCCATCACTAATGTTACTGACCATCACAAAAAATAAAGACAATGCCCCCATCACAAAGTTGCTGCACAGCCACATGTATTTCCATCACATGTGGCTAGACAACCACTAAAATTAGACGAAGTCGTTAAACATATATTAGTCGAAATGAACTAGACAAATACTTACACACCTCTAAGAGGTGTGGATGGGTCTTCGGATGGTGATGTGATTGCAGACTTACTCATTAAAGCATCGAAAATTTCATCCTGAAGACGTTGGAAATAAAGTTGCTGCTTTGGTTTCATCCCATCAAGATTTAATTTCATTATTTTAGCTTCGAACTTCTTCTTCTCAAGTGCAAGCTGTTCATTTCTATCCCGCTCTTGCTTGCTGTAAAATTCTCTTCTCTCTACCATGAATGTATTTCTGTCAGCATTCATGCGAGCTAAGGCATGTTTAAATTCAGCATCTACATCATTTCTAGACTTCCTCTTTCTTTCCTTTTCTTTCTTAACCTTCTTGCCTGGAGATCTCTCAAGGATAACCTCCACATTGTCATCCAAAATATCGTCTCCGTCTAGAGTTAAGTTAGCACTGGCCGGACGTCTTCCCATGTGGTGGATGTACAAGCCTCTGATCAATGCAACGTGAGTACCGGATTCTATACCTTTTAATCAAAATCAGTTTGGATTTCCATATATCATTTTGCATTAAAGAAAGAGTTGACATTATACCTCTTTTAAGGCCGTACCTACGGAAGTAAATAATCTCACTAAAACTTGTATACTTTGGGTATCATATATGTAACATTTTAACATACTTAAAGCATGGATATTAGAAACTAACGAAGAATAAATTGTTTCAAAGAGTACCTTGCCAGAATTTTCCTTATTTCCAACAATAGTTTGACAAGCAAGCCTCCAAGATTCAGCTTTCTGTACATAATAACCCAGGTTAGTTAAACTAGCCATCACTTTAAAAATGAATTAAATGATGAACCAAAGAAAATTGGAACGCAGCAACAGATTACTTATGCTAGCTATAATCAGTTGGAATGCCATCAGTTTTTGTATAGAAGCAACAGATCGTTTGAAATCTATATTTAACACTCCTACAATCTTTTACAAACCATCATTTTCATTTGGTTTAGCACTTTACCAGCTATGGAATAAGAAAGAATGTTTGCCTTCTTCAATACCGGAGCTCTGTATTTGTTCTTTCATTTAAAAGATCTGTATTTGAGTTTCTACTTTTTTAAAACATCCTCTTTGTTTTTCTCAACATTGCTGGAGCTGGGAATGGAATCCTGAAAGTGATGGAAACTGCTAGCTTGATTGCATTCTTTTCATATGTTTGGTTTGCAGTCAATTCATTAGTTACAAAAAGAAATATCGTTGTTAGTAGTAACCCCTTGGCAAGTTTGGGTCTCAAATCGAACACGAGATTATAGCGGTGTTTGATCCGTAACATGTTACAAGATGCGACCCATCTGATTTTAAACCACAGAAAACAGGACCTTTTTCACCATAAGAAATGGCAATGGAAGACATGGAACCTAGACCAGAAACTAACCACCATAAATCTGATAGAACCATAAGTTCGACAAGAAATTCGGCTCTCTTCGTGTTCATATTCATGATCCGGACGAGCAATCTCCTCCCAAAAACCCCCCACCACAAAAGCCAACCTAACTTTTCAAAGTTTATAGTTTGCCTAACTAATGTAGTCTCATACCTGTGCCGTAGCAGAAAGAAACGCAGTAGAAAATGTTGGCTAGAATAAATAATTCATAGTCCTTCCAGAGTTTATAAGCTGAACTGAAACACCATCTTACTCCCTCCATCGTTTAGGAGAAGAGGAAACAGACGATACCGAGTTTCCAAAAGTTAAAACAACAATGTTTAAGTGACGTTACAAAACCCACAAATCAGAAGCAACTGATCAGCAGAACAATAAACATCTAAGTAAAAAAGAACTACACAAATCGAACACGAGATAAATATGAACTGAAAGTGAAAGTTTGAAAAAGAAAATCTAAGCTCACAGAGAGAGAGAGAGAGAGAGAGAGAGAGAGAGTAACCTTGGCGAGAAAAGGCACAAAAATGACCGTAGAGAAAATGCACAAAAATGAATCCCTAGGAGAAGAGAAAAGGCACAGGGGTGAAAGGGAGATAACTTGCTGGCGGGAGGAAGAAACCGAGGGAAGGCAAGGAGTTGGTAGTGAAAGGAAAAAGTACTTTGCCCATCAAATGTGGTCGCTCAACTTGACCGCTAGAAAATTATTACTTTTTTATTTAATAATTAAGAAAATAATTTTAAGTATATTAATATATTTTTTTATTTTTTAAAAATATTTAAATATATTAAAGACATGTGAATAAAAAAATAAAATAAAATAAAAGTTGCAAAATGCAATTATCGGTCATGTAGAGCAGGCGGCAAAATAATCCAATTCAAAGAGAAAAATCGAGGAAAGAGAGAGAGTGTTCAAACGTTTTAATAGATTTAATTGAATTATAATGAATGTCAAATATAACAATAAAAGTTGATTTACTGTAGCGGAAACTCACCTTAAATGACAGAAAACAAAAACAAAACTTTTTACGTAGATTCATGTGATGTGACAATTAATTTAAAGACTCAAGGCCCATCTGAACGTCGTTTTGAGCCTTCGTAACGATGGAGGGAAATAAATTTGTTTCTGAATGACAGAGGGATTGAAGTTTTTTCAACAAAAATACAAAAAATCGCCGTTGCCGGGGATCGAACCCGGGTCACCCGCGTGACAGGCGGGAATACTTACCACTATACTACAACGACTTGTTGATGAGAGGGAAATAATTTATATTGTTTTAAAATATGAGCAAGGTATTTTTAAAGCTACTAGGGTAGGAATTTCACCCAAGTGTTCAACAAAATGATGACTTTCGGTCCGGTCCGAATAGCCTTACAGTTACTGATCAGTTTTGGGATGTGATTTTTTTGGATCGGATCGGACTAATACCAACTTAATGTATATATATTTTTAAATATTTTATATATAAATATAATATTATTTTATATAATAATTATATAAGTTAATTATGTAATTTTTATTCAAAGGATCACAATTCACTATATTTATATAATGAAATTATTTAATATTCGTTAATCATATATAAAATGTTAACTTGATTACGACAGTGAGTTGAGATGAGATGAGTTAAGATAAAAGTTGAATAAAATATTATTAGAATGTTGTTATTATTTTGAAAATTGAAAAAGTTTAATTGTTTATTATATTTTGTGTGAAAATTTAAAAAAATTGTAATGATAAGATGAGATAAAACGAAATGAAATAATTTGACTATCCAAATGAGACATTTTTTGAATTAGTATTTAATTTTACTACTTTAATTATTTTTTTCCATTAATTTTTTTGTCAAAAAAAAAATATATTCATAGAACCAATAGCTAACAGTCTGGTCCCACAAAAATGATAGACCTGGATTTTCTATCCATGACCTCTCTTTGATCGATTACATCCTTAAGAAAGAGTGCATACTTTTTAAAAAAATAAATATAAAATTTATATAAAAAATAATTTTTTAATAATAATTCTCCATCTCTTTCAAAATAACTAGTCCTTGCGCAGCTGAATCTCACGAATGATTTGGTCTCACCTCCGCAGAAAGTAACCAACCATTTGATTCAAGGGTTGTCAGCATCAAGTCCACAAGAAAGTACACATGAAAGCCACGAGTCTTTACACATCATTCCCATGGGGGCAACCCTTCTCGTTACAGTAAAAATTTATCATTTTATCTTATTATTATAATTTTTTTAAATTTTTATATAAAATATAATAAATAATTCAATTTTTTCAAATTTTAAAATAATAATAATATTAAAAAATAATATTTTAATAATATTTTATTAACTTTTAACTTCATCTCAATTCACCATCTAAACGGCATCCGTAAACGAGTTGGAAGTTTGGAACACCTAGATTTCGAATACCAAATCCAAGAACTCCAGTAAATTTAAGAAATGAACTTTTTACATTATGCATTTCTAAAACTTCAAAATTGCAACAAATTTACTTCTAACGTCACCAGAGTTTCTCAATTCCACTTTCCCTCGCAATTCTATTAAACTGTGGAGCATTTCTTGAGATATCTCTCTATCTCTCTCCCCACCAAAAAAGGTAAGAGAAAGGGGAGCACCGAAAGCATACATCATTTTTTCTTTTTGTGTTTTAATAATGGGAGAGTTGACAAAGCTCTAGTCAGGCTTGGTCTGTAGGAATACTTCCAAGTAAGTTGGGTTCCTCTGTCTTTTGACGCTTGGTACCACGCTCTTCACCATCTTCTTCGTGGTTAATAGTAGCATTCAATGCCTGAGGACCCAAAAGAGAGACGTGCTTGCTGGTAATTTGACGACCTGCTCTCAGCTTTGGGCCCCAATGTCTTTCAGGATTGGGAAGGAAGCGTGTGACCTTCTTGGCTTGTGCTTTGCTAAGAGAAGCAACAGCCCGAGCAAAATTAGCCTGTCCAAGAGAGAGGGAGGGAGATTTTCTGTGACTAAAAGTTCACGGACATGCCAACACTCGTAACAGGTATATGTATTTTAAATGTAGACTAAAGGTAAATAAGTGAATCAGATGCCATTAGCAATAGAAAATAAGAAAATAAGTATAAGATAAATAACTGCAACTTGGAAGGTGTCGCTTACTTGAAGAACTGGCTCCTTAGCAAGTATCACACTTCCTGGCAGATCTGGTGGTTGAGGTTTAACTGGATGATTTTTTACCTGGAAAGCAAAGGAATCCACGTAGTCAATACATCCAATCTCGTCATTTCGGAAATGCTCATATTAACACACTATATAGAATAAATAATACCAAGAAATTTCTAGTGCAGCTTAAGTCTAAAAACTATTCAAGCAAATGACATGAGAACACGAAATTCAGTCACTTTAACTGCTTTGAGAATTCATATACAAAATCAGAAGAAACAAAAACTAAAGTACATGGACCTAAATAAATGGATGTCTCAGACTGTATGCATGCTTTAAAAGATAAGACAGTGAAAATGAAGTCTTACCCAGCAGCGCATTATGTCCCAAATGACATCCATGGGAGCATCTGATTTCAGCCCCAATGGATTCACATGAGTTCCAGATATACGATATCCAGCATTGATCACAGCTGAACGGAATATTACTGCTGATGGAGAGGTGCATTTAAGCGTGGCACATAGGTTGTGCAGACTCAGAAATAGAGGAACATCAGGCAGTTCCTACAGAAAGTATGCCCATGGAATTAGAATTTATATATATGTATGATGACTGTCATAATGAACAGGAGATCATCAAATGAAAAGTTCTCCAACACCACCCATAAGTAGCACTCTCTGACACAAAATCTAAATATCCAATTTCCTAGTATTCTGCGACAAACTGGGCAAAATTAAATATCCAAGGAAACTATATTGAACTTTAAGTGGGGACCTTCCACACATTTGTTAAAGATACTTTAAAAAACAAAAAATGTGTAGTGTCTTTGGATGAGGCATATGTAGATGTGGTGCAAACTAGACACCAATCTCTTTTATAATTTGAGAATAACCAACCAGTCTCTTGTATAAATAACAGAAAAGATATGACAAGTGGATAAAGAAAATAACACACCTCTGATATTGTTGTCAATACAGCAGAGATTCGATCATAAGCAGGATACCTATCCTTCATAGATTTCACATCTGCAAGTATGGAAGTTACCCATTCTTGATCATGGATTGGAGCAGACCATATAGGCCCACCCATGTTAAACTTCTTCCCACAGTCGCTACACTCTTGAGGAGCAGCAGGACCAAACCCAGGCAGATGTCTTACGCTGTTGTTCTAGGAGGAAAGGGGAAAACAAAATAATGAGATCAGAGCATTGTCAAAATTTTGAACTGAGTGAAAAAAATAATATAATCTGAAGATTTGTTCAAGCACTCAAACATTATCATCTTAGATTATTTTCATTAATATATAGACAAATGTGATTTTAAGCTGCACCCATGTCAACAAAAAATTACTGGCACCGATATCATATGAAATCATGATGTGAGCACCTTGGAAACTGTCCTCCCGATAGGCTGAAGATGAAAAGAATCACAACCAGTGCACTGATAAACATATGAAAGCTTAAGGGGAGTATTTTTCATTGCACTCGCAGAACTGCAGCAAATAAGGTCAGCTCTAAGTCAATAGAAGCATCATCTTATCCTTGTAATTATAACACAAAGTGATACAAGCTATTATTGAATTCATTCAAAGTAGGTTGGCCACATACGTGTAAATGCGAACAAAAACCCGGACATAAAAGTTCATCTTAACAGATAGCACAGGAACAATGTACCGCTTGTACCGATTTGCATGGCTCTGCATTAAAGAAAAAAAGGAAAAAAACATAAACACACGCTTAAGATTTGTCTGTGCAATAACAAGTAAATTTATTTTTACATAAAATTATTTCCTTGCTGTAAATGCTTCTCAACATGAGATGAGTGACAACACGGGCGCGTATGGAGTGGGCATGCACATTACTGGGAAATGGGATGAGTGACAGTAAGAATCTTTACCAGAGCCACAAGCCACAAGTCAAACAAAAACAGAAGCCTAAAGAAAAGTAATGATGGCAATGCTAAACACTGAAGACTTGATTAGAATACCATTCCAGGAACTTTCATAATCTTAAGAGATTTGAAGTTAGAATAAAAACTGTTCAAACCATCACAAGAAAAAATTATCATCCCATAGATATCCTCTTGGCAGAACTCAAGTCTAACATATTATGGTTGAAATCTCAGCATTTTCAAACAGATGATCACATGAGTTGAACCATATAGCAGAAGTAATTAGTTATGAAGAAGTGAAGTGCATTTACATTTGGGGTTTTAAGGGAAGACAAGGAACAACAGTATAGCAGATGGAACAGCACTTATTAAGCATAAAGTGAGCAAGGTTTTCATGAATACCAAGAGATTAGCCCACAAATTTGTCAGAGTTTTAAAAACATTTAAGCAAATATGTTGAGACAATACCATATCAGTTCTCTTTGTTTCTGGTCCAAAATTGAAAGAAAGAGACACAAGAAAAAAGAATTAATTTTCTCAACATTGTCTATATTCTTTTCAAGGGCATGGCAATACCTCAATGCAGGCAAGAAGAATCCTCAAAGCCATTTCGTGGCAGTATTTCCCTCTCAATGGATAGGAACCATATCTAATATCACAAAAAGTTGGTAAATCCTAAGCCTACTAATCCAAAACCATTGTTCAACTAAAGGTGAGACAAGTACAAAATCTTACTTGGAATAGCAAACCTCCCCGCTACTCCCACATAGTACTGCCATATCGGTTGCAGTACACATTAGCATGCCCCCATCAACAACTGATTGAACTGCAGAATCCAAGAACACAGAAGGTGCACCATAGGGATCAAGATCAACCTGAAATACAGATAGCAATAAAGACTATTGAGTACTGGCTCATTGTGAAATGTTGATAAAGATGAAGCCAAGTCTGAATTCAATAACATCATAACAAGAAATATGGCTGATAAATGAATTCCGTGAGAATATTCAAAAAACCCTTAGATTCATAAAGGAAAATTGTAGCTTCTACGTACCACGTCAAATTCTTTTGGATGGGTGAGCATAAATACACGAGCATCAGTAAGATGTGCTTCCACCTTTGAACAAGCTAGTGAGCCATTGAACTTAATATTTCTCTTGCAAGATTCAATAGATACTGAAAGAACAAATGATTACAACAAGAATTACGATGCCAAGCTTCATTTAGGCAAAATCATGCACATACATGATACAGCAGATCCATCAGAAGGGAGGTGGGACAACATGCAATATTCAAATAAATATTTGTGTACATAAACAGGTATTCTATCCTACCCAGTTCTTTCAGTCTAGTCACTAGAGTCCACAAATATATGTCCTTGCAGGTCTACAAATTACCAGGGGCTTTTCCAGAAAAATTAGCATTGTATGAGGATACACACCTTTATCATTGTCTAGTGCCACAACTTGGCCTATCCCTTCTACTTCACGAGCATATCTAAGAGATCTCAAACCAGAAGCTGCCAAGGCCTGTATAGTCACAAGAAAAGCATTTACATGAATTACTTATAACGTTGAAAGTTATAAAATCGTGTCTTCCTGACAAACTTTTCAAACTGAGTGAACAAAAGTCATTAAAAATTTGAACTGGAAATCAATCACAGAAGATCATAGAAACACCTCAAGAACTCTTGGTGGCTTCATTTCCCCATGTCGTTTTCCTTCAGGGGTCTTGACCGATTCTTTTGAAACACTGCATGGTTCATCCTGAGATATCTCTTTGGGCACTTCACATTCCCCATTAGGTTTTTCATTGTTCATTGCATCGTTATCAGCTGCCGCTTCTCCAGAAGCTTCAGAGGAATCCTTCTCAGGAGCCTTCTGTGCGGCCTTTGTTCTTTTCAACAAAATAGCTTCCTGCTCCTGTTTTCGCTTGAATATAAATGTCCTCAGGACAGCAATTGACATATCTCTGTTGTCAACCTGATAAACGATTGTGAAATAATTACAATCCTGTAATTGTACATACCATGTAGCATCTTTCAAAGTTTTTTAAATATAAAAGGGGATTTTTTAAATATAGCATATGATATCTAAATACTTTAACGCCGCAAAATGGTATTTATGGTGACAACTGGAAAATGAACACACTAGGTTATAGTTCGAAACAGATATTGTGGTTGGGTTGTAACTAATTCAGTATTAAGGAAAACAAGTTGGGTTGCAAATAAATTAATATAAAATAAATTTTTGAAAATCAACATGAGGATGGACTTTCCAGAGTATCATTCCAGGTGACACTTCATAGATTGGAATTATGTGCGGTTAAAAGAAATTGGTTGTTTAAATTTGAGACCAGCATTATCCAATCTCACGTAGCAAGGATATCCTGAAATGCTGATCTGTTGTAATCCCCACTGCAGTATAGATACATATTAGCTTATGTAAGTTTGACACTTCCAATAGCATATTACAAGGCAATCTATGCCCATAAATTTTGTCCCGGACTGAATTTCTGCTGAAATCCATAACAGTTTCTCATTTCAAAACCAGAAGGTCCTCTTTTCTGTTAATATAATTCTCAAAACCTCGGTGAATAACCAATTGGGCGTCAATTCAGATTTTAAAAAATTAAAGGTTTAAACCCCGCCACGGGCATTCTTTCAGGGTGAAGATTTTAATTGAGTTGGTTCGTCTAAAGTCAATATTCAAAACTTCTTTTTTCTACATAATTATCAGCAACCAAACACCTCTCTGCAATAACTAACAATAACCCATCACAGTCCCAAGTCAGAATCCCATATCAAACACAACACCCACAAAAACATCATCAAAAACCCCAACACACAACACAACCACATAATCAGAAGGTTTTGGAACCTGGGATGGGTTGTAGAAGACTTCATTTTTGCGCATGAGAATCTCAGCCTCTCCCTCTTTGATGATAGCGTAATCATTGAGATCGACCGACATTGTTCCTCCTCCTCCACCTCCAGTTTCGTGCATATCGATTTTCTTCTGCTCCTCTTCTTGTACCTGTTACTGCTTATGTTTAGCAGAGAAGGAACGCAGAGACCGTAAGAGTGGGAGACTGAGGCGTATTATTCTGGTTTTGATTTTTAAGGTTTTGCTGCTGGAGTTTGAGAGGTCGGAGATGAAAGCGATACAAGAAACGGAGGCGCTTTTATATGTAACTTACGTGGAAACCGTGGAAACCCTATGGCGTGGCTGCTACCCCAAGGGACCCTTTCCCTATTTATTCAAAGATTCCATTCTCCCTCTTCTTTTTTTTAACCAATTATTATTAAATTAATGATAAATATATCACATTATATTAAATAAAATAATAATATAATATATAAAATTTTCCTTTTTAAATAATGGATGGTATAAAAATTTCTCACAAATATTACTTACCCATTAAAAAAAAATCTCATAAAATCTACCCACGAATTATATCAATATACATCATTGACATCAACACATGTGATACCTCGACAAAATATCACTTATTGCATTTATTTTATGACTTGATTTGAAATCAATAGTCTTGTGAGGAAAATCTAATAATAATGACATGAAAATCGACAAATTGACGTAAATGAACGCGATTTATCAAATTGTAAGTTTTTTTTTATTGCAAAGTAAATTTGATATATATTACATTAAAATATATTAGTTTATGAATTTATTTTTATAAAATATTTTTATAGATCTTATAGTTCTTCAATGATAATTATCATGATGCCAAGGAAATGGTACTAGCATGTCTAGATCATTATCTCACCTTATTTCATCTCATATCATATCATCTTATTATTACAATTTTTTAAAATTTTCATACAAAATATAATAAATAATTCAAATTTTTTAAATTTTAAAATAATAATAATATTAAAAAATAATATTCTAATAATATTTTATTCAATTTATTTAAAATTATTTCATCTCATTTTACTATTCAAACAAGACCCAAGAACCATTGCAAAAGCTTGGCATTAATAAATTATCCATTACTGGGATTGTATCAAACCTGCCATGCATTCAAGATGGCTCAGCTTATTTTTGTTTGGCCAAGAAATAATTGTTTCTTCCTGCAAGAAATAATTGTTACAACAATCAGCACCTAATATCTACAAAAGAAGTGCTTGCAAAATTGAAAGTGCCCTCTTGCTCAACCAAAGGGCAGATAACGAAAGAAAAATGATGATCCCTAGCTGTATTCCTGTTCAAGTATACACTGATTTAGATAAGAAAATAATAGTCCCAAAAAAAGTCATTTCGATTCTGTAATGATTATTTTAGATTTAGTTCCTTTGATAATTTACAAGGTAAAATCAATAATAAAAAAAAAACAGAGCATGCAAAAGAGAAATAGCTAACAAGTCCATGCGGACACTGCAAAAAGAGGCTGTTCATGCCAACAAATCATCATGCAGGCTTTATCTTTCATAATCTTATAACCATCCCTGCCATAGGCCTCTACCATCTGCTTTGCGTCCACCATCTTATCACTCCACAGCCGCACCGGCTTCAACCCAGCTCGACCGAACCTAACCATCCACCTCGCGTATCTCTCATGCCTTTCCTCCCTTTCCATGCCCTCACACGCCACAATCTCTTCAATCTCTCTTCCAAACATCTCCTCTGCTGCAAGTCTCTCCTCGCTGGAAACAGACCCATAATTCACATCCAGAGAATCAAAGATGGCACTGTAGTAGTGCAATCCCTCCACAAACCTGTCCACTAAACGGTTTAGATTATGGTCAGCTTCTTGTTCAACTAATAGAAACACTTTTGGTGACATTGACCGAACCATTGCTAGGAATTCTGCCATTTGCTTGCAATCCTTCATTCCATTGCCTTTGCTACCCCCAAACCCAAAATGGGCATCTACTCGATCATCCTCTGCCAACAAGACATGAAGACTTAGAATTGAGACCATTGCCAATGCTTCTCCCGACCTTATCTTAAGCATGTCTGTGGTCAGGTCTCTTAGGCTGACATTTAGAGGGTTGAATTGGAAAGGCATGCCTAGGCTTTCTGCCTCTTTTACAAGCCTTGTCCCCAAGTTCTGTAGAACTACTTTGTTGCTGTTTACACAAGTGATTCTCAGGTAAGGAGGACCATGGTCCATAAGTGCGAAGCTCCGCATAAATGGGACCCATAATTTGGGGTCACCCGAGCCCAAATCCACAATATGAATCACACGCTCCTCTGACATGGCTTGGACCAAGGTCCGGGCTATGATGGCATAGGCAAAACCGAGGTAAGGGAAGGCCTGTGAGAAGAATGCACAGGCTCTGTCCCCTTCAGTACTTTTAGATCGTTGAATATGGCTCAAGGCCTTATAAAGGCCAGGCCAGCGCTTGACGAGACGAGTTGCTAGGGCATAAGCGAACCGGGCCGCCAGCCGCTGCATGGGATCACCGGAAACCGAGGCGAGCAGCGATATCTGGCGGAGACATGCGTCGGCATGGTGGAGGTTGCCGGACGAGGTATGATTAGCACACGTCAAGAGTAGTTGAATGAGATGTATGCCTCTTTCTTCCGGCTTCAAGGCTTCAACGGGGCCTGGCCCAGCTGACGACGCTGGCAACGTCAGGGAAAGATTTACGTCCAGCTTTGAAGAAGGAGATGTTGAACTCATCTGGCCTGTGAGACCTAGCTAGGTAGCTAGAGCTAATTGCTTTAATTTGTTGTATAAACTGGTAAGGGATCGTAGATATTGGGGGATGCTTTAAAACTTGTAGGGAATCATCTTTGGGAGGAGTAGGTTAGAATGCAATGAGAGGTTTGCTCTTGGAAGTATGTTAGAGCTCCAAATGAATGAGTACAAGAACGTGAAGTTTTTTCCAAACGACAAATTATTAAAATCATGAGTTCATTGACTTTGATGGATTCTTCCAAGTCAATGAAACAAGGGATTTAAGGGTTTTGATTCTCGAGCTTCCATGAAGAACATCTTCCGGTGTACTATGGCTCTGAATACTGCGACGGACCTTATAATTTATTATCTAACATGCAAATATATATTGTACATGTGGAGTTGAATTAACATGCTTGAGGGCACATGTCGTGACTTTATTTGATTCTCACATGATGACGCAATTATAAACGTCGGTAGATAGATTAATATAGAATGATTCTTGATCCAAAATGAAAAATCCAAGAATTGAAATCAATGTATCTTAAAACACAGAATATTTTTAAAATATATAATATAATTAATGTAAAAAAATGTCATTTGGGTCGATCGATGACATGTGGTTTTGCAGCTAGCACAGCATTAATACTAGGCTTTCCTGCACATATATAAATATATATATATATATATTTTTTTAGAAGAGCCGAAAGTCACATGTCCAATTGTGACTCCGTCCCAAATTTTATTAATCAACCCTCACTTGTGGCGGAGGAAAACCGTGGTTACAACCCAAGGCCTGGGGGCTACAAATAATATAATAAAACCAAAACCCAAGCCTAAAAACCAAAAAACTCAACCACTATACAAAAACCTCCAAAAAAAACCTTCAAAGAACAACCTGCAAAAACAAAATCTGCACGAACATAGAGTGAGAAATAAATGATCAAATGCAAAAAATACATACCTCTCAAACAACCAGCTCACAAATCTTTTAATCAACTGCTTCAGATTCTACGTAAGTAAGGGAGACCCACTCTATCCAGCCTAATGTTACCTCTAATAGCAGGAGGCAACTCAGGAAGAGACAACCATGATCCCGAAATACCATTAGCACCCATTTTAGCTAAACCATCCGCAACCGAATTACATTCTCTATAACAATGAACAAATGAAACATTAATACCAGCTATACGACTCTGAATTTCATCCCAATAGTCTTCCATATACCATAAGCCACATCTCTGATTCTTCAACCAATTTAGAACTATCAAAGAATCTAGTTCAATTTCCACAAATAGAAAACCCATCAAACCAATATATCGAAGCCCATGAAGTAAACCCATTAGCTCAGAATAATTGTTCGAATGATGCCCCATAGCAATAGCAAACCCACAAAGCAGATTACCTTTTTCATCTCGAATAATACCTCCCGCACCTGAAGGGCCCGGATTACCTAGAGAACAACCATCAACATTCAGCTTTACCCAACCTTGCTTAGGCTGATTCCACTTTACCGGAATGACAATCTCTTTCCTCATGACATTTAACGGCATATTAAAACATTTTAAAATACCTTCATCTCGCCGATTGAACAAATTAACCTTGTTAAGTTTAACCGCAATCCAAGAAACCCAATATTTGATGGAACACCAAACTTGTTGAACCGATTCCATTATTCCTTCCATCCGGGCTTTACAACGACGGTCCCATAACCGCCAAGTAATGATTGCCGGAAGAAGACCCAACAATTGACCAGGACGATTAGAATTCTTAGCCCTCCTATACCAACACTCCACCCTCTGTCTCCATGAACAACCTTCCACCCACGGAATTCCAATAACCACCGAACATATACGCCAAATTTTTTCAGCAAAATCACCTCCCGCAAGAATATGATTTAGATCTTCATAAGTATAACTGGAACAACAATCACAACGGGAAACAATAGGAATACCAATTCTGCAAATTCTATCATCCACAGGAAGACAATCATGTATGGCCTTCCACATTGTGATTGAAATTTTTTTAGGAAGAACAGAGTGCCAAACCCATTTTGCCCAAGGGAAATCTGGTCCCCTCAAGCGAATACAATTCCAAGCACTCTTCGAAGAAAAAGTTCCGTCATCATTAGGAAGCCATATCAATTTATCTTTCCCATGTTTAACCCTACCCAATTGCATAATAATATCTTCAGCTTTTTGATGCCCAACCAACTGAGCAAAAATCTCCATATTCCAACCCAATTCAGTTTTACAATCTTCCAACTTAAGATTTGGCATACCCGAAATCTGAATATTATGACTAAGAGGGGCATCATCAACCCACTTATCATGCCAAAAAAGAAGCTTACCCTCTCTAACTCTCCATTTAGAATTTGTTTGCACTAAAGGAATATTTTCCAAAATCATCTTCCAAAAAATAGACCATTTCCTTGGATCCACTATAGAAATATGACTATCACCAACATACTTAGCATGAAAAAACTTAGACCAAAGAGATGTACCTTGCAAAAGATTCCAAGCTAACCTCATATGTAGAGATGTTTGCACATCTTGAAGGCTCCGAATACCCATCCCGCCTTCCGAAACAGGCTTACAAATATCCACCCAAGAATGCCATTTTTTCTTGTTTTTTCCATCTTTAACACCCCAGAAAAAGGTGCTAATAATTTTTTTAAGTTTCTCAATAACAGCTTTAGGCGTCCTTAAGATAGAAAGACTGTGAACAGGAATACTTTGAAGCACATGTTTAATAAGAATCAGACGCGCCCCACTAGATAACAATCTGGTTTGCCAACCCTCCAATCTACATTGAACTTTAGCAATCAAGTCATCAAAATAAGCTATTTTCAATCTTCTTGAAATAATAGGAACTCCTAGATATTTAAAGGGAAAAGTCCCTTCCGTAAAACCCGTGAAACGAAGAAGAGCCTGACGTCTAGAAATAGGAATCTGCGAAGAGAAAAAAATAGAGGACTTGTTTTTGCTAACTACTTGCCCCGACCATTGTTCGTACGTCTTTAACACATCAGAAATAGTTCTTAAAGATTTTTTTCCCCCATTACAAAAAAGCATCATATCATCCGCATAGAGTAAATGAGAAATAATGGGAGTACCCCTAGAATGGTAAAAAGGAATAATCTTACCCATATCCACCTGTTTTTTTATCATCCTTGTAAAAATTTCCTCAACAATAATAAATAAATAAGGAGAGATAGGGTCTCCTTGTCTCAACCCACGACCACCTTTAAAAAAACCTTTGGGCACCCCATTCATAATCACAGAAAACCAAGGATTAGTGATGCATTTTTGAATTAACATGCAGAAAAAATCTGAAAACCCGAATGCTTTAAGAACATGCAAAAGAAAAGACCAGTCTACACTATCATATGCTTTAGCCATGTCAATCTTCAAAACAACATTTCCACCATGAGCCGGCTTATTAATAGAATGGATCATTTCTTGTGTAATACTAATATTCTCAAATATGCTTCGACCCGGAAGAAAAGCTCCTTGTTCAGGAGATATAATTTTTGCCAATATGGGGGAAAGACGATTAACCATAATTTTAGTGCATATTTTGTAAAACACGGTACACAGGCTAATTGGTCTAAACTTATCAAAACTTGTCGGATTATCCACTTTAGGAATTAAAACCAAGAAAGTAGCATTAAAAAACCTCGGAAGATTCTTACCTCGAAAAAACTCTGAAACCGCATCAACAACCTCATTACCCACTATATGCCAACATGAACGATAGAATCCCGATCCAAACCCATCAGGACCTGGACTACTATCTTCCGGAATGGAACAAAGAGCTTCGTAAACTTCCTGGGATGATGGAATACGAGCCAGAAATTCATTATCACCCTGAGAAATAGTAGGAATGACCAAACCCCCCAGATTCGGCTCTTCACAACAAGAACCAACCTCCAGGAATTGTGAGAAATAAGAAATAGCCCCGTCATGGATCTGTTCTGGTGAGGAAAGAATAGTACCATCTGCAAGTTTCATCTCTTTCACCACTTTATGATTACGACGACTGACCGCACGGAAGAACGTGGATGTCGCTTCTCCCTTCTGAATCCAACCTTGTTTAGCTTGTTGAGCCAAACGCTTTTCTTCCCTCTCCAACCAAACTGAAAGCTCCAATTGAGAAACCACGAGATCATCCTCTACATCTTTGATATATTCAGATTGCAGACTAGCCTCCAAACCCCTAATACGAGCCTCAAGCTCTGCTATATGAAATTCCGTCCTCCCAAAAACATGCTTATTCCACTCTCGCAAAGCAATTCTGAGTCTTTTAAGTTTATTCATCAGCACATTTAAACTAGAGCCTCCAACCACATCCACCTTCCAAGAATTCAAAACACATTCAAAAAATTGGGCATGAGATACCCACATTTGCTGAAATTTAAAAGAAGGATAGCCATAAGAAACAAACTGATTCTCCAAAAAAATCGACATAGGTGCATGATCAGAAGAGGTACGAGATAAATATTCCAATTTAGCATCAGGAAAAATATCAAGAGCCGCAGTATTAAGAAAGCAACGATCAAGCCTCGCCCATTGCCTAGATCTCCCCGAGTGACCATTACACCAGGAAAAAGAATTCCCACAAAAAGGCATATCAAGAAGACCACAAGCACCCACCCAATCATTAAACTCCTCCATAGCCAAAGCTAATCTTGGCTGTCCCCCTCTGCGCTCCGAATCATTCCTAATAATATTAAAATCACCCATCACCATCCAAGGTAACTGGTGAATATTAGCCGCCATCAAAACATCCCACAGTCTTCTACGCTCCAAATAGGAGCATTTTGCATATACAAAAGTAATGCGGACAACATTAGGATTATCAATACGAATTGTCAAAAATTGATCACCCATATACTCAACTACAAGATTTAATTCCTAAACCCAAAACATCCATAACTTACCTCCATCATTAACATTAGAACAACAATAATCATACCGCAAACAATCACGCCACAAATCTAAACGGGAATTACTTACCATTGGCTCAGCAATAACAAGAATTTGAGGAAGAAATTTAGATACCAATTTTTTAAGACGCTTTCTTGACGTACCTATCCCCCGAGCATTCCAGTACAATAAAGATGGCTTCATAAATTAAGCCGGGCGGGCTTATTTACGACCCTGGAAGAACCTCTTACCTTAATACCTTTCCCTTTTCTTTTTTTATTCAATTGAGAATCTGAATCCGAGACTACAATTTTATCTTTAGCTAAATTATCCGCTTCCCCGTCCGAGTCCGAATCAGAACAAGTGTGACCATCTGAGCAATAATTCTTACGCCCAACCTCCTCAAAAACTGAAGCATCTCCTTCCTGTATAGAGGCCTCCTCCAGCGTACGTCCTTCAATATTTTCCGTGTGAAAAACTTCCATAATGGGTGCAAGCATGCCATCCATTTGCAAACCTGCCATATCAGTCTTCGAACCCGATGCCACTCGTTCTTGGTCTATTCCCGAACACAAACCTGCATGTTCATCTAACAGCTTCGGCTCCAACAACATCCCCTCCTCAAGATCAGCCACCTCCAAATCAACGTCCATTGAACTACCAGGCCCCACCTGGTCCATAACTGGAACTATGGGAACCTGAATTATGAACCCCGGTTCACCATCAACCACTTCCTGCTCTAATTGAGTAACTACTTCCATTCCTCTGTTTTCAACACCATTCATACGGTCAGCATCCGATGTCTCCCTAACTTGATCATTTGGAATACGGTCCTCCACAATCAACTGCCTCCCGTCCACCTTACTAGACTCACCCTTCTGAACAAGACTCCCAGCTTTGGATTCCTTGATAACCCAGACCTGTTCCATCGTTGCCTTGTCTTTAGGATCCTTCATCTGCACATTCCGTTTCTTGCTTTCACCCTTACAAGTCTTGGAGTTATGGCCTTGAACATGACACTTAGGACAGTATGCCGGCAAGGTCTCGAACTCAATAATTTGATAGAGACTTTGTGGATGACGGGGGGTACCAATCCACAACGTTTGAATAGGTTCTTATATATTGCATGTTCCCGATGCCAGTACTCTCACTCATGCAGCGAAGAAGACGACCCTCTCAATGATCAAAGGCCAATATTGCTTACGATTGGAGTTTGGCAGTGGTGTCCATCTCACTTGTCATCACCTAAACTTTTTCGTATGCATGTGATCACGTGGAACTCATCAACAAACAACTCCAAGAACAAAAGTTAATTAGAACTGCAATAACAACGAGCAAATAAGACGAATCTAGGAATTCCACTCATACAATAGGGGAAAAAAAAGAAGGATAATTCAAACATGCATGCAGATTATCATTTTCCCCCCTTTTCTTGCAAATGTCTGTCTAACTTTTTTAATTTATTGAGTGGACTCTTGCCTAAACGTTTCCCAGAAAAAACAAAAGAAAATGATTTTTAAACGTTTCCATAAATTAGTTATCCAAAAAACCAATTAAAATCGAGGGATCTTTATCATTGTCATTCGCACATTAATATATAGGATAGCCTTCCGATATTAATGATTATGATATTGAACAACAGGAAATTAATTAATATGAATATAAGACCAGTTTCCCAAAAATCTAATAAACCCCTTTATAAATATATTCAAGAATGCAAGAGCACGCATCCATTTCCTGGATTTGATCTCCTTGTACGCGTACTTGTTTGTAATGCTAGAATTAAGTACTAGAAACGTACAAAGCCTAGCTGATCCTAGCTAGAAACTCATGATCATCAACGATGAATTAATGAAACAAAATCAAAGGTCTTTTCATGATCATGATGAGTTGATCATGATGGGCGTGCCGTGCCGCCCACCCACAATAAATTATATATATCGATGCAGCTTGTCTCTTGGCATGGGGAGAATTGAGATGCTTTGAACCTGGCCATCATGACAACAACATGGTCAGGCATTAGAAGCCAGAGCTATACACATCGATGCGTCCCTCGTTGGATTAATAACTCGATCGTCATATCAATTATTTATACATTGTATATAGATAGTACTATACCTAATCATCATATTCTTCCACCATGACAATTAATTAGTATGTTAAATAAAATGACTATAAATTTATAAGACCTTTTGTTATTTTCGTCAACTCCTTTCAGAATTAAGAAAACCAAAAACTAATGACAAAATTCTCTAACGGTGGACAACCCAAAGTACAAGCAAATTAGAATAATATATATATATATATATATGTATAGGCCGCGAGGGCCGATCGATCAGAGCCAATAGAAATAAAAATAAATAAAATTGAAAACCATTTTCCTCTCTTATTCTCTTCTTCTTTCTACCATCTTGTTTTTTCATATATAAATTCGTTCAAAAATTCTAGATATAAGCCCTATACTTCCTCGTACTATTTAAAAATATGTGATTTTACTTACCACCTAGTAAAATCATATATTTTTAAGTAGTGTGTAGGAGTGTAGAGCTTCTGTGTAATAGACTCAAATTTGTTTGATCAGATCAAACTGCTTAAAATCCTTACATTTTTTAATTTATTTCTTCTCTTGACTCGAATAGCAATAATTCACCAAAAGCCAGACTCTTTG
Organism: Juglans regia; assembly: GCF_001411555.2. Lineage (NCBI taxonomy): Eukaryota > Viridiplantae > Streptophyta > Magnoliopsida > Fagales > Juglandaceae > Juglans > Juglans regia. The sequence continues at coordinate 7,116,312 of NC_049901.1, read as the reverse complement.
CTCCCCATTTTTTGAAGAGTAATACTATGTATAGTAATGGAATGTACAAGGATCGTGCAATCGTTTTGAAAAAGAGTAGAATCTACTATTAAAAAATTAATTTTCTTTTCATGTGAGTCATGTATTTATTCAATTTTTTCAAAATGATTATGTAGTACTTACACACTCATGACTGCAACTATCATTTCATTTTTATGAAAATATAATTAGCTATCCATGCATGTAGGTGCACGCTTATTTATTGGTTCATCCCATGGTTAGGTCAATGGGCTGAAGAAATAAATGTTGGGCCAGCTCGAAGTGCATGGCTAGCAAAAGGGATACCAAATTACAGGCCAGTTATAGAGCTAAAAGCCTTGGAAGGAACTTTCCATGGAATGGAATTTTAATAATACTATGCACGGAATATGGGCCAGTGAAATTGGTTTTTATTCGTTGGAATTTCCAGTTATCTTGCCGGATGCTTGGAGTTTTATTCAGTCACAACTAGCACAGTTAACCCCTTTTCTCAGTTTCTATACTCTCTAAGGGTAGGTTTGGGGAGTGAGATGAGAATTTTGTGTTTTGTTTTGAAGTTTAAAATATTAAATTTTAATATTATTATTGTTTTGAGATTTGAAAAATGTGTATTGAGATTTGAAAAAGTTGAATTGTTTATTATATTTTGTATGTGGATTTGAAAAAAGTGTAATGATGAGATGAAATGAGATGAGAATTTTGTGTTTTGATTTTGACCCCAAACCTGCCCTTAATCTCTCTTTTGGCTTTGTTGGGTAGGAGCTGGAGCGTCATTTAAACGGTGAATACTTGGGATCATGTCCGTGAAGATAAGACAAATTCAATCAATTAATCATCTAGAAGAATTACGACATCATATATATAATACCTTATTGTTCTCATGTTGGGAGTCTCACCTCGAAGATGTGGTTAAAACGTGATGATGTTTCCTATGTCAAGACCCTTCACAAATCTCCTCAAATAGATTCAATACAAATGTATGGTTCCCAATTTCTGAAGCAAAGCCTCACTTAATGACCACTGATTAAACAATTAATATCAGGAAAAAGAGGATTGGAGGAAGATCGATCGAGCAACACATGACCAAGCAAGCCTTGCCAGTACACATAAAAAAATTCCCACCCAAAGACTCCAATTTTATAAGCAGCATTAGTACTCTAATAAAAGCTAGCTCTTCGTCTTCTTCTTGGTAGAATCAGATGATCGTCATCACCGTGATCTTTGAAACTTTACAAGATCATGAAAAAGTCTCTTGGCCTCACTATCTTTTGCGTTCCCATTACCTTTATATTTAAAAACGAGTTTTTGTTGCTATCAATACCTATATATATAGGCAATACAGGAATAAGAAAATCTGGTTTAAGCAGTTTAGCATTGCCTAACATTCCAAATATATATCATGTGCTGCATACATAAGCATAGATTGCTACGTGACTCATGTCTCCTAGAACTTTCTTTGTGCATATAGATACCCCTGTTACCCTAAATCATGATATGATCTCCCAGAACTTTCTTTGTGTTAAAGAATACATGATGTAGATTATTACCATTAAACAAACTCAAAACCGTACTGCAATTAAGGATTGCGTATGTCAACAAATGTGACAAAGTAATTGGAGCAGAAGCCGTTTCTGAAGAAACATCTTACTTGAAATCGCTTCAAGAAGACTTTTTCATATATATATATGTGTGTGTGTGTGTGTGTGGATCATGCTTTCTTAAATCTAATGATCAAATAGTTCATGTCCAGATACGGAACTTCTGGCCTAGCTTTCAAAAGAATATTTGGTATTGACTACGTCATGTACGATCTCTAGGATTTAGAGGACCAAGCTGTACCGTTCTTATTGGCTACAAGAAGTCGAGCTGGTTAAAGATAGGAACCCTTGTGTTCGAGACTCGAGTTAGGGGGTAAAGAGTCCCTATCGTAATAAAGAATTCTGGTAAAAATTCGATGCAAGATTTTGGTGCTGGCCGGAGATCACCAAGTTAATGAATAAATTAAAAAGTAAAAGTGACTGTTGAGGGTGATATATAAACTAATAATTTGGGGAAGAATATATGTAATAGAATTTGGAAACAGCGTATATTAATGAAGTGAAAGTGAAATTATGACAACGATGATGATGGGTCGGGGTTTGGCAGAACAAGGGTGGAGGAAGGGTCCTTGGACTCCTGAAGAGGATAAATTGCTTAGTGAATATGTAAGCTTACATGGGGAGGGAAGATGGAGCTCTGTGGCAATAGCCGCAGGTAAATGCAGTTACTGTTGCTACATATATATATTAGGGATAAGTGGAGAGGAAAAAAACAAATTGAGTGGAGCTGCCATAACTGTTGCGTTCTTATCCATTTACATGGAGGGAAGAACATCAAATTCTTTGAGCTTCTCTTTACATAATTTGGTTTTGGCTTTGCATGCACCTTTCAGTCCATTGTTAGATATGCTTGCAGGTTTTCAGTTGATATCATCAGCATAGTTTGATGATTTTTCCAGCTTCCTTTTTTTCTTTTGGTATTTTGCAGGTCTGAACAGGAGTGGCAAGAGCTGCAGGCTAAGGTGGGTGAATTATCTCAGGCCTGGTCTCAAGAGGGGCCAATTAACACCTCAAGAGGAAGGCATCATTATTGAGCTGCATGCTCTCTGGGGTAACAAGTAATTAATGCCTCTCTCCCTCCCTCTGATCTCTCTCTCTCTCTCTCTCTCTCATATGTCAATTTGCCTATTTTATGCAAAAGCAGGTGGTCAACTATTGCTAGATACTTGCCCGGGAGAACAGACAACGAGATCAAGAACTACTGGAGAACCCATTTCAAGAAAGAAAAATCGTCTCAGAAGTATGAAAAGCGCAAACAGCAACTAATGAAACAACGAGAACAACAGGAACAGCAACAACTAGAGCAGCACAAGCAGCAGCCGCAAGAACAAGACATGATGGAAAATATCCTAGCTCTTGCAGAGACCAGCACCCAGAAAATTACTGAAGCTCAAGCAGGGCAAGAGATGCAGGCTCTCACGTACCCGACATCGGAGCACCATTATTTGCCTGTAATGTATCAAGATCATGATGCATCCTTGTCGGACACAGTGGGACCAGACGACGATGGGCTATGGGGTGGGCTGTGGAACCTGCAGTAAGATCATAATACTGGTGCATGGAATAGAAAAAGGCTGTGCATCAAACTAACAATGCAAGCTGAAGATACGGGTGATTAATTCGAATAACATAGTCATGCAAGATGGAGCTACGGTTTTCTCTTAGGAGGGAGGGGTGCATTTTCTGGGAAGGCTAGCTGAGTAAACATATACAAGAGATTGTTAATCCGGTCTCTCTGGCAGATCTATTGTAGCTATATGAATAAAAGTCTATTTTTTTTTAGATAAATGAAGTGAAACTCGTTTTTTACATGTAATAATATGATATAGATCGAAATTACAAAAATGCTATTGGATCATTTGCCTTTGATGAGGAAAAAAAAAATTTACTTAATTTCCTATAATCTTTCGTATTTCTTTTCGCCTTTCGGGCTGATTTTCTGCTCTTACTTTGGAAGTTTTGATACGTCTACGTATAGATCATGTGTTTCCTCCACCGAATTTCGCACGCCTTACATGCATGACTTTAATGGAGGAGGAATTATTAATTTCTAACCAAGCTTAATGCAGAAGTAAATGGCAGAGACAGGCATAACAACAGGGCCATTCATTATCATGTTCTGTTTTCTATATATGTACGGGAAATACTTCATAAAGATACATGATCACAACCCTCTATACTGAATGACATGTGTGTGTGCATACATTTGCAGATCATTAAAATGAGAGATTTGATTAGGAATTTACTGTTTCGTATAAATAATACGGAAAACCATTTACTTATAGCTAGGCAACTGCGATTCTGATAAAGTTAATTCAAATTAACTTGCTTCTCATTAAATGTCTATATATATAATATATATATATATATATGTGTATGGTTTTAATTAATATATAAGAAATATTTTATTATCATTTCCCATTATGCATGTGCATCTTTTAGAAACAATTTATTGTCTTTTAATCTCACAAAAGCAATAATTATAAATAAATAAAATAAATTTAAACTAGTAGTAGTACTTGAGTATGAACTATATATATATATATATATATATATATATATGAAGTAGTGGCTTTGAAGGTTAATTTTGATTTTAATTTATTTATAATTTTGATCTACTTTCCATCTTTTTACAAGTACTACTAGTAGATCCCGAGAAAAAAGGAAATAAAAAACCTAAAATAACAAAATAAAGCATTAAGTACGTACTTGTCATGAATAATGTATGTTATGTCCAGTACTAACACAGATTCCTAATAATACCTATTCTTATTCATTACACTATTTTAAATAGTTGGCATATACCATTTAAATTATGTGATGCTCATACTGAGTGATAATAGTGTTGGGATGGAAACTGATTTTGGAGCTAAAAATTGAGAAACAAAGAGTTTGCTTGACGTGCGCTTGATAGTAGGCTTGAGCGAAACTCAACCTACGAATTCGTTCGAGCCTCGTGCGACAGTGGACTCGATCGAGAAATAAATTCTAGTGTTCAGTCAAGCCCCGCTCGAGCAAAATTTTATTGATTGTTCGCTCGAGGCGTGCTCAACACGCCGTTCGAGTGAATAACATAATTTTTGCCAGCTTAGGGTTTCCAGCACCATTTACTATAAATATGTTATATTTGACTTATTTTGTACAACTTTCAGCATATTTTGAGAGAGAACAATTGTCAAATGAGTGCATATTATGTGAGAGAGCAAAAACTCCTAGAGAGTGTGAGTTGAGATCGAATGATTATAATCTCATCTGGTTAATAAGATTTATGTTGCTCTGTGGACGTAGGCAATTTGCCGAACCACTTATATTGGGTGTCTTGTACTTCATCATGCTTGATTTTACTTTAGTTTGTCATTGTTGGTGTGTGTGTCTTTTACAAAACAATTGGTATCAAGAGCCAAGATTGGATCTGAAGGAAAATGATGACTGGAGATAAAGTGAAAGCACCCAGGATCGATAAATTCGACGACACTAATTTTAGGTACTGGAAGATAAAGATCGAGAATTATTTATATGGGAAGAGGCGCCATCTTCCATTGTTGAGAAAAAAGTTGGAGAGCATGGATGATGTTGAGTGGACCCTGTTAGATCGACATGTTCTGGAGATTGTTCAGCCGACCTTGTCCAGAATAGTGGCACACAATGTCAGTAAGGAGAGAACCACGACGGATCTCATGGAGACTTTGTCAGGTATGTACGAAAACCCATTGGCAAATAACAAAGTGCACTTGATGAAGAAATTATTCAATCTGAAGATGTTAGAATGTATGTATGTGGCCCAACACTTGAATGAATTCAATATGACCACAAATCAATTGTCTTCTGTAGAGATTGAGTTTGATGATGAGATTAGAACATTGATTCTATTGGTATCGCTACCAAATAGTTGGGAGGCCACGATAATGGATGTGAGTAGTTCAGCCGGCAAGATGAAACTGAACTATGACTACTTACGTGACATGATCCTTGCTAGGGGTGGGCAGCTCTTGCTCCGTCAATGGGGGCTCCCCCCCATCGCGAGAGAGAGATATAGGGGGAGGATACGCAATGGCACCCCCCCCCCCCCCCACATTAAAATTTTTTTTTATTTATATATATTAAATAAATATATTGTATATAAATATACACAATTTATAAAAGACTTAAAATTATATTCAAGTCATTGGATTGTTTTGGCCTCCTAGGCCAATCTTTATATAGGAGGCCAAGGCAATACAATAGTCATCTTTAAGCAATGTGGGACTTAGTAGTAAGTCCCACATTGCTTAAAGATGACTATTGTATTGCCTTGGCCTCCTATATAAAGATTGGCTTAGGAGGCCAAATCAATCCAAAATCTAACTCTAATGAGTTTAAATTTTTTTTATATTTATAAATTTTAATTTATTATTTAAATTATATTATAATTTTGGTCTAAAAACATATTTTTAGATCAAAATTTTTTTTTTTTAATATAATGGGCTGGGGGATGGAGTTTTTCTCGCCTCGCCCCGCTGGTGCGGGAAAAATCCCATCACCGCATGGTGGGAGGAGTGCCCCGCCCGCACCATGGGTAGCACCCCTAATCCTTGCTGAACAGGTACATAGAAGTGACTCCAGTGAGTTCTCGGGTTCAGGATCGGCCCTGAATATTGACAATCGGGCTATAGGACATGACATGTCACGCTCCAAAAGAAGGGGGAAGAGCACGACGAGATCTAGGCAGCATATCACGTGCTGGAGTTGTGGCAAATCGGGGCACATTAAGAAAAATTGCAGGAATCAAGAAAGTGCTAAGAATGATGCTGTGAATGTAATGGCAAAAGAAATTCATGATACCTTACTTCTTGCAGTGTACATTCCGATTGATGATTGGGTATTGGATTCAAGGGTTTCGTTCCATAGCATCTCACAACGAAAAATCATACAAAATTATGTTGCTGGTGATTTTGGAAAGATGTATGCAGCTAATGGAGAAGCACTGGATGCAGTGGGAGTGGGTGATGTGCACATCACACTTCCAAACAGGGGCATGTGGACTTTACAGCAAGTCAGACACATTCCAAATTTGAAGAAAAACATAATCTCTGTGGGACAGCTTGATGACATCGTTATGTAGTAGCGTTATCTGAAGGAGCTTGGAAGATCACTAAAGGTACACTGGTCTTAGCGCATGGTAGGAGATCTAACTCTTTGTATTTGACATTAAGGTCCAGTGATGTGCATGGAAATATATGAGTACAAAAAGGCATGTTTGATCGCGTGAAACATATGAGGAAGCCAAAAGGAGTCAGCTTTGTCGTTCCTCATGAAAGCCTGAGAAAGTTGGCTAAGGTTGTCAAGATCAGTTTGGGACCGGATGCTCCTAATGCAGTTGGAGTTGTGAGTTGCCCAGTGGATGTACTGACTAAGGGCGATGTATGTGAAAAACTGAAGTTGAGCTTGACTTCAATTCGTTTTCTGGCTTGAAGATGAGAGTTGTGAGCTGCAGAGATGATAGGGCTTGACTGGAAACCGTTGCTGGCATGTGGAGACCCAGTCTCCAAGTGGGAGATTGTTGGGGTGGAGATTAGTTTTGGAGCTGAAAATCGAGAAACAAAGAGTTTGTTCGACGTGCGCTCGACAGTGAGCTCGAGCGAAACACAAACCCTAGTCTTCGCTCGAGTCCCGCTCGACATCCCGCTCTAGCCAATGTTCATTGGTTGTTCGCTCGATACGCGCTTGACATATCGCTCGAGTGAAGAACGTAGTTTTTACCAGCTTAGGATTTCCAACGCCGTTTATTATAAATATGTTATATGTGACTTATTTTGTACGACTTTCAACATATTTTGAGATAGCACAATTGTCAAGTGAGTGCATATTGTGTGAGAGAGTAAAAAGGATTAGAGAGTGTGAGTTGAGATTGAGTGATTGTAATCTCTTCTGGTTAAAAAGATTTCTGCAATTCTGTGGACGTAGGTAATTTGTCGAATCACGTATATTGTGTGTTGTATACTTTATCATGCTTGCTTTTACTTTAGTTTGTCATCGTTGATATGTATATGTCTTTTGCACAAAAAAGAGTAGACAGTGAATGAGATCCTGCAATACTTAAAATTGAGAAATTCTTACTTTTTATAATGGTTTCAATGATGCTCTAATTGAACCATTGACTTTTTTTTTTTTTTTTGGTAGTAATATAAAGTCATATGTGGCTTGAATCTCCTTTGAGGTGTTACATATCCTATCTCAACAGTAATGGCAGAACCATAAATTTGTTTTAGGGGGCAAGCAAAGTTAAAAATATACCAAGATCTTTTTTGTACTATTTTTATATACTTTTTCCTGCAAAATAGAAAAATATGATAGTAAAATCTAAAATAAAAATAAAATATATTTAATGCAACCTATATATTAAAAAATATATCATGTGGCAAGAACATTAATATATCATTAAAATAATATAAAAGACACTTGTACAAACATATCAAATAAAAAAAAGTACAAAATGTTTAAAATTGTAACTTACATTTTTTTTAAATAAGCCATCCGACTTCCTTTTATTTTTAGTTGTAAGTAAAACGTGTCATCACAGTTTTATTTTACGTGAGATAGGTTTTATTTGTTTTATTTTTATATTATTGGTCTAAATTTTTTTAACATTGAGGTTATTAATAATTAATCTATATGATCAAGATAATTTTATAAAGGAAAGGTAAACACAAGATGAGATTAATATAATCTCTATTAAACTATAAAAGAATTAATATGTATTAATTTTATTTTAAAGTTTAGGGGGCCAATGACACCTCAAGCCTCTTAGTGGATTCATCATTATCAATAAAAAATGTGAGATTTTAGCCTGTCCATCTAGGATAGAGTGGCCTGACGAGGTCATTATTAAGTGATATATTATTTTTGGAATATATATAGACTCATATATGGTCCCTGAACTTCTTCAATTTGCAACGTACTGTATGCTGATCTACGTGGCCCTATTGTTAAGCTCCATATAATATGCTTTTATACGCTACGTACCAAATCAAGGATTTATTAATGATAAGGCCAGCCCTATAACTTTATAAGATTATGAACTCTCTAATTAAGTACCTTTTTGCTAACATCGTCGATATTTATGGACAGTTCCAGATACCCTGATCATGACCAATTCCTATATATATACACAACATATATTTTAAAAAAATGTTACAGAAACATTGCATGCCCCAACTTTCTAATTAACTATATATGCTACTTGCATACTGTGCAAAAGCCACGTGTAAACAAGGTGACTCGTCCAAGTACACTAGTGATCTTATTCAAAAGAATAATGTTATATACAGTCATGAAATGCACAAATGCCGTACAATCACTTTGAAAAAAAGTGAGGTTAATTATTTAAAAATTTATTTATTTTCATGTGAGTCCTGTATTTATTCATTTTTTTCAAATTGATTGCGTGACGCTTGTACACTCATGACCAATATTTTGAATACCGTACTGGACGCCGTACCGATCAAGGCACTGGAACGAAATATTTCGGTACCGGTACCGTTTCGGGATAACATTTCGAGATAGTCGATATATAAATAAATTATATATAAAAATTATATTCTAAAATAATAGTTTATATATAAATAAATTATATATAAGTACATATATATATAATTTATAAATAGTCTAGTCTGAATTGGGAGCTAAAAAATAAACTTATAGTTTAAAAAAAAATAAAAAATAAAAACACTGGCCGAAATATCGGCCGGTACAAGCCGAAACGACCGGTATTTTGGCCGGTACAAAACAGATATAGTACCCGGATGGCCGGTACGAAAAATTTCAGCCGTACCAACCGGTACGGTACGGTACAAAATTCACAATATTACTCACGATTGCAACTAACATTTCTCTATTTAAAATATTAATTATTACTTCTATTACCATATAAAACGTACATTTAGCAGTAATCTAGAAACTTCTTTCGATTATAAAAATACAGCTAGAACTTGATCTGCTGCCATAAACAACCCATAAAGCATGCAATTTAGCATATATTATATCCTTCTAATTAAAATACCTTAAAAAAAAAACGGGAATTATTGTTTAGATCAACAGATGGTACACACTTATTGGAGCAAATTAAGCCCTTAAGAGCATTGGCATTGGCTTCATCAAAAGTCTAGCCAAATGTAAAATTTGATGAATTTCATCAAAATAGGGCTGCATTAGATTAGTCAAAGAGATAAATGTGAAACTTTGAGCTACAGTAAATGGATAAGTTTATTCAAATTTGAAGGGCTACTATTCACTCATCAAATCTATTTTTTATTCACTTTTAATCTCCAAAGGTCTTTTTTATTCACGTTTAATCTCCAACCGTCTTGTAATAATAATGTAAAAATAAAATAAAATTATTAATTAACATATGATTAGTGTAATTATAAAATATGAAAAAAAATAAAAATATTTTTATGAAAATGATGAATTCAATGGTTAATTCAATGTAGAGTTATGGCTAGGAAAGTTTTAGATTTATAGAAATCATGTACTTTTCATCAAATTTTAAAGATAACTTTGATGAATCCAATGCCAATGCTCTAGGAAATACCAACTCTTGCTCTTATTTTTGCTGAATCAAGATTCTGCGCGTCATCGGTCCTAGATGTGATTGACTGACTGTGTCGGCTTTGAGTGTTTTCCTTTCGGCATGGACTCGATCATCAACAGTTTTTGGGGGTGGGGGTATTATTTTAAATTGCAGTGGCGAAATACCGTACGATGTCTAGGACCAAGAAGACACACTTGTTCCATTCTAGTTGGCCATGGAAGTTTAGGCAATTTGAAACCAGGTGTCTTTGTAACACTTGGTCTCAAACTAGAGGGAAGATGGTCGCTTTCTATGATAAAAAAAAGAACTTGGGCAAATTAGTCTGGATTCAAAGATTTCTTCGATCGTGCTAGTAACACTGATTTGAAGGGTATATATAGAGCTAAGACATTGAGGACTCTTTGCCATACAAATTGGGGACAGCCTGCAAAATTATTTAGATCGAGTGAAATATTAGCTTGGAAAATGGGGTCGGGAATTCAAGAACAAGGGTGGACGAAAGGTCCTTGGACTCCTTCAGAGGATAAATTGCTTTGTGACTATGTCAACTTGTACGGGAAGGGACGATGGAGCAGTGTGGCCAAGTGCACAGGTAAATACTGCCGTTGCACCATGTTATAAGAGGGGACAGAATCAGGGAGAGAGAGAGAGAGAGAGAGAAGGGAATTTTGGATCAAGTAGAGCCAACTTTTAGTCTTTTTGTCCAATCTTTTGAGCTTCGTTTTTGCTATGTCTCTTATATATAGGACTATGAGTCTGTGATGTTAGACCTTGTTCTTTATGTTTTTCCCATTTGTTCAAAAGTTCATTGTTGGATAATATTTTAGCATATGGAGTACTAGAGATCAATAGGAGGCCATAAATATCCTTTCCGTCTCATAAAAATTGCATCCATATTTGACTGTTTTTATTTGTCTTATCAGGTTTGAATAGGAATGGCAAGAGCTGCAGGCTAAGGTGGGTGAATTATCTCAAGCCTGGGCTCAAAAGAGGCCAATTAACACCCATAGAGGCTGGCATTGTTATTGAATTGCATACTCTCTGGGGTAACAGGTAATGCATTCTCTCTCTCTCTCTCTCTCTCTCCCCTTAATGTCTTACAAGTAATTTTGTTTCTCAATGCAACATACAGGTGGTCAACCATTGCAAAATACCTGCCTGGGAGAACGGACAATGAGATAAAAAACTACCTGAGAACCCATTTCAAGAAGAAAGACAGATCCCCTGAGAAGAAAGAAAAGGGTACTAAAGCAATAATCCCAAAACAAAAACAACCACCACAGACGCAGGAGCAGTTGCCACAAGAGAATGACATGATCAAAAGGGCGATATCTTGTGGAAACAGGACTCCAAGTGATCATCATGAGCAGATTACGACCGAATCGCAGGGAGGAAAAGAGATGTTTTTCATGCACCACCCCACTAATTTGGAGGATCAATGCTTGCCTGTGACGTGTCAGGATGTGGCATCATGGTTGGATACAATCAGAGAAGAAGACTTATGTGGTGGCCCGAAGAACCTAGACAATCATCCCAAGGGCGTCATGGATGATCATCATGATCAAGCTACTGCTGCAGGTTTTTCTTGTGGCCGTGTGAATTCGATCGATTACTTCTACAATGAAGACTACATTTTCCTGGAAGGCTGATCGATCGTGCATCTAACATGACATGATGCAGTTTTTATGAAGACTCTTTAAGTAGTTCTTATTTCATGTTTTAGTGAATAGAAGCTGGGAGGCTTTGCCAAGACATAGTGTACTACTGGGTTGATTCCATTTCAAAGTAAAAAGCCAATTTTTTTTTTTTCCCATAACATTCATGTACGTGCACTTGCATTTGAGCTTGTTTTGTTGTTTATGCCCATGTTACAGAACTCTCTGTCCCTACGATCTGTCCAATGTAACACATTTGGAAGCAATATTAGATGATTTCCCAGGCAAGGTTGTGATCAGGAAAAGAGATCCTGAACTTAGCCAAACAAATTTTGTAGGCCCTTTGTGCACGCCATAATCCCATTGTATAAGGTGAAATCCCTTCGTTTTTATTTTAATACATGAAAAATAGAATATAAATGATATTTGTAGTCATAGAGTGTGCAACGCACTTTTTTGAAAAAAAATGGATAAAGATGTAACTTACATGAAAATTTTTTTAATAATGTATTCTATTTTTTTTTTCTCAAAGAATACACGGGTGTTGTACAAGCCATAACTATATATAGTATTACTCGAAATAAAAAATTAGAATAGGACGAAACCGCGGGGGTGTTTGAGTATAATGGTGATTTGGGAACATATTTTCCTATGATATTTCAAAAAACTGCCCAATTAGTGAGGTTATAAATATACGCAATAAAATTGATACTTCTGTATAACGTTTTGAACATTAGTTTTTTTTATAAAAAAAAATCCATTCATTGAAACCCTGATTGCAAAAGAGATTGATAGAGTCCAACTGGATCCACTGTTCCAATGGGCCTTCTTTTATGTAAGCCCAAATAGTCAAAAGAAAACGAAAAACAATTTGATGGCCCATGCAGGTCTCGAACCTGCGACCTTCGCGTTATTAGCACGACGCTCTAACCAACTGAGCTAATAGGCCGCTTCGATTTTGTATCGATATATTAATAAAATGGATTTAAAAATTGAGGAAGTTTTGATAAGGTTGGGTGCTACGGAAGTGAAGTGGCAGAGAGTAGACAGAGCAGCAGAGGCTACCAAGCAAGAGATGGAGGATATAACGGCAAGCGAACTGGCCGGATTTGGGGTTGGCACTCTGCTCGTATGCGTCACCATTGCTGCCCCAAGAATCGATGCCTTCATCTCTGCCTCCCAGCGCAGGTTAACTAACTTCTCAAGTATATCTTCTAGAATCTCATTATTTTCCGGATTTTCTGTTCTTCCCTCTTTTCGAACCCATGATTGTATATATTAAGGCACATATCTCAGCACATGGTGCTCACACAGACCCTTCTGGAAGAATTACTCAACAACCAGATTCGGGTGCAGCAGGCAGTGGCCTAACAAACTCTCCACTACAATGGAATATTCTAGAAATACGTTTTTCTGTTTTCTGATTGCCACCTATTGGCTATTGTGATCTATAAATATGCTATGATATTGTACATTGTATTGAAAAAGAGATATAAAGAATACAGAGCTGCTGAAATACAAATGTCTTGGTTGAGACCTTTTATCAAACACTTTCTCTGCCTCTTTATGGTATCAGAGCTGTAAAAAGGACCCACGTCCATTTCTGCCATAGCTCCTCACCATGGAAGCCGACAAATCAACCTCCACTGTAAGTCCCACCATTATCAATTCAGCTTCCCATTTCATCACCTTGAAGCTTTCCATAGACAATTATTTGCTATGGAAAGCTCAAATTCTTCCATTCCTCAAAGGCCATCAACTCTTTGGATATATTGATGGCTTGATTCCAATGCCTTCTCCAACTATAGATGGAAACAGCAACCCTGATTACACTAAATGGGTGTTGCAAGACCAACTCATAATTTCTGCCATAAGTTCTTCCCTCACTGACATGGTCTTAGCACAGGTGCTTGAATGCACAACCTCCCGCGAGGTCTGGAATACTCTTCACAGTTTATTCTCAGCACAAACCTCAGCTCATATCATGCAAACTCAGTATCAGTTGGCCACACTTAAGAAAGGTTCTGAATCCATAACCGAATACTTTCATAAAGCTAAGTCCCTAGCAGCGTCCCTTGGTGCAGCTGGCCAACCCCTCTCCTCTTCAGAGTTTATAATTTACCTTCTAGCAGGCACTGATTATGAATCTATTGTTACTTCTATCACCACTCGCCCAGAACCATTGTCTTCCTCACAAGTCTACAGCAATCTCCTTAATCATGAGTCACGGCTTGATCATCAAACCCAGTCCCTGCTGTCGGGCAGCTCTCTTATGGCCCACACCACCACCTTCAAGCCTTCCTTTACTCCCTCCAATTGAGGTCATGGTCGCGGTCCTCGCCGTGGCCGTAGCAGTGGTTGTAGTGGCCATTTCTCAAATTCTAGTTTCGGTTCTAACCAATCTACTCCCAGACCCGTTTGTCAAGTGTGTCAAGAATCTAGCCATACTGCTTTATCTTGCTACCATTGTTTTAATCAATCTTATCAAACACCTGCACCACCATCTCTTATGGCTCACTATACAGCTCTTCCAACATCTACGCCCCACTCAAATCACTGGTTTCCAGACACAGCAGCTACAAACCATTTCACCTCAAATTTTTCAAACCTCAATTTGGACTCTGTTTCATACCAAGGCTCTAATCAAGTCAGCATTGGAGATGGCTCCTCTCTCCCCATTCAACATACTGGAACTGCACAAATTCATACACCTAATGGAAAATTTCTTTCACAAGATCTGTGTAAATTGAGAATTGGAATATTCTTATGGACAAGAATGTATATGGGGTTCGGTAAAAATTGTTTTTTTTTCTAATGTTTGAGTCAATTTCGGTACGATATGATATCAACCACCTAATGTTGTGATTGGAATTAACTATTTGTATGTGGGGACTTGTATTGAACTAAGCTTAACTTGTTTTAAGTAATTTTCTCTAGAATTTGCGATGGAAATTGTTTTCCCTTCAGTTTATAAAGCTTGTCAATTGGAAGAAGGCTTTTACTGGATATGGGTTAACATAGTTTACGTAATACGTAGTTGTGTATTCTGTTTTTATGAACGTACTTTATTTTACTATGTGTCTTGCGCACTTTAATGGTAATTGTAGTGCTAACTTTCTATAACTTCTTGGGTCTTGTTGCCCAAACAGATATGTTTTGGTTTTAGCATTTAGCGCGTTCCCACCTGCGGTCTTATTTTCTTTGCCTGCTCATGGCCTTCCTTTTGTCCTTGAGGATGCATGGAGGCTGGATTAGGAATTGTGCCTAACTTTATGGGGACAGTCATGAAGATGAATCAGCACAGAGTGCAATTTCCTCACACTCAGTGGTACAGCTTGGGGGCAAGGAGGCCCTACCCTCCCCCCTTCCAACCCAGTCTAGCTTCGACCCTGCCTCCATAGAAAACTATTTCTTGTTTCATAAAAAAGACAAGATTGAGATTTTAAGGAGTGATACCTATAAAAAAAAAGATTTTAAGGAGTGGCGAGTTCCTGTATAATGAAAGCTGAGACCTAAATTTATAGTTTTTGGTCTTTGTTTTTCATCTTAGTTCTTCTCCAACTTGAAGAGTGCACAGAGGTTTTTTGTAGTTTGAGAGGTGATTGCCAAAATTGATATCTTGGGGAGTGGTTGTAATTTAAGTGGTAGTTTGAAGAGGATTTGTGTATTTTACCCTTTACTTTTTAAAAGCTCGAGGGAACTTCTCTCTAATTTTTATCCTTAAGTTGTATTCATCGAGATTTGGGCAAAAAAAAAAATTAGTTTTTATATGACGAGGAACTCCAGACTTTGCAAATGAAATATGCCTTTTACTTGTTTAAACCCAAACCTGCGTAATGTGTCCCCACCAACGAGATGCGGCTCCTAGAAACTGTTTGCACACAAGGGTTTGAATCTTAGACTTGTGGAGAGCATACCTTTAAAACCAAGGCCCTTATCACTTGAGCAAACCCCTAGGGGTTAAGTTTTCTGCGAAAACTTGATACACCATCATACTTTTGTTTTGTTATAGTGGACTTACTTGTATTGCTTCAGTCTGTGTGTATGTGCTTCAAGGTTGGGGGCGATGTGTGGTTTCCATGTGGTTTTGTGCCAACCTTTGTATCTTAAATCCACTGAGCTTCTGTGCTTGCTTGTATTGTCCATACTTCACAAGTAATATATGCTACTTATAGGTGGAAAATCATCTGCAGTGGTACTTGTTTTGAAGGTATGATATTAGGTTAACCATATTTTCTCAGTTAGTCACTAGT
This sequence comes from Juglans regia, assembly GCF_001411555.2. Lineage (NCBI taxonomy): Eukaryota > Viridiplantae > Streptophyta > Magnoliopsida > Fagales > Juglandaceae > Juglans > Juglans regia. The sequence goes on along the minus strand of NC_049901.1, from coordinate 7,100,219 downwards.
GGTGGCCAGTTCTATATTAACCCAGGAACTGCATTATTGTTTTTACTTAAGAAGCAGGGGACATCTCTCATTTGCAAGTTTCCTCATGATTGTCATCAAGACACATATACTAAGCTATCATTGTCAACGCATTTTCCACTTTCATGGGGTTCATCTACGACTAGATTTATGTAAACCTTCTGATATGTATATGATGTATATTCAACCTTGAATGTTCAGCTCTTTGGGCATGTGCAAGAGATGCGGCAATCTGAAGATGATAGCATGCACAAAATGTAAAGGAGTAGGAGTTGTCAGAGGTGGACCATTTGGGTTTAATCTTGACTATGAATTGTACCAATTGCTTGGAAGTGGTGGGTCAAAGGTGCAATCCACTGCCTGCACTAAATGTCAAGCCAGGGGCCATTTCTCCTGCCCCGATTGCTGCAAGATTTAATCTGTTTGATTTTTCTCAGATGTTGTGAAAGCTTTCCTCTCTCACATTGTGCTCTCTTCCGAATTTGAATAATTTCAAGATTTCCTTTTATAGTCATGTACTGGGAACTAATTGTATTGCATACATCTAATCTAATCAATGTAAAACATATTTTACATGTATGTACATAGAATGCCGGCTGTTTATGATGTCTGCCGAATGCATTGCCTGCTGCCCATATCCATTTGTAACCCCAACTAATCTTTTTGGACTATAGGCTTTATTTGGCTTAAGCTTTCCTTGGTTATTACATTCATTCTAAAATGTCAGAAACTTATGCTGCTTGGTCCTTCGTTGCATCGATAAGCACAATCACGATACAGCTAGTACCTACCATTTCTCAGGGGACAATGCTAGAGCCACCGCTTGAGGCTCTCGCGAACTCTACCATGTATTTTTTTAAGTTGTTTTTTATATAAATTTTGTTCACACTTTTAAATATTTCAAAAGAATAAAATAAATTTAGAACATTATTAAAAAAATATTTTTTTAATAAAGTAAAAATATATATATATATTAAAACATACTTATTTAATCACAAAGTAAAATAAAATATCATAAAAAATGTTGTGAACTTTTTTTTATTTTTTTAAAATATTTAAAATTGTTAAAAAATCTATAAAAAAAACTTAAAAAAAAAAACACTTGCTAGAGCCCAACAGGAACCGCAGTGGTAGGTCTAACATTATTCTTTCCATGATCTTGGCAAATCCTAATTGTGGAACATTAACCATTTCCAATGCTCATTATACAATAATTTGTTTTGATAGGTTTAACTGGATCTGCACTCGAGTTTGGTAATTAAACACTTGCCATAAAACTCTTAATACAGAATCAAGATGTATAGGAGAACCCAAAGAACTTATCGGCATTACAGTTCTTGTTTGTTCAGATCGATCAGCTTGTAATAAGTTACAAATAAGTTACAGCCTTGATCACAATCTTTTATACCAACCTTATGAATCGCAGCCAAAAACTCTTGATTTCCCTTTTTTGTGATATTTCTGGTGTTGCCTAGCTAGCCGGAATCATGTGTGTGTGTATTTATATATGTTTTTTTTAGCAATTGAACTTCATTCCCCCGAGAGAGAGAGAGAGGATAGAATTAACTTGAAACATGAGAAAGTGGAATTATGCTCTATCAATCACTACTCCTAAGGTAAAATCTACGGAATTGTGACTTCAAATATATACAAACACATCATTTTTTTTTTTTTCAAGTTCTAATAAGTAATGCTGCCTCTAGTTTTGTTTATGGAACTATTATGGGAGCGGACGAGAGAGAGAGGAGCATTTGGTTTAGATGCCCAGAAGAGAGAGAGGAGAGCATAAATGCGTTGAAGCATGGGTGTCGCAGAAATATCCGGAGGGGCATTGAGCGGTGCCGATGGCCATCTTTAGTGACTTTGTCTGTATTCACCGACATGATTGATAATTACGTTTGGGTTTGATTTGATATGTGCACTGTGTGTGCGACACTCATTTATGTTCTTCATCTCTTTTCTATCCAGCCACGATGTTGACCCCTCTCTCTCTCTCTCTCTATATATATATATATATATATATATATATATATATATATTTACAATAACTTCTTGCTTATATTTAATAAAGTTTTATATGATTATTATTATATGGATGTAGGAAAAGAAAAAAATTCAAAATATATATCTATGTATGTCCCCCAATTGAGTCGGGAGTTTAATTAGAGGAATACAAGTTATTTTATTTTATTTTATTTTATTTATTATTATTATTTTCAAATATCACTTAAATACAAATATTTTTTAATTTTAAATCATCAACTTTTTCATCTAATTATTAAAACTTTACAAAAATTTAAACAAAACTTAGAAAATAATACAAGTTTTTTAAATTTTTAAATAAAAATTATATTAAAAATTATATTTTAATTTTATAATAATTTTATTCTATTTTTCTTACCTTTTTTAAAATTTAATAAAATATTTTAATTCAAATTATTTTATTATTATTTAAAAAAATTCATCTCATCACATTTTATTCTCTAAAGTCTAAACATTCCTTTATTCTCTAATTTGTGAAATATTATAAAGAGATTTGAAGCCCTCCCCGGCAGGCCCCTTCTTTCAGCTTTCAGTGACGTACCTTTTGAAAAGGTAGCTTTAGGACTGTGTTTGTTTGGAGCTTCGATATATAAAATGTAATAAGCTTTTTCATAAATATTTTAGACAAAAAGTACTGATCGATCAGTTCGGCCATGAACGAAAGAAGAAGCAATTAATAAATGTTCAACGAGATGGGAGTACAAGAAATTATGATGATGATGTCAATTGTCAGATATTGGGAGAATTTTGTCGAATGCATTAAATGAAAAATCAACAGCAAGTCCTTAAGACTAGACATCTATTCAATCTACCTCGTAAACTGATTTAGTGGCTAACAAACCATCTACCATCTGGCATCAGCAGTTCTTAAACACAAAACTTCATGCTAACGACATCATTTCAACTTTTTCTTATAGGGTGCGCTACTATGCCGACAGCAAAAAAGTTTCTTTTTTTTCTTTTTAACATATTTAAATACGTTTAAAAAATAAAAAAATATATTAATATATTTGAAATTACTTTCTTAATTATTAAATAAAAAATAATAATATTTTAACCAACTATCAAATAGAACTGTCAAAAAGAATAGATGTAGTAGTATTTTTCTTTCTTATAAATATAATTTCATATATCCATCATACTTAATTTTATTATTTCCGATCTTAGAATATTTTTAATAATATTTTTATTTTATTTTTTAAAATATATTTTTTTATTATACATATTTTTTTCATCTAATCTATCATTATTAAAAATATAAAATTTTAAATATATTATTAACACTTGTTAATATTCTATAAATTAATTAATATATAATATTAATTAGTTAATTATATAGTAATTATATAAATTAATAATATAATTTTCATCTAATTTATTATCATTGACCATATAAAATATTTTTTTTATTGAGTTTATTACATAATCCACATTAATAAGTTACTTAATTTAATTGAATGTTTTAAATAATTTTTTTTATTAATTATTTAAAAAAATAGGCTTTGACCGACTGGACCGATAGCTATCGGTCCAGTCCGGTCCCTATGGGTGTTCGGTCTGAAAAAATGATGGTCCGTCGCCGGACCGGACCAGACCATTTACACCCCTAACCTTTCTATTGAATCTAATAAATTGGAACTAGATTATATATAGAGAAATGATATTTGTAACTATAAAGTGTGTAAGTGTCGCACATTGATCCTTTAGAAAAAAAATGAGTAAATACATATAGGGTTCACGTGAAATAATTAATTTTTTAATATTAAATCGTATATTTTTTCAAAAGAAATATATAATACTTATATAATTAATAACTGTATTTAACATTAATTTTAAGATAACATTATATTCAATCGTAGATTATGAAATGATTTTGAAAAAGAATAAAAGTTATTTTTAAAAAATTAATTTTTTTTTATGTACATTCAATTAATATTTATTTATTTTTTTTAAAAAATTGTACAATACTTACGACTAAAAATATGGTTTATTTTACTTTTATATATAATTCGATGGTGGCGGCCCCAAAGATTTGATGCAAATGCGTGCATGTGCAAAGACAATATCTAGAGGGTGGGGCCCCCCGGCTACAGCCTACAGCCCATTCGGCCGCCCTCCCCGTGAGAACCGAGCTGCAGTTGTCCTGATCAGTGATCATAACGATCCATCGATCTCAGTCGTAGCTTTGTTCGGAATGCTGCCCATGGAGACCTAGTCCCTCGTATTCGTAGCTAGGTTTATAGCTAATCATGCAATTGCTAGTGCATTTCAGTCCTTCACATTTTCGAGAAGGGGAAACGAGAAATTAAAAAAACAAAAAAGACTCGGCATGACAGTGATCGTAAGCCACTCAGAAGACGACACGAGGAGATCCATTTTAAGAAAGGTGACGAACGTGCTGATACTTCTGAACACTGTTTGAAACAAATACTACGTAAAAAATTATTTAATCCAGCGTACGTAGAAATCGACCACGCGCTGTCATGTCTCCTATCGGACGGTCCTCGTACCTCGATCGCACGTGCATGTGATTTCTCATTTCATCCATATATACTTCAAACTACAGAATGTGATTTCCCACACGCCGTAGGCACGAGTGGGAGACTAAATATTCTAAGAAAATAAAAATAAAAATAAAGGATCGTATGAAACTAGATGTAAACACCAACCACTAATTAAGCTTCATTTCAATTTATGGAGTAGGTTGAAAAGCTGAGGTTAACAAGTCCCGACTGAAATAACCAGAGCTAGAAGACAATCTATCACACAACTCTCTCTCTCTCTCTCTCTCTGGTTTTTTTGAATCCAACTTTCTCTTGTTTTTCATAATTTTGGTTATGCTTGGGTACAGAGTAGTTCTACACACCCAGGAAAGGGAGGATTGATTTCTATCCAAGAGAAGAACGCTAATTCTCTCAAAAAACGAAAAAAAGAAAAAAGAAAAGAGAGAAGAACGCGCTAAAACAAGGAAAAAGAAATAAAGAAAAGAAAAGAAAAAAGGCTGTATATTTATATAGGGAAAGAACAGGTTTTGAGATAATTAGGATATGGGGAGGGGAAGGGTGGAGCTGAAGAGGATAGAGAACAAGATAAACAGGCAGGTCACGTTTGCAAAGAGGAGGAATGGGCTTCTCAAGAAAGCCTACGAGCTTTCAGTTCTCTGTGATGCTGAGGTAGCCCTCATTATCTTCTCCAACCGTGGCAAGCTCTATGAGTTCTGTAGCAGCTCTAGGTAAAATATGTGCTCATGTTGCTGATCTCTTTTGTCCCTATAGATCATGTCTAGGACCTGTTAATTTGCTTCTTCTTGTCTCATTGATTTTATTCCTGGATTTTGGATTTCATTTCTTCGTTGATCTTCTATTTCTAAGGGAGCTTCTGTCAATTATTAGCACTCACACTACTACTGATCTACTCCCCACCCTGGCTGGCCTGATCTCTCCATCTTTAATTTTATATTTCTTTTATGTTTGAATGCTAGTTTCACCATTCTTTTCTGATTTTTGTTCTTTTTTGTCCTTGTACTGATTTTTGAAGCCAAGTTTAGATGCTGATCGATCTGATCTTATACGCACAATTAACATACATGTTTCTTAGATAATTTCTTTGAAGGGAAATATGCACTATGAGATCTGAAACATATTGGCAGCTTTCAGCTGTCTGTTCATAATTAGGAGATCCTCAAGTTCAGTATAATTTCTCTCCCCGACTCGCCTTTGATTATGTGTGTTATCATTTGACGTAATTTTCTCGGAACCCAACTAATTAAGGATGTCAATTTAATTTAGACGTGCCATGATTTTGTTTTTGTTCCTGATTTTGTTTTGTTTATTTATTTTTGCATTATCCTCATTGTGAAGAGATCATGACTTGCTAAACCTAGGTTCTCTTTAGTATTCCGGTTCTGAAAATTGCTGATGCATCCGACATCGCATGAGGTTTAGGCTCATGTGTTTGGCAAGTGAATTAGTCTCGATATATTTTATTATTATTCACAAATTATTTATTATTTTTTTTATTAATACTATTCATAAATAATATGAAATCACTTCACCATCCAAGCATATATAACCTCATTAATTAGTATATTATCCTGAAAAAGCTGATATTCAAAGACACAGATCTTTATATTATCTAGAAAAATCGCCGCAATTGATCTTTTTTCTTGTAATATCTGAGAGATGTACCATCCTTAATTTTGGAGTTGGTATATATGGCTTGGCTAGGGAATTGAAGTTCTTTTCCATTATTATTTCCTTCTCAAATTCCGTAATATTGACGCATCTTTCAGCGAAGCATCTGGTTAAATTATGGGTTAAGTTGTGCTCCTTTTTTACGGATTTTAATGGTTGTTGTTTAGCATTCATTTTTTTTTTATAGAGAAATACTCCAAGCATAAAAAGATTACATAAAAATAATTCTACAAATTGACGTGACTTAATGTTTGTTTGTCAGATTGTAAAGTCACTTTTATTATAAAGTAAATCTGACGGATCATATGAAGCCGCGTCACTTTGTGGAATTACTTTTATGTTATATATTTGTGACTGTAACTAGCACTCCTATTTTCATAACAAAGAATTGATTTTTTGTTGTTTCAAATTAAGGTTTTAAAGGATATATATGAGGTTTGGATAGTGAGTTGAGTTGAGATAAAATGAAATAAGATGAGAGTTGAAAGTTAAATAAAATATTGTTATAATATATTTTTTTAATATTATTTTTGTTTTGAGATTTGAAAAAGTTGAATTGTTTATTATATTTTGTTTAAAAATTTAGAAAAGTTATAATGATTAGATGAGATGAGAGATAAACTCATTATCTGAACAAGGCCTAAAATTAGTTCCATTGCTAGCTAGCTAGGTTATTGGAAATATAGGTGATCAAGTCCTCATAGTTTTTCATTCTTCTCAATCGAGAAATCACGTTCATCTAATTTGATTCAGCAGATCATATTTATTAGATGTAGGATTTATGATCTCATGCATTAAATCTTAAAATTTACTTGACTTAGATTAATTATGCATGGAAGATTAATACTTATAAAAAAAGATATCATTTATGGAGATTGAAGGAGTACTGAATAATATTCTAGTTCTATCGGTTGGTTAAAAAAAACGATAACATTGTTCAATGTTCATGGTAATTAGAATGTAGGAACAAACTAGCTAGGTATTGATATTTGTTAATTTTAAAGTAATATAATATGATTTGAATATATATATATATATATGTCTGTTTATTAACAAACTAAACATACTGCTAATATATAAATTTTTCACATGCATCAGCCTAGCTATATATATAAAAAAATATTGGTGTTTTGACTTTCTTTATGAATATAATCAGTACTGCTACAGTAAGTTATGTTGTACACTCAAGATCACTTGCATATGTAAAAAAAAAGGTTTAATACTCTGGCACAACTAAAGATTTTGGTAAATTTGTACCCCCTACCATCTCTAATTTAGATTTTTTTTTTTCCATTGATACTGTTAATATGTGCTACTGAAAGTTTTTTGTGGTTAATTATGCATTATTTTTTTAGACCTTTAATTAGCATCGTTAATTGAAAGTGGATACAACTATGACACTACAAGAAAAAAGAGTATTTGTAATTACAAATTATTTACTACGAGAATGATTACGAATTATTTTTATAGGAAATACCCGATCAAAAATAAACAATTTTTTTTGTACTGTGCTTGATCTCTAAGAATCAAATAAGATAAAAATCTTAAAAAATTGCAAAAATCACCTCTCTTTCTAAGGCCCCTAGCTGTAGCTAGCTATCCTTCCGGCCATGCATCTTTCCCTTATATATATGCCGCTTGTTATATGCTGTAGAAAGAATATTTGTTGTTACTAGCTAGGTTAATGTGTTTCGGATAATGTGATCCTCGATATTAGTCCATGCATTAATGGCATTGTCCATCCACCATTAGAATATCCATTCACAATAATATATATATATATATATATATATATATATATAATAGTGTACGTGTTATAATCATTTTATTGTTAATAATCTAAAAATTTTTAAAAACACTTTTTTCAAAATGTTCGATGTTAATTAACATTGAATTATGATAACCATTTCAACTTTAGGATTTCTACTATCAATAAATTTTAATTATAATCCTTCCTCAAACTTTGGATCTAAACGACCGTCGGCCAAGGTACTATATAGTCATTAGTGTCAGTTGTTTTGCTAAATTGACACACACAACTCCTTGTTAATGTTAATTGCTTGTCAAACTGGCTATCTCTCTTAATGTTCTACAGAAAACTATGTGTTTCTTCCCTCTTTGAAGCCCTTTTATTTGCAACTCCTATTATCCTTGTCATTTTCTTCAAAACCCTTTGTCCGTTTCCCTAGTGAGAAAGTGAAAACTACATTGTGCACCTCGAAGTATCATTGTTTTTTCAATTTATAGTCTAAATGATCAAAATTACTAGTTTACAATACCCCAATATTCTGAAAACTTGAACACTTAGTTAACACATAGACATTATAATTGTGTGATTCAAGTGGTTTTAAATTTTATTTGAGACTGCTAGACCAAACTAATGACCATATGGGAAGTGACTAGACACTCCAAATACAAACACGAGATTCTCAGCTCATCTCATTTTTAATTGACCACGACCCTATATGATTAGCATAATAGGGCGATCAGGTAATTTCGGAGGCACAAAAGTTGCACTTAGAATTGACCATGTTTATGTGCAGCTTTCTTAAGATTAGGTCATGATCATCTTCTCTTCGATTAGATAATCTGCACTAAATGTTAGGTCATCAATATTGGTTTGGATAATGAAATCACCCATCTATACGGCCGATTTGTAGATTGACTACGCATCTTGATTACATTAAAAGTGTAATATTATTTATCATCCTTTTATTATTTCTTGACGTGGCAATATCAAGGTGAACAAATACTTATTACCTTCCACTTATCTATCAATCATTTCTCTCACCATCAAGAAATCATGAAAGGATGATAAATAGTATTTTTCTACAATCATATAGGCGCGCCATTAAGTAGCTAAGCTAAATTATGAAAGGAAACAAATTGTAAACCTGCCATGCATGTGCTGTATTTCATCCAACAAACCATGAATTTCACAAGTGTAATTATATACAAACTAGATATAAAAGCATTCCCAATGCGTTTTGTAAAACCCATATTTCTGTAAAATTTGAAGGAAAGTTTCCCAAAAGTGCCGTCCAATAGATCATGATGTGTTTCTTATCTATTTTCAAGTTTTCTACAGTGTTGCCGCTACATGTAGCATGGACTTTGCACAAATGTAAACATGTTATAATTATTTTCTCTCTTGTACTTTTTCTCATACAAAATATTAAAAAATATAATATTTAAATGATACAGAAAAAAAAATAGATAATTTGATGTATAATATATTGTAAAAGTCAGTATATAAAATAGAAAAAGTGAATTTTGATAATTTATTTTAAATGATAGGATAAATGAACCATTGGGAATGCTCCACCAAAATTCTCATGTGATGTATAACAAAAAGATGTTAAAGCACTTGGTTTTAATCTTTTAGAAGTACATATTATTGGATAGGAGAAAGATCATCCATTGAATTTGAGGGCCTCAAGTTCTTGCTCAAACTTAAGGATCTTAATTAAGTGGAAAAGAGATATATATACATCCACTAAGTGATCCCTAGAACATTAATTGAGCACTTCGATCTTGCTGCTGAAAAATCTAAACTAGTGGAAATGATCCCGCTTGACACAATAAATGTATAAATAAAAGAATTTAGGAATAGGTTACTATTCTGCTCACCTGAATGTTGAGTAGGCGAATGAAGCTAGAAAAGTCTTAAAGTTAAAGAACTCAACTTAGCAGCTGTAGGCTACGTACTCTACATTTCACCATCTGCAACATCCACAGTAAGATGTGGGGAGGAATACCATGCTTGCAATCAGTTGGAGTCCCGCAATCATACTTTTCATGCTCCAAGGAAATAAATAGAGTCTATCGTATGCTTGCACTGACAGTACTCATGATGCACCAAGCAAGCCAAGATCATGATAGGCGCAGTAGATAGATTGGCCTGAATTTTGGCCAGTATCTACCTAGCTGCTATCTTTGCACTCACAATTCTCAACTTCTTGTGTCGTACCATTGACATAGACAATGAAAGTACCGATCTAAGTAATATTTATTTATTTAGTTAATTAACGTGCAGTAGAATATGAAACATACTACCTTTTTTTCGCTCCGAATTAAGGGGAGACCGGGGGATACATGCATATTAAATGTATAAAACAACTAGATTGATCATAATTTATGTCTTTGATTATGCATCCTTATTGGCTTTTTCTTTTTTATATTCGTACGTCCAGCATGCTTAAAACACTTGAAAGGTACCAAAAATGCAGCTATGGTACTGCCGTGGAAGTCAACAGACCTGCCAAGGAGCTCGAGGTAGCTTAACTTTTTTAATTTATATGCTTAAGATCATAATGTTTTGTTTTGGGGCACCAAAGGAATTGTATGCATGCTTCGATCGCTCTTTAGGCAGCTTGTAGTGTGATGATGAATTCTATTAGAACGTGTAAATTAGATGCCAATATCTCTTTATCCATGTCTACTATTTTGTTTCTCATATCCTAGTGGTTGTCACGAAATATTGTAGCAGAGCAGTTACCGGGAGTACCTGAGATTGAAAGCTAGGTTTGAGTCCTTACAACAAACTCAGAGGTAAATACCATTTATTTTTATTATCTAGTAGTAGTACTGTTGCTTCAAAAAATCATCTAGTCGGTTATGCATCATGTTTTGTTTATGAGCTAGCACTTCTGCCAGGCAATTATGCATAATTAATCACTAATTGAAACATGATTTCTGCATGGTTTTCCAGAAACCTTCTTGGGGAAGACTTGGGCCCATTAAACACAGACGACCTGGAGAAGCTTGAGCGCCAACTGGAGTCATCCTTAAAACAAGTTAGGTCCACTAAGGTAATTATAATTAACAGCTTATGCATGCACCAGTAGTAACCGATTAACATTAATTCCTTTGCTCGAGTATTAAACCTAATAATATTTGAACATGATCTGATCCAGTAGTAACGCACATTCATGCACTTACAGTTATTGAAGCAATAAAAATATTGTACGTTAGAATGATGCTTTGATCTGATCAATAGAGAATTATCGAACATGGGAGAGGCATATCATGTGTTTTTTAGCTGGATAAAGGTACTACTGTTAGTCCAGAAAAACATAGAAAAAACACTTGTGTCGGTTGATCTAACATCGTTGACGTTCTCAAAAACTCATGTGTCTCACCCTGTCTTACGCATGAAGGACACTGAAAATTTGGCAGACAAAATCTGAAGGAAAGTCATGTAGGGGAAATTTTTATATATGCTCAGAACTTGAGAGAGGGATTGAGTGCGCGCGGCAGAAGCAAATTATAGGAATATTTATTATTTTTATATATCACTTGAGAGATCATTCAACAATATCATATATGCATGATCCGACGTACGTGCATGGTTGGTTACTTTGCATAAGCTTGTTTGGTTTTCTGATTGTATTCCTAATTACCATGCATTAATTATTATTTAATTGTCGCCGTCGGGCCAATTAAATTATTCATAGAAAGCTTTATATATACTTATAATAAATAACTTGCCCTTTGCTTAGGGCTGAAAAACCAATAAAGTGCGGTTCCGGCCCAAAACAGACATTGACCGACCGGCAGAAGGGTTTGGTCTATATTTATAATTAACTCCACTGAAACGTCTAAGATGTGCTCATTGCAAGTCCTCCAGCTAGCCATCTTAGGTACTGAACCAAAATTTCCTGGAGTCGTAGACTCGTAGGGCTTTTCCTAGCACCAATGTTTTATGCTGATGCTTGCTGTGGTCATGTGCTTACTATGCAATTGCTGTGTTATGAGTTTTCTGGTTTGGTACTTGGTTAGTTGCCTTTGGTTACTAGCTAGGCTAGCTGTGGGAGCTGTTGCTATATAATCACACATATAGACGGCTACCCTCTTGGTCTCCTAGTTGGAGAAGTGTTTACATTATGTTAAAAATTCACTGTATATATCCGGCTGAAAAGTGAATGGACAAGATTGGAAGATTGATGGAAAAGTCAACTTATTTTTTCACTTAAAACATTTTCGTCTATTCATTTTTCAAATATGAAGTATCCAGTGAATTTTTAACAAGATGTAAGCCAAACCCTTTCTAATTGATCTATCAAAAGAGCATGCGTGATAGCTTCACGTGAAAAGTGGAAGAAAGTAGAATTAAAGTCTTATGAAATTAGATAGTCTACTTTTTTAAAAGAGATCATATAGTTAGACACGGTCTTAAAGTTTGGTTTGGTTACACTGATCATGAGATGAGATGAAAGTTGAATAAAATATTGTCAGAATATAATTTTCTTAATATTATTTTTATTTTAGAATTTAAAAATATCGAATTGTTTTTTGAATTTTAATTGAGAGTTTGGAAAAACTGTAATAATTAGATGAAATGAGATAATTTGTAAAAATAAACCAAATTTAAAAGGCTCATGTGAGAATATGATCTATATTGCTTGAAAATCTTATAGAAAGGAACCTTATTCAATAAAACACTCACAAAATCCAAAGTACAACAAATACATTGTGAGTGCAACAAGTGGATTATCTCTCTCCCAGTTATACATACTAATCACATGCCATGAGAATTTATCGATACCCTTTGATCTCTTATCTCAATGTAGACTAGGAATCAGGCAAATAACAAGAGCTAGCCAATCAAATAACATAAAAAGTGAACCAAAGTACCGGTTTTTAAGAAATTTAATCGCACCTCATGATGAACGTAGAAGTAAGGTCTGACCACATCACACGAACATCATGTGTACGCAACATCTCGATCACTCGTCAATTTTCTACAGAAAAACACGTTAATATTATGTCATATATATATATATATATGGGAAAGTATATAGATGACTTTGTCTACAAAATCACATCTTGTTCTAATTTCTGAAGTATTTCAGACGTTGAAGTACGTACGTATATTTCCAGCGTCAAGTACTGAGTGGAGATTGCTGACATTATTTCTAATTTTCTATGCAGACGCAGTGTATGCTAGACCAACTTTCTGATCTCCAAAATAAGGTGCGCTGATATGGTACAAAAATGATATATAGTAATCCTCTTTACTTTGCTTCTAATCTTAACAAGCTGCTGGTTAAGTACAGGAACAATTATTACTGGAATCAAACAGAGCTTTGACGATCAAGGTAATTACTCTCTGGTTCATTTTCATCATCATCCAGCGTTCAATTAACTAAGCTGCATGAATATGTGGAAGAAGCACTCTCGGCATGATTTGCTTCTTCACTGCTTTCTTCAGCTTGCGTTCGCGGAGATGATCTTTTTCAGGAGCCATTTGAAAGTTAATTTAATGAATTGCGTAGACATTGAAGGGTCTATCATCTTTTTCCGTCATTCCTTTTTAATTTGCCTTACCCCTTCATGAGTAAACTGCATCCAAGTTTGATTTTGGGAGAATTTCTTGGGTTTCTAAAAGCATGAAAGATGAAAACTTTCGAGAAAACCCATTACATTGCAGGAATATACTTGCTCACTTTTCACTTCCCATGCCAGCATATATGTCATCAGTACTGTGACTTACCCTGTTCTTCAACAGACACTGCTGCTTAACTGTCCAGCTTTACCTGACATCAACACGATTGTTGACCACACAAATATGCTTTAAAGTTTCTTTCTTGGCAGCTGGATGAGATTTGTTCAAGAAATCACCTTCGACAATCATGGGAAGGCGGGGAGCAAAGTTACTCATATGGTCCTCAAAATCCTCAAACTCAGGGGTTCTTCCAGCCCATAGATTGCAATCCCACATTGCAGATGGGGTAAACGTTCAAATTAACACCATAATTAATAGTACTACTCAATTCATTTCAACATCAAAATTATTCACTATATAATATCTGCTTTCTGCATGTCATTAATTCCTTTCTGGACACAGGTATAATGCATCTGGTTCAGAGCAGATAACTTCAACAAGCCATGCCCAACAAATCAATGGGTTTATCCCAGGGTGGATGCTTTAATTAGGTCAATGTGCCAAGCGCTACCTGCAGCTTTTTTAATTTACCTAGCTACCAAGTATTTGCTTTTTGGTGGTGGCAATATCTAAATGGTTTGATCAGCATTTGTAACCCATATATATTGACATAAAAACAGCACCGACCGATTTTCTAAGCATTATGGAACTCTTAGCCACGAGGCAAAGCTGGTATGTATAGAGTTTATATATAATGTTTCGAAAACCCCCAAGTCCGGGCCGGAGTCGAGATATTATTTTGGTTTTAAGACAGGTAATTACCATAAGACTCTGGTTTCAGCTATACTACTTTAAAGTTTGCTGATGATCTTGATATATAGTTTTTAAGTTATTTTATTCTAAGTCAGTATTAATATCAATAATTAAATTATAAGATTTGATTTGTTATATTTAAATTTTAAAAATTATCTTTTATATTAAATTATATCACTAAATATTTTACTTGATATTTTATTTACACCAACTTATAAATAAAAGAATAGTATTATATTCATAAAGAAATTATATAAAAATAAATTTATAAATTAATATAATTTTATAGAATCTTAATAAAAATAATTTTATAATACGATATATTATATCAAGTTGTAATAATTTATAAATTTATTTTTATATAATTTTTTTATATTTAAAGTATTTTAAAAAAGGGAGTGTAATGCACTAAATTTGCCCAAGTCAGGTCTGGAGCCAGGCCATAATTAAGTACAACAACAGCCCAAGCCTAGTTTTCTGCACTATTTTCAGAGTCTAGGCCCAGGTAATCATGACTTGACTAGCTTATTTGTTACCGTTAAATTAACCAAAACAAGCTTTGTTTTATTTTGATGGACACTTAAAACTAAAAGGGCCGAAAGTATATTCCAAAACCGCAAGTTTTCATTTTCAAATAAAATGACTTAAAACTAGTCCTTAGGACTCGTTTGGATTCGTAAGTGATCTCAGCTCATCTCAACTCATCTCAGCTCATCTCAACTCATCTCACTATTATTCAGCAACTTTAACTCATAAATCTCACTACTATTCACAACTCATCTCATTACTATTCACAATCCATCTCAGCTCATCTCAAATCATCTTAAGTCATCTTCGAATCCAAATCATCTTAAAACTTAAAAGCGTGACCTTTGCTTCACTTTTTCGGTTTGTCATGTTTGTGAATTAAAGAGCTTTTCAAGAGAGTTATAGAAAGAGATTATTCTCAATATCTAAAACATCCTTATACCAAAAAAAAACCTTAATATCAACATATCTTATCTTAACTTCTTTAACATTGTTTTGTTTTGTGGCGTAATTTCCAAATTAAAACTGAATTACCGAATTAAAAAAAAAAAAAACTAATTAATTACGCGTGTGAGAAAAGACACAAAGCCGGACATGGTACTAGTAGTGTCAGGTGGCCATGCGCACGGAACAAAAGCTTGACAAGCATATGTGTCGCATAAACGCATGCGACACGTCCACATCACTGACGCGTGGCATGTCCATATGATCACATCAAAGAAACATCTACATTTTGCTCTATTTACTAGACCTCTCTGCAAACAGAATCAACAGCCCCTCACTTTCTGCTGAATCAACAGCCCCCTCGTGAATCTAACGCAAATATCTTTTCTCTATTTTATTATTATTATTATTATTTTTAATGGCAGGAAACTGTAAGTGTGAGAAAAATAAATAAAAATTTAATAAAAAAAAAAAAAGGTGGCGGGCCCCCACACTGCTGGGCTTTCTTCCTCAAAGCAACACGCCATGCACAGTACTCCTCCAGGAAAACCAGAAGTGACAGGAGCGCTTACCTCATCCCCTTACTAATATTAGTAAATCATCACAAAACTTAAAATAATTTGTTTAATTACTAATTAAGACGTTTCTTAATTGATGATCACTTAGTGACACAATCAATATTCTATCTTTAGAAATTAAGAAATTGACAGATCGATCGATGGGAATTAATAGACAAATGGGTACTATAATTAGACTGCTCTTCCAATCTTCTCTTTCATGCCTATTTTGGATCATTCCTTCATATATCATATATCATATATATATATATATATATATATATATATATTTCTAATTAAGTATGCATTACTATATAATTTGTCATGTAACTTGGGGGGTACTTATAATATATATATATATATTGATAGCTAGGTAGCCCACTACACACGTGAACTACTTCTATTAATCTAGCTACCACAACAAACTCTATTTTCTCTTATTTTATAATTTTTCTTTTTCCTTAAACATGTGTCTTAAAGTCATTCACTTGATCTACCGCACGTGTAGAGTCGTCTCATGATCTATTTTTGTAGGCATCATCAATGCATGATGAAATAATTACTTGTAGATCGATTATCAAAATCACACAAATAGATGATCAGTCATTAATGATCATTTTCTAAATTTTGTGAGAATCAGCATATATATAATATGCAGTACGCGTACAAAAACATGGAAAATGCTTTGTCCATGATCAAAGATACCGAATGTGTACCGAACTCATATAGTTTTTTTTTTTTAAGCATTTGTGTGTGTTTATTTAATATTTTTTTAAATACACTTGTTAAAAAAAAATACACCATTCGGTACACATCTCGATATCCTTTATTGGTGGGAGTAACACTCTCCGATAAAATATTGATGATGATGATGATTAGGGACGGGGAACAACAGGATATAGGTATTACAGTCTTTTTTAATTTTTATAAGGGACAATGCTAGGGTGCACACTAAATGTACTACAGTTCCTCAAATATGCCTCCAATATAATTGTATTTTTTTTCCAATATTTTTTAAATATTTAAAAAAAAATTATAAATTTATTAATAGTCACTTTGTCATTAATAAAAAATAGAAAAAAGGACCACGTGCATACAAGTATTTTCCTTTTATGAAAGGGGGTGGGGTAAAAAGTCTTTGGCTCCGCTGACGAACAGGACCATTCCTTGCAGTGGTAGTCCTATTATAATTAAGAATTGTCATCATCATGGTACGCATGAATTTAGCAATCCATCCAGCAGAATCTAAGGGGCGCCGTGTCACGACTTGTGAGATCAGGTGTATGGAAGGTGCGCGCGCGGGGGCTCCCCCAAACTCTAGCTAGTCTCATGGCCAAAGCTCCCGTGATTGTGATTGTGATTGTGATTGGTATCTTAAAGGAGAAGTGCGCCAAATAAAAAGAGATTTTTATAAAAATAAATTTATAAATTTATTGGAATAGTTTGATATGATACATCATATACATTTTACAATAAAATAGTTTTACTATCTAACGTATTACATCAAATCATATTAACTTGTGAATTTAATTTTATAGATTTTTTTTTTTTTTTTTTACCCCAACTAGAAAAATGGAGGGAAAAAAAATTATTATGAGGTCTCTAGCTACAAGATTAAGAACAAGTTAATATTTCTTTAGGGGTGTCAATATGTGACACGACCCTTTAACCCAACACGAACACGAATACGATACAATAATAACGGGTTTGGATCAAAACTAGTTGACCCGTTAAAACATGATTGCCTAACGGGTTGATAACAACGAACTAGTTTTGACCCGTTAAGAAAGTTAAAATTACAATTATACCCTTATACCTAAAAGTAAAATTATTGAAATTTTAATTTTGATATTTTTATTATTTGGATTGTAATTTTGGACTTGTAGTTAGTTTTATATTTCTTTTTTAAATATTGTGATTTTAACATTTATATAAAATTATACTAAACTTAACCAGGTCAAATGAATTAATTTCGAGTCTATTCAATCTATTTAAATAAATGGGTCAAAAAGGGTTGACACGACCCGTTATGTTAATGGGTTGTGTTAGGGTTTGAAATTTTGACACGATAAACTTAACGGGTCGGGTTAGAGTTGACCTATATAGTATAATATAAATGTTTTGATAAGATACAAACACGATCCGTTAACACGATTTGACACCCCTATGTTTCTTTTTTTCTCCCCATAATCGGATAAACCGCCCTAGAGTACTCCAATTTTAGCAGCTTCATCGATCGATCCTTGAATGCCTTCGTCCAAGTCCATGCCCCATGGAGTACGTACATATATAAGAACAAGCATAGAGATGAGGAATTTTCTCACGGTTTAGTTTCTAGCTAGTTAGTTTCGCCTCCAACTACTACTACTACTACTACTACTACTAGGTTGTTGAGCATGAAGACATGCCATAATCCTGGCATATTGCATATAGCTAGGATAAAAATATGGAAATTTTTGGATTATATACTACTAATCCTAGTACGTACGTACCCGGTACCCATTTAATTTATTTTGAATTAATGTAATATATTTTTTTGTCATCATGTCATGATATGTGTAAATGGTCTCCAGAATTCATGCTGCAAGTCGATCCACGAGGATGGCAAAGGAGTTGTTTTGAACTTGAAATATTGGGAGGTTGCAGACCAATTGGTCCCCAGCAGTTCTCTGTTAAGGAGACTGAGATGCATAAATTTTGGACAGAAAGATAAATATTATCATGAGTAGTACTAACGGGACCACATTTTATAATAAAATTTACGGCTAATATGGTACCTTATAACAACAAATCCCATTTATCAACACTGGACCACAAGAGCATATCTTCGACGTTACCACGATATCATGTATCTCATGAACTTTTTGTTTTATTTCTTTTATTTTGTTGGCCTTTCGTTCTTGCTTTGGGCAAAGGCCGAATCCTGCGCTCGCGCAACATATATATATATATAAATATATATATTTGTCTATCCTCCATATAATTCCACTTTACTTTAGCTGGCGAAAAGTAAGAAGAACTTGTCCTTGTAAACCTTTTGTTTTGCTTAATTAGCTTGGCGTTTTTGATTTGATCTTGGTTTTATCAACAACGTTAACGTTCTGAGGTTTTTAGTTGAGAAAATCGATATTATATATAATCCTGAATTCGAGAATTCTAGCCCTTAGCTGGTACGTTGTGCATCGAATTTCTGACCTAGCTAAATATATAGATCATCGATCACTTGATCAAGGTTGGACAAATTAAAATAGCTAGGTCAACAATATTAAGGAACGTACGATTATAAATAGATCATGCATCGATTGTAATTTCAAGAAAGTGGAGGTGGTAGAGGTTCTGATCGTACACAATGATACATGAGTCACTGATATATAGCTAGATCAATGATATATAGAAATTAACCCACCAAAATAAATATACATATTATATATGTATGTATATATATGTAGTAAATCTATCACACTCAAGAGAAACATCTACTACCTGGCGTAGTTTAATTAGAGTACTTGAGCTAGCTCTACATGCAGTACTAAATAATTTCATAAACGGCCTTATATATAAATATATATATATATATATATATATATCTTGACAAGTTAAGTAACGACCTTATAATATTAATTTATATAAGTTGCCTAAGAAGAGATGAGCCTGTCGGGATGTGTTGGATCATCTAGTTGAGAGACTACTGCACTTTTTAATTATGTGCATGACGTTGGATGCTACGGGCCGGCATATATGTTGCAACAAGTTGGTTCTGTCGAATATTAATAATGCAGTTTGGTATAATATTATTAATTTGTGGAACGGTCACGGTGATCTTTTCTCACTATTAAGTTGGATCAATTAATGTGTGACTAGTTCATAAAGTACTATTATCAGATCGGAAACGGGTGGAGATCATTATTACCCCGGTTGGGTTTTGTTTTTTTGGCTCTTAAAACCCTGATTCTCTAGTAGGGTTGAAAACCACTATTTCGGTCCAAAATCGAAACTGAACCAACAACTTATATATATAGATATATATATATATATATATATATATATATATATATCTATAAAATCAGTTGAAACTGGCCGGAAAAAGGGGAGAAAACTGTTGACATTGGTTTCGGCGCAATCCCCGATCAGTCGTTGGTGTCCATTTGGCATCGTGAATGGTTCAAAACTCATAAATGGGAGGTGTGACTGTGCGCTCAGAGAGAGAGAGATGCGCCGCTGCGTGAGAGAGCAGAGAGAGCGAGAATAGGAAGAAGAAGAATAAAAGGGGGTATTAAACCCTAGATTGAGACGATGTTGTTTGGTGTATTCAACCAAAAAACGTCGTTTCATTCTAATTTTTTTTCTAAACGATAAGTGAGGCGTCATTTTACTTAAGATATATATATATATATAATCGGTCGACTTGACGGTTTGAACCAGGTTCAGACCGAAACAGAACCAGCCGATGCCGGTTTCAACTTATTTCTACCACCGACTGACTGATTTTCTATTGGTTTCAGCCGATTCCGTATTCCGGCAGCCGCTCCACTTTAGTCTTGACCGGTTTGATCAATTTTTGTACACCCCTATTCTCTATCTAGCCTAGTGCCTCGATCGCCATTCGCCACCACCTCTCTCAACTGTTGTCTATTTCATAGTCTTTATCAAGCTATTGGATTTTGATGGACAACCTTTGGCATCGATCTCGTCTACATATTTAGCTTAGGTCTTGGACAACATTTTTTTGGGTTTTGTGATTTGAAAAAATCCAATTTCGATTTTTAAAATTGTGATTAGGCTTTGATCCACATTCTAATTTTGTTGTTTTGTTTGTATTGGTTTTTGCCATCTTTTGTTTGCGTTACGAATGGTTATGCAATCTAGCTCGTCATGACTAGTTTTATAGTATGTAGGACAGGTGAGGGAAATTCTATATGGGGCGGGGATATGATCATGTTAAGCAGACATTATGCGTACCGTTGCTTTGTTTATTTGGTAAGATTATTTGTTGGACAAGTAATTCTTATAGCATGTGTTACAATAAATTAATGCTAGCTGTCAATTATTGTAATAATTAGGACTTACTTAAAAAAGAAATTAGATAAAGTTAATAATATAGAAGTTAGCTTACTCCATAAGCTATATATATGTGTGGAATCAATATTAATTCATGTAGATTCGGCCTGAAGATGATTAGTCGTCTTTGATCATTGTACTGTTATTATCTTTTTTTAAGAATATTCTAGGCTCAGTGGCTCCTTATTAACTAAATTTTGCAATTAATTAAAAATAAACTACAATAATTTCTACAATGGTAGTTTTGTTCTTGATCATCAACACCGTCGATCGGTAGCCGCCGTGATCAGTACGGAGACGTTTGGATTCGAAGATGATTTGAGATGAGCTGAGATGGATTGTAAATAGTAATGAGATGAGTTGTGAATAGTAGTGAGATTTATGAGTTAAAGTTGCTGAATAGTAGTGAGATGAGTTGAGATGAGCTGAGATGAGCTGAGATGAGTTGAGATGAGCTGAGATCACTTACGAATCCAAACCGCTATTCGAAATTAAGAGACTGAAATAATATATAGATTTCAAAAATCTAGAGCTATATATATATATATTCTTTCATGCAATATGACTGAGGTCTCCCTGCCCTTGTAGTAGTACTAGTACTAGCTACACTTTCTGCATAACAGCCATAAAAACATGATCATGACTAAGAAATTAAGAGATAGATATTGACAAGCTCGGACAAATCATATGGATCTCCAAATAAATCTAACATCAGATCTAACACAAAAAGTAGACTCCCGGCCTTCTAGCCATCAAGAACGGTCAATCTCCAAACGACAACCGAATATGCACATAATTCCGACCAAAAACCACACCACAGCCTGATGATCCGTCTTTACTTGTGACAGATCCAACACTACTACGAACATATATACGGCCGGACTTGATCGAGCCACAGTACGCTAAACACACACAGTCCACAAAAACCCCACATCCATAAATTAATTAAGCACAAATTAAGCACAACGCCAACACCTAGCTGCTAGCCAGCACATACCCGCCGACGCAGAAACCCTGCCAGATCTGCCAGATCTGCCAGCTCGGAACTCCGCCCCCCACCCCAGCGGAACCACAGAAGAAAATCTTCGTCAGATTCGACAGGCAGGGAGAAAGGTTAATCTTTTCTGTAGTAGCGATTTTGTCTAAAACTATTGCAAAATTATATACAGTAGCGGTTTTTAGGGAAATAGTTTTTGAAGTTTCTGTAGGAACATATGGTCTAAATTTTAATTTCTATATGGTGTTTTTTTTAAAAGCACTGTTAAATTAGCTGCATTTCAATGGCGCTAGCTAGTTTTTGTTTTAAACTGTCGCTAAATATATTTTTAGCAGCGGTTTCGTGTTAAATGTAGGGAGAAAATTCTTCGCTTCTCACCCTCGCCGATCGACGCTGCCCCCATCTCTCTCTCTCTCTCTCTCTCTCTCTCTCTCTCTCTCTCTCTCATTAATATGCACTCACCAGATTCAGTATATATTATGCTCCTAATTAATATTCAGTATTCACCAAAGTCCCCAAGGAGGCACATGGGCAGATCCAATTCATGCTCGCCAAGACCAAACAGCATAAGCTAGCTAAGGTTGCCCTAATTAGAGATCGAGTTCCGCAAAACCCTAGCTCATGTCTTCATCTCTTTCCTTTTTTTTTTTTTTGTCCTTATTATTGATAGCTTGATCTGTTTGGTTGCTTGGTCCCCCAACCCCATAACCTCTCTGCTGATCTCCTGATTTCTTTTATTTATTGATAGCTTCAGTTTGGTTGCTTCGTACATTTATAGACGATTGGCGTATTCTCCTTCGACCACATCGATGACTGTTGGATTTCCCAGGCGAAGATGGGGACGTTTAGGTCAGGTTAGGCAACGGGGACCGCGCGCGCAATACGTTTCGTTCTTGAGCCTTTTCCCATGTCAAGATTTCAGAAGAATATTGATTGGTGACTGCATCTAGGTTTGATCAAGATTTCGGTTTTGCATTAAGGGCATGATTATTTTTGGTTAAATGGGTTTTTGAAAGATCGGATTTTGCAGCAATATATATATATATATATTATATATAGCTAGGCAGCTTAATTTTTTTGGTCGATTGAGAAATTCTAACAAAAAAAAAAAATTCTTAATTAATTTCTATGAATGCTTAATTTCATGAACTATATTGCGGGTTGGTTGCGCCCCATTTCTCTACTATTATTATTTTTTTTTATTTTTTACCTATTTTTTTCTATTCACAGAATATATAATATATATATATATATATATATCTCAAAATATCTCATTATCTGAATACAACGTAAGGCGCGCTATCTGAATGTAGCAAAGGCGCCGTAAAGCTTAAATATTTGAACCCAATAGTTTTCAAAACGAGCACTAGAATTTCGTATTAATTACCAATTTTTTTAATTTTGTTTAAGATCGTATTAATTACCAATTAGCTGCAAACTCAGCGATTTTTTTCATGTTGATATATATATATATAAATATATATAAAGTACTATATATAGTCAAAACCAATTTATAGTAATTTGATAAATCATAAGACATAATATCAAGACTGAGAATTAAGTCTATATCTAGGAAATTGCGCCGAGCAGATCAAAAGTATATGCCAAAACTAATTAAGAGGTTGTACTCATGATCAGATATTGGTGGAGGATATCAAAAGCAACATTAATGCCCTCCAGTCGATCATAATAAGACTTTTTTCTACCAAGTGATCATCGAAAACTAGATTAAAAAAAAAAACCTACCAAAAAGAATTTGTTTGTTTGCTTAATTGATCTCCAATGACGACTTGATTCCACCTATGCATGTAAATGAATTGAATGAGTGTTAATGAACTTTGTTATAACTTTATGATCATCTATATAAGATCAACTCGATCGATCGGATATATATGTTTAGAGAGAAGATTCGAGTGTTGATCGATCGATAATGTAACTTATAATAAGAAGCATACACGATCGATTAATTCTACGAGTTTATTATTTCGAGTACTGAAATTGATTAGTTTTTCTAAATCTGTTTTCGGTCGATCGGGCAGAAAATATTGATCAATAGAATCAAAGGAAAATCATGTGACTTCTAGAGTAGTAGTACTGGAAAATTAAGGGCTATGGAAACAAATGTGGCAAAAATAAGATAGAGAAATTAATTCATGTCCAAAATGAAAGGCCAGTCTGTATATATTTTGAGTCGATCGAAGATGATGATGATCAGTCGTAGTAAAAATCGAAAGTGGTGAGTACTGAAAGAGGCCGCAACGACGTTGGATGTTTGTCGTGGAAATTAATCATGAGATTTCTTTTGGTAATGAAAATAATAGTAATAATCCTTCTAAACTGGAAATATGCCCATAAAAACTGGAAAAGGTAAAGTAAGTAACATGAAGTAGAAGAAGTTGCAGAGGCAATGCTGGTGGTGAAACCGTGAAAGTGCAGCGCCGTCTGTCACCAACAGACATAAATACTACTACAGAACAAAGACAAAAAAAATATATATATATATAAATAAAAGAAAAGGAAAAAGAGAAAGACATGATGCCCCCTGCAGGTCCCGCATAGCAATATTTGCTTAGATTAGCTGAGATGACAGGATATCCGTACGAACTGCATGCCTTCAGCTTAACCTGTGGCTCAAATTGAGACAGTAACGACTGTGACCCACTCTCCACCAATCATAGTTCGACAACGTATTCCCCCAACTAATCCTGGTTTGCTCATTGGTACCACTCTGGTTTTCCACCATACCATTCCCACTCACTCTCAGTAGCCTTTTAATATCTTTATTCTCCGTCTCGGGAGACTTTCTTCCCATGCTTTCCTATATATATACATAGAAACCCTTTTGCAACATAATATATAACCATAAACCATTCTCATTCACAAAAATAGAAAGGCACCCATAATTCACTCACTCAGAGAGACCCACCACCACTATCATTATCATCTTCTTCTTCACAATATGCTTTTCTTTTTTTATCTCCTGGCCTTGAAATGAACCCTATTTAGGGTTTTTTTCCTGGAGATTTTCAGCTGTTTTACTTTCCTTTAGCTAGATAGTTTTTTTTTTTTTCCCAAGAAGATCAGAAAAAGGTACGCAAAAAATGGGGAGAGGTAGGGTTCAACTTAAACGAATCGAGAACAAGATCAGCCGGCAAGTGACATTCTCGAAGCGGCGGACCGGGTTGCTGAAGAAAGCACATGAGATCTCAGTGCTATGCGATGCTGAGGTCGCTTTGATCGTGTTCTCCACAAAAGGGAAGCTCTTTGAGTTTTCCTCTGATTCAAGGTTCATACTTTTACATGACTACGTTTCACCTTGATCTTTTTTGTTCTTTTTTTGTTTTGCTGTGGTTTATTTGTTTGTTACAGCATTTTTGAGTTTTTCTTCTTAAATTTTTTTTTTTTCAATCTATTTTCTCAACTGGTCTGAATATTAATTGTAGTGAAATCATCAAATCTAGCTAGGTCATCCCCGACTGATGTGTTTGTTTGTCAGGGCTAGCTAGCGTATCCCCCAACTGCCATCAAATTTAGTTCATCCTACACACTCATGAGGCGTTTGAAAATTACATGTTAAGTTAACTTATAGTACTCCATGTTAAGTCCAGTCTCTCGAACACAAGCTAGCACAGGTTGTGTATAAGACTATACTTCATACTTAAGAGTTTGACCTTTTTTAGATGACAATGTAGGCGTTCTCCTATATTTCTTCTAGCATCAACTAAGAAGGTGCAAACGAAGAAAAAATTGTCAAAAAAAGCAAAACCTAGCTACCAGGAGAAAACAAAATGCTATTTGTGTGTCTGAATTTTTTTAAATTGAAAAAGGTTTTTGTAAAGTAGAAAAGAAAGTGAAATTGATAGTAAATTTTCTTTTATTATATACAGAGATTGCTCATTATTTCACAGACTCTACATTGCATCCATTGGGTAAGACCAATAGTGGATAGACGATATGCAGCATTATACAAGCTATATATATATATGCAGTATATATGCTAGCTAGAAGAATTTATAATATATGGACACGGCCTTGAGCTGTGTGTCACGGGGCGTGGTCATGTTATATTTCCTCGGTTTTATAACCTAGCTAGTATTTGCTAATATCCAATGTTGTTGGTGCACAAAGGAGGATGCCTTCTCAATGATTTTAATCGTGGAAAGTATATAAAAGTTCGTTATTTAAGATCTCCACAAAGATCTTCCAGTACCCGTATAACCATTTTTAATTTAGAAGAAAGCATGAAATTAAATGGATACGTAAAATACACCCACTTTTAGTTTCACTTTTTATGGAGGTCTCCAGATAGATCTTAGAGAAGTTATATATATATTGCACAAGGTTGGAGAAAACTACCTAAAACTGATCTGGATCAAGCATGCAAACTCCATTTCAAATCATAATGAGTCACGGCTTGGATAAATTATAGTACTGGGATCCACTATTATATATATGAGAGGAAGGAAACATTGAAGACTGAACTAAAGCCACTCAAGTACTAGAAACGAAATTAACTGAAAGTACCTAGACGTACGTATCGCAGAGAGAAGCTTTAATTTCTAAAATATTCATTTTATTATCATTATTATTATCCATCAAAATGAACAGGACAAGGTAACAAATATATATGAGTCATACTTATTAGGTTACTGTGCTTTAAAATGTACGAGTAAGATTTGTTTCCTTCGCACCCGAAAAGTAATTGACAATGAATCCATTCTAATCTAAAGTAAACCCTAGTTAAATCTTCAGCCAGAGATGTTTTTTTCAACCTTTTGCACATAGAGAATAGCGGGCGGATCAACACTTATACCTTCAATGGAATTGATCAGTCTTGATGCTAGTACTCCAACTTATATATATATATATATATATATATATATATATTTATGGATGGAAAGATTAAGGCCTCTATAGTGAGACGAGATAATCTGTCAATAGTAGTGATCAATTGGTTTGAGTTAATATGTTTTATGAGATTTTGAAAAATGAGAGAGAAAAAGTTAAATAAAAATATTTTAAAATTAAAATATTATTAGAACATAATTTTTTAATATTATCTTTGTTTTGAAATTTGAAAAAGTTGAAATATTACTTTTTGTGTTTTGTTCGAAAGTCTGAAAAATTTGTAATGATCAGATAAAAAGGTTAAAAATTTGAAATTAAAAAGTATTTGTGTTTGTAGTGTTCAGATATTGAGATGAGATGAGATGAGATGAGTTGAGAGCATTTTATAATTCAAACCAAGCCTAGTTATAATTAGCTGGCAGAAGGATAGCTATGTAGAAAAGTATCCACGCAATAACTTCCAATAGGTCATGGATTAAGGTTCAAGGTGCCTGAGCAGGAAGCATTTGTCCAAGCTAGCTTAATTGTGTCCGAAAGCTAATATTCCTATGTGGACATTTTCGGTCATAAATCCCTAGTACTCTTGTCGGGTATAGACATATATCCTGCAAGATGTATCAGCTGGTACATATATCTCCTGGGATCAGACTGCACATGCCTAGCTAGATATATAGCTAACTTAGTTGTTTGCTCCAAAACCCTCGCCGGGACATTCAGGAAACAATAAATTACAAATTTACAAGTATTTGAACTTTGCAAATTGTTTGTTGCAGCCTTCAGTGCAGAAGTTCACTTATGATATATTAACATGAGCCATAGAAGTGTTATAACCTACTTACATATCGAAGGAATGTTAGCTAGCTCTCAGAACGTGTTAATTAATGTCCGAACCCCTTTAAATGTAAAAAAAATGATAAACATGATACGTCACTTCTTACAATATTTTACACAATAATATTTTAAAATGAGAGATATTTTTATAAACTACCTTATAAAAATAATATCATTTTACAAAAAATTTCTTATTTTACAACATGTATTGTGAAACATGTACGTTGTAAAATGTGTTGTGTGAGTATCATTACTCTTTAATATCATGCGCGCTTTGTTGATGGCTAAAAAAACTTATAAAAGCAGCAAAATATGTATCCACCACCTATATGCTCCCCTCCTTTCTACAATGTCTCAGTTGAAATATAAAAATCAAATTAAAATAATATTAAAAAAATTATAAAAGTTATAAAGGTGTCAAAGAATAGATTGCAATTGAGCATGTAGCACTTGCCCCCCTTTAACAGAAGTTTTAAAGAGGGTTTGCTTAATGCTTGTGAAATGTTGAAGCTATATTTTTCCCCAACACATCTATTCATTTCTGAAACTTTATATTGAGATATTTCCTTTTATTCTTTCTTTTCTCAAAATAATCTGAATAGGTGCATTTGGAGCTGATCATCCAAGTCATCTACTTGCTTTCCTTATCCTGTTATTAAGAAGTTAGAACTTCAAACCTTTTTTACTTATCATGAGTCCCTTATAAATATAGGTACTACTACTTCATGCCTTTCCAGCATAGGGGCAATAGCATTGGCAACTAGTTATTCATCTAGTGTTTCTTCCTCCCCTTCCCCAATCGCAACAACTGGCTAGGTGTCACCATCTCCACACAATTGGTGCTTTACACAATCTTCTTAGGAAAGATCGTCACCATAGTCACCTAAGAGAATGTCAAAACTATTGGTAATGATTAATGATGTATGTGTAGAAAGAGCGAAAAATTGTTTACTAGTACCTTTTATCCATTGTGAGGTCGTGGAGCCTTATGGAGCGTCTTTTCTGGTAGAGTTGGGATGGCTTGAGTTAAGCTTAGAAGGATAATAGTATACCTCTTTATAATAAACTTTAGGGAGTTATAATATGGTAGCCCTAAAATTATAGCAGCACGGAAGATGGCTTTTATATGTATAGAGGTTTAATATATTTGGCAGGAAATAAATCATAGAAATTTTGAGGAACATGAGTGGACGATGGAAGAGTTTAAAACATTCTTCTTCAATACTACGTTTAATGGGCCAAATATTCTTGATTATCTTATATAATTTTTTATTCGGCCTTATCGTGTTTCTCTACAATGTACATAACGACTAAGCCATTACCGTCTTTAATAAGATTTTCAATTACTTATAGAAAAAGAATTGCTCCTCTAAATTTGATCAATGAAAGGTATGCTTATAAATACAATGACATTTTATATATAATGGCATAGTCAAAGATATGGTTTCTTAGGTAATTCAAATTCCAGACTACCAAGATTTAGGGTTGATAAGGTTTTTGGTGAGTCTGTGTCAGCTTGAATCTTGATGCCAATCCTAGGAAAAGAGAAATGAACTCTTTTAGTGCTAGTTAGTATGACCATGTAGGTATAGGGAAGGGAAATAAATCATAGAAATTTTGAGGATCATGAGTGGACAATGGAAGAGTTTAAAACATTCTTCTTCGATTCTACGTTTAATGGGCCAAATATTCATGATTTCCTTGTATAATTTTTTTTGGCCTTATTGTGTTTCTCTACAATGTACATGAAGACTAAGCCATTACCATCTTTAATAAGATTTTCAATTACTTATAAAAAAAAAAAATAATTGTTGTACAATTGATCAATGAAAGGTATGTCTATAAATACAAAGACATTTCATATATAATGACATGATCAAAGAAATGTAATTCAAATTTCCAACTACCAAGATTTAGGGTTGATAAGGATTTAGGTGCGTTAGTGCCAACTCAAATCTTGATGCCAATCCTAGGAAAAGAGAAATGAACTCTTTTAGTGCTAGCTAGTATGACCATGTAGGTATAGGAAAGGGAAATAAATCATAGAAATTTTGAGAATCATGAGTGGACAATGGAAGAGTTTAAAACATTCTTCTTTGATTCTATGTTTAATGGGCCAAATATTCATGATTTCCTTGTATAATTTTTTTTGGCCTTATTGTGTTTCTCTACAATGTACATGAAGACTAAGCCATTACCATCTTTAATAAGATTTTCAATTACTTATAAAAAAATAATTGTTGTACAATTGATCAATGAAAGGTATGTCTATAAATACAAAGACATTTCATATATAATGACATGATTAAAGAAATGTAATTCAAATTCCCAACTACCAAGATTTAGGGTTGATAAGGATTTAGGTGCGTCTGTGCCAACTCAAATCTTGATGCCAATCCCAGGAAAAGAGAAATGAAGTCTTTTAGTACTAGCTAGTATGACCATGTAGGTATAGGGGAGGGAA
Source organism: Juglans regia (assembly GCF_001411555.2). NCBI lineage: Eukaryota > Viridiplantae > Streptophyta > Magnoliopsida > Fagales > Juglandaceae > Juglans > Juglans regia. The sequence continues at coordinate 7,070,038 of NC_049901.1, read as the reverse complement.
ATGAATCATAGAAATTTTGAGGATCATGAGTGGACGATGGAAGAGTTTAAAACATTATTCTTCTATTCTACATTTAATGGGCCAAATATTCAGGATTTTCTTGTATAGTTTTTTTTTTCCAGCCTTATCATGTTTCTCTACAATGTACATGACAACGCTAAGCCATTGCCATCTTTAATAAGATTTCCAATTACTTATAAGAAAAGAACTATTCCTTTACAATTGATCAATGAAAGGTATGCCTATAATACAAAGACATTTCATATATAATGACATGATCAAAGAAATGGTTTCTTAGGTAATTCAAATTCCCGACTACCAAGATTTAGGGTTGATAAGGATTTAGGCGAGTCTGTGCCAGCTTGAATCCTATTGCCAATCCTTGGAAAAGAGTAATGAACTCTTTTAGTGATAGCTAGTAGGACCATGTAGGTATAGGGGAGGTAAATAAATTATAGAAATTTTGAGGATCATGAGTGGATGATGGAAGAGTTTAAGACATTCTTCTTCTATTCTACAGTTAATGGGCCAAATATTCTTAATTTCCTTGTATAAATTTTTATTCGGCCTTATCGTGTTTCTCTACATTGTGCATGACGACTACGCCAAGACTTTCAATTACTTATAGAAAAATAATTTTTCATCTACAATTGATCAATGAAAGGTATGCCTATAAATACAAAGATATTTCATATATAATGACATGATCAAAGAAATGGTTTCTTAGGTAATTCAAATTCCCAGTCACTACCAAAATCTAGGGTTGATAAGGATTTTGGTGAGTCTAAGGAGATGTTTGGATTCGAAGATGACTTGAGATGAGCTGAGATGAGTTGAGATGGATTATGAATAGTAATGAGATGAGTTGTGAATAGTAGTGAGATTTGTGAGTTAAAGTTGCTGAATAGTAATGAATAGTAGTGAGATGAGTTGAGATGAGTTGAGATGAGCTGAGATAACTTGTGAATCCAAACAAACCCTAAGTCTGTGTCAGCTTGAATCTCGATGCCAATCCTAGGAAAAGAGGAATTAACTGATCTTTTAGTGCTAGCTAGTATGACCATGTTGGTATAGGGGAGGAAACTATGCTTCCCACATATTCCATATATACCTTTTGATACCTACAATAATAATGGAACTACTTAGCATAACTTTACCCAAATCAGGATACTATAGAGGAATTCCTCTTAGAAAGCTACATCTTCTGTTTTCATATCTTCATCATCATAAGTTTGGCCTACCACATCATAAGGACCATTATACAAAAAACTATCCCCTAATTCTCTTCAATTTGAGCACATAAAAGTCATTACATATCCTGCAGCATTACATCCCCAAGCCCTTGTTGCCAAGCTTTTTATGCCCAATCTTTCACTAAATAGAATGGAAGGGTTATTCAGGTGGCTTTGTTGTTGGCTCTTGTATTTCAGCTTAAATGCATGCAATTGATAGGAGTAGCTTTTGTAAAATGTGACCCTATCGTATCATGATGAGTTTATATATGACACAACTTTATTATTCACCCAAAAAGATAGAAAGAAAGAAATGTAAGGGTTTTATCAAGGAAGTATTCAATAGTAGTTTTTTCTCCATTGCCTAAGACATAGCAGAAATTTTAGATAGAATACTATATACTCCATCTGTCAATATTGGTTCAACAGATTGCTTATTAGGCTTTATCAATGATAGTTTCTTTGCTATAATTGATTGATGAAGATGACTAGCCCTTGATCATTTTGAGTTTATTTTATCAATTAAAGAAACCAGCTCTTCACCAATTAACTTTATTTCCAAACTAATAACTCATCTTCATGATCACTCACTAATTTGTAAATATAACAATATGCACTAGTTGCATAAGAACAAAATGCATCCTTATAGTTAAGAATATAATACAAATAATTAAATTTATTTATTTCCATCAGTTTAACATATTCTCTGATATCATATTAAACCACCACTTATCCTAAAAGTTTAACCTAATGAGAAGATATAGGTTTAATTATTTGTATTATATTCATAACACTTGCTATCAAGACTTAGCTTCATTATTATTATATTTTATCTTTCCTCAATTGGAGTTAGAATTAGAGAGGTTACTGCAAGTGAACGCTTGATCATTGGCACTGGAGAATATAAATGGTACTATAGGGGTGGCAATATATGATATGATCCATTAACTCAATACAAACATGACACGACAAAAGTAAGTTTGAGTTTAGTCTTAACGGATTTGAGTCAAAACGGATTGACCCGTTAAGACACGAGTGCTTAACAACGGGTCAATCCGTTATGACCCGTTAAAGAAGTTGAATTTACGTTTATACCCTTAGATCTAAACTTGAAAAAATTCAAAAAACCCTAACCCAGTAACCCTACAGCCCTCGAGTCCCTCAATTTTCTCAAATCTCAACTGCTACACGTTCTAAATTTATTTAGATTTGTGTGTTTATCATATTTAGGATTGTAACATTAATATTTTACAATGTGTGTTTATCATATTTGAGATTGTAACTTTAATATTATTACAATGTGTGTTTATCATATTTGTGTAATTATGTGTTTATCATATTTGGTACTGTTAGAATTTTAATGTCGGTATTTTTATTGTTTGGATTATAATTTTGGACTTGTAGTTAGTTTTTAATTTTTTATAAATATTGTTTATATTTTAATATTTATATAAAATTAATTAGGTCAAACGAGTTGAAATGGGTCTGTTCAACCCATTAATGTAAACGGGTTGAAACAGGTTGGGTCGTGTCGTAATGTGTCAATCTATTTTGTTTCAATAATGGGTCAAAACGGGTCGTATCGTGTCAATCCGTTATCTTAATGAGTCGTGTTAGAGTTTGAGATTTTGACACGAAATTCTTAACGGGTCGTGTTCGGATTGATCCATTAAGTATAATGTACATGTCTTAAAACAACACGAACATAACCTGTTAACACGATTTGACACCCCTAGATGGTAGTGCCTACTCTCTCAATATTTCAATATCTTTATACTTAAAAAGTCTATTCTTACCATACATAGCCATCACTACCATCCAATACCTTGTTGTGTTAAAGAGACTTTGGGCCCCTTTTTGACCTCAAAGCAAGTATCCTTCAAGCATTCACCTCTTATCAATTAATGTCTACGTAAAGATGGAAGAAAGAACGCCCTTGGTTATCAACAAATGTCTTAGTTTAAATTATTTATCGGCTTCTTGGACTTCTTGATATTAAAAGACACGAACTATTTTATCGGGGAGAATGCTTAAGCATATAATACACGATAAAACGGAGGATTAAAGCTAGCGGCATCCCGGCTATCACCACAAGGATCAACACAAAAACTAGCAAATATAGTAGGGCTGGATTAGATCAACTTATTATAAATTATTAGTACCAGCTGCTTGGAGAAATCCCGAGATTTTTCTAGCTGCCATATATTTTGTAGGGTTGGTTGGAAGGAATCCACTCTTGAAATTGATTCTAGACTATTGGTATGCACACAATTTGTCTTCTCTCCAAATATATACACAATTTGTCTTCTCTCCAAATGGATGTATACTGCCGCCACCAGCGTCAAATTTGCTATCAAACTTAAAAAACTTGCACCTTGAAACTACTAGCTAGCTAGCCATCCACTGCACATGATGGTCATCCAGCTCCTTTGCACCCATGCATGGTATGTTACACCTATTACAAATAGTATGCAAGATTTTACTAAACAACTTACTACTTATCCAAGAGCTTTATGATCGTTAGATATTAGTTTGGCTAAACCTTTAACTCTCAGGATCGTGACAAAGAGAAACAATGTTTCTTATGATCGTTAGATATTAGTTTGCTCTTCATTTGCATTGTATAATAAGGTACACCATGGCTTCATGAGCGATGCTATGAGCAACAATGTTTTTCATGATACTAATTAGTCTACCTGATCACGTCAAACAAGTAGTGTGGATCTAGTTTGACTTTGATTTTCACTCATAAATACCACATGATGATTTACTTAATATCCTTTATCTTTAAAAAGCGCTTGTTAGCTATCAAAAAAAAAAAAAAGCGCTAGTCACATTTAGGCTAGCCGCATTTAAAAAGTACTTTGTCAAAGTTATTATAAGTAGAACTCCATGAAGTCACTTATAGATCGTAGTTCCAAGATGGAACTAAGCGGCGGCCATGCATACCTTCACAAATTACCCATCCAATGTGAACTTAACACATCCATGACAATCTTAGCTAGGTATGATCACGCACGTAGTACTTAATTAGATGTACCAAAAATAGCTCATTGATTCATAGTCAACTCGTTATTTTGCTCTTTAAAGTACTCGCCACTCATGTCTTTAGATTAATGAAAGATTAGGGTTCCCAATCCTAGAAGGACTAGGATTCTTACATACTGTTTTTGTCTGAGGTTGGAGATCATAATAATAGTAACTGAGATTTGCTTTTCTAAAGAAATCGAAATTGCCTGATCTCCCGATTGCTCACCTCGACCAAGTGTACATGCATGTAAGGTAGTCTATATATATAGTACTGATCATACATTTATTTGATTACTTCCCTCAACTTCAATGCTTCTTTATTGGCTGGTTCAGTTTTTATGAAGTCTTATGCATTCTATATATTTCGCTATATACACATTCTTTTGTTACAGCATGGAGAGAATACTGGAACGATATGAAAGGTATTCATATGCTGAAAGACAGATTGTTGCAACTGATTCTGAATCACAGGTATGATCTCATGCAAGCCAACATCCAATATATATGTCCTTAACATGACTTAAACTGTGTTCTGCATTGACCGTTGTGTTTATCCATTCTCTCGATCCTTCAATGTTTACCAAGTATATTCCTACCCCACAGCACATCATGTCTGTCTTATATACTATTTCTGTCCATTCACCATTGGGATCACCAAAACCATGTTTTCTCAAGTTTGCTTTGGTTTTGGGTTTAGGAGCCTAAGTCCAAGCTGGTTGACTGCCAGTTGGGAAGAGTAACTAAAGGGGATACCAGCAAGTACTTACCTTGAAAGTTCCCATGTGCATATATATTATATATATATATATATGGTCTTTATCATGATGCAAAATCACGGGAATATTTATGTGCTTAATTAGTATGGTCTCTCTTCTTATTCGTTTTTTTCTTTTAGGCTAGTATTTATGTTCACATCTGTGTTTCAATTAATTCGCGTTATACGACTCGATCTGGTCATTATTGTATCAATGTCTGGAATGTACCTCATGAGCACTTAATTTGGATACTCTAATGCTCTGATGGGCTCTGTGATCCATCAAATGGCCATGATCTTTGCTGAAGTGCTTACTAAAAGCAGTTGATCAGGAAAATTAATGAATACATGCAGTGATTTCTATAACCCTTCTTTGAATGGCGTCCAGGGAAACTGGACTCTGGAATTCCCCAAGCTCTTGGCCAGAACTGAAGTTTTACAAAGGAACATAAGGTAATTAGCTGAGTACTTTTCATAGAAAAGAAAATGAGCTGAGCTATTATAGCAAATTGAACAAAATCAAGCACCTCTTGACCAGATCACAGCAACCTGATCGCCTTGGTATGAGTATTTAATGAATCAGATCTACCGCAAAAACGTTCAGCAGAAATGATGATATTTTAGCCAATAAATTATTTCAAGGGGGTTAATTTGAAGGGTAGATAGCTTTCAAGATTTTCTCCAAAAAAGAAAATGAAAGAAATCATGCTTAAAGTTCAATAGATCGTGATGATTTTTGCCAAATTGGTCGGTTAGTCAAATGTTGGGCATCATGCAAATACCTTTTTTTTTAGATGATGTGATTTCATGCATCTCTTGGTTTAAGGAATTAAAGGCATTGGCCATCAATTAGTGCGATGTCGATGAGACTTTACATTGGGTACATAATATTGTAGGAATTTCTTGGGAGAAGATCTGGATCCCTTAAGTTTAAGAGAGCTCCAAAATCTTGAGCAACAACTTGATACAGGTCTGAAGCGAGTACGAACAAAAAAGGTGATCAACGTAGTGCTGCTTTGTATCTTGATTGCGCACCTAACTTTGAGGACGCACGTTCATGTGTAAACAGATTTTATTTAAATATATATATACTCATATAAATCATTTGGCTTATATATGCAGAATCAACTTATGCATGAATCCATTACGGAGCTGCAGAAGAAGGTAATTAAGATGATTACGGTTATTTTTTTCTTGGTTGGGATGATCATAGTCTTTCAAAACCAATTTTGATTTGTTTTAGACAAAAGATTTAACGCAAGGCTATCAAGTTCCATAATTACAAGACATCTGGAGTAAGTTAATGCTCGTTATAATAAGGAGCTGGCTATAGAATTACCATGCATGCTGCTGCATGGGAAAAACCCAGAAAGGGGCATGCAGTACTTTAAAACCTACATGATAAGCCACCGATCGAGAATATATAATGCGACCAAGGGGCCTAGAGAGATCACTAGGTTGGCATTGCATGCATGTACGTACTTGAGCTGGTCACAATATCCTAGAGTACTTCGGATCGATTTGTAATATAAATTTAATTAACCACCATGCACCATGTTTATTCTGGACGTACGTCAACTATAACGTTGTGGTTTGTGACAGGAAAAAGCTTTGCAGGATCAAAACAACTTGCTTGCTAAAGAGGTAAAAAAATGTACAAAATGACCGTACAGTACAGAATCATCTCATACTCGGAGTCAGCTTCTATCTCCCATTTACTTTACTAAAATTAAGCTCATGTTTATGAACATTTCTTTTTCTTTTTCTTTTTATGACAAATAGCTCAAGCAAAATGAAAAGACAGTACTGGTCGAGCATGCACACCGGGAGCAGCCAAGCATAGGCCAAAACTCAAGCACCTTCATGCTATCCCCACAACAGTCGCCAGTACCATTGACGCTAGCACTTCCTTCTCTAACTATCGGGTACTCTAGATCTCTCTCTCTCTCTCTCTCTCTAAACGCACGTCTGCGAATAAGAAACAATATGTGTGCGTGAGTCTTGAGTCAGAGATCTATGCAAGTGATCTTTTGACGTCAACTGGCTGATCAGCTAATGCACGTACATGATCTTTTTAATAAATTACGTAGTGGGACTACTTTCGGGGCAACAGCAATAGTAGATGAAGATGCTGGATCACAGACTCAGCCTAGTACCACCACGCTTATGCCACCATGGATGCTCCGCCACATGAATGGATAGAGTCACCAAGCTGAGGCTTTTTGAAGTGGAAAAGATAACGACATACAATCCTTGTAAAGTTTAATATGATGTTGCTCCATCACGTCACTGTATTTCGAAATTTCAAGTCTCTCGAGACTGCACCTTTTCTTCTTAAAGAGTTCTTGGGCCCAATACTGCAGTTTGCATATGGGCGTGGCTGATAGTTCTGACAGATCACATATGGCTGGCTATGCTTGTTTTCGATGGTAGTTCAACAGAAGCCCCAAAAGGCCAGGACGGAGACGGCAAACGATTGGCTCTATTTGGCATAACCGCGCCCGAACCATCCTTTGCTCCTAATCTAATTAATATGGTGACAATTGCCCCAAACAAATTGGAGCAAGCTCAAATAGAGCAGGTCACCAGGGTTAATTAAGGCAATGCCCACTTCCCCCTTGCCTCTTCTACAATGAGCTAGATTTTGACCAAGTCTACCAGTCAAGAAGTACTTTACATTCACTCAAAGTTCTAATTCTAGTACCAGACAAGGAGCTACTACACTCTGCTGAACCATCTACAATAAGGGTCTGCTAAAATCCTCCCCCAGCTTGAGCAAATGGGTTCCTACCCTGGAAACCAGCTAAGCGCAAACCCAAACCTCAAAGCACAGCAGCTCAATTAGCAATGCAGTTCCCAAGCAATTAAATTTACCGAGCTACAGAAAGAAATGGCTATTCAAAACCTTTTTACAAACGTTTCAAGTCCATTAACCGTAAAATTTCCCGAGTTCATCATCCCAATAATAATATCAATCTTGACTTCAATTTCTGATCCCTGTCGCTATCAGAAATACATACCAAGTGAATGACAAGTAATGTTAATACTAGACGAGATTTCCTAAACTTCAAGCAGTATTTGAGTTTGCACTTCTAACCTAATTGGTGATAAAAGAGACCAACAGGAAAAAATAATCAGCCATCTTGAAGTTAAATCAATTGCTTCTTCACTCATCATCTTCGTGTTCACAGTCACCACCAACAAGCATATGTTCCCTGCAAATAAAAAGAAGTCAGCAGTGCATCTACACCTTATTAAATCATGCAAGTGCGAAGAATAAAACAAGCACAGACCAATGACCAAAGTGCTGCATAATCTGAGTCTGAGAGGCCTGCACATTTCTTGTAGTAATGGATATTGATGCAGCTAGTAAAGATTGATTTGATGTTACTTCGCAATTTTATAAATTCCAAGATTTTTGATTGGCTCAAGTGCAATATCAAATATGACAAGCCATGTATGGTTTTGAGCGTCCAGTCATGAGTTAAGGATTAAAACAGGTTTAGGATTTGGGGTTCTTACTTCACAAGTTATGTTTCCTTTTGTAATTCTCTGTGATATCTAGAAGTTAAGGTTATTTTGGTAATTGAGTTGAGTTTAAAGTTTTCTAGGAGTTACAGAGTGTTTTATGTTATTTTCTTAGAATCCAAGTCCATCTAGTATTAGGTTTTATAAGGAATGTGTTTATTATTAGAGTTGAGACTTATAGTTCCAGTAGGTTAATAAAGAATCAACAAATCTGTACAAGTATATTTCATACCCACCCATGGGTAGCCCAAGTGGTAAGGGCGAACTTGTGTGCATGAGCGCCATGTCACAAGTTCTATTCCCCCTGGATCAAACTGCGATTCAAGTGGGAGGCCATGGCAGTGGGTTGCTATGCTAGTCTCCCCGGGGTTTAGGTTCAATGGGTGAGTCCTAAGGGCTCTGCCGTGGGGTTCCAGTCATAAAATATATATATTTCATTATAGGTCGTCTTCTTCTTCACAAGTCTGTTAAGTATATTTCATTATAGGTCGTCTTCTTCTTCATTTTGCAAATAGGTCATTGCCCCTTAAATAACCACCAAACACCCTTTTCTCTTCCCTCTTTGCAACCCCAAATCAAATCCTTCATTATAAGAAATCATGTGTCTTCTGTAAGGAAAAAATGGTTTCATTTCATTTTGCTGAGGGAGTGAGGTCACAAATGTCAACCGAGTTCAACTAGAAATTTAAATATCTCTTTATTCAAATAAAATAAATTATCTACACAGCACTAAAGGAGGATTTTTCAAGTGCAAACTAAGCAGTGAAATTTTTTATGCATTCTTTATTTAGTATATCTGTGCGTGTATGATTTTTTCATTACAAATCTCTGAACAGCCAAAATTTCAAGTAAAGTTAGTTTCTCCAGGTTGAGCTTTAAGAAAAACAAACTCGGGGCTTGAGGTCTTTCAATTATGATATCATTGATTTAAGATAACGGATATTAACTGTGTGCAATAACCTGGGATTTCCCTCAATGGACATTCAGTTTCCAAATACTCAAGCAAAAGGCCATAACAGATATCTATAAGCCATAAACAAGAGCCAATACCTCAGTTTTTCACAGAGACGTGCTAAAGCATCTGATCCCGTTCTGGAAGCAACATCCTCGATCTCAGAAGCATTTAATAGAGTGACACCATCTGCAAGCCTAAACTCACACAACTCTTTTAAGGAACAAGCATCAGTCAACACAGCTGAATGACCACCACCAGCTGCTATTTTTCGCACTTCCCCAACACACCTGCAACATAGAGTTTTCATCAGCATAGGAGGACATACGACTGTCAAAAAACTAAGCATTAGATTAGCAATACCATACCAATCAACAGGTGATGGATACCAAGCGTATGTAGATTTCTCATTAGCTGCCTGACCATAATTATTGTAACCCCATCCATGAATTCTTCCATCCCTGGTGGAAATAAGTGTGTGGGAATGTCCACATGCAATAAGTTGCACCCCATTTGGAACAACCATAATAGGTATATTGCGAAAAAATGTCTCAGATTCATTAGCAACGCATGAAAAGAATCCAGTTTGGGGGCCAAGGCCTAATTGCCCTACTTGACCACCACCCCAAGCATAAAGAGCTCCCTTCAGAGTCACAGCACATGTATGTACACCACCGCATGCGACAACCTTTATGAATATTCCATCAAGGGCAACCACTCTCCTCGGCAATAGTTCTTTATCCCCGGACTGGAGAGAACTATGCCCAAGTTGCCCCATATTTCCAAGGCCCCAAGTATAGCTGTGATGCGCAAAAAAAATTATCATGAGTTACAATTCTCAAGAAGTTGAACTTCGACAGTTGTACCAAGAAATAAAAAGAAAACAATACAGCATAGCTTTGAAGAAATAATTCTATCTAAAGCTTGCTGTTATCTACTAAAAACTCCAATATTTTAATTTCATAACTGAGAACTGGAACAAAAAAAAAAAAAATAGCTGCATTCATGTGGGCGATATAGATTTATATATGCACCTCCCAGCCTAAAGCTATAATTAATTCTCTATCATGATCATATTTCTGATTGGAGTTCATTTTTATATCATATTTATAAATATTGTACAACTTAAGATTGGGGATGGTAATGGATCTTATGGAGGGGCATTGGCACATACATCACTCATTCAACATTTTTTTTCCTCTGGCATCATATGGTGTAATACTAACCAAATAACTTCATAATAGATAGTGACATTTTATAACTTATGTATATTAGCCCACATGTTTACCTAGAATAATACCTGAGGATATACTAATAGAACAGGCACATTACAATAATTAATAATATGAAGCATTCCGACCATATACAAATACTTATGCAAATCCATAAGTTAGTAGCCGGAGCAATTAAACATCTAAACTGAACTTAAGCTTTCAACCAAGTTAAGGGGACAGAGACTTGAATCAAAATGCATCACATTTCCATTGCATCCTTTCTCCCAGCTAGACATGAGATGCCCATCTGAAGATTTTGTCAGACCTTCAGAGAGATATGTGCCATGCTGAAAACCAGAATTATCATGCTTAAATTTAGAACTTAACTCCTAAAAAGTCCTTCAGATCACTTACACCTCGCCTTTGTCAGATATTGCTGCCGTGTGGTACTCCCCGCATGACACATCGGTAATCCTTACAAGCTCAGGAGCTTCATCAAGGAACTTCGCATAAGCATTTATTATACGAGCCCCCTGTAGCCCTTCGCATGTAACACCTCTGCCAAGCTGACCATATTCATTGTAACCTGGTTTTTCAGAAATCAACGACAAATTCTAATTAGTAAGAATCAGGAAACTAGAGTCCGAACACAAGTTTCCATTCCTATATCAAATGATCCACGTGTTACCAAGAAAAACTTCCATGAGCATAAATATCATAAGAATAAATAGATACACACATAACTGCTTGCGTTGCAATAATTACATTCAGTTGAGATACTTCTATTAACATAATGGTAAGTCGTGATTCTAGAAGAAACTTTACCCCATGCTTGTAGTAGGCCATCCTCTGATAAGGCCACCACATGCACTGCCCCACACGACACTTGGCGGATAATCTGTTACGAATGTAATATATATTCAGACTTGAGGATAAATAAACAAGCAAAACTCATACACAGGTTGGCCAATGCTTGACAAGAAATTACAATTTACACATGGATTAGAAGGATCATCAATAAAATTGTTAGATTGTTCAAAAAAATCTATTTCTAACAGATTTACGCGATGTAACAAACAATGGAGTTCATCAGTGTTAGGACACGAAGTTTGTGATATACACCAGAAAGCACATGACATCGGACTCCATTTCATCAACAAACGGATCAGATCAAATAGTTTTGAATTATAAATAAGAATTCCGTTATGTAATATATTTGAATCCCCAAACACTTGTAGCTATATTGGTTATAAATACATGAGTTATTTCTTCAATATAATCAAAGGAAGAAGAACATTTTCCATTCTAGTCTGCCCTTAGCCTCTTATAATCAGGGACCTTTAGCATACGGTAAAATTACATATTATAACGCAACTGCTATATACGTAGAAAAAAATACATATTTTTTACTTATAAAAAAAAACCTAGAAACAAATACATTAAGTGTCAGCAGCAATAGTTCTCTTTGGACAGCATATAGACTAGCAACAGAACATTCACCTTCAGAAATATCATAAAAGTACAGGCACAAATAAATATACTTATGTCAACCAGTAAGGACTAGCCTTTCATTTGCAAGAGTTGAGAATTTATCTTTCACCTTTTGCAGGTCTGCATTTCTACTCCATCAGAGACAAAAAACATTCCATGGTCTTTAGAATGGAAAAGATTATGTTTTAGGATTTATTATGGTGATGGAATGGAGACTTAGCATTATTCTCTTTATTATTCTTCTTCTCATGAGTGCATACGTCTATGTTACTTAGTTAACATACCAGGATCAGGACTCAATTAAACATAGGTTCTGTCTTTTATCCATGCATACAACAAAAAGTTATTACACTTGATTAAACATAGGTTGTGTCTTCTATCTCACACCATTTCCAATTAGCTTGAAAATTTGCTTCACATAAAAATTCATGATCTGCCTAATTTTCTTTCTTGCTTTTCTTTTGACAATAAGTTTAATAGATAAATTTTGTAGTATCAGAAACACAAAAATCAACAATTTTGACCCACCTCGACCAAAACAAAAGCTTGAATAATTTACATAAAATCATACTTAACAAAAGAAATATAGCATACCGTATTAGGAGTAAAGGCCCCCCAATATAAGCGAGGAAAATTTGATCCCTGTAAGGAGAAGCAGAATAATGTAAACGTGCGGAATATTATTTGTCAAAGATCAAGTTGTTAAAAAGAAGATGCTGAAAGAATTAAAAACAGTACCTGATTCTGGCCCCAAACCCAGAGCCTACTTTTTGAGATGGTTCCATCAGTTTCACGAGTGTCTGCTATACAAGCAGTACAATGTGCTCCACAAGATACAGATTTCACAAACTCTGTCTGCAATTGTTTAACTTTCTTAGGGTGCTTCCTTGGCTCCTCAGTTCCATCTCCCAATTGACCAAAGCCATTAGCCCCTGGTCAATCTCACACATTTATGATTCTGGCTCATTTATGTTGTACAGCATGCTACATTTTCAACATGATGTTATATATAGCTGCTACTATAGACAGCCAAAAAATAAAAGCCATTCCCAATAATTAGTAAAACCCACTATAATCAAGAATAAAACCTAATGATATGCATTCAACAGCTCTTGCGCATGTTTTTTTCCATAAAATTTTAGAGATATCACATGACAAAAAAAATAAAATCATACAAATTATAGAAAATATATATATATATATATATATAAATATATATACAGGGGACGCATAGGGGGTAAACGGACTGTACCCCATGTGAAAAGTGACCCATCAGAGGCCACTGCCGCAGTATGCTCACGACCACAAGCAACATCCAACCAGCGCGAATTGAGACCAGCCGGGCACCCAAAAAGCTCGGGAGGAAGCTGCTTTGGGATCCTTAACTGGCACTCTTTGCCTTTCCTACCCGTCTGCCCGGACTGATTATAGCCCCATACATAAATTGCACTCTTTGTCGGGAGGTTTTTGGGTCGAGTAGTGTCAACAATTTCATTAATATCCATTTATATCCCTAAAAACCAACTAATAAAAATCAATCAGATCAATTTATCATACACGATGTTTCAGATGCCTATGAAAAAGACTCTTCGAAAGGAAAAAAGATCGCTCAGAGCAGAATTTCGGCTTAAAACTCGAGACTTCGTCAATGTTTAAACAACAGAGAATAAAATTTTCAAGGTAATATACTCTGTTGGGTTGTGGAGTAAAACTTCGGAGGAAAAGATAAGTCAAATGAGAAAAGTGATGTTTATGTGGTGATTTTCCAGGAAATCGTAGATTCAACTAAAGGCTAAAACCATATATTTGGGATAGCTGGATGAGGCTCCTCATTCTCGCCAAAATAAGCAACCAAATGGAGTGCAAGGTAGCAATTAGCATAAGACATGAATGATTCAACAAGAAAAAGCAAAACTTTTTGGGTAATTAACAAAACCAGGAAATCTCAGTTCCGAAGTCGGGAAAAGCGTATGGATAATGTTTCGGAAAGGTATAACCATGAGCAGTTAGTACTATAGCAGAAATAGGGGGGGGGATGAATTGAGAAAAGAAAGGACGCACCTGAATATGAAGAATAGGTTGGAATTCAATCAATTCCTCAAAAGAAGAGGAAACTTGAGACGGTGAAAGATTTGCGGGAAGGTGGAAATGAGGTGGTTGGTCCGACAAAGTGGCAGTTAGGGCGTACTTGGCTGCGTATCTCCGGCAATGGCTCAAGGACCCAAAAGCCTTCCCCTCCTTGATGGAGAAGAATCTTCTAGACCTGAAAAACCGGTCAGATATTGCAATCTTTTATGTTTTTCTGTTTTTTTTTTTTTTTTCACGTGGTATGACCAACTAGTACGCTTGTAATTGAACAGTAGTTAATAGACTTTCAAGTTTCAACGATATATTCTATTAAAAGTTTGATTTTTCTTTTATAAATAAATTTTATTCTATTCACACGTCTTGTACCAAACATATTATTTACATCATTTAAGTTATAATATTAATTAATAGATTTTAAATTTTAAAATTTATTTTTAAAAAAAATTTATTATGCATCAATCATTATTCACTCTTACACCCTATATTTATAATTTTTTTTATAAGATGTGAGGTATTTTTCATAAAGTATAGGAATATTTTTCATATGATATGAGATCTATAATAATGAATAGTAACTAATGAGAATAATTTTTTTAAAAAAAATTGAATTATATTATGTAAATACTTTATTATATTTACTCTAACACTGATTTGAAAAAAATAATAATAAGTTATTTTTGAGTTTTTAGCCGGACCTTTGGTTGGAGCTAATCAAATCAAATTGATAATTCCTTTAGATTTGTATTAATATATCATTAGATATAATAGCGTGACATATTACAACTATTTTTATAGTAGAACCAAAACACAAAGCAAAGTTACCTTTTGAAAAACAAAAAAAAACTAATGTGAAAATTACTTTATCAATGAAAAATTTTAATTTTAATTTATAAACAGACAAATCGTACAATATTTTTTTGTAAAATAAAGTTGGCTCGTATCAAGCTATTTTAATTTGTAAGATATTTTTTATAATATATTTTTCAGATTTTGAAATTATCTGCATTTCAATTAAGCTTCTATTCCACAATGATCCTTATTTGTCCATCTCATTTGTTCTCTTTCTTACATTACCATCTCTAAAATCTTAAGCCTATATTTTTTTATATAAAAAAAAGGATAAAATAAGTATTATGCTAATTAATAAATAATATTTATAGTCGTATAAGTATTGTATATAAATATATATGAGATTTGCATAAAATAACTAATTTTTTAATTATAATTCTTATAAAAAGAATGCGTGCTTACATAATTATTGATTTTATTTAACATTATTCAAAATAAAATAATAGAATTGTATTAGTCGGTATTTCTCTTTTTCTGCATCTTTGATTCTTTGGGAGGTTATTTTCGGTGGTAGTTGATGCGTAGAATCGAAAAGGTCCTATGGTTTTTTTTTTTTTTTCCTAAGCCAAAACGGTCGTAAGTTATAATAAGATGAACGTATTCAACGTCCCAACTGCACTGCGTTCTGTGTCTCTAGGCAAAGCCCCAGTTTCTCACCTTTTCCAGGTAATTTCTCTTCCTTCCCAAACGAACCCCGTACTGGGTTTCTGATTCTGCTTTTGGTGTCTCCACGCTTGATTTCTCTGTACCCTTTTTAATTTTCCGGTGTTTTACCTACCAAGGTTGTCTTCGTCTTCATGACTATTTGTTTGTTGCTTGCCTGTTCAAATTTCGCTTTTCCGGCGTTTACTGTTATCTCTGTTTAAAAGTAAGTAGGTATTTTAATTTTTTTTTTATTTTTTTGTTTGCCATAGGGGTGAAATTCGTGGAATTTCTGTGTTGTTTCATGGGAAGAAGCAAACCCTTTTGCAACCCCTATGTTTTTTCTGTTTTCTTATTCATTACGTGTATATGTGTAAATATTGGCGCCGGCAGGGCTGGGGGTGGGCGAGTTTAAGGCGAAAAAAATGAATGAAAAGCCTAAACCCTTTGTGAAGTGGTGAATTTGATGACTCTGCCTTGTCAAATCCCCTACGTGATTTTCCGGATTAGCTCTTAACTGTTTTGGTTGGTGTTAACTTCTCCCGACAATGTAATTTTTGGTGATTTGTGCCTTTTTTCCCCTTCTATTACGCTCTCAAGTCTGCTTAGAATAGCTGAGATTAGATGAGGGTTCTTTGAAGCCTTCAGACATGTTAATAGTGTGCAGCTTCCTTGGTCTTTGCACTAAGCCATACAACTAGTAAGTCCTGTTCTTAGGGTAGCTTCAGGATGGCTTAGAAGCTGGTAAAGTTCGGACAGAAGTATTGGTACACCAGTAGCAATTTTGTGCAAACTTCCATCACACTCTCATTCTCACAGCAGAAAAGGGGTCTTGCTTGACATGAATTTGCAGTATTTTATTGAAAAACTCAACCAGTTAAAACTCGGATGTGCTAAGATAACAGGCCAGGGCACAAAATAATGCGCCTGGATTTTTTTAATCCAAGGGTTCTAACTGAAGTCGACATATGTGTATCATGTAAGATATGGAATTATAAATTGAATGACTCTCCGGTCAGTGTTGAGTATCTTGAGTTATAACATGTGAAGAACACCTATTGTACTTCGCTAGATTTGAATCCAACATATGTATTTTAGAAAGCTTGCAGATACAGAGAGATCATGTCTGACTCAGTTGGAAACAATACTGAGAAAAAGCTTATAAAAATCGATATCAGCTCGGACACTGTGTGCCCATGGTGCTTCATGGGTAAAAGAAATCTTGACAAAGCTATAGCTGCATCTAAGGATCAATATGACTTTCAGGTTCTCTCTCTCTCTCTCTCTCTCTCTCTCTCTCTACAGTTCCGCTCTTATGTTTTAGCAACCGAATTTGCAGGTTAGATGGCATCCATTTCAACTTAATCCTTCTGCCCCTAAAGAAGGCATCGACAAGAGAGAGTATTACCGTACAAAGTTTGGATCTCAATCTGAGAGTATGGAAGCTCGGATGTCAGAGGTCTTCCAATAACGCCCTGAACCACCTACATACTTGATAATTGTGTTATGGGTATTCATTTACTTTGATTTGGCTCATGATTGTACACAATAATTCACTACAACCGCCCAAACATTTCAGGTTTTTAGGAGCCATGGACTGGATTACAACCTGTCGGGACTCACGTAAGCTTAAAGAATGGTTTTACATCTGTGGATAAACTTACATAAAGTGAGGAAAGCTATGAAGAGACTTTAATCTAATGAAGATTCCACAACATTGTCTTAAATATGGACAGGGGAAATACTCTAGAAAGCCACAGGCTTATGTATTTTGCTGCCCAACAGGGCCTTGATAAGCAACACAATCTTATGGAGGAGCTATCCTTTGGCTACTTCACTCAGGGGAAATACATTGGTGACCGGTAAATACTGTGGTAACTTTTTCATGACCTTTATATTTTCTAAATGTTTAGTTCCTTTCAATAAATTTTAGTTTCTTGTGAGCTGTACTTAACCTTTATTTTCTTACAGATTCTGGTTATACATAAATACTCCGGATAGTCACACGCTTATGTATTTTTTTTTTTACCTATGCTGCTTATAAAAAACGTAAGTAGTAATTGTTCCGTGTCAAACTGAATACAAAAAGTTAATGAAAGCCCCCACAAGGATTAGGCAACCTTCCAGGAAAGTTGAAACACAACTGGAAAAGCACTCTTGGCGTGCTATCACTTAACCTGATTTGCCTGGTGTTATTTGTTACTCACCAGTGTTACCCAATATGGGGTATACCGCCCTCCAGTGAAACAGGCCTTGTGTCCTTTACTTTTATGTATACTGGGGTCGAGTTGATCTTACTTGCACCTCTTACATCAGATACTGAAAAGCATCAGTGATTGCAGGGAATTTCTCGTGGAATCTGCAAAAAAGGTTGGAATAGAAGGTGCAGCAGAGTTTCTTGAAGACCCTAATAATGGGTTAAAAGAGGTTTTCTCTTTTTTGAAATCATATGCTCCAATTGGTTATGAATCTGATATAGCAGGAGAAAATGAAATTTCGCTTCTGATAGCGAATGAGGGTTCGACTGTTGAAGTCATGGTTCTAGAGTAGCAGATTTTTTTCAGCAGCTACATTGGCAATCAAATGGAGCATCATTTAAATATTTTTCTATGATGCTCCTTTTGATTACCAGGCAGGCTAAGAACGCGCTAAAATTTGAATTCTGCAACTATCAAACCTGTTCCAGTGGTGAAGAAGTTTCAAACTCTATTTCTTTTCCAATTATATACTTGGGAATAGATCACGCTACAGTTCTCTTCCGATGTTTTTATGGAACTAACCATACTCTTGTGTCTGATAAGGTTAATGAGGAGCTCCAGAAGTACTCAGAAAACATTACAGGAGTCCCATATTTTGTGGTGGGTGATAATAATTCACAATTTATTTATGAAACAAATGTTCTGTACGATTACCCCAATCAGGTGCATTCACCCCATTGATTTCTTTGACAGATTAATGGAATCCAGAAGCTGAGTGGTGCCCAACCCCCTGAGGTTCTGCTGAGAGCTTTTCAAGTAGCTGCTAACTAAGAGAACCTGACATGTTATCTTTAAAGATTATATATCGGTTGATAAAATAAAGGCCTCAGCATATTTGCCTGCCTTAGTATTATGGTGTGTATCTCTCGTTGATCGACTTACTGATCCTCTATTATGGCTTATGTACCATTACCATGACACGTTTGTTTAAAACTGGGGTGAATGCTTTTTTCTAGTGACTTTGTTTATTAGTGATGTGCATGCATGCTTAGAGTCCCCCCCCCCCCCCCAAAAAAAAAAAAAAGTTGAGTTCCTTTGTTGGAAAAAGATTGGAGTTATAAAAAAAATATAAGCAATAAACGGGTAAAGTCTATATCTAAGAAGAATGCGAAAGAATACAGGGGGCATGAGATGCACCAGCAATAAGCACGTGGGAGGATAAGCACATGCACCTCAGGAGCTTGTAGGCTTGTAGCAACATGGACTGGCTTGGTTATACATTACAATTTTTTTAAATTTTTATATAAAATATAATGAACAATTTAATTTTTTTAAATCTCAAAATAAAAATATTTAAAAAATATATATATTCTAATAATATTTTATTTAATTTTTAACTTTTATTTCATTTGCGTAACCGAGGCTGAAGCAATGCGCACCGGTGCAAATAGCTAGGTTGGTCTTTCTTTTTGTACACGCAAAGAATGTGAAGACAAATTCGAATATACTCACATCAAGGGACATTAAATTAGCCTGTGGTTTTAGCAATGTGTAAATTTTTTGGTTCTCTTTCCTTTAGCTTCCTCCAAAACCCAAACCTTCCAGTCAAAATTACGTTGTTTCATAGAATACAATCACCTAAAGAAGCCAATCCAGTAAATACCAGGTCAGAATGCAACAACATTGAGTTTGTTTTATATCCATCTTTCCATGACAAACAAAACTACATTTTTTTTAATATTTACAAGAATAATGATATCCATACAACACTTTTCACAATGCATTTTACAATTATATTTTAAAATGATAACATTTTTATAAAATGACGTTAATTTTATAGTACAAAAATACTTATTTAAACATGGCTAAAGTATCAATATTTTTTTTTTTGTGGGTGGTGGTGGTAGGTGATGCGATGTTTCTAACCAAACAGTCATAAACGTGTTCAACAACCCACTGGGTGTAGGTGGTCATCGGTCATAAAACGAACGTGTTCAACATCACACTGACACTGCATTTGGTGTTTCCACACAAGTCCCCCCAGCTTCACATCTTTAACAGGTGATTTGATGACTCTGCCCTGTGAGATTTATTTTTACGGTTAGCTTAGTTTAACTGTCTTTGTAGGTGCTAAATTGTCACAGACACGAAATTTTGATGATCATTGTCTGTTTCTTTTTATCACATTGACAAATCTGATTAGAGTAGCTGGGATTATTTAAGTGTTGCTCGAAGGCTTCAGTCTTAATTTTCAGGAGATCTTTCCCATACAATGACGATTTCCAGCAATGCAACTTTCTGTTTCAATCTTGATTTTATTGCATGAGAAAGGGTAACTCTCTGAGTTTTCCCCCCACTGGATTTTCTGTGAAATTAATAACTGAGAATGGAAATGACACATTGTAGTGATCATGAGTTCTTAAGTGATCATTTAATAGGATCAGCCTCCATTGATCTTTGTCATGATTAGACTTAATAACAAAAGAGTACTGTTCTCCAGGTAACTACCAGGACACCTTGCTTGAGCTGGGTAAAGTTGGGTAGAGTTGGGACAGATGTATCAGTACCATCGGTAGCAATTTAAGTGCAAAAAGGGGGGGCTCTTGCTTGAGCTGAATGTGAAGGATTGATTGACCTACAACCTCAAATGGTTACAATTTGGATGTATGTAGTAGCTAGCGCATGAAATGCACCTAGCTTTATTTTCATCCAGGATTGCCAACTCAAAAGGACATATATGCATAACGTGGTTTTCTTCATTTAATAACTCTCTGATTGAAGGCGTTGAGGATCTTTGGTTACAACATGTGAAGTAGAAAAAACTACTGTACACCATGGATTCAAATATGATTCGATGGTCATATTGCAGAAAGCTTGTATCTTCTTCATTTAATAACTCTCTAAGAGAATGTGCTGAGTATCTTTGAGTTAAAACATGTGAAGAAGAGAAACTACTACTGTCCATCACTGGCCTCAAATCTGACTCGATGGTTATATTGCAGAAAGCTTGATACAAAGGAATCATGTCCGAGTCAGACTCAGTTGGAAACAATGCTGCGAAAAAGCTCATAAAAATTGATGTAACTTCTGACACTGTGTGCCCGTGGTGCTTTGTGGGCAAAAGAAATCTTGACAAAGCTATAGCTGCATCTAAGGATCAATATGACTTTGAGGTTCTCTCTCTCTCTCTCTCTCTCTCTCTCTCTCTCTCTCAGTGTGGGTGTGTGGTGTTCGTCACTTATCTTTTATCAATTTGCAGATTAGATTTCATCCATTTCAACTCGATCCTGCTGCCCCTAAAGAAGGCATCAATAAGAGAGAGTATTACAGTAGAAGGTTTGGATCTCGGGCCGAGAGTATTCAAGCTCGGATGTCAGAGGTTTTCCAATAGTTCTCTGAACCACCTATATACATATTAATCGTGTTATTGCATTTGCTGGTTGTTGTGCACAATAAGTAATTACGACCCATCCAAAAATTTCAGATTTTCAGAAGCCATGGGCTGGAATGCGACCTGTCAGGACTCACGTAAGCTTAAAGAATGGTTTTGAAGTTCATCTATTAACAACCTTACATATCGTGAGGAGTCTGTGCAGAGACCTTAATCTAAGAGAGATCAAACTAACATTGTCTTGAATATGTGTAGGGGAAATACTCTAGAAAGCCACAGGCTTATGTATTTTGCTGCAGAGCAGGGTATTGATAAGCAATACAAACTTATTGAGGAGCTGTTCCTTGGCTACTTCACACAGGGAAAATACATTGGTAACCGGTAAATACTTGGTTGACTTTTTTTAATGACCTTCACATTTTCTAAATATTTAGGTCCTTCGAATAAATGTTCATCTTTTGTATCTTCTTAATTGTGCTGTTTCTCATAAATTTATTAAATAAAAATACTATATCATTATGTATAACTAACCTAGTCACTCTTCTTTTAATTTGACATGGAAAATATTTTAGTTACAAAATAATTACATAAAAATAAACTCACAAACTGATGTGACTTGGTGTAATACATTAGATTTCATGGAGTCACATCAGTTTGTGAGTTTATTTTATATAATCTCTTTGTGTCTGTAACAGTTATCGTTAACAATTATAAATCTGAGAGAAAGTTAAAACCAGAAAGTTAAACAGGGTTGGTTACTCAATAAGGGGTTTACCATCCTTCTTATGAAACGAGCACATGTTGTTTACTTGTGTACAAATCGGAGTCCAGTTGATTGTATTTGCAAATGCATAAACTTTTTTCAGGGAATTTCTTGTGGAATCTGCAAAACAAGTCGGGATAGAAGGGGCAGCAGAGTTTCTTGAAGATCCCAACAATGGGTTAAAGGAGGTATTTTTCTTTGCCAATCGTATGCTCCACCGCCTAGAATAATTTTACTTTTGAAAGCAGATCAAGTTTCTAAACTGTTGAAGTTATCTTCTGATGGTTTTTATGGAACTGACCTTGCTCTTTATGTCTGTCTGTTAAGGTTAAAGAGGAGGTCCAGCAGCACTCAGCAAACATGACAGGAGTCCCTTACTTTGTGGTGGGTGATAATAATTCACACTTTATGATAAGTTAATTGTTCTGTATAATATTACCCAATGATCCCATTGCTTTCTTTGACAGATTAATGGAACCCAGAAGCTGAGTGGTGCCCAATCCCCTGAGGTCCTCCAGAGAACTTTCCAACAAGCTGCTGCTAATTGAGAGAACCTCGGGTTTCAAAGCTTCTATTTCAGTTCAAATAAAGGAAACAAATTTGCCTGCTATATTATCATGATTGTCTTGTCATGTTGACTGGCTTTGGTTCCTATGGGAGGAGGAATAAATTAAATAATAAAATATATCTGTTTTTGTTAGTTTAAATTTTTAAATTTTTAGAATAAATGATGAATTCATATAGTATTAGAGTAGAGTTTTTAAATTCGAATCTTGACTCTACACTCTATTCTATTTAATTAAATATTTCATGTGTTGAACACTTGTTGAGAGAGAGTTTCACCCAAACGTGATGGAGTGTTAAGTTATAAATTAAATAAGTGTTAAGTTATAAATTAAATAATAAAATTAATCTCTTCATATTAACTTAGGATAATGCTAGAGTCACTGCTGGGGCTCTCGCTAGTCTCTAGCATGTGTTTTTTTTTTTAGTTCTTTTTTTATATAGACTTTTTTAACACTTTTAAATATTTTAAAAAAAAATAAAAAATTCACAATATCATTAAAAAATACTTCTTTAATCATAAAGTAAAATAATAAAAAAATCCTAGTAGGAGCTCCCAACAGGAAGACTAATATTTATATATATATATATATATATTTTTTTACTTTATGATTGAGTAAATATTTTTTAATGTTGTTTTAAATTTATTTTATTTTTTAAAAATATTTAAAAATGTTAAAAAAATCTATGAAAAAAATAACTTAAAAAAACATATGAAAAAACACATACTAGAGCCTATCGAGAGCTCCCGCAGCGGTGGCTATAGCATTATCCATTAATTTAAACTTTTAAAACAAGTGACTATTTCACATATTATGCCTTTTTGTTTCTACAAATGCCATGAGATGGATATTTTGAACTGGTGCGAATGCTCTGTTTTAGTTCTCCACTTCGTTTATTAATGGTTTGAATTGCGATGAAAAACAGAACAAAGGAAACAGCCCCTCCCCTCAGAGTTGACATTCATTATCGAAAAAGATTGCAGTCATGCAGGGTACCATATCCTTTTACATCTGGTAGAAAACTGCTCCCCAAACCCCTATCACTGACCCTGATTCGGAGTTTTTGTGAGCTGTGTAAGAATCCTTCACATTTTCTAGCTCGTCCGTCTCCCACAAAATCATAGTCATGCTTTCTTTTCCCACCTCTTGGTGCTTAAACATACCCACCCATTGAACACATGGGGCGAGCTCCCAGGCCGCTAATGGAAAATAACATTTTTTGTCCTAGTTCGAAACTTGAAAAAATACTGCTTACAAACTTTCCAACCATTTAATATTATGAAAAGATTGTAAAAAGAATGATAATTACAACGATGATAAATAGCATTTCCAAAATACTCAACATGTTGTTTGTTCTTCTACCCTCGTGGGTCAGAAACAAGCTGGTTTCTGTCGAGCTTGCAGTATGTATGTTAGTGAGTATTGGGAAATGCAATTTGATTCCTACCTTCGGCTTGAAAGTTTATGAATTTACAAGAAGGCAGCAATGATGCAAAAACAGTAATATGCAGACCGATGCAAAAGGCCACTGATCTAATCACGTCGGAGTAAGTCACAAACAGAAGCTGTACACGCAGAAAGAAAGCATATGCATATCACTTCAGTGGTTGCGACTAAAATTAGCAACAGAAATTAAGCCGTGTAATTTACCTTCCCCTGTGCCTGTTTCTTTAGTATTTAAAGCCAAATCAATATTCAAGCTTAATTAGAACCAACAACGCCTTGATGCCAAAAAGTAAAAATGTAAACAAAAACTATACACTCCGGACAGGAGTCAGTACAGATGTTTCTCCTCGGTCCATTCACTTTGAGGAAACTCGTCTTGGCCTCTTTGTCTTCAGCATTCATTGCCTTTCATGTAGCTCAACGTTTGTTTGAATGAATCTTATTTCTTTATCTATCTTTTCTCCCAAATCAACGAAAATGGAAATTTACTGCCAAGTTACCCAGGGGTAGTGAACAACGCACATCTGAGACGGAATGTATTCACAACAATGGATATGAGAA
The DNA here is from genome assembly GCF_001411555.2 of Juglans regia. Classification (NCBI taxonomy): domain Eukaryota; kingdom Viridiplantae; phylum Streptophyta; class Magnoliopsida; order Fagales; family Juglandaceae; genus Juglans; species Juglans regia. The sequence continues at coordinate 7,045,333 of NC_049901.1, read as the reverse complement.
CAATTTTTTATATTTACTATGGATGACAAACTCTTTAATCTGTGGTATGCACAATATCTCCTTGCGATGCTTGCTTCCTCCACAACGCAAACCTTTCAATCAAGATTAGTTGTTTCATCAAATACCATCACCTAAAGAAGCAAACCCAATGAATTCCAAGTCAGATTGAGCAGAGATTCAGGCAGCTACATCATTTTGCATCATTTTCATTCTTCCATGAAAAAAAAAAAAAAAAACTTAAGTCAATACTAATCCATCTACAATTCAAAACCAGTAAAGCATGACGAACTGATGCAGCTACATGCCACCATTTTACTTGGATTCACATTAGTATGCATGAACCTCCAAGAGTCAAAAGTAAGAAAGTCCCATGAGCATGATACCTTAACTTCTTTGCTTCACGGACCAGTTGTTAACCACATAAAAGACTACCATACAAGTCTGATCATCAGCTCAGTAAACTGACTATGCCTCACATTCACATGCAATGTGATACACCTCAATGTACTAGGGTTCTTCCAGCATTTACTCTGGTTTCCAGGTGTTCTGGTTGTTTTCTTACACTTTTTTCCCACATAAATTAGTTTATCCAAACAACCTACAAAATATTCATCCATCTAATGAACTGATAAGCAATATTCTATTTCAAGGGTCCTTGTTCAAATAATGGTAGGATTTGCTGTCACTTAGATTTTGGATCTAGGATGATACTTGGCATTTTGGGGCCACTATTTGATGTTGTAAAGAAACAAGTCACCAAAACTATGTGAACAAGCACATTAAAAGGATCACTCAAACAATTGTTTGCATGCTACTTATTAAAAAACAACTGTTTGCATACCACTACTTTTCAAATATATACTAGAAAGAGATTTTAGTCATCCAATAGGATTTAAAGATAAAAACAAGAAGAAACGAAACCCATGGTAAGCACCATGCATTTGGTTTAAATGGCACTTCCTCCCCCTATGAAAATTGGTTGGAGAGTGAAGCCGCGGTGTATAAGAATGGGAAAAAATAAACATTTATGCAGTCAAATGGCAAGTTTTCATCCTTTACATATGCACCCACCAAGGCGCACACAATGTTCGGCCACTACAAACACATTAATTCATGACAGGCTTTTTTAGAAGAAAATCAACCTTAACAAGAAAAAGAAATATTCTACAGAAAAACACACTTTGCACTCTCCAACTATCAGACGTTTTACCCTCTGCACCCCAAACTACCAAACTGACACATTGCATCGTCCAACCGTCAAAAAATTAAAAGTAGCACAATCTTAACAGTTGGATCTTAATAGAGGATGCAAATTGCATCTTTTTGGTAGTTTGAAGGTGCAATATGTCAGTTTCGGTAGTTTGGAGTGTGAAGTGTAAAATCTCTAGTAGTTTAAAGATGCAAGATTTATTTTTCCCAAAATTCTTTGGATTCATATTTTAGATACTTGGGGTTTTTGCATAGACAAGTGTTACTGCATGTATTTGAATATGAAAACAGTTTCAAGAGACTGATTTTTACATTTCAATCATATAACAAACTTTGTAGGTATTGCAACTTGAAAACAATTCCAAGGGGGCTAGTTTTGATTTTTTATTCATATATATACCTTTTTTATAGGACTTATAAAAAAAAATATACCTTTTTGATAGGTGAACGTATTTATAACTTTTTGCCTTGAAGTGATGGGATGAAATCAGCAGCCAAAAGTTTCATACATGCAGCAGTATTTGTCCATCTAAAAAAGCCCATGTAATTAATAAGATAGATCTAATTATGTAAACAGAAATCTACCAAGTGACATGGGTCTGGTCAATTAACAATCTACCATCTATGCTAACAAAGAAAAGAAACTGGTGTGACAGGATCCAGACAAATCTGCACTTCAATTCCATATGATGTAGACTAGGAGCAATTATCCATTTCCTGTCGTTGAAGGCAAAATATACAACAAAGAAACAATTTTATGAAAAAAAGGGCATTTGTAGCAATTAGGACAGTTGTATACATAACCATGTACATATGTATGAATGATATGAACAATATACATACAAGAAAAGTTATACCTTGCCACAAACTGGACAGCTTTCACTTCTCTCCATCCACTCATAAATGCAACCAAGGTGAAAATGATGACAGCACTTTGTCAGTATCTTGGGGTTCTCTTGAGTATATTCTGCATGGCAAATGTAAGTTTAAAACCATGAGATTTTACGCCTCAAAATATGTACTTCATAAGAGTACAGTTTCAAAGATAATTAACCTACAGATTTTTTTTTTCTTTTGTTCTTTTTTAATTAATTAAACTATTTATTATAACAAACACATAAACACAAAATGCTGCTCAGGATTTCCAGATTACCACATAAACTATTTATTACCCTTGATCAATACTGCTTTGTAATCAACAAATCCTTGCCTCCAACCTTCAAGCCCAGTTAACTAAAAAGCAAAGAAATATGGACAGAGAAGTAAACTGCATGGAACCATTCATTCAGCATATCTCATTTTCCAGCTTCACAGAAAGTGCTGCTTTTGCCATTATATATGTAATATGCGGTTTGGGACAACATGGAACCAAAACATATAATGGATAGAACTTTATTTTTATTATAGCAATGACAGAAAACATTTTAACATCTTAGTATTTAGGTTTTCAAAAGTATCAATTCTAATCAGGTAATCCATATACTTATTAAAAAATTAGGGTAATATTTTTTAAGGCTTTTTTTAACTGTAATTAGTCAACACTCTCTCTGGCATTCTTGACCACAGAGATGCAATTTTCAGCATTTTTTATTCTTTCTTAATACAAATGCATCAAATATTTAAAATTAGAAAAGTGAGGATGAGTGAAGAATGAAATGCTCAAGCTCCCAGCAAATCATAAAACAAACTTGAAATGACACCAGTTTAATTCTTGGTGAACCCCATGAAACATTGGTTCTGCAAGAAGGAGTTACAAAAATAAATAAAAACACTCACTACTGCCCAATCAAGCCTTAGCACATGTTAACACGCTTCTGCATCAATTGCCATCCAATATATTAAAAATTAACAAGAATGGTACCACAAGTATCGGTTTCCCACAATACTTATCAAAAGAATTATCGGTTTCCTACAATGAAAAAAGGAACCAAAATAAAGTAAGAAAACAATTTTACCTTCAAGACAAGTAGGACAGACATCCTCATCTTCTGATGTATAAATGTTCCCAACTCCAGTCATAGTTTTTGCTTGTGAGAGCTTAAGTGAGGACCTAGAACGATATTCTTTAGATCCATCTTCACAGGGAGATTCACTCCATTTGTCTCCCGAATTTAAAGATACTGCATCTACATCGACATCACTTCTTAGAGGTTCTGTCTCCTCGTGTGAATGACTCGAGCCCTTTTCACGTCTTGAAACTAGTCCGTCCCGCTGCAAGCGGAAATATCTGGGGTCTGCATCGTAAGGCAAGGGCCTTGGAGGAGAGCGATACATGTCAGATAGAGTGTTGTCCAGTGATGCTGCAGAAGTCATAGATGCTGTCCCCTGAATAGACGAAGGGAGGGAATGCACTTCCCCTCTTCTGAATAGTGAGGTGTACTACAGAAAACGAGAAGATCCAAAATGTTAAAAGAAAAATACATGCTTACACAAGGGACTATTCTCATGATTAGCATTAAAATCTTTGCGAGTGATTAAGGACTAATATGTATTTCACAATGGAATGGTACTGAAATAAGCCTGACCTACAAAATCAGATTGAAAAATGCAGGTGAGGAATTCCTAAAATGAGAATTAAGAAGTACATTTTAACAGGTCATCATGTCTTTCAACAAACTTTAAATAGGATACATCAAACAAACAAGCAAGCATGGCATCAGTTCTGGATGCAAAATGACAAGGGTTGGGGGATAAAACAATAAAAAATTTCCCTAGCACTTGCGGTTCACAAAATTAATTTTGTAAGCTACAAAATTAATGTGTCCACACTGAATCACTAAGATCGCTTTTTAATAGTGCAAAGGCCTCATCTGCCATCTGCAACACTCCTCTCCCTTTGTCTCTCATTCTTCGTATGATGAATTGGCTCCATACTTTAAAGCATACAAGCACCAAGACTAGTGCAATAAAAGCAAAAATCTTCCCCGTGTGGGTGACCCCATTGATATATACGATGCTGGATTCTTGATTGTTAAAAATATGGACTGCAGACGCATGATTGCACATATAGTCTTGAGGTAGAGAATGTGAGAACATACAAAAATACCAATACAGGAGTATAAAGCCATAGGGGGAAAATCTGAATTGTGCAACAGATCTAGAACTCTAGGTTTTGAATGTAAAATTTCTAACTCAAATAGATATAACCTAGGCAAAAAATGGAATTCAAGCAAAAAAAAAAAAAGAAGAAAGAAAGAAAGAAAAAGAAAATAAACAGGAGCCTTATATACATACCACATTTAAAAGGTTCTGAATAAAGCAACTGAGACACATACAGTTCCTATATACAGAACTATTTGGATTTACATAATCTTCAAAACTCTCAGAATTCAAACAGCAACAGACAGCACCCATTATGCCAGCTGCAATCTCTTTCTCTCACTTAAGATCTCCACAGAAACTCCCCATTCTCATCAACAGATACCAATTGTCATATGCACAAGCATCACGAACAAGAGGCTTTTACAGCAGTACCTGTACTTCGATATATGAAGAGCGAGAAAGGAAGCTCGGCTTGCAGAAGTACTAAGCCTCTGCAAACCAGTACCCTTCCTCTTTTATTTAAAAATCACAAATGTCTTTGTGGTTTTGCTGGGTAACTTATGGCTAATTTCTTACCCTGTAGAGAAAGAAAATAATTGCGTTAAACAATTATGAATGCAGTACGGAGCTGAGAAGGCTGTCCTTGAACTAGATTGATAACCAAAATAATACAATTTAGAGAACCCAGACGGCATTCACTAATGATGCAATCAGAGCTCCCCCAGTTCCTAGAATAACCCAACTATTGCCATCATATTCTGTTTTATTGCGACAGATTTACATATATGACATAATAATATTTTGGTGCTCAGTAGCAGCCGCGACAAACCAACAATTGATGTGAAATATGTAAATCAAAAGGGGGAAAATATGAAATAGAAAGATGTAATTACCAGAAAAAGTTACCAAAAAGTAACAATTTACGCCGTCTCAAATTTTACAATTTTGTCATGCGTCCCTTCAAATTCAGCCAAAAATTATTTCCTTTAGTTGCAAGCAATAGTAGAACATCAGCCAACAGGAAAATTCACTCAAAAAACAAAGCCGATTATCATGCTTATTGCACAATCAGATGACAAATAAATAAGCCAAACACATGCATTCTCTAAAAAGATACAGACTTGTGGAAAAAGGAAAAAATAAAAATAAAAACAAATAGCATTGAAAACCCAGGATAATTCCTATCTTAAGAGAATGATCGACCTATAAAAACACGCAAAATCTAACGAAACAAGAGAATCCCATTGGAGATCATCACATATTAGCAATCAGAAGGTTCAAATCACACTCACAACCAAATAATCGAAAACAGCAAGTCACGGTTAATAGAGAAAGGAATCGATGAGAGAAAAGTAAGAGAAGTACCTCTAGGAAGCTGCGTGAAAAGAGAAGAAAGATGTTTTCTTTATTACGTTTTACTCGTCTTTGAAGGAAAACAGAGACGGAGAAGCACTTAACTACGAAATTTGGTGGATTGAACCGGATGAGATACTCCTGAAATCATCGTAAATATGGGTTCCGTGCGTTTTTGTGCGCATGCTTAGATTTTTCAGCAATAAAACCTGTGAGAATCAAAAGCTAGCTGCGCTCTCTCTCTCTCTCTCTGTACCGGTGGGTGGAGTAATATAATCCAACTTTAGAAAATTAAATAAGAAAACTTAACATAAAGTTCCTATTATTAAAAAAATAATAAATATAAAGTTATTTTATTAATTATATTATGCATATTGCAATTATTTAAATTTTTTAACATTATTCGTGTCATAAACTCAGGAAAAAGACATGGCACTTTGCATTATATTTATGTTGGCTCATCTTGATAAAGTGGCATGGCCGTCATTTTATAGGAATTGTGGGGTTATTTGTGAAAGTCATTTTGGTTGGATAGTCAACACCAAATAAATAAATAAATTATTCTGAATTGTTCATAGTTTAAGCTCGAAAAGGGTGTGATATTATATATCATATTGTAAATTATTTGGTATTAATTAAATATATATATATAAGCTTTTAAAATGAATAATGAAATCTAAAATATTGAAACTTCTTTGTCAAATGGTATGAACAAAGAAAAATTAAGCATTGTTTGATCGTATAATGGTACTGCTATTCTATTAGGAAGGATGGTTTATAATACACGTTCAACCTTTTTTTTTACCAAATCTGATTTTAGATGGAAGATGTTTTTATAAAATAATATAATTAATAAAATAAATAAATAATATTCTTTTATAAAAATACTCTCAATTTAAAACATAATTGTATAGAAAATTATGAAAATAATTATACGTATATAGTTAGTCCAACTATAAATAAATTTATAAATTTAAAATTCGGCAGGATATGATCCATTTTATTTAACTAGAGATAGATTATATTCATTTAGAATAAAATGTAGATGGTTTCTTAAAAATCAAACAATAATATTTTAATCACTCAATGTGGCATGAAACAGTGAATAAATAAATTATTATATATATTGTATAAAATATCAAATCCTATAATTTATTTTTATAATAAAAAAAAAATTGTATTATATAGAAACTTCGCACTTTGTAAATCATTTAAAAATATATGATTTTATTTTTTTATTCTTATATTTTTAAAATAATGTGCATAAATATAAGACTTATATCTAAAAACTTTATTAAAAAAATCCTATGGCTTCTGCCCTTTCTTCATTACCAATTGTCATTAGGATGGAGATGATTTATTTATTTTCTTTGAGTTTTAGTTTTATTAAGAACCAATTTGGATATCTTAACTCCTCGCATTATTAATTATTATTATTTATAAATTATTTCATCTCAATGTCCGAATGAAATGAGCTTAATTCAATAAATATATATATATATTTATATATATAATGCACATTTTTAATATAGGGGTTTGAATTTTGGGCATTATCACTGGCAGTTAATCTGTCAGAATCAGTGTGTATGGTATAGTTGCAAACCAAAATTACGAATCTGCAGTTCATCTCAGTTCCTTGAATCCTCGGCCATCTGTCTTCGCCGGCCAGAAAACCTAATTTATCTACACAATGCAGAGCTCATAGACCTCGCTGGAACCCTAGGTCATTTCTTTTTCCACCAAGAAATGCAGAGCTCTTCGAGTTCGGCGGCCCAACCGGAGGCCATTCTTGAGTGGCTCCACAAGGAAATGGGGTACCGACCCTTGGGTCCGTACAGCGCCTCGAGTGGCAAGTCACAGTTGCCCTCGATCGAATCTCTCCGCAAGATTTCCCGTGGGAACATGATCCCTGTCTGGAATTTCTTGATAACCCGCGTGAAGTCGGATAAGACGGTAGAGAACATCCGGAGGAACATTACGGTTCACGGTGGCGGCAATAGCAGTGCTAGCGACAGTGGCGGTGGCGGTGGCAAAGAGGAAGGTAGGAGTAGAGGGAGGAGGAAGGAGAAGGTGGCCGTAGAGGAAGGATTGGGTGTGGCGGAGACGAGGGAGGCGGCGTTGCAAGAGAGGGAATCGTCGGCGAAGGAGGTGGAGAGGTTGAGGAATATTTTGAGGAGGCAGAGGAGGGATTTGAGGGCCAAAATGCTTGAGGTTTCGAGGGAGGAGGCCGAGCGGAAGAGGATGCTTGACGAGCGTGCCAATTACAGGTTCGGTCACTCGGAAAACCGATGGCAGTGTTCAGTTCTCTATCTTTTGTTTACTTTTTGTGATCTACACTATGTTTTAGTTTACGAGAATTTCGTGGAAAGAAATGGGAATATGATAGCAGGATGCGGTGTTTTAATGTGGATTAGTGCTAAGGAAATTGTGGCATTTGATGTATATTTGTCCGTCTGCAAAGGAGTTATTCGAATTGCAAAGTTAACTTTAATACTGAGATTTCTTATATTTTGAAGATGAAAATTTAGTTGGCAGGAGCTGTGTCGTTTCTTGAAGTGGATGAGCTGCATAGTGATGAATTACTACACAGTGAATCGAGTTGGCCTTTTCTTGAGGAGTGAATTAATGATATAACTGCGATTTTTTCCATTGTATATTCATAATTTGTTAATTAAACTCGATCTAACAAAGCCTTACTGCGACCATGGGAATCGGCTTCATGGCCTTTTACACCTACTCTATGAGTAATTGATTTTCAATAATTAAACATCAAAGTGTTGTTTCTGGTAAATTGATTCTGGAACACTCACATTATATCACGATACCAAATTTAGTGGCTGCTTTTTAGACTAGTCATCATCTTTTTACTGATCCGACTATATTTTATTCAAAAACTTGATTCTAGATGCTTAGCAAAGAATAAGTTGCATGGTTGCATTCTCGAGAATAAATCTGATTGTTATGGTTATAAATATATATGTTTGACTTGTGTGGACCGCATTTATCTATGCAACTTATGGCCTTCTATCGTGAATGAATTTTGCTTGATGAATGGTTTTTTAACAAGATTGATGTATTCTAATTATCAGTGTAAACATAGCTCATATTTTCTCACACATAATTCAGGCACAAGGAAGTGATGTTGAATGCTTATGAGCAACAATGTGACGAAGCAGCAAAAATATTTGCAGAGTATCACAAACGTCTTCATTACTATGTCAATCAAGCAAGGGATGCCCAAAGGTTAAATGTTGACTCTTCAGATGAAGTATTTAACAGCTTTAGTGCAAACAGTGAGAAGGAAGCTGTTTATTCAACTGTTAGGGGCAGTAAATCGGCAGATGACATGATTCTTATTGAAACCAATCGGGAAAGAAGCATTCGAAAGGCGTGTGAATCTCTTGCAGCTCACATGATTGAAAAAATACGCAATTCTTTTCCTGCTTATGAAGGGAGTGGTATCCATTTGAATCCTCAATTGGAAGCAGCCAAGCTAGGCTTCGATTTTGATGGTGAAATACCTGATGAGGTTAGAACTGTTATTGCAAGTTGCTTGAAGAGTCCTCCTCAGTTGCTTCAGGCAATCACTGCATACACTTTACGGCTTAAAACTCTGATTTCTAGAGAAATTGAGAAAATTGATGTTAGAGCTGATGCAGAAACCTTAAGGTATTATTATGCAGTCTTGTTTTGTATCCGTGCTCATATGACCTATTGAAAAAAATTATTTGTGCTCAAATGAATCTCCCAACACTTCATTCTACTTTGTCAAGGTTTGACTATGACTGTTCAGTGTAGGATTCTGTGAGAAAATAATCCGTACAAGGTCTTCTTGAATGGTTATTTATGGTGTTCGAGAAATAAGTATATTAGTTGGCTCACTCCTCAGGAAACCTTGTTTAAGAAAAGTAACTTAAGCATTTCAATTTTTAATGGTTGACCTAACTTGGTTGCATTGGGGTTTTTATGTTTCATTACAAGCTACCACATTTACAGCAATTCTTGGTGAGGGTTTTGAGAGCTAGAATGCGCTATAAAAATGAAATTTTAATTTATACCTTCAATAAAATTATCATTTACCGTTCAGAAAGGATGAAATTTTAGTTGGATTCCAAAGGATCGTGATACTTGAATTAAAATTGCCCCCATTATTGCTTTATTATTCCTTTTCGTATACCACTCTGGGTTGCATAGTTTATGCTATTAGATGAGAGTTGTGCTACTGGAAAGAGGCGAAGGACTGTTATTGCAAGTTGCTTGAAGAGTCCTCCTCAGTTGCTTCAGGCAATCACTGCATACACTTTACGGCTTAAAACTCTGATTTCTAGAGAAATTGAGAAAATTGATGTTAGAGCTGATGCAGAAACCTTAAGGTATTATTATGCAGTCTTGTTTTGTATCCGTGCTCATATGACCTATTGAAAAAAATTATTTGTGCTCAAATGAATCTCCCAACACTTCATTCTACTTTGTCAAGGTTTGACTATGACTGTTCAGTGTAGGATTCTGTGAGAAAATAATCCGTACAAGGTCTTCTTGAATGGTTATTTATGGTGTTCGAGAAATAAGTATATTAGTTGGCTCACTCCTCAGGAAACCTTGTTTAAGAAAAGTAACTTAAGCATTTCAATTTTTAATGGTTGACCTAACTTGGTTGCATTGGGGTTTTTATGTTTCATTACAAGCTACCACATTTACAGCAATTCTTGGTGAGGGTTTTGAGAGCTAGAATGCGCTATAAAAATGAAATTTTAATTTATACCTTCAATAAAATTATCATTTACCGTTCAGAAAGGATGAAATTTTAGTTGGATTCCAAAGGATCGTGATACTTGAATTAAAATTGCCCCCATTATTGCTTTATTATTCCTTTTCGTATACCACTCTGGGTTGCATAGTTTATGCTATTAGATGAGAGTTGTGCTACTGGAAAGAGGCGAAGGATTTGTTTATTGATTTTAGCAGAGCTTTAAGAATCAGGGTGTTGTATATCAGGGTTTGATGTTTCAAAAGTCATTGCATGAGGGTTCTTTACTGGATGTTTAATTTTCTTTGGTAAATAGGTACAGAAAGTTGGACACAGGCTTTTAGCCAAGAGAGATGCATTAGCTTTATTTGTCTCAAGGCTTATTTTTAACCTCTAAGTTGTGATATTTTTTATTCATTACTCTTTTTAGTGGACGTGGGGTCTATCTTGTAAACTTTTCAGTTTTAAAGTTCATTTGTTCTTGTAGTAGTCACTGTTTCCACGGATAACCTTAGAAAATGTGGGATGGTTGCTCTAGGGAAAGTTTTGACCACGGATAACCTTAGAAAATGTGGTATGTGCATTGTTGATTGGTGTGTCATGTGCAAGAAGGATGGTGAATCTGTAAATCATCTATTTCTTCATTGTGAGGTGGCCAAGTCTTTATGGTATGAGGTTTTGAGTCGGACAAGTTTATATTGGGTGATGCCAAAGGAAGTTGTGGACCTTCTTGCATGTTGTTTTGATGGAAGGAAATGTGTAGCTGCCAGATGGAATATGATTCATTTGTATTTAATGTGGTGTATTTGGCTGGAAAGGAATGAGAGATGTTTTGAAGACAGAGCATTCTCTCAGAGAACTTCGGAATTTTTTCTTTTGTACTTTGTGTTTGTGGGCTAGAATTTTTGTAAGGGATGATGATAATGTACTGAATCCGTTTTTGTCTTTTTCCTGCTTCTGGAGTGTAGTAGGTGTTTCCTTTGTATACTTCCTATATACTTGGGCTGTGCCTATTCTTGATAATAAAATCTCTTATTAATTATAAAAATAAAAATAAAAGTAGTCACTGTTTCCAATAAGTTTATACTACTGCTGAAAACGGTGGTAATAAAAAAAACTTGCTTTTGTGAGCCTGGTTGAATCTTACCCAAAAAATAAATATTTATCCATAACATTCTATTCAAGGTCAAACTTGGTTTTAGTCTCTTATCTATTTTCGTCATTCGTGGGGGAGTTTCATCGGTTTTGTCTTTCTTTATCATTGTGTAAACACCTTTTAATGGGCCACTATTTTTTTATTCTTAATAGGTACAAGTATGAGAACAATACAGTTATGGATGTGTCTTCTCCTGATGTGAACTCAGCATTACACTATCAGCTGTATGGTAATGGAAAGATCGGAGGAGATATACCTTCTAGAGGAACTCAAAATCAACTTCTTGAAAGACAGGTTATCTGTTTATTTTACATTTTAATTTTACTTTGTGGCTTCATCATTTGATCTGTAAATTATGTTTTTCTCTCTTTGGGCCTTGACTCATGTTTTCATTTTCTACCTGCAACCTGCTTTTATAAGAAGTTATATTTCCTTTTCTTCAATAAAATCTTATTTACCAATAAAATAAAATAAAACAGAAGTTATATTTCCTTTTCTAATCATGTTCATACTTTCCCACTTTTCTCATAGTGAGTTGAACGTGTTTTCGATAATAATCCTTATTTTTTATTTGTTTTACTTATCAAAACGATATTTGATTCAATGTATCAAGCATAAATTTCCTTGTTTTCCTTCATACCTAATGAAAGCCCTCATTCGTGTCCTAGAAAAAGGGTTTTCAGGTCCAGACTCTTACCTTTTCTAAAAGACTGCTTTGATTAAATTTGCTTGCTCTACTTTTTGCTATTTTTATTTTCTGATTTCTACTAAGTTGATGTCTTTGGGAAGTTGTTTAATTCATGCTGGTATGTTTTCTTGTTCTTAGAAAGCTCATGTTCAACAATTTTTGGCTACTGAAGATGCACTGAATAAAGCTGCTGAAGCAAGTGACTTAATTCAAAAACTTGTAAAACGTCTGCATGGAAGTAGTGATGTGGTTTCTTCACATTCACTTGGTGTTGGAGGTGCCACACAGAATATGAGCAGTCTTAGGCAATTCGAGGTAAGTCCGTTGATCTTACGGGTTTTAGTTTCCTTTTAATGGATGGATAATTGCCGTGGTTAGATGTCATTAACTTTTTATAATAAGTAAAATAACATTTTATTGAAAGTAGTAACTAGGCATAGCCCAAGTACACAGGAGGTATACAAACAGCATACACCTAGTTACAAAATAAGGAGTTAGAGGTCATTTGCTTGTGTCTTTGTTCTTCCTCATTGCTTGTTAAAAATAATTTGTTTTACTCAAATCCATGAAGCTTTGTCCCAAGTGACTTTGGATTGCCTCTATGAATCCTCAGCAACTGATTGGGGTCGGTCACACATATTGTTTGCTACATTCTATCCTATCTAAAACATGCTCTCTTAACTCTATAATCACTTGTAACATAAATACCGCCAAGACCAATGCCCTTTCCCCATAATCACTTATAAAACTCAGTTTCATCTGGTAAGTAGCCACACCCATGATTACCTTCATCTAGTAAGTCCCAAAATGGTTACTTACTAGATGAAACTGGGTTTTATAAGTGACTGCATAGGAATTTCAAAGAAGCTTACCCACTCTAGAGTCATTTATTTTCGTGTGTGGGATTGGAGTGTTACAAACTATCCTTCTTAAATTCCTGATATCCTTGTTAGGGCCATGTTATATGGCGAGTTAGGATACTTATAAAAAAAGGTATCCTTGTTTCTATTGTCCTCTCCCTTTTTTTTTTTTTTTTTTGATAAGTAATAAGTAGATTTTATTCATACGAATGAAATAGGCATAGACCGTGTACACAGAAAGTATATAGAAGGACACCTAAATACATTCTAGGTTAAGGAAAGAAAGTCATGGACATTGTTTCCATCAAGTACAATGACTGAAAACCAAAGCATTAAAGTGTGCATAAAATAAATTCTGAAGCTCTGCCATTGTGCGTTCCCTATCTTCAAAGCATCTCTCATTCCTCTTCGACCATGAGCACCACATGATACACAACGGGATCATCTTCCACATTGTCGCCACTTGAGGACAACCTTGAATCTCCTTCCAACAAGCCAGTAAATCCACCAACCTCGAAGGCATTACCCAATATCCACTTCTAAAGATCTCATTCCATAGCCCCCTTGTGACCTCACAATGCCATAGTAAGTGATCTACAGATTCTCCTTGTTTTTTGCACAAATAGCACCAATCCATCACGATAATTCCCCTCTTGCTCAAATTGTCCGTAGTCAAGATCTTCCCAAGAGCGGCAATCCAAACAAAGAAAGCTACTTTAGTAGGCACCCGGGACCTCCAAATCCTCTTCCATGCCAACTGTTGTCCTCTCTTTCTTAAAAACATTTCTGGTTTTTTTTCCCTTAAAAAATAATGATACAACCTAGAACACATGCACCAGTTGGCTTCTTGTATTGGCTCTTTACATCATTGCCTTGAGGTACATTTCGAAACACTTGGATCTTGTCTTAAGTTTGTGTTTATGAAACTTTCAGCGCCTTGGTTAATACAGTGACTTGAAGTTCCGTTTACTGTGTTCCAATAATCTAATTGAATGACACATGATTTCCAATCTAAAAACATCGTAAGCTTGCATAATACTTGTCATTTGTGCTGTAACTTCAGAAAGTATGTGACACATGGGGTAAGAGTTTGACAAACGTACCATTCTCTCTCCCCTTCTCTTAAAGGATGTTTTAAGTGCTGGACATTTTTTTTTTCCTTTTTGCATCATAAATAATGTTCTGGATTTATTGAGGAGCTTTGTTTGAGCTTGTTGACATTCCTATTCTTTAAAAAAAAAATTGTGGGTGCAGTTTGAAGTTTGGGCAAAGGAACGAGAAGCTGCTGGGTTGAGGGCGAGCTTGAATACACTAATGGCTGAAGTACAGCGCTTGAATACATTATGTGCGGAGAGGAAAGAAGCTGAAGATTCTTTGAAAAAGAAATGGAAGAAGATTGAAGAGTTTGATGCTCGTAGATCCGAACTTGAAACCATATATACTGCTCTTCTGAAGGCTAACATGGTAAGATATCTCAACTTCAAATTTCTTGTAAAATGCTACTTAATGCTGTGCATGGAGGCATTTTTTGGGCATTTTTCTTATGAAAATTGGAGCCCTTATTTTAATTTTTAAAGAGCATTTAAGAAGGCAAGTTTGTGACTTTTCTAATGGGGTCGTCAAAGATGTACGCTGTCAATAGAACTGCTATTTTAAGCTCAGTCTTATGATTAAATGTAATTCAATGTAATGCCACACTTTTCCCATAATTAGTGTAAATAGCCAATAGCTGCATCTTTGGTGATGGAATTTAAGGCAGGAAGTGATAAAAAAATTGCAAGATTTTCAAGAAATTATAACCCAAAATGTTTAGATGCTACCCAAGTACCAAGTATATCAATGGCTTTGGAAGTCTTATTCCCAAAAAGATAGCTCTCAGTTGGAGCTTATCACATAGTTCTATGCAGCATTGTTTTTCGTAAGCATGATAGAGGGTAACATCGATAAGATGAACTGGAGCCCCGCCAAGAAAGGTAGATTCACTGCCAGATCATTTTACCAAGTTCTAACGAGCCCTGGAATGACCATGTTCCCATGGAATAGTATATGGTAGACGAAAGCTCCTTCAAAAGCAGCTTTTTTTGTATGGACATCATTGGTCACCACTGATAATTTAAGGAAACGCCGGGTAATGGTGTTGGACTGGTGTTGTATGTGTTACAATCTGATTGGGTATTACAAAAGGTTGATGCTCTTCGACACTGCCTTGGGATCTCATGTGAAGGTTACGAGGAACAGTTTAAAGCCCTCATTATTGCCATAGAAGCAGGACAGCCACAGCTTGCTAAATCCGCTGCTAAAAAAGACAGGGAACTCAAGAGGCTTACTTGCTCCATTAATTATGATGCAAGAGAAGGAAGCGTGAGTAGGGGAAGACACAATGATAGGGTGAATCTCGATAGTCCATGAAGCCCAAGATCCTCTCATGGAATGTTCGGGGCTTGAATGATCCAAACAAGCGCCTGAGAATAAAGAACTTATTACGGGAGTGGAAGTTAGATGTGATTTGTTTGCAGGAGACTAAGTTGAAGTATATTGATAGGCAATTAATAAGAAGCTTGTGGAATTGCCCTTACGTGGGATGGACCACCTTTGTCTCTAAGGGTGCTTCAGGGGGCATATTAGTGTTGTGGGATAAAAGAGTAGTCAATTTGGTGGAGGATTTCGTTGGTGAATTTTCAGTAGCTTGCTCTTTCTCAAATGTTGATGATGGTTTCGTTTGGGATTTCTTAGGTGTTTATGGGCCAAATCTTGATAATAAAAGACAACTACTGTGGGATGAAATAGCTGGTATGTGTAGTTGGTGGGATATCCCGTGGTGTATTGGAGGCGATTTCAACGTCACGCGGTTTCCAAGTGAAAGATCAGGGGATTCCAACATGGGCCCAGCCATGGTGGATTTTTCAGCTCTTATTTTTGAGTTGGAACTGGTTGATCTTCCTATGGCGGGAGGGCTTGGTCTAGGTTGGACAGGTTCATTGTCTCTTCCTCTTGGGAGGTCCACTTCCCCAACCTTTGCTAAAAAAGACTTTCCAGACTTTGTTCCGATCACTTCTCCCTCTTACTAGATTGTGGGGGTCTTCACGGGGGACGGAGATATTTTAAATTTGAGAACATGTGGTTAAAGGTTGATGGGTTCTCGGAGAAAGTTAGATCATGGTGGAACTCCTATCAACTCACGGGCACCCCTAGTTTCATTTTGGCTGGGAAAATAAAAGCTTTGAAAAAGGATCTAAGAAAATGGAATCTGGAAGTCTTTGGGAATATTAACGACCAGCGATCCACTCTTTCTCAAGAGCTGCAGCATTTTGATGTAAAAGAAGTGGGGGGGACTCTTTCGGAGGATGAAAAAGTAAGGAAAATGGTAGTGGTAGCTGAGCTGGAAAAAATCACCCTTATGGAGGAGATCTCTTGGAGACAAAAATCTCGAGCCCTTTGGTTGAAGGAAGGGGACAGATGTACAAAGTTTTTCCACAGAGTTGCTAATTCTAATCATAGAAACAATGCTATTGAGGTCCTACATTCGGAAGGCAGGGTTTTGACTGATAGCGTTGAGATAAAAAATCACATTGTGCATTCTTATGACAAGCTTTTAACGGAGCAATATCAATGGAGACCAAATGTAAACGGACTAGATTTTGATTCAATGGATCAAGCAAGTGCAGCTTCGTTGGAGAGGTCCTTTGAGGAGGATGAGGTTCTAAGTGTGCTTAACGGGATGGCTAAAGATAAAGCGCCGGGCCCCAATGGCTTTACAATGGCTTTTTTCCAAACTTGTTGGAACATTATTAAAGATGATCTTATGAAAGTTTTTCTCGAATTTCACTCTTTCATGAAATTTGAGAGAAGCCTAAATGCCACTTTCATCGCCCTTATCCCGAAAAGGGCAAGGTCGGTGGAGGTACATGATTTCCGGCCCATAATTTTGGTGAGCGGGGTTTACAAGATCATATCAAAAGTTCTTGCGAAGCCACTAAGTGAAATTATGGGGAAGATCATCTCGAAGTCACAAAGTGCATTTGTTAAAGGAAGACAAATTTTAGACTCCGTTCTTATTGCTAATGAATGCTTGGAATCTAGAGTTAGAAGCGGCACCCCAGGTCTCTTGTGTAAATTGGACATGGAGAAAGCATTTGATCATGTCAATTGGGATTTCTTGTTGTACATTCTGGGCAGGCACGGTTTCGGGGAAAGATGGTGTCAGTGGATAAAACATTGTATCACAACCGTTAGTTTTTCCACTTTGATCAATGGTACCCCCGAAGGTTTCTTTCGCAGCTCTAGGGGTTTGCGACAAGGGGACCCTCTATCTCCTTTGTTATTCATTATAGTGATGGATGTACTGAGTAGAATGTTGGAGGGGGTGGTGGATAGGGGTTTCATCTCGGGCTTCTCCGTGGGTAGTTCCTTGCATGAAAGCTTATCAGTCACACATCTCCTTTTCGCCGATGATACGTTGATTTTATGTGACTCAGACCCAGATCAGATTCGCTCCTTGAGAGCCCTCCTTCTGTGTTTTGAAGCTGTCTCAGGTCTTAAAGTGAACTTATCGAAGTCCGAGCTAGTTCCAGTTGGCTTGGTTAACAATCTAAGTGAAGTGGCTGCCATTTTGGGTTGCAAGGTGTCACTCTTGCCTATAAAGTATCTGGGACTTCCTTTGGGGGCCCCCCACAAATCTAAGGTAATGTGGGATGGGATTGTTGAGAGAATTGAATGTAAACTGGCAGGTTGAAAGAGAATTTACTTGTCTAAAGGCGGCCGAATCACGCTTATTAAGAGCACACTTTCTAATCTTCCAACATACTTTCTATCTTTATTCCCTTTACCTGCAGGGGTGGCAAATAGACTGGAAAAGATCTTCCGTGATTTCTTGTGGGGAGGGCTAGAAGATGAGAAAAAATTCAATTTGATTAGATGGGATAAAGTTTGCACCCCTTTGTCTTGCGGTGGTTTGGGGATTAGAAAACTAAGAATTTTCAACAAGGCTCTACTTGGAAAGTGGTTATGGCGGTATCATAAGGAAGGGGACACTCTTTGGAGAAGCATCATCGACATTAAATATGGGAGTATTTGGGGAGATTGGTGCTCTAATGCAGTAAGAGGGGCCTATGGGGTGGGTGTTTGGAAATTCATTCGAAATGGATGGGAAGACCTACTCGGTAATTTCAGATTTGAGGTGGGAAGGGGCACGCGCATAAGATTTTGGCATGATATCTGGTGTGGCGATGTGGCCTTGGAAAATGCTTTTCCCTCGCTTTATAGGATTGCGTCAGACAAGGATGCTTCGGTGGCTGATAATATGAGCATCTCTGCAAATTCTATTCATTGGTCAGTGAGTTTCTCTAGGGCTGTACAAGACTGGGAGTTAAATGACATTATTGATTTCTACAATGTTTTATACGCAATGAAAGTACAAGCAGGTAGGGAAGATGGACTAATATGGACACTCACTGGGAACAAGAAATTTTCAGTTCGCTCTTATTACAAGTTTTTGACGGCTCATCCCACCAATGCCTTTCCTTGGAAGAGCATTTGGAGGAGCATTGCACCCCTTAAAGTTGCCTTTTTTGGCTAGTTGGCATCCCATGGGAAGATATTGACTATAGATAAACTGAAAAAGCGAGGCCTTTACTTAACCGATTGGTGCTTTATGTGCAAACACAGCAGTGAATCAGCAGACCATTTACTTCTACATTGCGAAATAGTCAAGGCTTTATGGGATGACATTTTCACTAGGCTTGGTATTGCATGGGTGATGCCCAGGAGAGTCTTGGATTTATTGTCATGTTGGAGAGGGATTAGGGGCAACTGTCATATTGCAGCTGCTTGGAAGATGGTACCTCTATGTTTAATGTGGTGCACATGGAATGAAAGAAATGACCGATATTTTGAAAATAAGGAACGCTCTCCGGATAGTTTTAGGGCCTTTTTTTATCACACTTTGTTGCTTTGGGCTTCTTCTATTGTATTGAATGGGAGGAATTTTAATGACTTTTACGCTACTTTCCGTAGTGCGTAGTTTGTAATTAGGTTTTTCTTGTACACTTCCCGTGTACTTGGGCATTGCCTTTTTACGTGGATTAATATAACTTCTTACTTATCAAAAAAAAAAAAGTATGTGTAATAAGAATGGTGAATTAGTAGATCATTTGTTTTTACATTGCAAGGTGGCTAGAACATATGGTTTTTTCGCGAGAATTAGATTGTCATGGGTCATGCCTCTTAGACTGGTGGACTTCCTTGCAAGCTGGAGAGTCCTTCGAGTTAACTTACAAGTGGCAGCCATCTGAAGAATGGGTCCTATATGTATGTGTTGGTATATTTGGCAAGAGAGAAATGATAAAAGCTTCGAAGATTGCGAGAGAACAATGGCTGAGTTTAAAGTTCTCTTTTTTAAATCATTGTTCTTATGGGTAGGGGCCATTGTTTGTAATGGGCTAAATGTCCATGATTTTCTCCTTTCAATTGTAAACTCTAACTTGGTGCTTCTCATGTATACTCCATGTGTACTTGGGTTTTGCTTATTTCTATGAATAAAACTTCTTGATTACCTATCAAAAGAAAAAGTATCTTTGACAATACATTTATTTAGTGACTGATAAAAAAGAATATCTTTCTGTAGTGAAAGTTGAATATGGATTTACTTTGGCATTCAGGGTCTTTGTTTATTTAATTTAAGCTACAGAAGTAATAAATTCTTTTTCTTTCATAAGATTATTCTTAATGTGATCACATTAACCTTGAAGGATGCTGCCACATTCTGGAGTCAGCAGCCATTAGCTGCAAGGGAGTATGCATCAGGCACTATAATTCCAGCATGCTCAGTCATTGTGGACATTTCAAATAGTGCAAAAGATCTTATCGATAAAGAAGTTTCTGCTTTCTATCGAAGTCCAGATAATAGTCTCTACATGCTTCCATCAACCCCACAGGTCTGTGAACTCTGATAGAACATGTTATTGTGTGATTTGGTTAACCATTTATTCCCTGTTCATATGAGCGGAGAAAGTGCTATTTGATCCTTTTTTTTTTTTATTATTTGTGGGTGGGTGGTGGTTGAGAATTGACTCTTCAAATCCGATGGAAGTAAACAGGCTTATATTTTATTGAAGAATCAATTATTTGTCACGTGAGGTTAAGGATTACTAATATTTGTTCATTATTTTATCTTTCATTAAGCATTCATGTTAATCTATGATAATATAATTAGGATTAGTGTTTTGTAAAGAAAGATATATGCATCAAGAGGTGCTGCATATTAAGGAAGGATGGACGTGTCTGGTGCCATCTATGTTTCTAAATGCTGCCCTAGTGCTAGTGATTGCTAATGCCCCTTCATGTACACATCAAAGTTGCATTCTTTTCATACACTTAAGCTGATGGTGACTGTAGAATCTTCCCACAACCCCAAAGCTTAAGCTAGTTGATCTAGAGGTCTAACTAGGGCTATATTTGAACCAGTTTGTTGGATAGTCCCGCTCGGTACTTGCCCAGTTAATACTCGAATCGAACTCGATTCGTGAAAAAAAAGCTCGCCCGTGAAAGCAGATACCCGCTCAATTAGTAAATGACACATACCGTACAAAACTCGACTCGACTCGGCTAAGGCTCGTTAAGACCCGCTCGTTTATGCCCGAGTCGACTCGTTAGCTCGACTCGATTAAAACTTATTCAAATATTGATAACTATATCCATACATCTATGTATATGTACATATATATATATGTATTAGCTAATAATATAAGCATAGCACTGTTATAATTAAATATATAATATATATGTTATATATTTAATTATGTAATACATATGTGTAACCTAGTTACTTATGTTTATATATTGAATATATTCATAGCTATATTTTATAATTTGTCCAATAATTAGTTGATAAGATTTAATAATTTCATATATTAGTATGTGAGAACCATATATGAAATAGATATATGCTATCATATTATGTGTGTATGTATTAATAATTTATGTAGGCATATAATATATTGTTATTATGGATAAATATCAACTAGTTAGATATTAATTATTTATAAATTTTTAAAATCTTATAATTCAATAGAAGTTCTACTTGTTAGTTGTATAAATTCAATATTAGATTTTTTATTTTTTATTAATCTTATTTATTAATTATTAAATTTTATTCAAAAAATAAACAATTCAGTTCGAGCTCAGCTCGACTCAAGCTCGTTTTTTAGACGAGTTCAAGCTCGAGTTGGGAATTTAGCTTACCGAGTCGAGTTCGAACAAAGAATAAACAAAAATCTCGAGCTCAAGCTCGAATATTTTGAATCGAACCGAGCTTGGCAAGGCAAAGACTAGCTTGGCTCGACTCGATTACAGCCCTAGATCCAACCGGTTTATTATTCCATCACCAAGCTCACTCCAATCCTATGTGGACCTCATTCTGTGCTGGCCCAACAGAAATGAAAAAGATGCAAAGTGGACCAAATATATATATATAAATATACAAATATATATTTATATATATATACTTATCAAAAAAATATATATATATTTATATATATATATATATATTAAGAGAAATATAATTTTATTGATGAAAAGCCCTCGTTTATGGTGGCGGAAAACCGCATTGAAACATCATACTCCTTTGACAAGGACAAGGTGTTAAGTAAGACTATAATCTATCCATGGATTATCTACACACAAGTAACCTTATTTGAGCCAAAGGACCAATAGGCCCAACTTGTCTATTCTCAACATGCGAACTAAAACTCGTGGAAGATCAGAGTTCCTCAAGAAAATGCCCTCACTTATGCCAACTAAAACTTGTTTATCAAGTTTTCTAACATAAACACTAAACCCCCCCCCCCCCCCCCCCCCCCCCCCACCCACATTCTCTTCCACATAATATCATGGAACTTGATGATGATGCGGAACAACTTAAATGTTTAAGCTAGTGGATGAAGACGCCCAACCAGTGTGTAATCCTAAAACCAAGTACACACCTTAATGTTTGTGGGACTCATCAACAACAATAATTTATTACTGTAACTCCTTGACCTGCTAAATACTTTTATTAAAGAGTTTTAATTTGGGGCCTCATTTTAAATTGAGTGGCACAAGAAGATTGGAATGATACTAAGAAACTTACCATGTCCCCTGCAGCAAATTGCCTGTTTCTTTTGGAGGTCTCTAAACCCTTCATTCAATGGGAAGTTGTACATGGTTTGAATGCCATATGTACAATTCTGTCAGCTGTTTCATTTGTTAACACTCAAGTCTGATGTTTTTTTTTAAATGGTAACACTCAAGTCTGATGTTGATAATGATGTCACGGCCTAATGTGAATGGATATACTGATGACTAATCAAATAGATCTCCCCTTAGACATAATGGTCTGGGATAGTGCAACTTTCTAGTGTGCTTGCCATGCTTTTGCAACTTCATACCTTTTGGATTCTAATTTTCTTTATGCTTTAGAGGTAATAAAAAGTTTCCTTTGCAACAGCTGGCATCTGTAAACTGTTGGACTTACTTTTTCAGTAATTTTGCATCAGGCACTCTTGGAATCCATGGGTGCTAATGGATCCACTGGACCTGAAGCAGTTGCTGCTGCAGAAAAGAATGCTGCTATATTGACTGCAAAAGCTGGTGCTAGGGATCTATCTGCAATTCCATCGATATGCCGGGTTTCTGCTGCACTTCAATATCCTGCTGGTGAGTTTTTGGCCATCGACATATAATGCTAGAGTCATGGTTTACATAATAGGACCAGTCACCTCCTTGGGTAATTTGATTCCTGATTATTTCTCTCTTGAAAACAGGGAAAAAAAATAAGGAAAGAGATTTCCTTTCAATAATTAGAGAATGGCTTGGTAAATGAGTTCCTGGTAATTTAAACTTATATTTTTTCAGGAGTTTTAAACCAATTTCATTTGCTTGGGGACTAACATTGACCAAATTTTCATTTGGACCTGTTCTTCTCTTATCTTTGCTCAATTTTTGGTTCTACCTTTGCTGACTTTGGACGATGTTTTCCCCTATAATTTTACTAAGAACCCAAACTTACAAGCAAATTAAAAACCAATCTCAACAGAATGAAAACCTCACTTTGTTTTTTCATAAAAATAAGGGGTACGGGACCTGCTATGTTTTATAGTTATATAACTGTCATCTGATTTAGATTATTTGTATGGTGTGGGATGCCCACCCGATTGGTTTATGTCCATTCCTTACTGATTCATGTTTTAATCATGGACTATAACTTTTGGTCTATAATTAGGCTTGGAGGGCTCAGATGCTAGTTTAGCATCAGTATTGGAGTCCCTTGAATTCTGTTTGAAACTCCGCGGTTCCGAGGCTAGTGTGCTGGAGGACTTGGCAAAGGCAATAAATTTGGTTCATATACGTCAAGAACTTGTTGAAAGTGGTCATGCTTTGCTGAACCATTCTTATCGTGCTCAACAAGAATATGAAAGGTGATGAATATGTTTTCTTGCTGAGAAATGTTTATTTTGTTTTGTTTTTTCTGTCAGTTTCTCCCTCGTTGAAGTCAGTCACTTTTGAATCTCATTTGAACCACCAATGACTAGTCAAGATCTTTTACTGATCTGGTTTGTGTTATTTGTTTTGGCTGTTACAACTTATTGCTGAGATGTATTTCTTTTAGGAGATGCATTTAGGGTCTATTTATTCCACATTCTTTGCCTTTCGTTTACATGTACCTGGCATATATCACTGCCATCATGGAAATCATTCTACATGATCAAGCCATTCCACTTGGGAAAGATCACATATGCATTGTATTATCTGTGACTCTCTCTCTCCCTCTCTCCCTTTCACACACACACACCATGTAAACTAACAGGTTGATTGAGTCTCATATTTATTTATATTTTCTAATCTCGTGAACTAGATCATTTGTTTTAGAACTATCGATTTCATCATGCAGGACAACAAGTTACTGTTTGAACTTGGCTGCTGAACAAGAAAAATCTGTCATGGAGAAATGGTTGCCTGAGCTTAAGACGGCAGTTTTAAATGCTCAAAAGTCCTTTGAAGATTGTAAATACGTCAGGGGGTTGGTGAGTAAATTACCTTGACTAGAGTTAAATCGTCTCTACTAAACCCTTCTTGTATGTTTTGTGTGGTGAATTCCCCCCTTTTTCTCTCTCCCGTTCTTATTAGTTGAGAAACAGAGGTCATGCCACGTGTTCATGTGTGTACATGGGGTCTACTTTGGATCTGATGCATGCCAATCGTGTTGTCTGTAGAATTTAGATGACATACAAATGTCCATGGCAAGCAAAAGAGAATGATTACTTCTAAGTAGGATACTTTCGAAATTCACTCATTAGCCTTCCTGTTTATCCTTAAAAATCAATGAGATACTGTTTTCATCATATCTTCCTGAAGTTCAACATTCCCAAGTCTAATTTCCAGGTCATCATTTTAGGTCAATTGATAGAGGTTGACACCTATGCCTAGGCAATAGCTTTGTTTGTTACTTATTTGCAAGTGATATGCAAGACTCGTATTCTAAGTCAATTGTTCTTGGGCCAAGTGGCATCTCCATCCTCTATAGACAAGGGTTGGAGGGTAACATCACAGGATCAATCTCATTGTGTGTATCATTAACTATAGCTATCTTCCTGGTACCAACATCTACCATGTTCATATGATCACTTGATTTCCTTTCCAAATTTTTGTCATCGTTTTTTTTTTTTTTTTTTTTTTTAGTACTTAGATCTTTGTACTCTGACATGACACTGCAGCTTGATGAGTGGTGGGAGCAGCCAGCATCAACTGTTGTTGACTGGGTTACAGTTGATGGCCAAAATGTTGCTGCTTGGCATAATCATGTGAAGCAGCAGCTTCTTGCGTTCTATGATAAGGAGCTCCTGTGAATGAAATACTTTAGGATGCAATGTTGCAAGACACTACTCGATATTATCTCTCTTTGTGCCTATAATTTTTTCCCACTTTCACGTCAACATGTGAACTGCGGCCCTGGAAGCATGGTGCTGCGCTGGGCACACTTAGTGGATGCACGTGGAAGCATCTGTTTCCGAACATCTTTCCTGGTGTGGTTTGTTTTGGGGTGAGATGGCAGTTGGGGCTTTTGTATTCATTTGTAGTTTGACGCACAGCTAGATCTATCTTTAATCGTTTCTCGCATTAAACTTTGTACAGGATGATTCTTCCTCCTCGGGAAGATGTTTTGTATCATTAGGCTATTCGTACTTCTTGGGTTTTGGGTGGATTATTCTCCCTGTTTGGGGCTGTACATGTATGCTTCTTACATTTACTCATTTCTGGACCAGAGTTCAATCCAAGATTTGTCGTCTCCTTTCTGACTCGTGGAAACATCTCGTGAACAATAAATGCGTCTTTTCTTCAAGGAAAATATGTGTGATTCCAACGTAGTTTTGGATGGAGCACACAACAGGCTGTACGCTAACACAGACCAAGATGACAGATTGGCATGGTCCATGCATCTTAGGGTGTGCATGGACCAATCCGTTGTATATCTTTCTTCACATTAGATTGGCATGGTCCATGCTGATCCTCGGGAGTTATTCTAGCCAGTGGCTTTCATGCATCTCCTTCGTCAGTTCAGCCATAAGTAATAATCCTCTGGAATGATTGGTTAGTTGTAAGGCTATTAAATCCTGTATGTATCCATAAAAGATAAGTGAATAAAAAAGCAATATAATGCATTCATTTGTTTTCGTATATGAGATAAGTTGAGATTAAAGTTAAAAGTTGAATAAAATAAAATATATTTTTTTAATATTATTTTATTTTGAGATTTAAAAAAAATTGAATTATTTATTTTATTTTATATAAAAATTTAAAAATATTATAATTATGAGATGATATAAGTTCAGAGGCGAGGCGAGAAGAGGCTAATTTAGGAGGACAAATTGCATGACTTTCCAATTAGTAGCAAAATTGCGATACCTATCCACATTTTGTACCTTGCAAGTTGGGGAATATTATGTGCCAATCCTACTCTGTTAAACTCACTCCCCCAAAACTCTAATGTCATTCACAATTTCGTACGCGACACCAATGGTTGGTGCTTATCAACAAACGTGGAAGATTGAATAGAAAGATTCCACAAAGAGACATGAAAGCCCACATAGCTGAATGTTTCTAAACTCGCCCGTGAAGAAGTGACGTGACCAATTGACAATCTTTTCGAAACCCGTGAGGAAAACCAGGCGTCTCTTTCAGACTACGGACAGAACCATCCGTCCTTTTGAGGTTTCCTTAGCATCTTCTTTCTTTCAACATGTTCCATCACCATCTCCTCTCCGTCTCTTTCTCCTCCATTCTCTGTTTTGAAAAAATAAGAGAGATTAAGGTTTTGTTTGGTTTTCAAATTCATCTCAACTCATCATTATAATTTTTTTAAATTTTAATACAAAATATAATAAATAATTCAACTTTTTCAAATCTCAAAATAATAATAATATTAAAAAATAATATTCTAACAATATTTTATCATCTCAACTCAACTCACTTCAACATCCAAACACTACCTAAGGGTAAATTTGAAAGGTGGAATAAGATATAAAATTTTCATCTCATCTCATCTCATTATTACACATTTTTTAAATCTCCATATAAAATATAATAAACAATTCAATTTTTTCAAATCTCAATTCAACTTTTTTAAATCTCAATACAATAATAATACTAAAACATAATATTTTAAACATTAAAATAAAACACAAAATTCTCATCTCACCTCCCAAACACAAAATCCTAGCTCAATGAGAAACTTGGACATACTTCTTTGAGAAATCTGGATCCTCAAGATCCTTCTTTTCTCTTTAGATCTGAAGAAAAGACAATTGGGCCATCAAATTGTCCAAAAAAAAAAGATGCAGGGGACAAGAATCGAGCTTTCTAGGCTGATGAAGTTGTTAGTGGCACTACTTCAATTGTCTTGAATTTTATCTAGTGATTGATTCCCTGTTAGGTTATTCTATTTCCAAAATATAAATCTCTCTGTTTAAAGATATTGCCAACCAGAACCGGACCATGGAATGCTTGAATCAACCAACCCACTGGTGTCAAAAGTGGAAAGTACTCAATTAATGTCTGGGCAAAAGCAACGAGGTATTATCTCGTGTAACCAGTATATATAACCCCTCTATCACTTAACATTCATTCATCACGAAGCCTTGGGTTCAATGCTAAAGTAGTTGTTAAGTGGGAATTGGAATAAATAGTTCGTCAGCTTATTACAGGTAAAAGGCTCAAGCTTATTCACATGATCACATGATCAATCTCATCTATAGTACTGCTGCTCATTTGCAACTCTCAATTAGGATTTACTTCATGGAGAAGAGACCTCTGGCTCCCGTCATGTAGTTCCAATGTGAATGCATGGCACAATCCCAACAAACACACATTTCCACGAATTTGTTATCATCAGTCACTTTGTGAGGACGCATGAAGTTTGTGGCTACTTTACACGTCTCGTGAACCAACATGGACCCCAACAATACCTATTAACATTTCTACCCCAATAAAGGAACAAACTCAATAAATGTAGTGAACAAGAACCAGGAAAGGAAACCGGGGGCATAGGTCACTTTATCGGCATTCCCATCTTCTAGTTATCTTCTTTTTGAGCTGTTTGGTGGTAGGAATTGAACCTTTATTACTGCTTCTAGTTTGCAGTTGGCTGGTTTTTGCATGAATGACATAAAGAGGCTTCGTGGGTCAGGTTATAAGAATTGATGAGCTGAAATTATACCACAAGCTGACCGCTAGAAGAAAACAAATAATCCAATTCACAGAGAGTATATATATTTGCAATAGGTCTCAGCATTTCTTATATTAAACCCAACTCGTAGCTCCTTCTCTCTCACTGTCCATCGAGTTTCTTGAGGGTAATCAGAAGCTGAGACATATAATGTCTTGGTTTTTAGTAGTACTCTTTCTCACTATTGCATTTAATAGTCCTTCAGAGGCTAGGCATGAGAAGAAGCTCCCATCTGCAATTGTTGTTGGGACTGTCTACTGTGACACATGTTTCCAAGAGGATTTCTCAAAGACCAGCCACTTCATTTCAGGTTCATTTCAATAACTTGATTAAATGCTTTCTATAATGCAATTTTTTCTTGGCGGTTCTGTTTCACTTTGGTAGCAAAATAAATGGTCCCATAAATTGTATACAGGTGCATCTGTTGCTGTAGAATGCAAACCTGGGACTTCAAAACCAAGTTTTCGGAAAGAAGTGAAAACAGATAAGAATGGAGAATTCAAAGTCCATTTGCCATTCTCAGTAAGCAAACAGGTCAAAAGAATTGAAGGATGTGCTGTTAAATTGGTCAGCAGCAGCGAGCCGCACTGTGCTGTGGCCTCAACAGCAACATCATCTTCGCTCCATCTCAAGTCTAGAAACCAGGGGACTCACATATTCTCTGCTGGGTTTTTCACCTTCAAGCCTCTAAATCAGCCAAACCTGTGTAACCAAAAACCAAGCATTCAAGATTCCAAGGAGCTCAGTAGCAAGAAAGTCTCACTTCCTCCAACTGATGGCTTAGCATTTACACCTCCAATTCAAGACCCAACAATCCCAGATCTTCCCCCCACAGGTCGTAACTATCTTCCCCCTCTTCCTAGACTGCCCGAGCTTCCACCATTGCCACAACTCCCTCCTCTGCCAGGACTTCCATTACCACCTATTCCAGGACTTCCATTGCCACCTATTCCAGGAAAGACTGCGAAATCAAAACCTGCCGAGTCCTTAAAGACAACTCAGTTACAGGATCAGAAGGCAGCTCAACCGGACTCCTTCTTTCCACCACTTTTTCCACCAAACCCTTTGCAGCCGCCTCCTCTTATCCCCAACCCATTCCAGCCACCTCCTCTCATCCCCAACCCATTCCAGCCACCACCACTTCTCCCTAATCCATTTCAACATCCACCAGCACCATTGATTCCTATTCCACCAATACCAGGCTTAACTCCAACTCCACCAGCACCAGTGATTCCTCTTCCACCAATACCAGGTCTTACTCCATCACCATCTCCACCAGCACCATTGATTCCTTTTCCTTTTCCACCAATACCAGGTTTTACACCTACACCATCACCACCTCCACCATCTCTGCCGTTCCCTTTCCCTCCACTTATTCCATTCCCTCCAGTCTCACCTTCCCCTCGCATTCCTCCTGCTGCTTCTTCTTCAAGGCCAACTCATCCTTGACTAATCACAATCTATCCATCAAAAATATTCAAATCACACCTTTCACATATTGTTAAACTTCTTTTTATGTAGAATAATATAATATGTTTGTGACACTGCCAGAACAATTTAGTTGGACGTTTGTTCAGCACGTATCGATCATATAGATGTATATGTTTTTTCTTCTCAGCCATGCATGTAGTGTGTTATTCATGTTAGTGAGTAGGGAGGGATACTAAATTATTGTACTATTGGAATAAAGATAAGTTTTTAGTCATCTGACAGGCTTGATCACTTTTTAAATCCATATGGTTGAAGTACTGATTTCAAATGTTCTTCAACAGAGACATTGTGATTTTACTTTGATTCGGTTCAAGGAGAAAAAAAGCTTTGTCGTCTTAAACCATTACCTTCAAGTTAATTAGCTAACGACAGATATGCTTCATGAAAATGATTGGAATACACCCCGAAAATAAGTATTTGTCTATTTCATCCGAATAGTACTTCTATAATACGAAGGTATTGGTTAATATTCAAGTCCTGCATGGCCGGTCTTAACTGGAGTGCCATTTTCATTCCAATTAATACTAGTCACGTGTAGTTGTGAAGTCTGCAAGTGTCGTACAATCGCTTTAAAAAAAATAAAATTTATTATTAAAAAATTAATTTTTTTTTATATAGATCTCGTATTCATTCACTTTTTTCAAAATAATTATACGGCAGTTACACTCGTTCCGCAGTTATTCTGCTCAGCCGCTATCTTTCTATCTATCTCGACCCCTCAAGGAATAAACGAGAAAAATCCATGGGCCTATAATAGCCCTGTGAAATAAACACCATAGCGCTAGAGACTGCAAAAATATTATTGTACGTTTGGACTCGGAGCTTAAAGTCCTGTTTTCACTTTTCATTACTTGCGAACTGAGATTGGCATTAGTTTTGAAAGAGAAGAAATTAAAATAGAAAGGCTAGAAGAAGAGGAAAACACGAAGCACCGCCGCTATATGTGAGATCCCATCACATACACAAACATAGTTTTTTCATGGCTGTCTATGCATGGTTATATATATACCGCTTAGATGTCCATCGCCTTGGGTGTTTCTGCATTATTTTATTATTTCTTTTTCAGACCAATCGATAACAGATTTGTGGGATATGTCATCTCCCCTACGGCACTGCCCTTTCAACGAGTTGGATTGAGTAGTACTAGTGTTGCGATTGTTCCAAATCAGGCCATATATGTATAATAGGCTTCGACTGCGCGTGCTAAGCGTTCTGCACTACCATCAGTACTACCAACTTGTTGATGAAGAGTCCTGCGATCGAAATATCTTGTTGTGCAGTCTGTACTTCTGAAATTTAAACACGTTATTATTATTATGTTCAGTTCTAATTCAGCAATGTTGATATATAAGCTTGAAATAATGCTAGCAAGTGAGCATGAATCGCAGTGATCTAGTTTATAAGATGGAAAGGTATTCATCCAAAAAGTTTGGAAATTTCATTTTCGAACAAAAAGAAAAGGAAAAAGAAAGGGCAATGGATCCAAATTTTACTCTTATATCAAATAATACATATGTGATATGTATATATAATATAAAAACATTCAAAAAAATCATGGCAAGGTATGCATGCATTATGTAGAACAGATATCCAAAGTCAACCTGCAGATGGCTTTTCACGTGATCATTGGTCAACCCTTCAACCTGCATTACTTCTCTAATTTGCTTTGGAGTAGCCACTGATCCAAACAAAAGTACATAAGAAATGATATAGATCAGAAGATACTTTAAAAGGTCAGATATATGAAAAACTATACATGCTTTACCAAAGCCGAAAAAAAAAAAAAAAACTAAACTGGCTAATTACCTATCCACTTGTATTGAGTACGTATATGCAAAATGCATGCAAGAGGCTAGGATCTTAAATAACATACCCTACTCATGTGTTATGCATTATTTTCCATGTTGTAAATTCAATAGTCAAAATGCTTGAAATTAATACCACCCAAAATAAATTCAACCTGCATATACATACATATATATATATATGTATGTGTATATGTATGTATGTATATATAAACTCTTTTATTGCTGACCTTCGGGACCTCCGAGGAAGTTTACAGCCTCCACGAACTTTGCATGCAGCTCCACTGTCCATGTTCTCCTGTTGGTCTTCCGTATAGGCTTTGGCTTGAATGGCTTTGGGACTCTAGCCTTGGGATGAACAGATGACATACCTGATCCATTCATCACCTCCTTTCCCCTTGCTTTGCCACTATTAAATTTGCATGGCTGGAAATTAAGTCGTAAATATAAGCTAGCTGAGTTAATTTGATCAAACTCTCGAAAAGATTCAAAATAAATTCATGTATCAATTTTTTTTTTCAATCATTTTGGGAGATTACCCGAGTCGAGGTATCTAGGTGGCAGTGGTCACGATTAGAAAGGAAAGCAGGAGAGCTTGCTTGGGCTTTTCCCACTCCATTACTTCCCAAGATTTGTCTTTCATGTTCTTTCTGATCATCAAAGTTGATTCTTCTGTTTTTTAAAGTAAGAAACTCCATCAAAGGTCTTTCAGCTTCAGATTCCTTATTCTTCACCTTCTCGATTTCCTCCTCCAATATGTCAATCGCTATGCACATGACCCAAAAACAAAACAAACAAAAGTAAAAGAGAGCCGTCAAATCATCAAAATAAAAAGGAAAAAAAAAATTACCCCCATAAATGGCCAAACGTTTTCTTGAACAAAATTGGACTCACATTCCATGAGGAGCAGAGCGCTCTGAGGAAGTTCACGCTTAAAGACCTCAAGCCTCGCCAGCTCTTCCTTATGCATCTGTAGAGACTCAGCCAAAACCGAAAGTTTCTCCCAGACATTATTCATATTCCTAAGGTCTTTCAGCAAGTTGGTGATCGTTTTGGGGAAGTAAGATGGTTTCAGACTCAGGCTAAGCTCAAGAGGATTCACACCCACACTTTCCATCTATTGATCTTAGTTATCGACCTATCTGAAAGACCTCTCTCTCTCTCACTCTCTCTCTCGCCCACACACACACGCAGCAGAGTAAAGTCTGATTAATGCACAACGAAGAAACGCCTGGGACTGCTTATATAGACAAGGAAGGGGGGATCCAGAATTCAATACTGAAAGAAAAAGGTAGATTGCATATGAGAGATTCGCATGCATTCTTTCAGATTTTGACAACTCGGTAATCCCAACTCCCAATTTCTTAACACAAACAATATTAAATTAAAGAGAATGAGCGTCAGCGAGAGATCAGAGAGAGAGAGAGAGAGAGAGGGTGGTAAATAATTCAATAAAAAGTAGCAGTACTCCTTAAAGTCTAGGCGCCGCGTATCCATTTTGCACACCAAAACTAAAACTGAAAATATAAGTTTTGACTCGGCCTGACACTTGAGGAGTTGCATATCCTATGGTATCTATGACACTGACGCCAGTGCAGAACTGTGAATTTACCTAAGCTAGCTAGGTGTCTTTTTGGCCTTTTGTCCTTTTTCTACTCTTCTTTAACTGAAATTATTGAATAATTTGGGGCCCGCTAATTTTTCTTTCAGTTTTTTTTTTTCTTCCTCAGCAAGAAAGTTATTTTTAGAAAAAAATATATATTAAGTAATACAAACGACACATATTTCTTTTAAAAAAAAATTATTATGAAAAAATTAATTCTTTTTATATAAATTTTATATTTATTAACTTGTTTAAAAATAAATATACGAAATTTAAGTACTCTATAAATATAAATATAATTTATTTTTGTTAAATATACAGTAGCATTGTGCCCGGCCAAGTCCATGCAGTCCCGATGATATCATCATGCAAGTACGTCCAGTACTCTTAATTAATGTAAATTCCCGAAGCCATTTTCCCTAGTTAATGATGAATTGCATGCAGAACATGACCCATGCAAGCATGCCAAACATTTATTCCTTATAAATTTGGTAATTAGGTAAACTCCAGCTTTAATTTGAGAAAATCCGATTCATTCAATGCTCATATCCTCTATATATTTTTTTATAAATATATTGCCATTATATAATAAAATAGCTCCTACCATCATGACTACAAAAAAATTAAAGAGAATTTCTATCCTCAAATTTTAACAATATCCACTTTAGTATATATCTTTCATTCGGCAAAATGGCAAACTTCAAATGATCCACAATTTAATTGAACTCCAATATTGTGTGACTAGGCACCGTTTGAATAGTGAAAATATTTCATCTCATCTCATCTTATCATTACAGTTTTTTCAAATTCTCGTACAAAATATAATAAATAATTATAAAATTTTAAATTATAAAAAAATAATAATATTAAAAAATAATATTCTAATAATATTTTATTCAACTTTCATCTCAACTCACTATACAAACGACACCTAATTCTTCAATTTTAATTTTTATTCAAATCCAAGAGTTAATTTATTGTTGAGCGTGTGTGTAAAAGATATAATTATCTACATCACTTAAATAGTCAGATTTGATAATCAGTGTAATTCAAATTTTAAAATTTTTATTCGAGATCAATTATATCATATAAACATTTTACTAAGCGTGCTTTATATACCAATTTGATAATAGAATATTTCTTCTAGCCAAGCATTAATATATGTATATATTTATATATATGTAACTTCTTTTAATTAATTTTATCATTATTGAAAGTGCCATGCATGCATGCACTGTGGTTAGGTACCTCCTGATCTTAATTGCATGAACGAAACGGCCGTCCTGTTTATTTTCTTGATCAGGAATATTAAGCCACGTTGTTATGTCAGTTTTTTCATCCCCTGCCTCTTTCCCTTCGAAAATTTTGACTCTCATTTCCAATAAAACGGTTTCATGCATTAGGTGTTTATTTTTACAATTGAAAATGGCGTGATAAAAAATGATATTGTTAATTGAGATTAAAAAAAAAAATCATTTCTTTCTTATTTATATCATACCTTGTATTGTAACTAAATATATTTATAATTTTCTATCACAAAATATTTTATATGGCGAGAATAAACGCAAATTATATGAAAAATAATGACTGCACAAAATATGAATAATGTCATATACAAGCTCTAAATAGATAAATTATATATAAATTTTGTTGTAAAAAAGTGAGTTTCACTAATAAAAATTAATTTTTTATATTTTTTTACGAGCGCTTGCACGTAGCTTATCTATTAATTGAGGCTTATACAAATAATTTCTCATAAAAGATATAATGAAAAGTACTATATAGAGTTAACAAAATAAGTAATACTATATATAATTTTAGAGTGTAAATTTTGTATAATTTATTTAAACAAAATACACTAATAAAAAAAAATATATTATGTAAATTTTAAATTTATTCACTAAAACCGTAGAAATGAATTCTCTTAAAAATTAGGGAGATCCACGAAGAGATAAAGAGGTAGGAGTTTACAACGTCGCATTGAATAAGGAGATCACGTGGCCTTCATGCATTAGAAGCTCTCAGCTTTACGAGATATACGAGGAATTTAACTTTTTAAGACGGTTGTAACGCCAAAGGGCAGTGAACTTTATGCAAGCATGCAGGGGCCAAAAATAAGTTTTGGACTAACTCCGGTTATAATCCGAAAATTCAGGTTTGCAGTAAAAAAAAAAAAAAAAAAAAAAAAAAAAAAAAGGTGAAAATTTTAGATATCTAATTACAATCTAGATATTCAAATTAAATCCGATTATCCGTCTGAATTATTTCTTGATTAATCGCTCGAATTTTAGCATATGGATATGATTGCACACTCCTAATTGAGAATTAGCTTAACTATGACGCATGCGATTAGGACTTGTGAGGAATTAACAAATTAACAAATATATATATATATATATATATATATATACAAACACTAGTAAGGAGTTATGTGTTTAAGGCACGTATGCCTCTTGCATGTGGTACCTGGTTAAAAAATAAAAAGGCATATTTTATTATATTTTGTTTGAAAGTTTGAAAAAATTGTAATGATTATATAAGATGAAACAAAATGAGATCAACTTATTATCCAAACAATACCTAAATTTCTTCAATGATTAGTTTGAGATGAGTTGAATTATCTTTAATCAAAGTGGATAAAGTGACAAGTCCATACAAGTTTGGTGGATAAGCAAATTGCTTACCTTATAGTTCTAATTCTAAAATTTCATTTCACCGTTTGTTATTTGTAAGAAACACTAAATTCATACCATGGAAATAAGAAAGTGTTTCTAAATTTATACGAAACACTAAACACAATTTGTTACTTTATGAGAAAGCGCTTCGTGGTATTCTATTGATTATACTAAGATTAATAGATAGTAATATTATTTAAAGTTCATAACATATTCATTGATTTTCTATTTTAGGTATAATATAATAATTTTATCAAAAATCTGAAAGAATAAACAATGGAATTAAACATACTCCATAATACTATAGGCTAATCATAAATTTAATGCTCAATAGTTTACTTTAAAATATATTTTAAATCTCTTGCATATTTTCTGTAAAAAAAAATAGATCAATAGGCCAAATATTTATTCAATTAGCAGTGTCCCAATTGGCCTCGTTTAGATGAGTTGAGATGAGTTATGAATATTAATAAAATTTGTGAGTTAAAATTGATGAATAATAGTGAATAGTAATGAAATGAGTTGAGATAGATTGTGAATCCAAACCAGACCTTAATCATAACGATTTTATGGATGTACATCTAGGCCCAACCTAATTTAAAAATATAAGTCCTATTTAAAATCTAAGAACAGCTCATGTAAATGACCTAGGGTTAAAACATACGATCTGTCTGCACACTTAAGGGCACAAATGTAATTACACCAAAACGATTATTCAATAAACTTTTACTAAATTCTAAGGCCATGGGGTTGAAGGGTGATTTTGTAATAACAAAAAGCATACATACACCTTTTAGGAAAGCTAAAAATCAAAAAGATAAATCCGAAAAATAAGTCACAAAAAACTAAAAGAACCAAAACATCTTCATTCAGGGTCGTAATCAAAATTGAGGCCTACGTCAAAAACTCTACAAGCTTTAGCCTTTGTTTTTATTTATTTTAATATAATAATGTAATAAACTATTATATTGAACATAAATACTACAATTTTTCACTTTTTCTTAATTATGTAATTATACACTAACTGTTGTAAGTCGTTTTGTTGATCTTCATTAATTTAGTTTTTTCTTAGTTACACTAACAATGTTTTTCTTTTTATATGAACTTATAATAAGGTTAATTACTTTTATATTAATTAATCAAGAACAGTGTTTCTAGATGTTTTTATTTTTCAAATTATTTTTATATTTTTTAGAAAATCTCTTCCAGGAGGCCTTGATCTTATATTATTTTCTAAATAATTAGAATATCAATATTATTACTTTGAGAATTTAAGGGCATTTATTTATAATAAAATGTCATTAATAATCCTTTTTTAAGAGGCCATAGAGGTGTGGGGTGCCTTAGCTAATGGTCTAACTTGCCTAGGCAATGAGCCGCCCTTGCCTTCACTAGAGAAGGGAAAGTCGTGCGACAACAAGATTTAAAGCTCGTTAGAAAAAAATGGAGGTGTGATGGTAGATGTGGATGGTCGGTCGAGAATGGACGGAGGACGATAGATTCTTAGTGGCTGAGTCGAGATTGATGGCGACAATAGTTTATAGTGAAAAAAAGATTATTTATTTTTCATTGTTTGGATGGAGAAACACAGTGAAGAAAACAGAGGGAGGAATCGACAGCGTCTTACAAAGAATAAAGGAACATCGTGCGTGGTGGATTTGGTTGGTCAGAATCAAAGTCGACAGTTTTTGAGTCACCGATTGGTGTTCTGAGTTCTCCTTAGTGTTTTCGGTGATTGATTTCAACAATGTGGATTGATGAGAAGGAGACTATGGTGGTTTTGTGGAGTGGTTTCTAGTTTTTTTTCCTGTGCAAGGCTCTATTGGGTGGTTAGAAATTATGGAAATTTGCTATCTTGTAGAACATATCACTTTTGATCGTGTCTGCCACACAGTCTATTATTAGTTTGCCGACTTAAAATTTGAATAATTAGAAGCTATCTTATTCATCATTTCCCTAATTATTCTTATTTTTTATTTGAATATTTTTCATGGTAGAATTTTATTTATTTATTGTTAATATTATAAATAAGCATTTTCATGGCAGTCCATCGGATGAATATTGGAGAAATGGCAAATTTAGAGAAAAATGTGAGATAAAGAATATTGTTGCTTTTTACATTGCCGCTTTTATATATAGGAAAATATATAAATGACTCAATTGCGACTGCACGCGGCCGTAAAAAACCTATGAATAAATATATGTTGATCTGTATTAGGGGTGTAACCGGTCCGGTCCGGTCTAGTTTTAAACAAAATCTAAGATCGAATCGGTATGTACCGATTTTGTATTTTTCAAAACCGATTACGCACCGGTTACCCTCTTAAACCGGTACTTCTGGTTTTATCGGTTTCTAGTCCGATTCGATCCGGTTTTTCGATTTTTTTAAGACTATTGGTATTGTTATAAATTATATATTAGTATTAGTTATAAATTATATATTTAATATTAGTATTAGTTATAAACTTTTAGTAAAAATTTTTAATATTAATTATAAGTATAACTATAGTCTATAGTCTATATTAGACTATTAGTATTATTTATAAACTTATATATTGTATTAACATTTAATGTAATAATTTATAAATTATAATATGAAATTATTTCATATATGAATATATATATGAAATTATAAATTAACATTTAATGTATAAATTTATAATTATATATTATATATAAAACGTATATATATTAATATTTAATATATATATAATATTTTGTATAAAACTTATATATAAAAATATTTTTTTTTTATATTTTTTTTATCAACCGGTCTGGTTCGGTCTGGTCCAAAAAATTCCTAAACCGAAACCTGACCGGAATTGGCTGGTTTTCACATTATAAGAACCGGTCCCGGACCGGACCTGTCCGGACCGGTTTTCTTGTTTACTGGTTTGAATTTACACCCTTAATCTGTATGATCGGTCCAGTATGAGATTAAGATTTGGTTTAGATTCAAAATCCATCTCAACTCATCTCATTATTATTTACTATTATTTATTATTATTCATTAATTTTAACTCATAAATTTTATTATTATTTATAATTTATCTTATTATTATTTATAATTCATCTCAATTTATTTTTAAATTTATTTTCGAATTCAAACGAGACCTAAAAATAGTGATCCAGACCCCAGTTTCCTTTTGGATCGACGTGGGAATGAACAAAAAATGAAAATTATTTTAACTGGACAGAAGAAAAAATCACTAGTTAACTAGCTAGGGATCGAATTTGGAAGATAATTATTCCATCCTAGAAAATACTTGCCGTGTGCTCGGGTGCCAATGAGTCAGTGACATTGACGCGTCACAATCAAGTGAAGATAAAGATAAAAAATTATTATTTTTAATTATTATAATTTTTTTAAAATTTAATATAAAATATAATAAATAATTTAATTTTTTTAATTTTAAAATAATAATAATATTAAAAAATAATATTTTAACAATATTTTATTTTATTTTTAATTTTTATCTCAATTCAATTGAACATCTAAACACAATCATTAGGGATTATAAATTCATTTAATCTCATCATTATAATTTTTTTAAATTCTCATATAAAATATAATAAATAATTTAACTTTTTTAAATTTTAAAATAATAATAATATTAAAAAATAATTTTTTATTCAATTTATCTAAAATTATCTCAATTCATATTTAAATTCAAATGAGACCTTATGTCTCGTTTGTTTACACAAAGAAAATGAAATGAAAATTGAATAAAATATATATTGTTATAATAATATTTTTTAATAATATTTTTTATTTTAAAATTTGAAAAAGTTAAATTATTCATTATATTTTATATGATAATTTAAAAAAATTATAATAATTAGATGAGATGAGATGATTTATATAAACAAATGAGACATAAATCTCTTTAATCCATAATATTTATGTATGTACAGATAGAAAGAAATATAATTACGTTGTATTCCAAATAGATAATGCTAGAGCCACATGTTCTCGTTGGTTTTACTATGTATTTTTTTATATGTGTTTTTTAAAGTTATTTTGACTTAGATTTTTTTAATATTTTTAAAAAATAAAATAAATTTAGAATATCTTTAAAAAATACTTATTTAATCAGAAAAAAAATTATTAAAAAAATACTTTTTTAATCATGAAGTAAAATAAAAAATCATAAAAACTTTATGATTAAGAAAATATTTTTTAATGATGTTATAAATATTTTTTATTTTTTCAAAATATTTAAAATTATTAAAAACATCCATATAAAAAAGGAATTAAAAAAATATATAAAAGAATCCATGCTAAAGCTCAACGGGAGCCACTATAGCATTATTCCTTACAAATTATAAAAAAAAACTGATATTTTATACTTTAATTTAATTCATGAATGAAAACAATTTTATCGACTCGAAAGTCAAGAAAATGTTTAAAGTGTTCTTTTATTTATAATCTATTCAGCAGAAGAAAAGGAAAAAAAAATTCACTTCGACCGACCATTTGGGGGGGCCCGTAGGTTGTCCTAGACTCCTACGTGAGGGTTTTTTTTTTTTCAAAAGTAAATACTAAAAATGAAAAAAAAAGAAAGAAAAGGAATCACTTTAGCTTTAGTATTTTTATTTCTTGCAAGAAAAGCAAAACCCACTTTTTTTTTTTGAAGTCTAGGCCAATGCATAAAATTCTCTACAACCGCCTCAGGGGCTCAGACTCATCTTCCTTCCATCTTCTATAAACCCTCACTTCGACACCCTCCCCACCCCCTCTCCCCCTCCCCAACACAACACCACACCATTTAATTAAAGTTCGCATGCACTAGTCTCACTCTCGATCGTCTCGCTCCTCATGGCGGACAACGAGAGTCTTCTCTTCGCCAACCTCGCAGACGCTCTCTTCTCCGGCTCCAAGCCCCTCTCCCCTACCGATCTTCTCCACAAGCTTCGGTCCGAGGACTCGATCAGACCGGCGCTCGAGAAGTTCTACTTGCTCCTTAAATGCGGCGTCGAGGCAGGAACCGACGCCCGGTTGCGGCTCCAATCTTGGAACCAGTCGCAGATTCAAGCTCTTTGCGCGATTGCGTCTGCGATCGCCTCCGCTTCTCGATCTCTGTCACGTATGCTTCACTTTTTTTTTTTATTCGTTTCGTTTCTTGAGTATCGGTTTTGCTCTAGTTCTAATAGCTTCTTATTTGGTGAGCATTTCTGGAAACTTCTTTCTTGTCGGAGCGATCAGTTAGCGGTTTATGATTCAGGAAGTGAGAAAATTACTTTAGACGATAAAAGTCCAGATGGATTATTAGAAGTTCCTTTCTATCTTTGCAATTTTTATCATATTCCTTCGTTTTTCTTTTTTATTTTGCTTTAATTTGCTGAGTTATGCTTACGCCAGTGAAGGCGGAACTGCTACTTTTTGATTCAAAGTAATTGATATGAAGCTGTTGAAAGTATTTTTTGCTTCTTTTAATTTTATGTTTTGTCCGTTGCAATTGAATTGAATAGTGGAGCAAGCGGAAGGATTAATCATTGCCGTGGTGCAACAGTCGCTGGAGTTTGCTGTATCTTGTTTGGAAAAATCAGAATTCAATGGCGATGATTTAAGTATTCAGGTTTGTGGGGCCTCTTTGGCAATTCACGTGGGGGTGATCTTATAAGTTTTGTTTGCTTACATATCCATTCCTTCTAAAATTTCTAGTGTAGGCTTTGTTTCACAAAGTTGTTTAAGTTGGTGTAATAAGGTTTTATGTAGTAATTGCTTTAGCTTAGAAAAAATGTAATAATAACTTTAGTTATTGTAGCTTAATGTTTGTGTTTTAAGGACATGGATTAATTCATAAGTGATGTGAATCCTTTATTGTTTATTTAAAGGGTCGTATTACATTCTTATGAACACTGCCATGCATTCAGCCATTGTCTTTAGGGTATGTATTATGGAATTATTTAGTACTTTGAGGGTTGTGTTACTGTTTTGTTGTTAGTACATACTCTACTGCTACTGGTGGCGGCGGCTTTAGTTACGGTAGTTCGATTTTGCATGTTAAGGAAATGGATTATTTCATTAGAGATGTCAATCCTTTCATGTTAATAAAGGGTTGTATTACTCTCTTACGAACACTGCTATGAATTCAGCTATTGTCTACAATGTATGTATTAGGGAGTTGCTCAGTAATTTGATGGCTATTTTGCTGTTTTGCTGTTATAACATACTCTGCTGGTTGTGGTTTTCTGGATTATCATGCATATTTTCTGTTCATGCATTTTCATTTTCTTTGCTGCTGCATATGTGAAAAAACAAAACAACCTTGTTGTTTCACATGGATTTATCCTGAAGAATTCGCACATTGCATTACTTATTAGTACTATACAGATCCTATTTTCTGCAGTGTTATTTTTGGTCACATGCAGGGGTATGTACCACTGATACTTCATACTTTTGAGATGTCACTAGTGAAACTGTTCTCAACTGTCTTTTTTTCCCTCTATTAATCACATGCTGGTATCATATAATAGAAGAAAATTTATTAAGCTTGTTTAACCTGGTAGTTTGCCTGTTGGCGTTTTAGTAACAAGCATTAGAAGTTGAACATTTATGGGTTTTTTTTATTTTTATTTATTTATAAATTTTTTGATAGGTATGGATATCAAATGTCAAAACTGTACCAGAAGAGCCAAACTTGCTTAATTTTTTATTAAAGTCACATAGGGGCACAACCTACTAACACAAGGTCTATCATGAGGAGTAAAAAGGAGTAACTACCTTGAGAGGTGAAGGAAATCCAAGTAGAAGTAATGCTAGAACAATTATGACTTGATGTCTAGACATAATGCATAAAGGGGTGCAAACCAAGCATATCTGAAATATACAATAGGAAATGCCCAACTAGACGGATGAAGAAAAAGAACACAAGCCAATGAAATCTAGAAAGCTAGAGGAAATTAAGCTTTTGTACGCTGCCATCTAAACATAAAGAGAATTGAACATAATGGCCTTTAATTCTTACATTGTCCTCTAACAATATTCAAAGGTTTAAGCATTAAGTTACCCCCAAATATACCACGTTAAACACAAAGAAACCATCCTCCAAACATCTAGATTACTAAGGGGATTTTACGAACCACCTGTTAGTCTCTCCTTCTTGGGAGACTCATTATCTGGAGTTATGTCAAAAAAGATTGCCAAGGGTTTGTTCTGATCACTTTTCCATTTTACTTGATTATGGGGGGGTATTCATGAGGGTAGGCTTTATTTTAAATTTGAGAATATGTGGCTTGAAGTTGAGGGTTTTGTAGAAAAGGTGAGAAGCTGGTGGCACTCTTATCATTTTGTGGGGACTCCTAGCTTTATTGTGGCAAGTAAACTCAAAGCTTTGAAGGCTGATTTGAAGAAGTGGAACAAGGAAGTATTTGGGAATGTAGACCAGCAGGAAAAATCTCTTTGGGAGGAGCTACAAGCCTTGGAGGTTGAGGGGGAAAATGAGGAGTCTTTGTTAAGAAAGAAAGAAGTGGTGTTAGAACTTGAGAGGGTACTTTTGATGGAAGAAATATCTTGGAGGCAGAAATTGAGAGGTCTATGGCTTAAAGAGGGGGATAAGTGCACCAGTTTCTTTCATAAAATGGCTAACTCTCATAGGCGTAACAATGCTATTGTGGTGATTAAAGCTGATAATAATGTGCTTTCTACACTTGATGAGATACAAGATCATGTTGTGCAGTTTTATAGTGCTCTCCTAATTGAGATGACGGATTGGAGACCTAAAATTGATGGCTTGAATTTTGAGGTTGTGGATTCTTTTACAGCAAGCTGGTTAGAGAGGCCGTTTGAAGAGCTTGAGGTGCATCAGGTGGTAGTGAGAATGCACTGTTTAGAGCTTTTCCGGTTGTTTTCAGGTTGGCTGTTAATCAACAGGCCTCAATCTCAGATTTGATGATTTACTCTAATGGAGAGGTGCATTGGGATCTTAGATTTTTCAGACCTGTCCAGGACTGGGAAATTGAGGAGGTTCATGATTTTTTCAGATTGTTGTATTCAGTGGATATTAGACGACACGAGAGGGATCAAATGTACTGTAGATGTACAACGTCTAAAAAGTTCTTTGTTAGATTATATTATAAGATGTTGTCCGATCAGCGTTACATTTTTTTTTCCTTGGAAGAGTATTTGGAAGGCTCATGTTCCGTCAAAGGTTGCATTTTTTGTATGGACAGCAGCAATTGGGAATATTCAGACAATTGGGACTGACCTGGGTTATGCCAAAATCAGTGGTAGATTTACTCTCATGTTGGACTAGACTTCATACTTGCTCTCAAGTGGCAGCTGCGTGGAAGATGATTCCTTTGTGCATTATGTGGTGCATTTGGTTGGAAAGGAATGAGAGATGTTTTAATAATAGGGAACGCAATGTAGAAGAACTTTGGAAATTTTATGTGTTTTTGTTTCTGCTATTGTAATTAATGGAGGGGTCGTCCATGAGTTTTTGTCCTCATTTTCCTAGTATTAGAATGTATTTAGGTGTTTCTTTTGTATACATCCTGTGTACATGAGCTTTGCCTATTGCATTTGATGAATAAAATTTTTACTTATAAAAAAATAAAAAAGTCCACTTGTTAGGGCATGACCCATACATCCTAAGGTACGAAATATTTATACCTATTGGCTAGACTTTTGGAGATGATTTAATACACACTATCTAATAAAAGTATAGGATGAAAACCCCTAACATCCATAACCCCAATTGTCTTGTGGATTAGGGCATTAAAGGTAGCATTAAGGCACTTCTTAAACTTGCCTTGTGCGTGATGAGATCCTATCCTCAATGCTACCTCTCGTCCTTAAATAGAATACTAGAGGTTAAAGAATGATAAAAACATCTCAGCTTTCCAATTGTTCATTGATTGAGCAAAGATGATGTTCCATTGTCTAGTGTCGTCGGAAAGCTGCCAAGAATTCGCCACTGATGCCTCCCATGCACAGTAAATCCTATACATTGTTGGGAACGGCATATTGAATGGTTCAAACTCCTTCTTGTTCATTCTAAAAAGGGACATTCAACATGATATGATTCAAATATTGGGCAGACAAGAACACATACTTCACAAAAAATGCTTTCATCAAACTTTTAACGTATTGGACCACAGAAACATTGATCGGATTAATTTATTACAAGGATATTGAATAGAATTCATAATTGATTTGCATGGGATAGGGTAGTAGCTGCAACAGGAGATGGATATGCAACAGCCATACACATTAATTTTCTTGGTTGGTTACTTGGTCAGATTTGATCTTTCACTTGATCAATACTAACTTTGTCGTGGATGCCTGACTACCTAAGATGCAACCTTTTTGACAACACCTGTTAACTCATGCTCAGAGAGAGAGGGCAGGAGGCACTGGTTGGGGGGGGGGGGGGGGGGGGGGGGGGGGGGGGGGGGGGGGGGGGGGGGGGGGGGGGGGGGGGGGGGTGGGAGGAGAAGGTGATGGGGGAAGGAGGGAGGGATTAGCTGTTGTTATCAACCTTTTTTTCCCCGTTGCCTGTTATCTTCCTAATTTCTGTTTCACAATGACTATTTTCAACATACTGGTGAAATATATTGTGCAGCTATACATGCGTGTATTCTTTATTTTATTTT
The DNA here is from genome assembly GCF_001411555.2 of Juglans regia. Classification (NCBI taxonomy): domain Eukaryota; kingdom Viridiplantae; phylum Streptophyta; class Magnoliopsida; order Fagales; family Juglandaceae; genus Juglans; species Juglans regia. The sequence goes on along the minus strand of NC_049901.1, from coordinate 7,000,349 downwards.
ATTGGTTAAATGTTGATAATTACCATTTTGTTTTTATTTTTCAGTATAACTTGGTACAGCTTTTGGAGATTGTGTTGGTAGATGGAATGGATAAAGAATCTGACACATTGCTGCATTGTTCAGTAAATAGCCTGGCAGACTTGTTGCCGATGGTTAGCGGTAATTGTGGTGGCATTGATATGCATAATCATAATAAATGCAGTCTTCAAGGTATTTTTGTGTTTAAACTTAATCATCTCTTGTGGTCATGTTATTGTGATTTGCATTGTAGTCTTGATGTGCTCTTCATATTTGTCTTAAAAGGTATTAGTTGTTCACTAGAAGAGAAACTGGTTGATCGGCTACATATGACACTAGCTTCTGAGTGCATACAACCTGATAGGAAGACCTCTGGATTCATTGCACATGCTTCCCATCAAGATTTGAACAAGCTGATATTTCTGTCTCAGCATTTTGCTGTTGCTCATGTGGGATGCATATTGCGTCTGATTTTACTCTGCAAAGAACTAATTGCAATCCCAGATATATCTGATGAGAAGATGGTGGGTACAGATTTTAGCAAGAGACTCTCATTCTGTTCGAGAATTTTGGCATTACTTGGAAATCTTGCGAAGGAAATTCCTTATGTTGAATATGATGCTCAATTGGTGCGTGCTGTTGCTTCTTTTGCTGATGTATTGCCGAGTTTGTTTAGACCTGCATTTGAATTTGTAAGTAGCCATGCTGCTGTTGAGGGTAGTTTTGAGAGCTTGATTCTATCGCTGTTGGAGGAGTTTCTTCAGCTTGTTCAGGTTATTTTCTGCAACAGCAGTGTTTTGCAGAATATTCAAACATGTATTGTCGCTTCTGTTTTGGACAATTTGGACTCTTCTGTATGGAGATACAACAATTCCATGGCTAACCCAAAGCCTCCACTAGCTTTTTTCCCTCGCAGTGTTCTTTACACATTGAAACTCATTCATGATATTGAGAAGCAAACACATCAGGCTCTCAATTGGGAGGAGTTTGAAAAAGGAATTAGTGGCGGTTCTGCTGATTTGCTGATTGATTCCCCTTCTTGTCATATTCATTTTCAGAAGGTTCCTTTACTTAAGAGGTATACAGTTGAAGAATTATTGAAACTGGTATTCCCTCCAGCTAATCAGTGGGTGGACAATCTGATGCAGCTTATTTTTTTCCTTCATTCTGAAGGAGTAAAATTGAAGCCTAAAGTGGAGAGATCGTCTTCCAATTGTCCAAAAACTAGTTCCACCCCTGAACTTGAAAATTCAGTTTGCAATGAGGATGAAGCCCTTTTTGGTGACCTTTTTTCTGAAAGTGCTCGTTCAGTGGGATCTACAGATGGATATGATCAACCACCTGTTGCTATCAATTCTAGTTCCAGCCATAGCATCATCGCAATTCAAGCTGCTACAGAAATGTTAAGCTTTCTTGAGGCGAGCATATTCTCTCCTGAACGGCATCAATCCATGTATGAGGATGGCTGCAGACAGCTCAGCAGGAACCATATTGATATTTTGCTTTCCTTACTTAATTGTCAGGGCTGTTACCCTGAAGACAGGACTTCTGATGGTGGTGGCAGTTCACGTGAAGAGAAGAAAAAGGGGAATATTCATGAACTTTGCTTTGAACTGTTGCACAAACTTCTCACACGCCATGCTTTGTCTGATTCCCTTGAAGAGTACCTTGTTGAGAAAATTCTGAATGCTGAAAATGATACCTTTGTGTACAATGATCGGACTCTAAACTTGCTAGCTCACACTCTATTCTGTCGGGTGGGTTTGGCTGGGAGCCTGTTCAGAACCCAAATATATAGAGGATTTGTGGCTTTTGTTGTTGAGAAGGCAAATGCTGTTTGTTTAAAGTGTCTTAACTTCAAGGAGCTTCTTCAGACCCTTCCCTCTATTTTTCATATTGAGATTCTTCTGATGGCATTCTACTTATCTTCTGAAGGAGAAAAGGCAACACTGGCGAACATAATATTTTCTTCCTTAAGAGCAATTGATGTTCCAACTTCAGGTCTTAACAGCACACAGTTGTCATGTTGGGCCTTGATAGTTTCGAGGTTGATTTTAGTGCTTCGTCATATGATATTTTATCCGCGCACTTGCCCTCCATCATTGCTTCTGGATTTGCGATCCAAGTTGAGGGAAGCACCCCATTCTGTATCACATCTACATAATAACATCAACGGTCATATATCATCTTGGTCATCAGTTACACTGAATAATTTGGTCAGTACATGTGTTGAAGAGCCTCCCATCAGTAGCTTGATCAATCAACTGATTGATATTACAGCCCTTCCTACTTCACCATATTGGGATCATGATGCCATTGATGGCTTATGCTTGAGTTGGAATGATATTTTTGTGACCTTCTCAAGGATACTGGGCTTCTGGAGAGGAAAAAAGGCTGCATCAATTGAGGATCTCATTGTTGAAAGATATGTTTTTGTTCTTTGTTGGGATTATCCTAGTATGAGCACTGCAGCAGGCAATCTGATTCAATTGTTGGCTGGCCCTCAGGATTTGGACTTATCTGATATGGCGCATTTTTTCTTCTTTACCCACTCTTTTTTAGGGCACCACGATGCCTTTGGCCAGGACACTAATGTCCCTGGAGTAGTTGTTGGGCTGCTGCAGAAATTGTCTTCCATGTACATACCTGAAGAAATTGAGGAACTAGGCTGGGATTTCCTTAGAAATGGTTCTTGGCTGTCACTGATGCTCTCCTTACTTAATGTTGGCATATGGAGATACTGCATGAAAAATGCAATTCCTGGACCAAGTCCTGTATGGATCGAAAACACTTCTAGGGACAAGGAGTATATAACTTCTGCTGAGGCCCTGATTTGCTCCATTGTTGAAGCTGGTCAAGTTGAAATGCTGATCACTCTACTGACTTCCATGTTGGAAAGATATTTACAGGTCCATCAGAAAGCTTTCCTAGGCACGGTTGATAATAGCCAGAACAACGGTGATACTTTTTCACGTCTATTGCTTCTCAAGCATTCTGGATTCGACAAGTGTGTCCAAGATGAACTCCTTGAAAAGAGTCGCACTGATGCTTGTCAGCTGGAGCCTGTTCTTGATCTCTTATTGAAGTTAGATGCTACTGTTGATAAAAGGGATATTAGAATTTTATCCAGGGCCTACTGGGAATTTGTGTTGCATGGTTTTCCCTTTAATCTTCAAACTCCTAGTGGGGTCCTTCTTTCTTGCATTCTTACCATTCGAGGGATCATTTACATTCTAGATGGGCTGCTCAGAATAAAAGATGTAAGAGGAAATATCCACCTGGAGACTCAGTTACTTGGTCAGATTCTTGATACGGTAATGACTGTCAAGTTTGATAGGATCTTTGGAAGCATTCATGCAAAGTGTGAAGCTATTTATCACAGCTTAAATGTGGGGCTCGAAGGGTCAGATGTTTCTAACTTATTTCTACTGAAGCACATTGAAGTTCTTTTAAGGGACATCAATGCCAGAGGAGTAGGCGATACTGATATCTATGAACTGGTAATTACAAAGGCTATTGATACAATTGATAGCCTCAGGAAAGACCCCTCGAAGTCTGTCATTTTCCAATTTTATCTTGGTGCGGAAGATGTATCCGAATGGGTGAAGGATCTTCATGGGTTGCAACATGGTGATTTGTTGGTTTTGATTGACTCACTAGATGACTGTTGCTCCGAATCAGTTAATATAAAGGCGCTCTCTTTCTTTATTGATCTCTTATCAGGAGAGTTGTGTCCTGGTCTTAGACAAAACATCCAAAATAAGTTCCTCAGCATGGATTTACTTCGCCTGTCTAAATGGTTGGAGAAAAGGCTTTTAGGTTGCATCATGGTGGATTCGGGTGTGGTTAACTGTGCAAAAGGAAGTTCTGTCTCACTCAGAGAATCAACCATGAATTTTATTTTGTGCCTTGTATCTTCTCCTTCTGTGTTGCAATCAAGAGAACTGCAAAGTCATATTTTTGAAGCTGCGCTGGTTTCACTTGATACTGCATTTTTGCTATTTGATATTCAAGCAGCCAAGTCTTACTTTCATCTTGTTGTTCAACTTTCAAGAGGAGAGACGTCGATGAAATTGCTTTTAGAAAGGGCAGTAATGCTGATGGAGAAGCTGGCTGGTGAAGAACGTTTGCTTGCAGGGCTAAAGTTTCTGTTCGGCTTTCTTGGAACTGTCTTGACTGATTGTGGGTCTGGTAAGAATATGCCAGAGAGATATACTAGAAAGTCTTTGTCTAGCAATACCCTTGGGATGGGATCTGTGGCTTCTAGGCTGATAGGATCAGGGAAGAATTCTGAGACCCTGGTTCTTTCTGCTAATCAAGAAGGGGTGTCCTCATCTCTTGAATGTGATGCAACATCTGTTGATGAAGATGAGGATGATGGGACTTCTGATGGTGAGGTGGCTAGCATAGACAAGGATGAGGAAGAGGATAGTAACAGCGAAAGGGCCCTGGCATCTAAAGTATGCACTTTTACATCCAGTGGCAGCAATTTCATGGAACAGCATTGGTATTTTTGCTATACATGTGATCTGACTGTATCAAAAGGTTGCTGCTCTGTCTGTGCAAAAGTTTGCCATCGTGGTCATCGTGTTGTTTATTCTCGCTCAAGTAGGTTTTTCTGTGATTGTGGAGCTGGTGGTGTTAGGGGTAGCAACTGTCAGTGCTTGAAGCCTCGCAAATTCACTGGAAGTAGTGTTACTCCTGTTCGAGGTTCTAGTAATTTTCAGTCCTTCTTACCCTTTACCGAGGATGGAGATCAGCTGCCAGATAGTGATTCAGATTTTGATGAAGATGTTAATACAGATGTTGATAATTCCCTCGGGTTATCTATTCCAAGAGAGCTTCAGGATAGGATTCCACTGCTACTAGAGGAGCTTGACATTGAGGGTCGGGTTCTTGACCTTTGCTCATCGTCATTGCCTTCTATAATTAGCAGAAGAGACTCTAACCTTTCAAAAGATAAGAAAATCAATTTGGGCGATGAGAAGGTACTTTCTTATGGCATCGATATCTTGCAGTTGAAAAAGGCATATAAAAGTGGATCACTGGACCTAAAAATAAAGGCTGACTATTCAAATGCTAAGGAGCTTAAATCACATTTAGTGAGTGGTTCTCTTGTCAAATCCTTGCTCAGTGTCAGTATTCGAGGTCGACTTGCTGTTGGAGAAGGTGACAAAGTTGCAATCTTTGATGTTGGGCAGTTAATTGGACAAGCAACCATTGCACCTGTAACAGCAGACAAGACAATTGTTAAGCCCCTCTCTAAGAATGCTGTTCGCTTTGAAATTGTCCATCTTGCTTTCAATTCAGTCATAGAGAACTATCTTGCTGTAGCTGGTTATGAAGATTGCCAGGTCCTCACTTTGAACCCTCGTGGTGAAGTGACTGACCGTCTTGCCATTGAGCTAGCTCTGCAAGGTGCATATATCAGGCGGGTTGATTGGGTTCCAGGTTCTCAGGTTCAGTTAATGGTGGTAACCAACAGATTTATCAAAATATATGATCTGTCACAGGACAACATCAGTCCCTTGCACTACTTCACATTGCATGATGACATTATTGTGGATGCGACCCTTTATTTGGCTTCCCATGGGAAGATGTTTCTTATTGTTCTTTCAGAATGTGGCAGCTTATTCAGGCTAGAGTTGTCAGTGGAAGGTAATGTTGGGGCCACACCATTGAAGGAACTTGTATGTGTTCAGGATAAAGAAATTCATGCAAAGGGTTCCTCTTTGTACTTTTCATCAATGTATAAATTACTTTTCATATCATACCAAGATGGGACAACATTGATTGGTCGGCTAAGTTCCAGTGCAACATCTTTAACTGAGGTATCTTCAGTGTATGAGGAGCAAGATGGTAAGTTGCGGCCTGCTGGACTTCATCGTTGGAAAGAGTTGCTGGTTGGCAGTGGGTTATTTGTTTGCTTCTCTAGTGTGAAATCCAATTCTGCACTTGCTATGTCCATGGGGCCTCATGAATTAATTGCACAAAACCTGCGGCATGCAGTGGGTTCAACCTCACCCATAGTTGGGGTTACTGCTTACAAGCCTTTATCCAAAGACAAAATCCATTGTCTTGTCCTACATGACGATGGAAGCCTTCAGATATACTCACACGTCCCTGCTGGAGTTGATGCTGGTGCAATTGTGACATCAGAGAAGGTTAAAAAATTGGGTTCTGGTATCCTCAGCAATAAAGCTTATGCTGGTGAAAATCCTGAATTCCCACTTGATTTTTTTGAGAAAACAGTGTGCATTACAGCAGATGTGAAATTGGGCGGTGATGCTGTCCGAAATGGCGACTCTGATGCAGCTAAGCAGAGCTTATCATCTGAGGATGGCTATCTAGAGAGCCCCAGCCCTGCAGGATTTAAGGTTTTATTTCTTTACAGTCTATTTATTGTGTTGTGTTTACCTATTTTCATCTGTGGTTTTTTATATATGCTTCTTCTATATCTCTTTCTTTCTCATATGGTGATAGACATAATTGACTTACATGGGAGCATTCTGTAATATACTTTACTTATGTTTGTAGCCTCCTTGTGTTATTATTGTTATACATTTACACAGTTACTCCGTTATAATTTTTTTTATTGGTAAACAAGATTTTATTGATCATAAGAATGGGCAAGAGCCCAAGTAAAGCTTTTTAGTTTAGATAATTAGTTTATCGTTTATTAATTTGTTTTGTTTGATTGTGTGTGTGTGTATTGTGGGGGTGGGATGGTGTCGAAATATGTTGAAGTTGCTTGTGCAAGTGGTGCTACATTGTCTCGGGTAGTAGGTCATTGAAAATTGGAGAACCACAGGAGATACCTGTGACATCATCAGAAATATTATGGTGATTATTTAGTTTAGAAACTAATGACTAGGGATACGACGTGTAGGGATGGGACATGGTGGTACTGCCATCTCCAGCCTTATTAAATTCATCTTCCTGTAACTGACATGGTTTTAAGTCTCAAATGTGTTTCTATTCCAAAAGTGTCAAATTTGCTAAAATGGTATGTTGCTTATTGAATGGAATTAATTACCTTGAAAACAAATGGTGTGTGTCCCATGGCTGTCTTGAATCTGCCTCAGAGGGAGGTAAGCTGCCCAATTAGGTTGCCACTGATTTGGTTTTAACGGCTGTACTCATAAAAAGAGGCAAAAAAAATTTGCTGCTATTCTTAGGAGGGAAAATAAAATGTAATTTTAATAATAATTTATGGAGTTGGTTGGGACTAGGTATGCTCCCCAATCTCCTCTGGTGGGTTGGGTATTAGAAATCTGATAATTTTTAATCGGACGTTACTTGAAAAATGGATGTAGAGATATAATTTGGAACCAGAAGCCCTATGGAAGTCGGTGATTGCATGCAAATATGGAGGTTTGTGGGGGGATTGGTGCATTAGAGAGGTGAATGGGGCTCACAGAGTGGGAGTATGGAAGCGTATCAGGCGAGGATGGGTGGTTTTCACTCGAAACACAAGATTTGTTCTGGGTGAGGGCTCTAGGATTAAATTCTGGAGCGACTTATGGTGTGGAAACGATGCTCTAAAGGACCTATTCCCCTCTGTTTACCGGGTTGCATGTGAAAAGGAAGATTCAATTGCTGATCTCATGGTGATATCGGGGGAGCAAGTTCAATGGAACATCAATTTCAATATGGCGGCTCAAGATTGGGAAGTGGGCAGTTTTGAGGATTTTTTTAGTCTATTGTATTCCACAAAACCGAGCAACCAGCGAGTTGATATGTTGTGGTGGATACCTACAGACAAAGATACATTCTCGGTTCGCTCCTTCTATAAGACTCACACACACTCGCCGAATAATCAGTTTCCATGGAGAAGGATTTGGCGACATAAGGTGCCTCTCAAAGCTGCATTTTTCACATGGACAGCTTCCTTGGGTAAGATCCTGACAGCAGATAACTTGAGGAAACGTAGGGTGATCATAGTGGATTGGTGCTATATGTGTAAGAACTCCGGTGAGACTGTGGATCATCTCTTACTACACTGCGAGATTGCTAGAGTATTATGGAATGAAGTGTTCAGCGGATTAGACTTAGGCCTCGTTTGTTTTCGAATATGAGATGAGATGAGATAAAAGTTGAAAGTTGAATAAAATATTGTTAAAATATATTTTTTTAATATTATTTTTGTCTTGGATTTGAAAAAGTTGAATTGTTTATTTTATTTTGTGTGAGAATTTGGAAAAGTTGTAATGATTAGGTGAGATGAGATGAAAAGTTTTGTGAAAGCAAACGATGCCTTAGCTTGGGTCATGCCCGCTATGGTGGATGCACTTTTGTCCAGCTGGACAAATTCAAGAGGCATTAGACAAATCAAAGCAGTGTGGAAAATTGTCCCTATTTGTATTTTGTGGTGTCTGTGGCGAGAGTGCAATGCATGAATGTTCGAAGATAAGGAGTGCTCAATAGAGGAACTAAGAGCTTTTTTATTTAGAACCTTATGTACATGGGCCATAGCTATAGACTTTAATGGCCTCGATTTGCATGACTTGTCTCTTTGATTCCACATAGATAGAGCGTACCTTTTTATATCTTCTTGTGTACTTGGGCTATGCCTATCATTATTTAATAAAATTGTTTACTTATAAAAAAATAATAATTTATGGAGCATTAGAAGAAAAATCTCTTTATCTTTTGCAAAAAATTGTCAAAGAGCATTGAACCTCTTCCCTAATAAAACCCATTTCCAACTCCTCAAACCCCTCTTCCACTACTGAAATATTTACCCTCTACATTTATCAAATCCATTTTTCTAGAAACCCACGCATTCCACCTTCAAATTTCACCTTTGAGCACGTGCTACTCTCTCTGAAGACTAATAATTTCTCACCCAGCCTTGGCTGAAGTCTGAACTCAAAGCGAGGAGAGACCAAATCGGAGCCTAGTCAAGAAAACTCGGATTTGGGGAAAGAGGGTAACATGGGTGGATGGGGAGATTGAGAGTTAGTTTGTGTGGGAGTTGGTGGGTACTTATTTTCAAATTCAGCGATAGAGAGGGAGAGAGAGAGTTTTGGATAGAAAGTACTGTTAATCTTACTTATTTTATTTTTGCTATTGTGTACTTGAGAAATCGACTAGTCATAGAAAGGCAATGCTTTTATTCATATTTTCATATCCAGAATGTCCCATAGGGCCTGGGCACTGAGATTATTGATAGGCTTCAAGTTCCTGCTGTTGAGCAACGGGAACTATATGGTACTGCCTGAATCCAGGAAGCATGGACACTTTAGAATAGCTGCTGTAATCACATGATGTGTATCTGATGGGGATGATGTGGTATACATAACTATGAATAACAATTTTTGTGGATGTGCTATGGATACAGCATGATATAATCTGTATATGGCATGTGTACACTATTTTAAAATGTGGACCTAGTATTTTAGAAGCATTTCAACTTTCTAAAAAAAATTCAATTTCTATGAATATCAAACATGGATCATCGATCTTGTATTCTTTTGGTGTTTTATGTTAATTAGTTATTGTATAAAATACTTTGGAGCAAATTTGGAGCTTTTTTGTGCACTCTTTGTTGCTTTGGTTTTCTGCTTTAGTGATTAATGGAGCTTCTATTCACGATTTTCTGTTGTCGCTTTCTGTTTCTTAGAATGTATCTAGGTGTTTTCTTCTGAATACTTTCTATGTACATGGGCTTTGCCTACACATTCATTTCTAATAAAATTACTTCTTATAAAAAAAAAAATAGTTATTGTATCCTTGGCATCTCATCTCTCTGTTAGTTTTTCAAGAATTGATGAATTTTTGTATGCATAATGTGTTGTACCTATATCCAGTATTTGCATCAGTGACTCATAAGCCCATTAGTGATTTAATCATAATTTTGATGATGTTGACACTGATGAGGATGCATTGGTTAATTTTTTGATCTTTTTCCCTGTCAAGTATAGTACATTTTGGGTGGAATTCTAAATGTATTCTTGTTTGATTTATTTGTGTGTTCTCAGCTGTCTCAAACTTCTCTAATTGTAATGTTCCTGTTTTCACAGATATCTGTCTTCAATTCAAACCCTGATATAGTCATGGTTGGTTTTCGTGTGCATGTGGGTAATACTTCAGCAAGCCATATTCCTTCTGATATTACTATCTTCCAGAGGGTTGTTAAACTAGACGAGGGCATGCGTTCTTGGTATGATATACCATTTACGGTTGCTGAATCACTCCTTGCTGATGAAGAATTTACAATCTCTGTTGGACCAACCTTCAGTGGCTCTGCTCTGCCTAGAATAGACTCGCTGGAAGTATATGGTCGAGCTAAAGATGAATTTGGTTGGAAAGAGAAAATGGATGCAGTTTTGGATATGGAAGCTCGAGCGCTTGGTTCCAATTCCTCAGTTGCAGCATCTGGGAAAAAGCGCCGATCAATGCAGTCTGCTTCTATTCAGGAGCAGGTCATATCAGATGGTCTTAAGCTTCTATCTAGATTTTATTCATTGTGTAGTTCACAAGGATGCTCAAAGGATGAGGAAGTAAAACTGGAGCTGGGCAAACTCAAGTGCAGGCAGTTACTAGAAACAATTTTTGAAAGTGACAGGGAACCCTTGTTGCAGGCTGCTGCTTGCCGTGTTTTGCAAGCTGTATTCCCCAAAAAAGAGTTATACTACCAAGTACTACTAAATTTCAATTTTTCATGTGTAAACTTTTTTCTATCTTTTTGTCTCTGAATGTAAATGCTTTATATTAAGATGCACGAGCATCTTTCAATCTAACTGAAGCTTCTGACTCAGGTTAAGGACACCATGCGTCTCCTTGGGGTGGTGAAATCTGCCTCTGCACTTTCTTCAAGGCTTGGGATTGGTGGTACTGCAGGAAAGTGGATTATTGAAGAATTTACAGCCCAGATGCGTGCAGTCTCCAAGATTGCATTGCAGCGTCGGTCTAATTTGGCTACTTTTCTAGAGATGAATGGTATCATTACGTTCCTAATCCACCATTTGTTGATTTGGCTTTCCATCTCCATTTATTTATGTTCCTCAAACTGCACTAGATATCTGTTGAAATATTTGTAATGGTTATGCTATATATTACCTGAGTTTTACTTATAAAAAAAAATATATTACCGGAGTTTAATATTGGACTGAAGCGGGGCATGGTGTGATGTTATTGGTTTGCTGACCGTAGAAAGATGATGTTTTTGGTGGTTTTCCTATGTGGTTTGTAATGATGCAGGGAAAACTTTAGCTAAATCTGCGCTATAACCCTGAAAAGACTAATAAATTTGGATTTTTACTAGAATTACTCATAAAACCCTTTTTTCCCTAGTAAGTAGCTTGTGTGGAACTTAGCGCCCATGACTACCTTTATAACTCATGATTTATGGCTTTTCTCAATGTGAGATTGGGTTATTACAAACTCTTTCTCTTAAATTCCTGATCTTCTCATCAAGGCCATGTCATAGTGCTACAATATTACATGACTAGCCTTAGTAGGTAGTTCTGATACCATATGTAACCACTTAGGGAAAGTGTTAGTCGCATTTGCATTACAACCCCGAAGAAGCTAGTCAATTTGAAGTTTCCTCAGAATTGCTTATATAAAGTCCAATTTCAACTAGCAAGTAGCCAATGTGACTTCACATCCATGGCTCTCTCTATATAACTTATTATGAATTATTTTTTACCAATGTGAGACTTGGGTGTTATAACCTTTCAGATTTGTCCAAATGGAATTCTTTTAAAATGGAGTCAGTGACTCCATATATTGAGCTCATGGTGTGTGCATTATCTTCTAAATTAGCTTCTTTACTGTATATTCATTAGTAAAGAATTTTCATAAAATAAAAACGTCCACTGAATGTTAACAACCTTGGGCTTCTGCTGGATATTTGTGGTGGCTTTTTACGAATTTTCATAAAATAATCAGATGGTTGGATTAATTGGTTTGCATCTGTCTTACATGGGAATATGTTTTCATTGTGTACTCTTTATGTTTTATTCTGGGAGGGGGTGCTAAAATTGAAAGCACCATTTATTTTCTTTTTAGAAAACTTGATTTTTTTGTTTATTACTTTGTTGAACTCTATGATGCAAACATGTTAAACTTGATAGGGATGATCATGCCAATTTGTTAAATTCTATGGTTGCTGTGCATTCATGGATCAGTCTTGATGGTACCATTTAGTGCCAAAAGCTTAAAAGTTGTCAAGAAGTAGGTCAACAATATCTGGCACCAAAAGGTCTGATTAGTACAGTTTTTTGGAGGCAAAAAATGCATTTTTAAAATGAAAATGTGGAAATCAGGCATTTGGTGGCTAAGTTCAAAAGGTGATTTTTGAAATGTTGGACTGAGAGCTAGTTTTGAGGTCCAATTGTGTTCTAGATATGTTTATTTGTTGATATATTTTGGGTTTAGTAAATATAAACTGCTGTTCCTGTCATTGACACAGGTTCTGAAGTCGTGGATGGGCTTATGCAAGTCCTTTGGGGAATTTTGGAATTTGAGCAGCCTGACACACAAACTATGAACAATGTTGTTATATCTTCTGTGGAACTCCTTTATTGTTATGCTGAATGCCTCGCTTTACATGGAAAGGATACTGTACGCTCTGTTGCACCTGCTGTTGTTTTACTCAAGCAACTTTTGTTTTCCCCCAATGAGGCAGTTCAGACTTCCAGCAGGTACACTTCTATTCATTCTTGTTTCTTTGCCTGACATCTGGATTGAGTTTTGTCTTTCATGTCCTTGCTTATACTTCACTTGCCTTTTCAGCTTGGCTATATCTTCGAGGTTGCTCCAGGTTCCATTTCCGAAGCAAACCATGTTAGCTACAGATGATGCTGTGGAAAATACAGTATCTGCTCCTGTGCCTTCTGACCCAACTGGTGTAAATACACAAGTCATGATTGAAGAAGATTCCATCACTTCCTCTGTTCAATACTGTTGTGATGGTTGCTCCACTGTTCCTATACTTAGGCGAAGGTGGCATTGTACTATCTGTCCTGATTTTGATCTTTGTGAGGCATGTTATGAAGTGTTGGATGCAGAACGGCTCCCTCCACCACACACTAGAGATCATCCTATGACAGCAATTCCAATTGAAATTGATTCAATTGGAGGAGATGGCAATGAATTTCACTTCACACCAGATGATGTAAGTGATACAAACTTGTTGCCAGCTACTGCAGAAGCTACCATGCAGACTTCTGCTCCATCAATCCATGTCTTGGAGGAGCCCAATGAATCTGGAGATTTTTCTGCTTCAGTGACTGACCCAGTTTCAATTTCTGCTTCGAAACGGGCTGTAAATTCTTTGCTTCTTTCTGAGCTTCTTGAACAGCTGAAAGGATGGATGGAGACAACCTCTGGGGTTCGGGCGATCCCTGTGATGCAACTCTTTTACAGACTATCATCTGCTGTTGGTGGACCTTTTATAGACAGTTCGAAGCCCAAAAGCCTGGATCTAGAGAAATTAATTAAATGGTTTTTGGATGAGATCAATCTCAACAGGCAATTTAATGCCAGAACCCGCTCTTCTTTTGGGGAAGTTGCAATCCTTGTCTTCTTGTTCTTCACATTGATGCTCCGAAACTGGCACCAGCCTGGCAGTGATGGTTCCATTCCAAAATCTGCTGGAACTGTAGAAAAACATGACAAGAATGTTATCCAGATTCCACCCTCTGCTTCAGCTGCTGCTCAATCTTCCTTGGATGATCAGGACAAAGATGATTTTATAACCCAGCTACTTCGAGCTTGTGATTCTCTTAGGCAACAGGGCTTTATCAATTATTTGATGGAAATACTGCAGCAGCTTGTGCATGTTTTTAAGTCCCCTTCTGCTAATTTTGAAACCGCTCATGGTTTGGGCCCTGGTTCTGGATGTGGGTCTTTGTTAACTGTGCGGAGAGATCTTCCAGCAGGTAATTTCTCTCCTTTCTTCTCAGATTCATATGCCAAAGCCCATCGGATAGATATCTTTGTCGATTACCACAGGCTACTTTTAGAGAATGCTTTCCGGCTTGTATACACCTTAGTGCGGCCAGAAAAACAGGAGAAAACTGGTGAGAAAGAGAAGGTTTACAAGACTTCATACAGTAAGGATTTGAAGCTGGATGGATTTCAGGATGTTCTCTGCAGTTACATTAACAATCCTCATACAACCTTTGTCAGAAGATATGCAAGGAGGCTCTTCCTGCATCTGTGTGGAAGCAAAACTCACTATTACAGTGTTAGAGACTCTTGGCAGTTCTCTAGTGAAGTGAAGAAACTTTTCAAACGCATAAACAAATCAGGTGGTTTTCAAAATCCTGTCTCATATGAGAGAAGTGTTAAGATTGTGAAGTGCCTTTCTACTATGGCTGAAGTAGCTTCTGCACGGCCAAGGAACTGGCAGAAATTCTGCTTGAGGCATGGAGATGTTTTACCCTTCCTGATGAATGGAGTATTTTATTTTGGAGAGGAGTCAGTTGTTCAGGCTTTAAAACTCTTGAGTTCGGCCTTTTATATGGGAAAGGATATTGGCCACTCTTCACAAAAAACTGAAGCAGGCGACACAGCTATTAGCTCTAACAAATCAGGTACTCAATCTCTGGATTCAAAGAAGAAAAAGAAAGGTGATGATGGAACCGAATCTGGTTCAGAAAAGTCCTATTTAGATATGGAGGCAATGATAGATATCTTCACCGACAAGGGTGGCGATGTTTTGAGGCAATTTATAGATTGTTTTCTGCTGGAGTGGAATTCAAGCTCAGTGCGTGTGGAGGCCAAGTGTGTTCTTTATGGTGCCTGGCATCATGGGAAGCAGTCATTCAAGGAAACCTTGTTAACAACTCTCCTGCAGAAATTCAAATTCCTGCCTATGTATGGGCAGAATATTGTTGAATACACAGAACTTGTCACGTGGTTACTGGGCAAAGTCCCTGATATTAGCTCAAAGCAACAAAGTTCTGAACTTGTGGATCGATGCTTGACCCCTGATGTTATTACATGCATCTTTGATACACTTCATTCACAAAACGAGCTATTGGCTAATCATCCAAATTCCCGCATATACAACACTTTAAGTGGTTTAGTGGAATTTGATGGGTACTATCTTGAGAGTGAACCTTGTGTGGCTTGCAGTTCACCTGAGGTACCTTACAGTAGGATGAAACTAGAAAGTCTGAAATCTGAAACAAAGTTTACTGACAATCGAATCATAGTGAAATGCACAGGGAGTTACACCATTCAGACTGTGACCATGAATGTTCATGATGCTCGAAAGTCTAAATCAGTGAAAGTTTTGAACTTGTACTACAATAATCGGCCTGTGTCTGACTTGTCAGAACTGAAAAATAATCGATCTCTGTGGAAACGTGCAAAGAGTTGTCATCTTGCTTTCAATCAGAATGAGCTAAAGGTGGAGTTCCCCATTCCAATCACTGCTTGCAACTTCATGATTGAGCTGGATTCTTTCTATGAAAATCTACAGGCCCTATCCCTCGAACCATTGCAATGTCCACGGTGTAGTCGACCTGTCACTGACAAGCATGGGATATGTGGCAATTGCCATGAGAATGCATATCAATGTAGGCAATGTCGTAACATCAATTACGAGAATCTGGATTCTTTTTTATGCAATGAGTGTGGGTACAGCAAATATGGCCGATTTGAGTTCAACTTTACAGCGAAACCCAGCTTTACATTTGATAACATGGAGAATGATGATGATATGAAGAGGGGTTTAGCAGCTATAGAATCTGAATCAGAAAATGCTCATAGGAGGTATCAGCAACTCTTGGGGTTCAAGAAGCCACTGCTTAAGATTGTATCAAGTATTGGTGAGAATGATATGGACTCACAGCAGAAAGACTCTGTGCAGCAAATGATGGTCTCTTTGCCCGGACCTTCATTTAAGATAAATCGTAAAATTGCTCTTCTTGGTGTCTTGTATGGTGAAAAGTGTAAAGCTGCTTTTGATTCTGTTAGTAAAAGTGTTCAGACACTGCAAGGGTTACGTCGGGTTTTGATGAGTTATCTGCACCAGAAACATTCTGATAATGGAGTCGCTGCTTCAAGATTTGTTGTATCCAGGTCTCCAAATAATTGCTATGGCTGTGCAGCTACATTTGTGACTCAGTGCCTTGAATTATTGCAAGTGCTATCAAAGCAGTCTAACTCTAAGAAGCAACTTGTTGCATCTGGCATCTTATCTGAGTTATTTGAAAATAACATTCATCAAGGTCCCAAAACTGCTCGCGTCCAAGCTAGGGCAGTACTTTGTACTTTCTCTGAGGGTGATATAAATGCGGTGACTGAGTTGAACGGCCTTATACAGAAGAAAGTCATGTACTGCCTTGAACACCATCGCTCCATGGACATTGCTCTGGCTACACACGAAGAATTGTTATTGCTTTCAGAAGTGTGTTCTCTGGCTGATGAGTTCTGGGAATCAAGGTTACGCATTGTTTTTCAACTGCTATTTTCATCCATTAAATTGGGTGCCAAACATCCTGCCATATCTGAGCATGTTATTCTTCCTTGTCTGAGGATTATATCTCAGGCATGTACTCCTCCAAAACCTGATACAGCAGACAAAGAGCAAGGCCTTGGAAAATCTGCTCCTGCTTCGCAGACAAAGGATGAAAGTAATGCTAATGTCTCTGGGTCTTCTAGTGGTGTTTTGAGTGGGAGCAAATCTCAGGCAGAGTCATTGGAGAAGAACTGGGATGCTTCCCATAAGACTCAGGATATTCAATTATTGAGCTATTCTGAGTGGGAGAAGGGAGCATCTTATCTCGATTTTGTTAGAAGGCAGTACAGGGTGTCTCAGGCAGTTAAAGGTGCAGGTCAAAGATCTCGGCCCCAGAAACATGATTACCTAGCGCTTAAATATGTGCTAAGGTGGAAGCGGCGTGCTTGCAAGATAGCTAAGAGTGACTTATCGGCATTTGAACTTGGGTCTTGGGTGACAGAACTTGTTCTGAGTGCTTGCTCGCAGTCAATAAGGTCTGAAATGTGCATGCTGATAAGTTTACTGTGTGCCCAGAGTGAATCGAGACGATTTCGGTTGTTGAACTTACTAGTGTCTCTGTTACCGGCAACACTATCTGCTGGTGAAAGTGCAGCTGAATATTTTGAGTTGCTCTTCAAGATGATAGAATCAGAAGATTCTCGGCTCTTTTTGACCGTTCAGGGATGTCTAAGTACAATTTGTAAATTAATTACCCAAGAAGTGAGTAATATTGACTCTCTGGAAAGGAGCCTGCATATTGACATTTCGCAGGGATTTATCCTGCACAAGCTTATAGAGCTCCTTGGAAAATTTTTAGAGGTTCCCAATGTTAGATCCAGGTATGACATCTTTCATATTATTTTTGTTTGCTTGTGAGCTCGTTTCTTTTCTCGTATGTAATACCATTTGATCTTGTGCCAGATTCATGCATGACAATCTGCTCTCTGAAATCCTTGAAGCTCTTATTGTCATCCGTGGCTTGATAGTGCAAAAGACAAAGTTGATTAGTGATTGCAACAGGCTTCTAAAAGATCTTCTAGATAGCCTTCTGCTTGAGAGCAGCGAAAATAAGCGACAGTTTATCCGGGCCTGTATCTGTGGTTTGCAAATCCATGGAGAGGAGCGTAAAGGACGAACTTCTCTGGTATGAAAAAGTTTTGTTTGAAGATTTTAATCTATTTGAACTTAATTTTGAGATTCTTTTGCATCTTGAGTTGATTCAGATAAATTTCTTTATTGGATGAGTAATTTATAATTCTATAGATTTTACAACTTTAATATGCTGTACTTCTGTTTTATTTTTATTCTTGATTTGTTTTCTCAATATGTAGCTTAAGTTTGTATTATGTTGATGCAATTGTCCATTTGAAGATTATTTCAACCCGCATGTGCAGTTTATCTTAGAGCAGCTCTGCAATCTAATCTGCCCATCAAAACCAGAGCCCACCTATCTGTTGGTTCTTAACAAGGCACACACTCAAGAAGAATTCATCAGAGGATCAATGACGAAGAATCCTTATTCCAGTTCAGAGATTGGCCCATTGATGCGTGATGTTAAGAATAAAATTTGCCACCAGTTGGATCTGCTTGGTCTCCTCGAAGATGATTATGGAATGGAGTTACTAGTTGCTGGGAATATCATCTCTCTTGATTTGAGCATTGCTCAAGTTTATGAGCTAGTATGGAGAAAGTCGAACCAATCTTCAAGCACTTTGGCTAGTAATAACCTGTTATCCCCTAGTACTGTTACTTCAGCCAGGGATTGTCCACCTATGAATGTGACGTACCGTCTTCAGGTGTGTTGATACTACTTTTTAATTTATGGTTCTTAGGAAATAGCTTTGAAAACGGTGTGTTCCCACTTAACTGAAGAACTTCTTTTATACCTTTTATCTGTGTTGTTGGCTGCATATGATTACTGCTCATGGAGATCTGTGTTGGGATCCATCCAATGCATTTGTTATTCACACCTACCCTTTCTGCTCTGTATAACGATGGCCATGCTCTGATTTTGAGAGACACTGACTAAATTTATTGCTGAAGGATTGTGTATGAGGATGGTGGATGTTAGGTGTTTTGTCCATTTTGTCTAAGGTGTAGATAAAATCATGGTGATGACTAGATTTTTGGCTTCTTGTGAGAGGCGTTCAGCATTTTTTACTGGTGATATTTTTGGCAGGGATTAGATGGCGAAGCAACTGAGCCTATGATTAAAGAGCTGGAGGAAGATAGAGAGGAGTCACAAGATCCAGAGGTTGAGTTTGCCATAGCAGGTGCAGTTTGCAAATTTGGTGGGCTTGAAATTATTTTGGACATGATCAAGGTGCGTGGGCTACACTTCTTTACTGTCTAAGAAGCCCGAGTTGAATTGATTTATATTCCTCATACTGCTCTTAGTGTTAATTCAAAACTGTCACCGGGCCTTTTTATTTGGGAACACTGTAATTTGTTTACAGAAGAAATAGAAATGGCCGGAGTGGAAGGTGCATATTTACATAAGATCTACTATGAATAAAGATTCAATACTCACTACCAAGAATGTAATAAAAACCAATCCACATATTCAGAAGATTGCTTTTTTCTTTTATTTATTTTTTCAGTTCTCTTTGAATTGATGCTGCATTTGGACATAGTTTCTTAAAGATTTTAATTGAATTGGTTGAATTTGATTTGTAGATTAAGTATGAATATCTGAATCCATGTTTCTGTATTATATGTCAGACAAACTAAATTTAAAAAATTTTAGGAATTTGTCATTTCCAAGCTATGCACTATTGCCATTTTGTAAACAAATTTTTTAGATAAGTAATGATATTGAATTTTATTAAAAGCACAAGTACACTAGAAGTATATATGGGGAGCACCTATCTAAGAAGGGGAAAGAGAACAAGAGTTTTGAACATCTACGAAAGAAGAAAATCTAGTAGTGTTATGGTCAGTTGACCATTCGTACAAAAGATTTAAGCAAGAAAATTTTCAGCTCTAGTAGCTTTCTCTCCCAGTCTACATAATTTTAGGCATTGTGTTCGTTCCAAATATACTCAAATCACATCAGAGCCATCTTCCATAAATAATTTACTCCCAATCTACCTCCCTCCCAAACTGCCAATAGCTTCACCACCCTTTGGGCACCCACTCAATCTCTAGGAGATGAAAAATTGAAGCCCACAAAGCCTTAGCTACATCACAATGAAGCTGAGGATGATTGATAGTTTCCCACTCTTCTTGCATATGGGTAACCAATCTATGACCATTGGACTGTCCATAGGATCTTACCATGTAACTCCCCAATGGAATTCTCAAACCACATGGTTTATCACCATCTCCCCCCTTTAAATTCTCGACGTCCTCATTGGGCCAGTCCATCATAGGTGGCACGACTCAAGTTCCACATTTCTGGTTGGGATAGGCTCCGATACAATTTGTTACGCCCCCAATGGAATGCTCAAATCACATGGCTTATACTTCAAAATGACTAGTTAATGATACAATTGGAGCCCCATTGGAACCCTATAAATAGCAAAAACTTCTCCTTCCCAAGCAATGTGGGATCCTGTACACCACCTACCCTTATTCCTTATCCTATGGGATATCACATACCATGGGCTGCCATATTTGTTAGTATGTTACTGAATTTAGCATATTTGTACTTGATTGTATAAACTTGCTCAGTTTTTCCTTTTAATCTGATCATATTATATTACGAAAATAGTATAAATATTTTTCCTCAAGTAATGATAGAGAACTTTTTTACAACTCTTTTTATAAATGGAGGGCATTTTTGTTAAATTTTATGACTATTTTAAAACTTATTTTGCAAAAATTCCCTCCATTTAATACAAAAGCTTATCGAAAGGATTTATCTTTATCATTTTCTTTTTTCTTCACATTTGCTCCCCTTCAGTTGTTTTTAACCTATCTGACTTTCATTAAAATGTGCAGCGTTTGCGAGATGATTTTAAGTCCAACCAAGAGCAGTTGGTTGCAGTTCTTAATCTCCTCATGTATTGTTGCAAAATAAGAGAGAACAGACGTGCTGCGTTGAGACTAGGAGCTTTAGGTCTACTTCTTGAAACAGCAAGGCGAGCCTTCTCTGTGGATGCCATGGAGCCAGCTGAAGGCATTCTGTTAATTGTGGAAAGTCTGACGCTGGAAGCAAATGAGAGTGACAACATTAGCATTACACAGAGTGCTTTTACTGTTACCAGTGAAGAAACTGGCACAGGCGAACAGGCCAAGAAAATAGTTCTCATGTTCCTGGAAAGGCTGTCACATCCTTTGGGCCTTAAGAAAACAAATAAACAGCAGAGGAACACTGAAATGGTTGCACGAATTCTGCCCTATTTGACATATGGTGAACCTGCTGCAATGGATGCACTGATCCAGCATTTTAGCCCTTACTTGCAAGACTGGGGTGAATTTGATCGGTTGCAGAAACAACACCAAGACAATCCTAAAGATGAGAGCCTTGGTCAGCAAGCTACGAAGCAGAGGTTCACTCTGGAAAATTTTGTTAGGGTTTCGGAGTCACTTAAGACTAGTTCTTGTGGAGAGAGACTAAAGGACATTATCCTAGAAAAGGGTATTACTGGTGGTGCAGTCAGACATCTGACCAATAGTTTTGCAGTGGCAGGGCAGGCTGCCTTTAAATCCAGTGCAGAATGGGCAGTGGGTTTAAAACTGCCTTCTGTACCACTTATACTGTCTATGTTGAGGGGCTTGTCAATGGGGCATTCGGCCACCCAAAGGTGTATAGATGAGGGTGGAATCTTACCACTGCTTCATGCGTTGGAAGGAGTCTCTGGAGAAAATGAAATTGGGGCGAGGGCAGAAAATTTGTTAGACACACTATCTAATAAGGAGGGGAAAGGAGATGGGTTCTTGGAGGAGAAGGTGCGCAGGTTGCGTAATGCAACGAGGGATGAAATGAGGCGTCGAGCTTTAAGGAAGAGAGAGGAGTTGCTTCAGGTAATTATTCCATTGGACCTACTGGATAACTTCTGCTTCTATATCCGTCTAAATTTACTAAATTGGGGCTGGTGATAATTGTGGCTTTTTTAATTTCACTTCCAAGAAAAGGAATAGTGAGTATTACAAAATCTTTCTCGTTGTGGCTTGTGATAATGTCAGATAAAACAAGATTATAGGCATGACCTATGCTGGGTGCTTTATTTTTGTTGTAAACTGTTTTTGAAATTTAAGTTTCTATATCTCAAATTGTTCTCTGATTCATATTTGTACTTTTAAGAAGCTTTAATTGGAAGTGTATGGTCTCAATTGTTGTAAGTATCTATCTCTCGGGATTGTATTATCAAAGACTGTTATCCATTAGTCTGTTCCTTTTTTATTTCGCCTTCCACTGTTCCCGTAGTATCTAGCCATTTGAAGCCATGAACAAAATATAATGCATCGTAGTACATTCTGAATCCTCTTCACTGAAAAAAAGAAAGAGGAACAAATGCTAGTACATTTTGAATATTGATGCAAGGAAACGAAGTAATAGTGGTGGAAACTGATTTCCTTGCTGGTAATTGGAACAGGGGCTTGGAATGCGACAAGAACTAGCTTCAGATGGTGGTGAGCGAATTGTTGTTGCTCGGCCAATCCTTGAAGGTTTGGAAGATGTGGAGGAGGAGGAAGATGGGTTGGCATGCATGGTGTGCCGAGAGGGTTACAGTTTGAGGCCTGCTGACTTGCTGGGTGTTTACTCTTACAGCAAGCGGGTGAACCTAGGTGTTGGCCCTTCAGGAAGTGCACGTGGAGAGTATGTTTATACGACTGTGAGTTACTTCAATATCATTCATTTCCAATGCCATCAAGAGGCCAAAAGAGCAGATGCTGCTCTGAAGAACCCAAAGAAAGAGTGGGAAGGTGCAACCCTCAGAAACAACGAATCTCTTTGCAATTCCTTATTCCCCGTTAGAGGTCCTTCTGTTCCTCTACCACAGTATATTCGTTATGTTGACCAGTTCTGGGACAATCTCAATGCTCTTGGACGTGCTGATGGAAGCAAGCTCCGACTGTTGACGTACGACATTGTTCTGGTACATTACTATACTCTACTTGTCTTGTGACCTTTTTCCCTTCCCTATATTTTTCTATGTTGATATTCGTTATCAACTGAAACATATCCAAAAATATTTTTATGTTGATATAGTATTTGGATCGATCGTATCTAGGATTTGTCATGATATATATTAAGGGCAAAATGATGTTTTGAATTTTACTTTCTTGTTTTGGATGGTAAATAATGTCTCGAAAAGATGTCATTGAGAACTTTATATATATATATATATTTGTCTATTTGTGGTAAGTCATATCTTTCTGAATGGGCAATGTATTACTCTCCCATCTAGGTACTAATGTGGGTCAGTCCTTTTTAAATTGTGATGTGGTTCTGTAACTTGAATTTTCATACTGTAAATATGTCTCACATTTGGTTTTCATGTCTTATCCGTATGTTCAACTGTAGATGCTAGCTCGATTTGCTACGGGGGCGTCATTTAGTGCTGAAAGCAGAGGTGGTGGAAGGGAAAGCAACTCTAGATTTCTTCCTTTCATGATCCAAATGGCCCGTCACCTTCTTGATCAGGGAAGCCCCTCTCAGTGTCGCACCATTGCCAAGGCTGTCTCAGCATATTTAACCTCTTCCACGACAGATTCCAGGCCCTCCACTCCATCTGGAACACAGGCTTCTGTGGGGACTGAAGAAACTGTCCAATTTATGATGGTGAATTCACTTCTGTCAGAGTCGTATGAATCCTGGTTACAGCACCGATGCGCCTTCTTGCAGCGTGGAATTTATCATGCATACATGCAGCACACTCATGGCCGGTCAGCAGCTCGTGGATCAACAGCCATTGTCAGAACAGAACCAGGAAACACTGGGGGAAGCCCTAGCACTGAATCAGAGGGTGCCGATGATCTATTATCTATTATCCGATCAATGCTTGTCTATACTGGTTTGATTGAACAGCTGCAACATTTCTTCAAAATAAAAAAATCAGCAAATTTGTCGTCTGCCAGAGCAGAAGGAACATCTGCAGTCTCAGAAGGGGAAGATGAGAGTGGAAAGCTGGAAGACTGGGAGGTGATGATGAAAGAGAGATTATCTAACGTGAAGGAGATGGCAGGGTTTTCTAAGGAGTTGCTCGCATGGCTGGATGACATGAATTCCGCCACTGATCTGCAGGAGGCCTTTGACATCATCGGTGTTTTGCCCGATGTTTTATCTGGAGGGATCACGCGGTGTGAGGACTTTGTCCATGCTGCCATTAATGCGGGGAAAAGCTGAAACCCAGACTGATTCGGGGGGGGGGGGGGGGGGGCATTTAATGTTTTCTAATGCCAAATTCGAGTGACAAACTCCCTCTAACCATACGAATACACACAAAATTTGCCTGTTATATCCCCATTGAGAGTGTAAGGGGTGAGAAAACCGTCTGGTTTTAGTCTGTGCGGACATATATTGTTCCTTGTTAATGAAAAAATGAACTTGTTTTTCCCCTAAAAATAAACTGCCATTTCATTAATTTTCTGATTTCCATTACGCTTTCAGATTCCAAGAACTCGAGTATCATGTAATCGCCAAAATAAAATACTTACAAATATTAAAAGACGTGACTTGTAATCAGAAAACATGTTCATTTCATGAATCTAATATATGATCAAAACCTGCTGGAATCAATGTACATAAACCAAAATAGTTTTTACTTTTAAGGCCCATGTACGATTCGCATTATTCTTGTGTTGAGCCATTGGGCTGGGAAGTGGGAATATACATAGATGTTGATGAATATTGACTAGCCCCACTTGCTAAAGTTTGTTGGTCTTTGTCCTTTGTGTCAATTATATCTTCTTAATAATATGGGTTTTTTATATTTTCCTTCTTTTATTTATCTATTATGATATCAATTTAGTCCAACTCAACTTCATCGAACTTTTATATATTGAAAAACACATTAAACCATTTTCAATGAATTTTTAAGCAATTTCAATACAAAATGCTTTTTTTTTTTTCATCTTCTTCTTATGATGTGGAATCTCATCAAACTAGGGCCCTTTAAATCTACCCATTCATAAAATATTGGATTCATATGTATCAGAGAATCCATGAGCACTCTTAAGGAGAAATCGAACCCATGATATCTAAGTTTACAGCTCATTCTAGACTTGTCCCATGACTACTAAGCTATACCCGTACTGTTTTTTCTACCCACCATTTATATTGCATGCAAATTGTGTTGCTTTCATGGTTATTTAAACATTTCTAGCGATGCATTTTTTTAATATGTCAAATCAATAACTTTACTAAAAGTTGAAATTTCTTTTTATTTATTTATTTATAGTAAATTTTAAATATTTACACCCCCGTTTGGATTAAAAAAACATCTCAAGTCATTTTATCATTATAATTTATTTAAATTCTCATCGAAATATAATAAACAAATTCAACTTTTTTAAATCTCAAAATATTAAAAATATTAAAAAATAATATTCTAACAATATTTTATTTAATTTTTAATTTTTATTTAAAAACATCTCATCTTATCTCATTATCCAAACAGGAGCTTAATCTGTGTATCACACATATACTCCGCTAATTATCTACTCACCACCTAATCGAATGAGATGCTACGCAAAATTTTGTTGTTACGTCTCCTCTCCGGATGGTATATCAAAGCAAGCAGGGGTGTAAAATATTACTCAAATGAATATTAATTAGGATCATGAGTGCATGAGATCTCCCCATCAACAAAGGAAAAAGCAAAAAAACTAGTGAATTTAATTTGGAAGGATACCCAATGATGATGGCTGCGTGAGAGTTAATAAATTGAGCCCAGAAAAATTGTGATGAAGTTAAGTTTGGAACCAGATCCAAGGTCCATTTTACGTGTCATGTAGTGTTGGATAGTCAATAGATGACAATGCCACCTCTCATCCATCACTGCTGCATTAATGCACCGAATAAGGAACTCCATGTTAGCTGTGCTGTAAAAATGGAAGATCATGACCTTCTACTTTCATTACTCGAATACTTATTTAATTTATTAGTTATTTAAGATATAGAAAATAATTAATTTAATTAATTATTATCCAAGTGCCTTTTCGGTGCTTAAATTAGTTTTTCCCATGTTCGTGGATGAACAGTACGTACGACGATTTATATGGATCTCTTTGAGGTAAACGATGCTTATATATATATATATATATATATATATATATATATATCATGTACTTCAAAAACCATATCTGTCAGGGTACTGAATCTCCATCGTCCCAACTTGATCTCTTCAATCAAGAAAAAAAAAAATTAAGGTAAATGCAATTTTGGAAACGTGCATGATGCCTTTATATTTGATACAACCATCATTAATAAACTCAACACTAAAAGAATTTCAAAAAATAAATAAATAATCAATACTAACATATACAGGCTTTTAATGGGCATTGGACTTTCCACAAGTACTGTAGAGACTCATATATATATATATATGATCACACGCTATATATTTCATGACGCGAGAGCAGCGACAGCGGAGCAAAAATAAATAATCAATCGATGGGATTTTGTCGCTATTGAAAGATCCAAAAACATTTCCATTTATAATTAGATAAATGACTTGTGCCAACTTCAAATAAATAAGTTTTATACAAAATTTGGTAAAAAAAATAAACCCCATCTAAAAAAATTATTTTTTATTATCACATTTTTACAAAACATTTATATAAAACTTGTATTTAACATTAATCTTATAATTATACTCAAACTAAGAGGAAAAAAAATCAGATAGATTAGTGTCCCAGTTGATCGAATAACATAGCAGCACATGATCCTTGGAATTAACAAAAAAAAAAAAAACCTCACCCACAAATTAGAAATCCCTAGTATTTACGTATATATACTTATGTATGCCACATTTAATTATGGACGTGATCAACTATATATATATATCCTCTATAATCTCTTGTGACAAAACATAGAAATCAATCGATGTACAGGATCAAATAATCCTGAAAATAATAGTAAGTAGTTATTAATATAGTCTCGAGTTGATTTGTAAAGTACACCATTTACATAACTTAAATGGTAAGATTTAATTTGTAAGATTTAAATTCAAAAATTTATCTTTTTAAATAAAATTATGTCATGTGAGCACTTTATTATATTTGTTCTACACACCGACTCAAGAATAAAATTTTTCTAAATCTCCCTACTATAAATATTAGATTACAGTATTTACTACATAAGACTATATATGCATGATATATAGCATAACATTATCAATCAGAAAAATATGATCTTGATTAAAAAAAAAAAAAAACCAAACTAGTCGGAGTGGTTAGGATTCAGAGATGAGTTGAGATGGTTTGTGAATAATAGAATAAAAGTTGAATTGTTTATTATATTTTATGTGAGAATTTGAAAAAGTTGTTTTAGAATTAGAAAAAGTTGAATTGTTTATTATATTTTGTATGAGAATTTAAAAAAATTATAATGATCGATGAGATAAGATGAGTTGAAGAAAGTTAAGGTGAATTTTGAATACAAACGAATAAAGCTCATGTCATTGCAGATCATCACTTGCCGGCCTATTCTAATTTTTATGCCTTGCATCGGAGAATTTCCACTATCCCTTTATTTTAACTTTTGTGGGTGCATGCAGAAATATTAAAGCCAGTGAATGGGTAGAAACGTGTGCTTGTGCTCCATAATCCACCTTTTGATCTTCGACCTGATCATGAGTATCATCAGTACTACATGAATATTAATGGGCATGCGGTTAGTTTTACTTTTGCAAGATCATATTACAAAAGATGCGGAGTTTGAGGTAGAAAGTGTATATTACATTTGATACGTCACAGTCGAAATCCACCAACGGACACAATATGAGATAAGAAAGAACAAATGGATATTACAAAGCTGTAATAATAATCCCATTTATTAGCACTAACAATGGTGATTCCTTTCCTCACATCTTTCGCGGTTGTTATGATTGTGAACTTGAAACGTTCTTGAATATTTAATATTCTTGAAAATTTTATAATTTCTTCTCTCTCTTTCTTAGGAAAATATATGTAATTATTTTCTTCCTATTTAAAATATGTTTAAAAGATCTCTCTCTCTCTCTCTCTCTCTCTCTCTCTCTCTCTATTCCGAGTTATTACAGTGTTTTGATGTGGTAAATACGTACTGATCATCATGAAGTACTCTTCTATTATTATTATTTAAATGCAAGAGATCATTAATATTATTGCCACACCATTGATCAATTCTAATTAGTTTTTTTTTTTATAAGAAAAGTTAAGATTAATATATAGACAATATTGTCACGCTATCACAGCAACATGTATAACGTTTTCCTTCCAAAATTACTCATTTTATAGTCTCCTCCATTTAAGACTTTTATATATGGCCATTGATTGCAGTTGAAATTTTAATATAATATGGGTGAAGACTCATTAATTTGGCACTAAAGACTAGGGGTGTTAAATCATGTTAATGGGTCTTGTCAAAATATGTATATTATACTATATATGTCAACTCTAACCCGACCTGTTAAGCTTATCGTGTCAAAATCTCAAATCTTAACACAATCCATTAACATAATGGGTCGTGTCTTGTCAACCCGTTTTGACCCGTTTATGTAAATAGGTTGAACAGACTTGAAATTAACCCGTTTGACTTAGTTAAGTTTAACATAATTTTATATAAATGTTAAAATCACAAAATATCTATAAAAAAAATATAAAATTAACAAGAAGTCCAAAATTACAATCCAAATAATAAAAATATCGAAATTAAAATTCTAACAATTTTATTTTTAGGTATAAAAGTATAATTGTAACTTTAACTTTCATAACAGGTCAAAACGGGTTGACCCGTTAAGCAATCGTGTCTTAACTGTCAAATCCGTTTTCATCCAAACACATTAAGGCTAAATCTTAATCCGTTTTTATCGTGTTGTGTTTGTATTGAATTAACGGCTTGTATCACATATTGTCACCCCTACTAAAGATCCATGTATGACTTGTTTTCTCCAAAGAATTATTAGTGGCCAGTGGGCTGAGTACTGAGTGTATTAAACTTCTATATTTTTATATTACCCAAGCTAGAAACTATATATATTCATAAATATTGGTACTAGCTAGCTAGCTCGTGTAATATACTTGTAGTACATATATTATACAACTACAGTAAGTACTGGATAAATATGAGTTTGAGAAGAGGATGTATATATTAAGAAACAAGTAAGTATGTATGTAAAAAAAAGAAGGAAAAATAACGAGGAGGAGGAGACCGAAATAAATGGTATGAATATGAAGATATAAAGAACTGTCATATGGTACGGTTAAAATCTTTACGTCTCTTCCTAGTAGATGGAACACTTTTGGCGCCTCAATTACAGGCTTTTGGGTTGTCAGTTCTGAGGTTTATGGCCTAATTCGGACCGATATACCGATATCTACCTCTCTGTTATATCTCCTCTCAACAAACTTCGACCTGTTCTCCGAAGAATCTTGGCGGGATACTGCATGAAATCTTCACGGGAAATCTGCTGCTACTTATTCGGATATATAAGATTGTACCAGAAGTAGTTTCTCAGTGAAGTTTTAGTTGAAACAATATCATATTATTATTTTTTTCTTTTCTTTTCTGGTTTTGGTTCAGATTGTCAGGGTCGGTGCGGTGGGACATGAGTATGAGATGGTGACACGGTGCATTTAAGCTTTCAGTTTATGGTTATAAAGGGTTGGGTTTGGTTTCTTTAATGCTTAGAGTTTTTAAGGATCGAGGAAAGCTTTAGACTTTCAAGAAGCTTTGATTATTTATGTTAATCAAGTTTAGAGCATATCTTGTGAAGATAACATTTACCATGTGCTTAGAATAATCATTGTTTCCCAATTTTGCACTATCCTTACTAAAAGACATTTCAGACCACAAATTTGAGTGACAAGTTCATACCATTGTGTTAAAGTCAATTTTTGGCACTGAAGCATTCAGTGAATTCAAAGTTGCAATAACATTGAAGAGTTTAAAAAAAAAAAAAAAATCTGTACGAATTAGTGGGTGAGTTAATTGAGTTGGAGGGGAAGAGTTACAATGTGTAAAGTGACGGGCTATGATGGGAAGCGTAGTTATAGGGATGAGTGCGAGATGGGATTCAAGTTTTGGAGTGAGGTGAAGGTCGGAAAGTCGAAGAGTTTGATGGTATTGAGGCCTCGAATGAAGCTGTTCGTAATTCGGGTGATAACAATTATGTTGATTTGTGCTTGTGTTGCTCAGCTAATGACGTTGGGAGAGCTGTGGAGGCCAAGAGTGTTGAAGGGTTGGCCTTCTTGTTTCAGCCCTTCAGAATTGCCTCTGCACGCTGAATTGCCTGCTGCTCCGATCAAAGTTGCTTCCCCACCAAAAAGTGAGTGTTGGGCTAGAAAGTATACCTCAGTTGCTTTCTTTACTTTTATAATTAGACGTTTGATGAATAATCGAATTAATTTAAGTTATAATCTGCTGCTGAGTAAAATTTTCAGTTTTAGCTGTCTCTTACGTTTGTTGTTTGGCGTTTTCCCAGCTCAATCTTGCTCTCTTGAACTCTGTCATTGCATGCACCTACTATGTAAACTTTTTAAGTTCAATAACTCGTGTCTTTTACTTGTTCGTAGGGATGCAAATCTAGAAAAGATAAGTATCGAATTCTTGTAAATTCTCAATTGCTTTGTCTCACCAGTTCTCGTAATAAGCACCATAGTCAGCAAAATTGCCTGTGTCTGCAAGACAATTTTCTAGTTGATTCAGCTTTATGTTTTGCAGTAGTTGATTTTGTGTTTCTTTTACTGTTAACTATTGTGAGCGAGCTTTCTTTCTTTCTTTTCTTTTCTTTTCCGATGAAAAGTTGGGATTTGTTATTTCATCTATCAGTACTTCAGAATCTGATAATTCTTTTTTGCAGGGATTTATAAGAACAATGGTTATCTTTGGGTTTCCTGCAATGGAGGCCTAAACCAAATGCGAGCAGCAGTGAGTTGTGACCTGCCACTTCCATTACAATCTCTATCACTGTTAAATTGCGATTCTCTGAGTTGTCTCTTAGTGGCGGCTACTTTGTCCACCTTTTTTTGTGTTTCACTTCTGGATCTTCTCTGCAGATATGCGACATGGTTACCATTGCCAGATACTTAAATGTCACACTTATTGTTCCAGAGCTGGATAAAACCTCCTTTTGGCATGACCCAAGGTAGGTTGATAGTCCTTTGAAACATGGATAAATTCACTCTTCATAAACGCCTAGATTTTTGGTTTAGGACTGCCCTCTATTCTAAGAGTGTCCTGTTAATGTGGCAGTGACTTCCAAGACATATTTGATGTGAATCATTTTATTAAATCGTTGAGAGATGAGGTTCGGATAGTGAAGGAGTTACCACCAAGGCTCAAGAGAAGAGTTGAAAAGCGAAAGTTATATTCATTGCCACCCATTAGTTGGTCTAACATGTCCTACTACCTTGATCAGGTAGGTTCATGAGTACTTACAGCTGGGATCAAACTTTTGCTTCAAAGCTTGTCCCTCAATTTGTACTAATTCTACTGATCTTTAAAAGTCTCTTCCAACAGATTCTTCCTCTGGTGAAAAGGCACAAAGTTCTGCATTTAAATAGAACTGATGCTCGACTGGCTAATAACGGCCTGCCTCTTGAGATTCAGAAGTTACGCTGCCGAGTAAACTTCAATGCATTGAAGTTTACTTCCCCGATAGAGGAGTTGGGTAGAAGACTTGTCAGGATATTGAGGCAGAAGGGCCCCTTCCTGGTCCTTCATCTCAGATATGAAATGGATATGTTGGCTTTCTCTGGCTGCACTCATAGTTGCAACAGTTATGAGGTGGAAGAACTCACAAAAATGAGGTTCCTTTTCTTAATCCTTCTTTTTTATGTTTAAATTCTTTTTAGTGATTGTCTCAATCGTTTTCCAGTACAAAACTTTAAAGTTAAGTTTTAATTCATTTATTAACTGTGGCAACTCAACCTTTCATTAGATATGCATACACCTGGTGGAGGGAAAAAGTTATAAACTCCACGTTTAAAAGGCAAGAAGGTTTGTGCCCTTTGACACCTGAGGAAACTGCATTGGTATTGAGTGCACTCGGGATTGATCGTAACGTTCAAATTTATATTGCTGCTGGAGATATATATGGTGGGGAAAGAAGGATGGCACCTTTGGTGGAAGCTTTTCCTAACTTGGTCAGTATGAAGCAGCATAATCAACCTTCCAATATTTTTACTTGGAGATGCATCCCATAACAATTTGATTTAGCTTTTATGCTACAGGTCACAAAAGATACTCTGCTGGATCCCTCAGAGCTGAGTTATTTCAAGAATCACTCATCCCAAATGGCAGCATTGGATTATCTTGTTTCCCTGGAGAGTGATTTATTTGTTCCTACGTATGATGGAAACATGGCTAAAGTAGTTGCAGGCCATCGCAGGTAATATTTAGCTGCCAATGCCATGTCCTCTTATGAAGGAATTCGAGAGTTTTGATTGAACTTTACCAACCATCATAACTTTACTGCACACTTACTACCAAACTTTCCTAAAGAACCAGACTTTGATGGGAGAACATTATTTTTTTTCTGGGGTTTCAGGTTTTTAGGATTCAAAAAGACTCTTCTATTGGACAGAAAGCTTTTAGTTGGTTTACTAGATCAATACAACGATGGGGCATTAAGCTGGGATGACTTCTCTTCTGTTGTGAAACAAATTCATGCCAATAGGATGGGAAGCCCAAAGAAACGAGTGATCATTCCTGCTAAACCCAAGGAAGAAGATTATTTCTATGCCAACCCATACGAGTGTTTGCAACTGCAAGATGAACCATTGAGGAACACATGATTATTTTCATGTTTGCCTCTCATTCTTGTGTACTTATCACAGATGGTTGGTTATCTACAATCTTTTTACAGTGGTTTAAATACAGAGAAGAGATTCTTTTTTACACATGAAATTCAAGTTTGGAGTGAGCTTTGCAAGTGTTGCTAGGGATAGTTATTTTCACCATTTTGAATAATCAAATTTATGTCAAAGAGTGAAAAACCTGCCATTTTTGGGGCTGATTATTAAATCAGCATGATTGTAAAGAGAAAGCAGAGACTTGTCTATAACCACCCCTCCCTCCCTCCCTCCCTCCCTCCCCCACCTATTTCATATATATTCTTGTACATTTATGAGCTATCAGTTTTTAATAAAAGACTCAGCTTCTGCACAGTCTCTAAGCATGGCCTTGGCGGGACAACTACCTTAGTGGAATCCAGCAGTGAGAATGAATTGATTATCATAGAATTTCATAATGCTAATCATTCAAGAAAAGTAACCTCTAGTTTTCATTACTATTAAAGATGGAATAATCCATCATTCAAACATAAGTGGTTGTAGTAGAGCAAGAAAGACGTACCATGAATTCTGAATATTTAAGACTTTCTCCCACGATTTAGGCATCAAACATGTTATAACTTCGTAGTGTCGATCCAAGAACTGTGCGTGCACTTCAAACGTAGCTTTCGTACCACAATCAGTACCAAAGAAGTCGGTGAGTTTCAAGTTTCAACGGAATCATTATTGCCATTAAAGACGAAAGAAGGACGAAAGAAGTTTGTGTACAACCTAGTCTAATGCCAATGCATGATTTATGCAAGCCATAACGTGTGCAAGTCTCGTGCCAGCCTCTTTAAAAAAAATCAGGTCCATTTGAAAAAATCTCATTTCTTTCTAATATGCTCCACTTTTTCTTTAAAAAGAATTGCACAAAGAGTGCTACGTGTACTTATAATTTTTATTATAAGACTCATTTTATTAGTTTTCTTTTGAAATTTAAATTTTAAATTTTATGATTTTCAACATATTAATAACTGACATGTAGAAAAGTAAGTTTTTTTGTAAATTTCTCTTAACATTTTTCTTGCACAAAACTTGTTCGTTCTTAATTTAGATCAAGCATTACTCTTTCATTAAAGACAATAACAACTCATCTTCGGGTCCAGACGGCTAAATCAAACTTGTATGAACCTCATGCTCCATCCAAGTCATCGCATTTTAAACTCCACACCACACAAGCCACTCGATCGAATTCCCGACGACAACTCTCCCAAATCCAACCCGCTCCAGCCTTCACCCAAGTTCCCAACCACACAGGCACGTAATCCTCAACACCAATACAGTTGCTTGTCCAATTTTTGTGTTGCAAAAGCTCAGAGCTGTCCGATCCCAACTATTTGCATATGTTCATGTTTTCCCTGATTTAATTTTTTTTTAAAAAAAACATAATAATATAGATAATTTCTTTGATTAGAGTCCCAATTCGATCAGCATATAACCAAAGTTATTATTTTTATTATTGGAAGCTTTAGAAAGTAGTATTGTGAAATTACAACGTTGTATTTGTCTATGATCTAACGCCATGTTTGTGTCTATTTTGGTGGGAACCAAGTGTCGGTCCTAGAAGACATTGACGTTGCCAGTGCCCTTTCGGTGCATAGAAATTAATAACTTCTTCGGAGAAAAAGCCAGCGATCAATAAGATAAGAGTACGTATTCCCTGTGAGAATTGCCAACTCCTACGCCACAATAAGGCCCAGTGCTTTTATGCCTGGTATGGTTACACAGTTTAAATTATTTTATTTTATATAATCATTATAATTTTTTTAAATTTTTATATAAAAAATAAAAAATAATTTATTTTTTTTAAATCTCAAAATAAAATAATATTAAAAAATAACATTTTAATAATATTTTATTCAACTTTTAACTTTTATCTCATCTCATTTGTATAACCAATTGAGACCTTACTTTGGAGAAGCAAGTGGCGTGGAAGTCAAAACACCTGAAAATTTTTATTCTCAAGCACATTACATATTTCACACAACTTGAGATTTTCTATTGCTCTGGCCAGAGGAAAACAAACCATTTTATCCTCAACTTCTCAGGTCGTGCCACTAAAGTGTCATTTAGTTCATTGATGAAAAACAAGGTTTCTCTCTGAGGTCTTCAGTTCATTCAAGGAAAACTTGAAGCTCTTACGTTACGGGTAAACCGCAAGTAACCAAACCAGATCCCTCTCTATGCACACAATACAAGGAAAGTTCTGCAGATGATCACCAGCCTTGTCTGGGTTGTATATTGCATATATTTATGCTACAAACATTCTACACCACATAATCCCGATGCCCATCATCTTCTCTTGATTGTTTTCTCAACTACATGCCATCCCAAAACATATTCTTTGTACATTACTCTACATAACACCTATCACCCCAAATATTTCACAAAGACAAAAGTTCCACACCAGTAGGGTACCTGATCAAATATTCACATGATTCAACGTTACATGTGCGACTCCCATGTCGAGAAATCCACCAAAAAGTGAAGTGCCGCTCCTAACATAAAGATGTTTCAGCATTTGATGGTAAAAGAGGACGTTTGTATTGCAGGAAAAAGATACAGAATGTGGAAAGAAAACTAACGCATAAAAATGAATGGTATTGAAAAATGAAAGCAGCTTCTCATTATATATGCATGGAATCATCAATTTGAACTTGAAGTACAACAAAATAATTTGCTACCATACGTCTCTAAGATGGTCCATGCAACCGGGACAAACCAAAGATGCATTAACATGTACAGTTGATCTGAGCAAACTAGTTATCTACAGACAATGATATGCAAAAATGGCCTACAAAAACCCCCACTTCTTGGGGTCCACACAAAAAATAAACCTCAAAAAAGAGGAGGAAAAAAAAATCAGAAAAAGAAAATGGAGACCAGAATAATACACTAGCTTTCTTCCGTTCTCAGCCTCTTATGAGCTAATCCAGACTCATTACGGCAGCTGGCAACTACAGCATGCCCCATAACTCGATCGTTCAAAGACTCTGTCTCATCATCCTGAAGGAACAAAAGTTATTTTTTTATTACTATGTGAACTGATAAAAAAAATTAATATAAGCCAGACATATCATCAAGCAGAGGAAAAACGGAAGTCGGCATCTGGACTAAATGGCACAATAAAAATGAAAAAGGACAACCACCACCAATGTCATCTCAGGTCCATTTGGGAAAAGGGGTATCAATACAACAAATATCCCCATAATATTCATTTGGGAATCATTTTCATAGCAACAGTAGCATCAGGGGAAGTAAGGAAGGGCTTCTAATTAAAAACAAACCTTTGAATTAGATGCTACACCATTCAGTCTGCTATTTGCAGGTTTACCAGCATTAATCTGCACTGAAATGCAGGTTTGTGATAAATCAACTCCAGAAGATTGCAGCGCTTGGGTCAGTGAATTCAGAATCCTGTTCAACACCAAAACCCTCTCAGCAACAGCAAACACAATACAGTTTTTAGATATAACTAGTTGTAGTATTCTTTGCCCAAGAGTGCCATGAGTATAAAGCTACCGAATACAAGGGGATCAAATCATTATTTTTTTGCAAGTAATGCAATTTTATCAAACAAGCAGAGGGGCACAACCCAAGTACACAGGATAGAAGATTCAATATAATACCTAGACAAAAATAACAATGTCCCATCCTGTTTGTATAAATTCTAACATCTAAGGTAAGTGCCAGGTAGTGCCATTACCATACAAAAGTTCCACAAATTAGGGGCAATAAAAACCAATAGTCCGACAAGAATAACACTGGCCTATCCTCCAGGTATTAGCCCTCACATCTAAGGAGCACAGTAATTATTCAAACAGAACTCTTGAATCCTTTTAGGAGGAAATGAATTGACCAGATTATCACCAACACTGAATCAACATATTGTTCTATGAGGAGACCCTTCTTATTGAAGATAAATCTCAGGCGTGTGCGTGTTCTCATTTCAAATTTCTGAATTCAGACCTTCATGCTTGGGCAAGCAAGCTTGCCACATAATCAAGCAAGAAAACTTGCCAAATTGTGATTATGGCCCAGCACATTAGCATCACAGTAAAAATGACTACTATAAACAAATTTCTACCAATCCAAGGACTTTGCCAAACAGCTAGTTAGGTAATCAGTGCAACAATGTCATTGAATTTATTTTTATTTTTTTTTACAAAAAAAAAAAAAAAAAAGACAAATAGGCAGATGCTCACTCTTCAGAATATGAATTCGAGATGCTAACTGATCCACCATCAACAGCCAGCTCCTGTTCATTCAGTGTACTATTTTGAACATCACACTCGGTTGGATAAGGTCTAGCATGCCACCACTGGGATTGGGGCTGGGATGACATATTTTCAGCATCAGAAACTGATTCCTGTAACGGCTGGGTAGGCACACCACCCCTAACAACAGGATCAAACATGTTTAGCTTCATTTGCACATTCGAAGGAGCAAGTGGTGTAGCTGACCCAGTGGGGTTATCAAGTGCCTTGTAAACCGCAGTTGTACCCAATTCAGATTCTGGTGAGTTCTGTGCATTTGTAAGTAAAGCTGGGGGGACAGTATTATTCTCAAAGCCAAAACCATTCTTTATAACTTGTGAATGATCCGCAAAACTTTCTGCAGGCCCACGATTATTTCTCTGTTACAAGCAGATGCAAGGAACCATAAAAAAGTTTCCTTTGAACGTACTGTGGAATCAAAAAGCCCCGAAATTCATATATTTTTTCTCATATTTACAATATGTGACCTCAATGTAGAGAAAAAACACAAGCATATTAATTCTCGAGAAAGAACCACCACACACAATCCATATAGACATACACCACCAAGCTCATATGAGCATGAGATCCACACCAGTGACATGTTTTATACAAGGAAAAATCTTCAACTTTCCAGAAGGAAAATTAATTACAGTAAAACGTGGACACCTCTACTTATCACTTGAGATACTATAAACCGAGAATTGAAAAGTCTTTTATAGTGAAGAAACCAGATGCCAAATCTAAAAGTTCAGAAAAAAAAACAGAACAAAAAAGAGAATAGGAACAAAAAAACTATATCAGTTAAATTGAATTGGCAAACTGCAAATTCAACCTTACACACTTCATATAACATAAAAATATATAGCATTACTCACATATAACTAATAGAATGAATCAGTAAACGGTATGCCCACATTGGAAAAAATAGACACTGCAACTTGAATTTAGCATGCCCCTGCAAACACTTGGTTCCAGTTTAAATTTTGTAACGTAAAAAATTAAAACATAGTCATACATACAAAACCTGAAGCCCATCTCCCCCCGCAAACAAGATCTTACAAGAGCTCTCGCACACAGCCACTTCTCAGTGGCAGGTTTGTCTCTAGGGCTAGGATCCATCTGCGCTCCAATTGCTTGATTGCAGGAACAGCCAAATTTCAAAATTTTCCATTTTTCTTATCAAATATACCCAGTGTAAAACAAAACATCTCTCTGGTGGCCTCTATAGACACTGCTTGACACACAACCTAAGTTTCTGTCGCAACTTTTAGCAAGAAGAGTAGCATTCAAAACACCTGCTTGGCACAGGTCAAACAAGCAGGATCTTCAACACATACCATGTTGCACAGTATTCAATCCAGGTAACTTACATTAACAGTGTCCAAAAACGCAAAGCTCCAAACAGAACACAAACTAAGAATGCCATGGAAAAGCATCTAGTGATCCAAAATAATATTACATGAACGTGCAAAAACAGACACACAAATGTCCACCATCAGTAGCTTACCCAAGGTATCAATTTTTTCGGTTCTGAACTCCACCCGCGGTATTGTCCTTCATACATATTTAATTTATCCTGTAAAAACTGAATGTACTCTATAACCTGAAAATAAATATGAAAATTTGTCAATTTCAAGTAATTAGATCTAATTTACGAAATAAAATGATTAAAAAGAACAGTCAATTGGTATACCTCCAACAAGAATGAAGCCTTATCTCTTTTTTGATCATTCCGCGGTAAGATATCTCTCAAAATCTGAAATCTGCCTCAACAACAAGCTTTTAAGGTGAGCAAACAATTACTGCCAAGGCTACTAACCTAATTTACAAACATAGATGGTTGTAAGCAAAAGAAATCTCCACTATGAACTAATTGCTCAGCTAATGTTCACCGAATTTAAGGGTTACTCATTTAAACTGCAAGTAAAAATTTATGAAGAAAATCGAACCAAAGTCTTTTGTCTGCATACAAATTGGAAATAGAAGCCAATCGTGGATCATCTGTTTTCACCATCAAATTAAGCTAACGGAATGTCTTCTGCGCAATCCCACGAGAAGCGCTTTAAACGAAATGGTACAAATACCAGTACGAAGTTTCAGCACCAGCCATCCCTAAGCCAGCACCTTTTGGTGAGCCTTATAACATGGGCCATGTGCTACTCGAGATGAGATTTTGCACATCTTTATGTTTCAAGTAAATTTATTCCGGGGACATCCATATTTTCTAACAAAAAAATTCCCGTTTCTAAATTTGTTACGAAGCCCTGGAATCCACAAGCACGAGGAAACAAACTAACACGGCCATTTCCATATACTACGAAGAGAACGAACTAATTTTTTTTTATAAGTGAGAACGAACAAAAATTAACAAAAAAAAAAAAAAAGTTCTTAAAGATAAAAAAAAAAGCTTGCCTCTCGTTAATCTTGCTCCTCCTCCTCTGTTCGGTCTCCGAATGCTTCGACCGATGCGCCATTGTCCTCTGATCCCTGCTCTTCCCATCCCCTCTCGCTGCGAACCCACAAATTTAAGCTCCTTTTAAAAAAGAAAAAAAAAAAAACAAAAACAAACAGATAGGAGATAGAAGAGAGCGGTTACAGATCCGAGAACAGGAGCTGTTTCTGGCAACGTCGTCTTCGTCGTCGTCGTCATCGAACTCGTGGTCGTGGTCGTGGTCGTGGCTCTTTGCTGGCTTCACCATCTCTGCGAATTGTACCCACGTGGACACAAGGGAAGACGAATAAGCCCTAGCAGTGGCGGATGCTAACGTGCACGATGTTGGTTAGGTTGTAATTTTGAGCAATCGTCAGGACAGGTGACGTTTTTGTTTCTGTATTCAACTTCATGGGTGGTTTTGGGTTCGGAGCCTGATATAAATATATATATATATATATTTTTTTTTTAAAATAAAAGTTATTCCATTTCACGACTTGGAGAAAGGAAATATGGACCACCCTGGACTGGAGTGTGCACTCAACCCTGTATTACATTGTCATGACGTGATCCTGAGCAGTGCTTTTATAATTTTTTTTAATTTTTCTATTCTCATTTTTTTAATATATTTAAATGTTTTTAAAAAATAAAAAAAATATATCAATATACTTAAAATCACTTATTTCATCATTAAGTAAAAAAATAATAATTTCACTGAACGATGAAATGGAACGGTAACTTTGGAACGACATAATAATTTTTTTCATTCTTCTTTGTTCTTCTGTCGCACTAATTCATGAATGATATTTAAGTGTTTTTTTATTTAAATAATTGATTTATGAAATTATTTAAAATATACCTCATCAATCCATGTAACAATAAGAGAAATATCTTAGTCACTGATTTTATAAATAAATTTAAAAATTGACTTGATTTAATATACTTTTTGTACTTTTCTATTAATCAATAAGAGCATTCTCATTGGCTTGAGCAAATGCATCTTTAAAATTTAGCCAATATGATACTTTTTTATATTTACTTATTCTATTTAAATTCAATCTCCATATTGGATTAGCTATTCACATTCTATATAATATTAAAATATTATTATTTTAATAATTAATTAATTAAATTTATTTTTATCACATTTTATAGTTCTACCAGTTAAATGTTAATAATAATTATATTCTAGTTAAATTAATATTAAAAAAAGTATTATTAAATGTTAATAATAATTATATTTTAATTAAATTAATATTAAAAAAGTATTATTAAACGTTATATTCTAAATGTTAAATATTAATTATATTCTAATTAATTTAATTTGTTTGCTTGGAGTGAGAAATTAGTATTTTAATGTTTGGTGAATCAATTTTGGTTCTTCATATTTGGCCAATCACTGTAACAGAAATCTAAATTATTTTGGAGATGCCCAATCCAATGTGGGGTCTTTTTGATACAAGTTATTTAAATTTTAAACATTCTTCAATTTTGGCCAAACCAATAAGAATTCTCTAACAAAATTTAAAATAAAGAACAAAATTATACTTCGTTTTACTTTAGTCCTTTAAAACAGAAGGAAATGGAAACAGCACCTAGTGGTCCTAAAACCAGCATGCAACAGGCAAGATGTGAAGTAATTGTACCAGGGAAGAACTGAGGTTTTTTGGGCTTCAAGCTTCAGCAGAAAGAACTCTTTCGCCATTACACTTCGCTGACCAAGTTTTCTTCCCATAGTTTCTCCGCATTTTCAAACCAAACTCAAAAGCAAGCTGAACTCAACGTGTTTTAACAAAACTTGCTTAAGACTCACTCATGGAACCAAAAGCCTCGTTTGGTTACATAGTTCAGATGATATGAATTGAGATGATATATTTTAAATAATAATAGAATGAAATAAATTAAGATGAGATGAGATAGTTTGTAAAACCCACTGCCGTGACCTCCCACATAAATAGCAATTTGATCCCGAGAAAAATCAAACTTGTAAAATGGGAGTCATGCACACAAGTTCACCCTAACAGTATCATAACAAAACATAGTAACAAAAAGTATAAACCCGCCCAGGAAGGAACCAGATGTCTTCTATAATCATGAAAGCGCCAAGGTCCAAAACCTAGAAATCAGTATTGTGCAAGTTGTTTATTACATAATAGCTGAGTGGAATGGAAGTGTATGAATGCATATGCGGTTACATCTCGGGGAAAAGGAAAACAAAATAAAGCTCAATACATTGTTCCCACTAGAGCAAAATTCTGATGATCCCAAAAAACGAACATGGTAATGAGGACACTATTTGAATAGAATGATAATAGAGGTAAGGTAAAGTAAAGAACTCTTGAATGGAAATAATAAAGATATATGTAATCATAGATCAAAAGCAAACGCCTATTTTGATCAGTTCTTGACCACATTACATCTTTAGAATAGAGTCTGAATTTCTAGAGCTACAGGAATCCTACAATAAACAAGTTCGTTCTTGACATTGATTTTCCAGAGAAGACATGCTAAGTTACATCAAAATTGTTTGTTTGGCTACATAATTAAAGAAATTAAGGCCGCTATCCCTCATACGGATTGGAATAAGCTATATCCAATACTATGTAAAAGTGCTTCATAATACCAGAGCCTAGATATCTGAACTGACATGAGCCGAACTAAAAGTGCCCACCTCATTATGTTCTTGAGCCACAGTTAGAAAGATTGCTTGTCTTGTTAAACTGAAGCCAGGAATAAATTCCAAACTCTATGGGACTAGGCAAGTGAATTATCTTCATATACAGATACAGATTGAGAGGATTAGATGTCATGGGCATGCAAAGGGGCCATTACTGGAACTCATTTCACCTCTCATTATCTTTCCCCACCCTCAAGCTCCTCTAGATCATCCAATTGAGCTTCCTCTTTGTTGTTTGAATCCCCACCTCCACTTTCATGATTTTCACCACTACGCCGAAAAAACAATCCAGATGATGTGGAATCATCTTCATCAAGATCCTCTTCATTATCCTTGTCTTTTGACCGCAATATCAAATCACTGTCCATCCAAGCAGGGCATCGATGCACAACTCTAAGAGCTGCCTGAACTTGTGACTGAGGTGAAGGGCTTGAAGCATGAAATGATGTTTCGTTAGAGTCATACCTCAGGCAAGAACATTCGGGGACTGGATGAGATAGAAAAGATAATGGTTTGGATTTGGTGGATGCTTCTATGAGTCCATCAAGCAATCTCTTTCTCATATGCTTGCGCACCGATTTT
Source organism: Juglans regia (assembly GCF_001411555.2). Classification (NCBI taxonomy): domain Eukaryota; kingdom Viridiplantae; phylum Streptophyta; class Magnoliopsida; order Fagales; family Juglandaceae; genus Juglans; species Juglans regia. Next base: position 6,957,990 of record NC_049901.1, on the reverse strand, counting down.
AGCCAAGTATGGTTTGCATGATATAGATGGTCATGGATTTCTTCTAAAAGCTTTGAAACTTCTTTTCTGCATTCACAGCCACAAAAAAGAGGGGGACACATAAAGAAACAAGAGACAATCATCATCAGCTTAACAATTGGAGATAAAATGGTTAAATGATATTTTATCATTAACCTAGTTTAGAACTCTATAGAACTCTATAGTCAACAGAAAATGATAATAGTAACAATAGCAGCAGCAACAACAACAATGCTAATATTGATAATAATGTAGCTGTAAGGTGCCAGGTACACAAGCTATCAAGATTTTAACTTGGAAAAAAGAAAAACACTTAAAAGAGTGATGGAGATTGGATGGTCTTCACAAGCATAGGCTGTCCATTTAGTTGTGTTAATATGGCAGAGACGACAATGTAACAACTCCATTTGATTTTAATATCTTGACATAGGCAAAATAGCAGTAAAAGAATTCTAAATCACGCACCATGATTATCTTTATTCAGGGTTTCTGTATGAAGATATTCAGTGCCCAGATAGATGTAATGCTTACCTGTCTGGCCTATATGTTTTCAATGCAGCTGACTGGTAGAGTCTGTGCCCCATTACCAGGCTGGCAAAATTTGGCCGTCCATTGCCATCACGATCAAATCCAGAGATGAACACATCAGCTTCAAGGCCAATCACATAGTCAATTGCTTCCCATAGCAATTTATGGGCATTAGTCCGCAACTCCATCACCGTACTTTCTGGTTCATTATCACTCTCAGCCACCCAACCCCACCAACCTTCAATGTTATATGACTTTGGCCGCGCTGGAGGTGGTGGAAGCGGGCGAGGACGTGGCCCTGAGGTTTTCCATGCTTCATGCTTCATCTCTTTCTCAATTGGAGGGGGAGTTCTAGGAGAACTGGTAATAATATTAGCCTCATGACCATAAAGCCTATTAAGCTCCCAAGGAGTCGTAAGGGAAGTCCTATCAACAACATTTTCAAACATAGCATGAAGAGGTATCAATGTCCTTTGGCCACCGAAGACTTCTCCTCCAGATACATATATTATTGTGTCCCATGAGTATCCATGCGCACGGAGAAGAATACCAACCTGTAGAAATCAACGAGGTTTAGATCAAAGTCTCACTTATATAGACTTTAAAATATTTATCCATTTACAGACAACTCCTTTTATTCAAGAGTGGAAGATTTGATCAGCCATTTCCAAAGTGTGGGCCAACTACCCAACAACTACTCCCTACAGTTCCCTGAGAGTTGTGAAGTTGCACACCTTAAGTTAGAAATATGGAACTATGCTTCTAAAGCACAAAATTAAAAGGGTATCATAAAGCAACAATCTTTGACATTTGTACTTATTTTACCGTTCTTAACATTGGGAGTTAGTATATACATAATCTCTTACCTCTTCTGGCATTAGTGGACAAGAACCACTAAGGCGTTGCTTAGCTGAATTCACCCGTAGCTTCCCTTCGACGATCCCCCGTTTTATCATCCAAGACCTTTTGTGCTGGATGAGCTCTGTATGTACATCCTTGTAAAGAGTTTCCAGGGCACAAGACACAAATCAAATTTGAGAAGAGTGCTAAGACATCTCAATCATGCATTTCCAGGTTAGAGGCAGATACCTGGAAGAGTTCAGCACAACCGTGATGTGCTAGAGCATCTCTAGTCATCCCAGGGTCATAGGCTATAAATGGCCGTCCAGGAGCCCGTAACCTAGGGATAATATTTATTTTATCAGCAACCTAGGATGGGCATTTATTTTAAACATGTAAAAACTCATAATGATAAACAAAAGAAGAAAAAAGAGTTTATGATGGGCATTCATTGACCTAAATAAAACTTTAGTGGCAAGTTCCTGGACCTCCTGCCTAAACTGAAGGGCATGGAAAGCAACCCTACATCTCAGCCTTTGTAGCTCTTCATTGTGTTCAAGTTCAGGTGGAAGGATGGCCTAAATTACATACAGAAAAGATCGTGAAAACTCAAAATCATAGATAGACTATTATTAGAAACATCAAGAAGATTTAACTCCAACTGTATTTGAGCTATGTAAAAATAGATATAAAGAAAAAATGCTTCCGCGGGGAGGGGGGGGGAATTAAAAACAGACATTCTGCCATCACTTTTCACAAGGCCGTTGGTAATCATAACAAACGACTACAGAGAAACTTTCCTTCACTGCATATACTCTATAAATAATACAAATCTGTCTCATACAGGTTTTCCGCTTCAAGATTTTAACAATAAATTGAAGAATACATAAACAAGTCTGCTTTCTATATCTAATGGTACATATCATACGTTTGGATTAAGGGCATCTGTGTGTTTGATGAAAATTGGACAAGTTCATTACCTTTTCAGAACTATCATGCATATTAACTTGGGAAATTGCAACGCATACCCATATCAATACCGTTGCAGTCAGCATCTCATTTAACTAGCAATTCAAAGGCTTCCAATTGTGCGGACAAATTATGCAATTAACAGTCAATATAAGCATCTAATGAATCATAAGCAGAATTAATCATAATAGTATGATTTATTCCACAAACTACAATCTGAATGGCAATTACAACTTAGTAACAATTAAGCTCAACCCCAAGCTATGTGTCAGAGACTGACATTACCTGCAAGCAGCCACCTTCAGGTACAACTAGCTCAACCACTGAATGCTTCTTCAATACTGAGAGAACTTGATTCAGATAATAGTATGGTGAAGCCGAGTAAGGCACTTTGAAACTTGGAATTTCCTTCTTTCTCCTTGCCCATTTGAGATTTTTGGGAAGGGTTTTCACAATGTTGACATCTTTTGCTAAGGCTGCCATGAACTGGTCCTCATTGTACAGGTAAGCAAAACTCTTGAAATCAGAGCTGTATAAATTATAGAACAAGTAAACTAACTTAGAAAATTAAACGGATGCATCAATTGTAGGGTATGATTGAATTTAAACAAAATTTTAATGGTTATGTCAAAATAAGGCAACCTGATGCCCTTGCTGCTTGTAGTTGACTGGATCTCAGGAATTACTAAGGTAGCATTAAGAAGCCGGGAAACGGCAACCACATCACAAATCTGAGAGTTAATTAATGATTTATATTTCAATTAAATGTGACATTTGCATAGTAACAGAATATAGGCAATTCAAACATGCATCCTCACCGAATTCCTGATCTCATGGAAACCACCTCGTATTCGGACAAAGATAAAGCCATTTGTTTGCGAACTGGGATCTGTTACTGATATGAGAACCTCTTTGGTTAAAAGAATATAAATATTAAGAATTCAAAAGAGAACGTAAAATGAGCATGAGCTTTCTTTCCGTTGCAATACCCCCCTCCCAAAAATAAAAGGAAAAGGACTGTATTTCAAATGCACCACAGCATCTATGTATCAAACCTACCTTTTAGGTGGCCCTGTTTGGATGTTGAGATGGTCTCAACCCATCTCATCTCATATCAACATCCAAACACCAATAAAACACAAACACTTATCAATTTCAAATTATCAACTTTTCAACTTTTTCATCAAATCATTTACAACTTTCCTAGACTTCCAAATAAAACACAAAAAACAATTCAGCTTTTTTAGATTCCGAAACAAAAATTATATTAAAAAAGTATATTTTAACACTACTTTAACTTCATAATATTTTTATTCAACTTTTTCTCTCTCATTTCCCAAGATCCCATAAAACATCTTAAATCAAACTATTTCACTACTATTCACAAACTATTTCACTACTATTCACAAATTTTTCATCTCATCTCAACGTCCAAACGAGCTTAGAGAAAAAGCAAGAACAATAACTTAAGCTATCTCCTATTTAAAAGAGATATAGACCAGAATCGTAGCACATTCTGCATGGAAAGCATATTTGCTACTTAGTTGACATACCATCAGCAGAGCATGAGATTTTTAATTACTCCTTAATATATAAAGGGACAATTGGGGACAAAGCTTATAATTGGTGTGGCACACTTGTCAATACTCAACCAATATAACTGAATTTGGGGATCAACATATTCATTATTAAGACATATTTGAGGCCTAACCAGCATAGTTTCCTCTGGGGTTTGCGTCGGGATGCAAAGATTCAAGATGCCGTATTGGACCCCATAGTCTCCTATACATTGGACTCTGCAAACATAAATTACGAGTAGAACAATAAGAAGCCATTAACAGACACGGTACAGAAACACAGAGAGATGATATGGTCCCATTATACTAGGCCAATACCAAGAGGAAGAACGTGATAAAGCCATTATGGGTCTGAACTGTACACTAAAATTAACGCAAAAATTAAAAAAAGGATCGATACTAAAGAATAAGCATAAAGCTGAAATAAAAAGGAAACTTAATAAATAAAATTTTATCTCCGTTTTTCAACTATGCTATCGAAAGATCAAAACAAAATCCAAACATTACATTGCAGCCAAAACTTTTTAGCCCAAAAACGATAGTATTGCCCGCATTTCTTGGAACAATAACACAATCACAACCCATAAACATCCAAACAAAAAAAAAAAAAAAACAAGAAGAATCCAGCAAGAAAAAACAATAAACAACGATAATCAAGCTGGTTAAACACCAAACAGCCAACTCTATGGAAACACAAGAGGGCAATGGATTAAAACAAGAGGAAAAGAGTAAAGAGAAATAATTGATCTTCGTGTGTGTATTGCGCATTACAGTTCTGGGAAAATTTGCACTCTCAAAGATGGGTCTCCAGGAGAAGACAGTGATTGAAGACTGGTACTCTATAACGCCATCCTCAGTGAATCTGGCAAGCAAAAAGTGAATGAAGAGAGAAAAAGCGGATAGCACGAGCCCAACCAGACCGACCCACTTCAGTCTAGAGTTCAACACCATCTTCCCCTGCCCTTTCATAGAAACCTCCCTCTACACGTCTTCCTGTATCTCCTCCAAGAAAATCTCCCTTTCTCTTTCCCTCTCACTGACTGACAGCCTTGAAGGAGGAGGAAACTCAGACGAATGGAAGAAAGAGAGTTTACACGTGTGAGTTCATGTCTAGTGCACTACAGAAGATGTTTCGGTTGGACAGACGGACATCTACCCTATATCTAACATGTTTCTGGACAAAAACCCACTCTCTCTTTCAGATCGTGAGAAGCACTGTCCACCAACTACACGGAGATTTCAATTGCCATAGGCCGTGAGTGTGGGCCTGTGGCTCCGTACAAAATAAGTCACGTGACTTTTGGACTATTCCACGTGCTGTGAAAGACTCCGCCTTTGGTTGTGCGTCTTTTTCTGGTAGTGGTCACACGTTGAAAGATATATATAGGCTGCGTTTGGTTTATTGCAGTTCGGTACAGATTTAAATTTTTTTTAATATTTAAATACATAACTTTCAAATTATTAAATTCATCTTAATTTAAAATTATTTATGAAATGATACTTACAATCGTGAATATGCAAGCACCGTACAGTCATTTTAAAAAAAATAAATAAATATGAGACTCACATGAAAATAAATTAATTTTTTATGAATAAACCTCACTCTTTTTCAAAATGACTGTACGGTATTTACACATTCAATAACTATATGTAACATTACTCAAATTCTTTACATATAGAATATACAATATTTTTCAACTTAACACCTCTTTACATACGGGATTCATAATATTTTTTAATTTTCTATAAATATATTTAAATTCATCTTAATAACTAAATACATATAAACTTATCTTAGATAAATTTTACAAAACTTACTCTATCATTTCAATTTATTATTATTTATAAAAAATTAAATTCAACGCAACATTCAAACACAACCATCAAATATTTGTTTTGAGACTTTGAGATAGTAAAAAGCAGAACTTGGCTTTTTTGTTTTTGATTTTGATGAAAAAAAAAAGGTTAATTAAAATTATAGTTAATATATAAGACTTGAGAGTTGAGAGTAGGGATTGAATATCTTAACTATAATTTCGGAAGAAAATTGAATGTGAGAAAATATTTTTTTTCATAAAAAAAAAGAAAGTGAGAAAATATTATAAATCAAATGTCCGAATTCATGTTCTTAAATTAAGTTAAATAATGGGTTATTAAAAAAATACTACAGACACATTAATTTAATAGAAATAAACTCATAATTTGATGTGATTTTATGTGATTTGATAAATATATTTTATAATAAAAATGATCTTACAATCTGACGCACAATATCAAACAACATTAGTTTATAAATTTATTTGTATAAAATTCTTTTATAAATTATAATTAAAGTATTTATAAAAAAAAATAGTTACATAAAAATATGTCTTTGGAATTATATCACTAGTATTAATAATGACTCTTGTAATTAAAAGTGGTACTCATTTTTCTATTGAGTGGAAGTATGCTTTCTGATTTTGTATATAAAAATAATGCAACAATGTAAACTATGGATATCTTAATTAATTCATCCAAATCAACCAAAGCACGTTGGATAAGAAGAGCAATGTTTTCTCCTATTGTTTGTACTTGAATTTGTACAGAAAACTATAAACAGATGGCACCGTGGGATCGAAAAATCATTAGGTACGGTGAGGTTTGGATAGTGAGATAAGAAGAAATAGTTTTAGATAAAAGTTGAATAAAATATTATTTTTTAATATTATTATTATTTTAAAATTTAAAAAGTTAAATTATTTATTATATTTTATGTTAAAATTTAAAAAAATTATAATAATAAAATGAGATAAAATATTAATTTTTTATTATTAAGATTACAATTTCCCATGTCAATGGACAAAAGCTTTATTTGGCAATGATGTGTGTATTATATATGCACGACTACTACAAAAGGGGCCTTTTTTAAGCAAAAGTAAACGAACATTAATTACCAGTTTCAACTAATTTGTTTATTTTCTTTGTAATGAGTAGTTTGAACTAATACCCATCATTATATGTAAGCATTGGATGTAGTACTTTATACATGTTATTATATTAGAACTCTTTATCCAGGTGCCCTTGAGAATGTAGACCACATATATTGGATCCTAGCTAATTCATTCTCTTTTTTTGTTTTGTTTTGTTTATGCTTTGTTGGTTTGGCCAAACAAAACAAAAATAAAAAAGGACAAAGGGATGTATATAGATGGCTGCTTGCATAATTAATGCATTGACAAAGTAGAATTGTTATTCAGTGTATTATTTTTGATAATAATATGAGATGAGATAATTTTAAATAAAAGTTGAATAATATATTATTAAAATATTATTTTTTAATATTATTATTATTTTGAGATTTGAAAAAATTAAATTATTTATTATATTTTATATGAAAATTTAAAAAAATTATAATGATGAAATGAAATGAAATATTTTTAATATGGTGATTAAAAATAAATGTTTTTAAATGAGTTTATAAGTTTTTTTTTCTTTTTTTTTAATATTTAAAGTGATTTAAAAAATACTTGAAAAACATACACCAAATAAAAAAAAAAAAAGAAGTCATTTAGCACTTCTCTGGAGAAACTCTCAAGACCCCTCTCAGTGGCCCTAGCAGTCTCTCTCTATATATATTTGTACGGTTATTATTTACCCTTCATTGAATAATTTATATTAACTTCTCTCTAATTTCGTTGCTACATAATAGTTGCACCGCTAATTATTATTTATATATATAGGTGCATGCTTGGGGTTTCTACAATTTATAATGAGTTTGAATTGCAAAATATGAGAAAAAATATATTAGATAAAATAAATTATAAAAAAATTTAATTAATAAAATTTAATTATTATTTTAACTACTAGATGGATAATCCAATATGAAAATCTCCCTTGAATGAAATAAACAAAAAACAAAACATGTGATTTTAATTTTATCTTTATCTAAACCAATGAGAATGCTCTAAATAAGATCATGTTATAGGGACTAATGCATCTAATCAATAGTGCATTTTAACTCTTTTTTTTTTCTAATATTAAAAAAAATACAAAATGCACTATTGGTTTTCCTATAAGCATTTTCCATATTAATATTCTAGGAAGATTGGGTGTGTTTGGACCTTTGGTTATTGAAATCAATTCAATTTATCTCAAATTAATCATTGATGAGATTCACTATTTTTTTAACTTATCATAAAAAAGTTAAACACATCTCAATCTACTCAATTCATTCAAACACATATCTTAACATATTTACATTCAAACACATATCAATAAAATTTACAAACTATTACAATTTACAGATCAATTTAAATCATCTGAAATTACCTAAACATTCACAAGCATACTTAGAATTAAGCACGACACAAACAAGTAAAGCACTGAAAATGATGCAGGAGAACGTACGTACGTAAGTCATGGTAATGAGGTCATTAATTTCCCTCAATAATTTGAGTTTTGATCTTGAGGTATTCTATTTCATGAATTATTACTTAGTAAGAAATAGGTCAAACAGTTTGTTCATATTTTGGATCTAAGTTCTAACAACGTTACTCTTGGCAACAATATTTGTAGAAAAATATCAACAAAGAAGATCCATATATAACCTGTCCAGCATCATAAGTACATGATTGATTTGTTCATCCAAGCTTGTCATTTATCAAGACCATGGAAGAAACGTACGGTGCTTTCTCCAGCTTCTTCGAATGCCTTTGAGAACCCTTTGATATGACATAGCGCTCCGGAATATCTCATATAATTTTTGTCATGATTACACGAGTACGATAATAATCTACGAACTAAACAAGTTATCATGAAATGTGACGATGATCCATCAAGGGTTGCTCCATGTCGCGCTCACTTTCTCCTCGATTGCAAGCTTACAATCCTACACCGTAGCCGAATTCATCACCGCCACATCTCCTTCACCAGCAGAAAACAACATCGTTTAAACAGGCATTATCAACCAGCCTTAAATGCTAAGTTTTTTTTAGTCACGGTAACGTGCTCGTCGAAATTCCAAGCCGAGAGATGAGAGGCGGCAGTGAGTTCCGAAGGAAGTGCCGTCCAACTTGACGACGGAGACGCTCATGGCGCTGCCCCAACTCGAGCTGATGAGGGTGTCAACGTCCGAGAAGGTCGGATCCTTGCGGGCGTCGGCGAGTACGGGATCTTCGAGCGGCCAGCGTCGAGGTTAAGCTCGCCTTATTCACGTTGAAGTATCTGTCGTACTCGTGTAATCTCCGTGTTCTCTTCCATCGTCTTCCACAAGCGTACAGGTTTAAGCCGCGCAAAAACGCAACGTATCGTAGCCCGAACTAGATCTCGCCACGTCATCACAAGATCACCACGTGGCTTTATCCTGAGCGCGTGTTCACGTCACTGGCCCTGCTGCTTCGCTTTTTAACCGTTAATATGAGCAAAAGAAAGAATATAAAAATGAAAAATCCCCAAAAGCGGGAGAGTGGCCAACTGAACTGACCCAACGGGTTTAGATTCCGTCCAATCGTGGCCGTTGATCTTTTTTTACTCCGTCGGATCTCTGCTGTTCGTTCACGGCGGTTGCTCTCCGCAGGGCTCCGCCGTCCAGTTTCCGATCCCGGGACATCTGGTGAGTTCGATTTTCTCGGTTCTCCGACTTCGGCCGTGGCCCGATTCTTCATCTCTGTTTTTTCAAGAAACCAACTTTGAGATTTTTATGTGAATCGTGAACATTTTTTCAACTTTAGCTAGTAATTTCCTCACAATTTGTGTATGCGCGCGAGCGTTTTTCTCTGCAAAATTCGGTCCTTTTCAATTATCTTTTTATTGATATTTGTAATGTTCTTTTTTCGTATATATAGTTAGTTTTCTATCTAGAAATGAAAGTTGGTATTTGTCAGCTCTTTCAGAAGGCTAAAAGGGCGAGGAATCTCATCTGATTTCGAATTGAAAGTATATATCGTATTTTGTGTTTAGTGTCTGTGAAACCTCTTTATTAAGAGTAGTTTGTTGAATTCCATAATTTGTTTTGGTCTCTAATCATTTGGGTTGCTCTTATTTTATTCGAAATTGTTCGAGGAAATTAATGATTGTTTGTTTCTGTTTCAAAGTGATACATTCTAATTTATTAGAAACAAAAAATATACGTTCTGAAGTAGTGAGATCTGAATAAGATAGTTTTGGATTTAAAATTTAGTCACGTTAACGCTGTCTGATTTCCCTTTAAGGTTTATCGTTCTTTGAGAGGGGGCAGTTGAAATATAGAACGATTGTCCTGCACGATGCAAGTTGTCAAATGGTTGATTTTATGTTTATAAAAGGCAATCTACTTGTTTAGTTTGATATATTTCCAAATAAATATGATTCCTGGCATGGTTGGATATATGCTTGCTCAAACTCGTAGTACTTACAACTTTATTCAAGCTAAAATGGTGGTAAGTTGGTGCAATTATTTCTCTTTTATTTTTTATCCCGTCCCTTGGATTTGTGGTTTCTCTCTCGAAAGTTGTGAAATTTGATGCTTATTTGCAGACTAAAATTTGACCTAGCATTTTGCAAATGTGAACCAAGTGGATAAGAAACTCGGAGTTGACTCTCTCTCTCTCTCTCTCTCTCTTGGGGATTTTCAAAATAAGAAATGAATAGAAATTCAGGGACTGTGTTCCTTGGATAGCGAGCGAGCAGCTCTTTTTTAACTACATATAAAGAAATTTTGTACTTGACATTTTTTCTTCTTGTCAATGGTTTTGAAATTTCTACCAAAAATCCAACTGACTCTGTTATTTTATCAGATGGTTCTCCGATGTAGCGATTTTTCTTTGTTTTGAACTCTGCATCTCATCAATGAATAGCTGTTCCGATGTGAGAATCACAGGCACATTTTGCAGTTGACTGGTTTAATTATGATCACTCACTACACAACATTTTCACTCCAATTGCCAGCATTTGAATTAGGCATCTGCCTGAGAGAAAAGCTCTCTGCTGCCACCACCTCTGCTGCTGGCTTTAAACAGTTCACCTCTTCCTTTCATGTCTCCTGATCTGGGCCTCATACATACATCCTACACATAACACTGATGGCAGCTGCAACCTTTAGAGGACCTCTTGGTGGCGAGTGTGGTGGTAATGATAGAATGGAAAGAAAACCTTCTCGGAGGCGACGTGTATTTGTACAGACAGAATCTGGCTGTGTTTTGGGTATAGAGTTGGACCGGTGTGACAATGCCCACACAGTGAAGAGGAAGTTACAGGTTGCCCTTAATGTCCCAACAGAGGAAAGCTCATTGATTTGTGGTGATACAGTGTTGAAGAATGATCTGAGTGTTGTTAGAAATGATTCTCCACTTCTTCTTGCCAGGAACTTCTTGCACAGAAGCTCGTCTACACCTTGTCTCTCACCCACTATGAGAGGTGATCTTCAGCAGAGGGATCAGGGCAGCCCTATCGAGATATTAGGGTGCTCAAATCAATCTTCTACAATGAAAGAACTGGTTGAGGTCATTGCAAAGGCAATAAAAGCTGGTGTTGATCCGACTCCCATTTGTAGTGGGCTTGGAGGTGCTTATTATTTTAGAAATTCCCTTGGTGAAAATGTTGCTATTGTGAAACCAACTGATGAGGAACCTTATGCCCCAAACAACCCAAAAGGTTTTGTCGGTAAAACCCTTGGGCAATCTGGCTTGAAACGTACGGTGCGGGTTGGAGAGACGGGATATAGAGAAGTTGCGGCTTACCTTCTTGACCGTGGCCATTTTGCCAATGTGCCCTCTACTGCCCTTGTGAAGATCACACATTCTGTTTTTAATGTTAATGATGAGGTGAATCGTTATTGTATGCAACTAAATAGGAAGCAGGTCAGCAAGATAGCATCTCTTCAGCAGTTTATTCCTCATGATTTTGATGCTAGTGATTATGGTACTTCTAGTTTCCCTGTTGCTGCTGTGCACAGGATAGGAATTTTAGATATCCGAATTTTAAACACAGACAGACATGCAGGAAACCTTCTTGTTAGGAAGCTTGATGTGGTGGGGAGGTTAGGTCAGGTGGAGCTTGTTCCCATTGATCATGGCCTTTGCTTACCCGAGAGCTTGGAGGACCCATACTTTGAGTGGGTCCATTGGCCCCAGGCATCAATCCCTTTCTCTGAGGACGAGCTTGAGTATATAGATCATCTTGACCCGTTCTCGGATTCTGAAATGCTTAGAATGGAGCTGCCCATGATTCGAGAGGCATGTCTTAGGGTCTTGGTCCTTTGCACAACTTTCCTCAAGCAAGCAGCAGTTTTTGGGCTCCGTCTTGCTGAAATTGGTGAGATGATGAGTAGGGAGTTTTGGGGCCATGAGGAGGAGCCAAGTGAGCTTGAGCTAATATGCATGGAGGCCAGGAAACTGTTAGAAGAGCGGGAGACATCAACTTCTGAGGTGCAAGCAGGAGAAAAGGATGAGTTTCAATTTGACATAGATTACAAGGAAGAGGGTTTGGGATTAGCTTCAAATATGAAAGAGAAACTGACTACTGAAACAACATTTCATTTGGGATCAATGGGCGGGAATGGCCAAAATATACTCTATAAGTTAGATGAGAGTGTTGAGGAAGAGGAGGTGGTAGATTTTGATGGGGATGAATTACCTCAAAGGGGAGATGAACATGCTGGCCTTATGCGGGACAGGAATCTAAATGTTTCGAAGCTGTCGATGTCTATGAAAAACATCAGTGTTCGTGAGAAGAGCTGGCGACACTCGGGTGGAGTAAAAAAATGCGGGTATTTGGCTGGTACATCATCTGGAAACAGGAGTGTGAATGAGCAGCTGCCTGCAAGCAGTAGCTTCGTAAAGTTGGCAGATATGAGTGAAGAGGAGTGGTTGCAGTTTCTTGAGAATTTCCACAGGTTGCTTTACCCGGCTTTTGCTAATCACAAATCAGGGAGTCTCGGTCAAAGACAAAGACAGAGACTTGGGACATCTTGTCAGTTTTGAGGCATTTTATGAGATCAAAAGTATGGGAATATGGTAGAACTACATTGCTTAGAATGATATCGGAGCCAAAGAGCTCTATGGCAGACTTCTTGTCAGATAAATAAAACTCTCGGCACTGGCTAATGCAAGCGAGTGCACTGGCTAATGGGAATGAAGAACACGCTGTCATATGGTTGGTGTATAAATTTTTCCACCGTTGGTCTGTATACAACTCCACCCGACCCCCCCACCAAAAAAAAAAAAAAAAGACTGGACAATGTTGAATAAATCAGAACATAACTATCAATCTTTTATGTTATCTTGCTATGTTGAAGATGCAAACTATGTGAGCTTGCTTTTTCTTTGTATTGGATTCTGAAATGCTTTATGCTAATTCTAATTCATTCTACTTTTTTCCACTTAATTTTAATTGTTTGGTTTTGTTGTAGTGATACATTCAACATTCTCAAACTTTCTGTTAGATTGTTCATGACACTTGTTCTCATCAATAATTGTGCATGAACTCATCTAAGGCAACGTGAATTGTACGTGCTAATTACAATCTTCTTTAAATCTTTATCACATAGATGAGTGAACTGCAGAGCTGGTTTGTTTTTTTTACTAATTGAAATTTATTGTGTTCCCTCCGTATCTAATTGACTAATACATGTAATATTTCAAACATTATAGATGGTTGCATGTACATTTAGTTCCCGAGAAACAATCTGTTTCAGGCAATATGCGATACAAGTTTTCCTGCAGATTTCTACATATGTTGGTTCTTTAACTGACTTCTTAGCAATTCTCAATGATGTTTATAGTACAATTCAGATCATTGGCAGGTGATGCTAATGCCAGTTATAAAGGGAGAATGAATTATCTTTACTTTTAGTAGGTCAAACGGCAGCAAGGTAAATTTTCTGGGGGAAAAAAAAAGGAAGAAAAGAAAAGAAGAAAATGAAATGTTGTCTGGTGAGTGGAAAAAGAAAATGTCACGATTAGGTGAAATGGAGTTCTCTCAGGCCACATTGAAAAACTGTGACGCGCCCATCCGGATAGGGTTGGAGAGTTACTTACTGTCACTTAAACTCACATTTCAATAATATATTTATGACTTCAAATTCTCAATGTCATATAGAAATTATTGTTTCAAATCAACTACCTCAATATAATCAACCTTCCAAAATACCAAGTCACCAAAACACAACAAAACTACTTAATAAAAATCGCCAATACTCATAGAAACCTTCTATGCTTAAATCATTTCACCCATGTTCTATAATCTTGATTCTCAGTTGAAAATATTTAGATTATCTGAAAAATATTATAGAGATAGATGGTGAGTTATCAACAACTCAGTAAGCAAATACCATATACTAGTATGTAAACATGAGCATTTACAAAATTCAGAATGCAAAACAAAATATTTATTTTCAGAATGCATAATCAAAATATTTGTTTTCAGAATGTATAAGCAAAATATGTTATCAAAATATCAAAGCGAAACTTTAATAAAACTTTCTTATTCAAAATCCTTTGATATATCATAGACTGAGACCTCATCTTCATATCATATCAGAGTATCACATCGAGATAGATACCATGTTTAACCTCCGTGGTAGGGTTATAAACAACCATTATACTCCTGGCAAGGCCGTATGCCACTATTATACTCATGGCGGGGCCTTAACAGAGACCGGACAGAGGCAACATCGAAAATAGATCTGCTCTTTTTGCACAATTTAGAAACGTAATGCAACAAAATAAGCTCATGTATACATCAGTCATGACAAAAAATACTTCATTTATATACAGATTCCATGAATATGCAGAACATATATATGAGATTGTTTTTAGGTTTCTTTTTAAAGCAAGCATGCATATTTTCAAAATCAATCTCGTGTTATTTCTTTTATGCAAAGTCTAGCATAGGAATCCCGCTTATCTGGACTTTTTAAGCTTTTTCAGAATTTTCCACAATAGTATCGAACGAATATTAATTGTCACCTATAAAATAGTCATGAAATTTTCGTAAATTTTCAATCAAACACGTATGTCGATATTCAAACTTGAAATACTAAATTAACCTATTGTAATTCCTCAAAACCTAAAATTTTCATAATCCTGAAATACTATCACTTCCCAAGTTCTTCAATATTCACTTAATTCCTCAGAATATTTAAGCTCTAACTTATTTATTACCAGAATCTAACTATAAAAACATAATAACAAGTTATATAATTTAAAACCGTAATTATTTTCTGTTAAGCAACTTTTTAGACTAATTTAAATTGTACCGGAACCTACTAAAAAAAATAACACGAGTTTTTCTACAGTCAGACTTAGGCCCAACATAACAGCAAACCCAACTAAAATTAATTTTTTTTTTTAAAACTCTCATGTTTTGGCTTATAACTTAGAGGGCAAATTTGTAATAAGCTAAAACTAGGCTTCCCTTCTATCTCTACATAGAATGAGCTTTAAGTTAAAATATATAAACATTTTAGTTTGCAGGGAGATCATCACTAGACCCAAGATAGTCGTGCGACAGAGACTCACTGTGAGAGGAGTCACAATGGAGCAAGGCGAGTGGAAGGTGGCTGACCCGACGATGGAACACTTAGAGAGAGAGAGAGAGAGAGAGAGAGAGAGAGAGAGAGAGAGAACGAAGAGAGAGAGAATGAGAGAACCACGACGTGAGGGAGAGAGATGTTACCAAAGAGAGGGCAGTGGCTTGAGGTGGTGTAAGGTGCCCAGTGGCACTTCTATGTAGGTGGATAATGACGTGGAGGGGGGTTGGCGACGTGGGGTGGCTAGTTGGTGGCTTGAGGTGGGGAGAAAAATTCCCCTGTTTCGGTGTGGTGCAAACAAAGCAATCCCGTTGGAGCTTTCCGGTGACTGGGCACAGAGCTGTAGGGCGGCGCTGTAGAGGAGTTTTGGTGTTGCACGGTGGCTGAGAGGGACATTGGTATCCAATGCAGTGCAACGAGTGCTCTGGTTTTTAGAAGCAAAAAAAAGGTGCAACCCACTTCTTCATGCAGTCTCGGCAGCGTTGGGTGGTGGTGCAGGGTAGTGCTGCGGTGGCTAAGTAATGGGCTACTGAGCAAGAGATTGCGTGGAGGAGCTTGGCAGGGAGATCTTGGTTTCACGTGGGCTGGGCAGTGGGCTATCACATGGTGGTTTGTGGAGGTGCAGTAGGCTAGCGGCAGCTACATGGAGGAGACTTCGACGTGGTGGCTGAAAAGGGCAACAACAGCAACAACGTGGTGGCTAGGAGAAGTGGCTGCTGGACTTCATGTGGGAAGGACGTTCTCAACGGCAACCGCCTGCTGCTGTGGCTAAGACCGTGCCTCACGGTGGTTTTGTTCTGGAGGCGGCTCACTGTTTTGCTACTGGTTGGCAGCGACGTGCTGCCTCTTGGTTGGAGGTGTGCTTGCTGAAACCCATGGAGGAGGAGTTTTACAGAAATCCAAGGCTGCGACAACCCTAGCTTGAGGAAGAAGATCAAGATGCATGGGGTCTAACGTGCATATGTTCTATATATATAGTATTGTCGTGAACCCTAGAGATGAGGGAAGGAGAAACGTGCATGTGCATGGGAGTGGAGTTGTACGTGGTGGGGAAACTGATCCCAAATTGATAGTTGGTTGTCACAGGCTTGGGTTTTGGGCTTTTTCTTGAGTTTTAGGCCTCGATTCAACTTCTAAAATGATCTAACTTGCCTCACAAATTTCTTTTGCCCATAAAAAGATTTCACCTAGTCCAAAAATATTTAATGATTTTAATTTAATTAGCAAGCCTAATAAAAATTTGATACCCACCAAAATAAAAATTTGGGCATGTAATATTTTCCAAAAATTACTCGTTAGTCTCAAATGGGCCTTTCCATGAGTCATGGGCTTTGACTCAATTTCTAAAAATAATCCAACTTGTCCTATAAACTTTTCGGGCAAAATCTCACTTGGTCCACAAAATATTTTAACCTAATTATCAAACCCAATAAAATCCATATTATGCCAAAATAAATTTTGGGCATGTAGCCTGTTCTAAAATTACTCATCAACTCTCAAGTTGCTTTTCATACATATTATTCCCAATAAAAAAAATTTTTTGAATGCGCCTTGGTGGTGGACCCGGGTGTTACATCCTCTCCCTTAAAAAAATTTCGTCCTCGAAATTTGTTGCACCTATAGCAAAGTCTAAAATACTCAAATCTCTCATACTCATTCCACACCTATTTTAATCCTTGATAATACTGTCAAACATAATATTCCGAGATTCTAACTTTCCAATATTTTCACCTGTACTTTAAATACTTCATAACCCTATTTGTATACCCATTCTTACACATAGTTTCCTTCTTCATACATTTCAGGATCTAGATCAAGTCTAAAAATATAGACCTTAACCATGCACTTAAAAACCTAATAATAATTCCAAACTCTCCACATAATGTAATAAACTCATATGAATATCAAAATACACTCTCCAAAGTCCATGACCTTTTGTCTCATACTTGATTCATGAAGATATTCAACTCGTGATTTCTAAAAGTTGAAAGTTCTTAATAATCCTAAAAAACTGAAAGTCTATAGCCATAAGATTCAAGTCCTAAGTGATCTCGAGTTAACTAACTTCCAAACTTCAGGAAGTTTACTCTCAAAATCGTATTACCAAAACCACGCTTCTATTGCGTACTCTGATGATTTTGCCAAAATGTTTAAAACTAAGAGTCTAATCTATTTTAGTACCTATGAAGATGACTCTTACCATACTTTGGTAGCGACTTGCTTTCTTGTCACCCAAATCCATGCACACTCAATTATACTCTTTCATTCTCAGTCACGTTTAGATCCGAAATGTTTCGTAACCGACAACGAGGTGATATCATTGAGACCTGGATTTTAATAAAGATTTCAAAAATATAGAGTTCAAATAAACATATGCAAATAGTTTTAACCATAAAATGAATATGTATATAATACATCGAAATTATAAAAAAACCTATATGAAAAAAAAAATGTATATGCAACTGCAATAACAATAAATCTTCAAAATCTAAACCTTCAATCTTATCAAAATCATTTTGTAAAGTCAACAGTATGAGTCTACAAGATTTAAAACCTCAATCGTTATGAAATTAGTTCTTAAAATGTTCAAAATCCAACACCCCAAATTTCATAAGACATATTTCCTAAAACCTGTAGATTCTAAAACCTCTAGTACCAACAAGATTATTCATTGCAATCCGCACAATTCTAAACATCAAATATGAAACTTATTTCCTAAAGTCCGCCGAACTCAAAAGCTCATATACTATAGTCCGTAGAACCTCAAACTTTAAATATCAACACAATCATCCCCTAGTCCTCAAATTTTTATACCTCAAATCTAAATTTACTTCCTAAACCCCCAGATATCCAAAACCTCATAGTCTGCAGAATCTCAAACCTTAAATTTCATCACACTCATTATAATAGTATGCAGAATCTCCAACCTGTCTCTGATACCAACTGTAACGGTGCCCTGATGTAGGTTCGACGAGTTAATTCTTATAACCTAAAATCATCTCTCATAACGTATTTATATACTTTAAATTTCCCATAAAATATAAATTCATTTATTCAAAATAAAAAAAAAAATATATGTTCCTCCATCAAGACACCAAATAAATACTTCAATAAAATAAATTAAAAACTCTACAAAAACTTGAAAATATCCATGACCCAAAGTACCAAAATAACATAAAATCATAAGAAAAATTCTTCTCATAAGTTACTATTCATTATCTCACACCTCACATCCTATAAAAATACTCACACATCCTATAAAAAACTATAAGTATAAAGTGTGTAATATAAATAGTGACTAGTTTGTAACAAAACTCAAATCATAAATATACTGAATAAGACTTTCAATAAATATTTGTACATCTTTTAACACTTATTCATATGTGATCTTCAAACTTACTACTCTTAACCAGTTACCAATTCAGAATCCTTGTCAAAATGAGGAGCCGCTTCATCTTTTCTTTGAGATGCTTTCTCACTAATTTCTAGTACGAGTCGCTGTCAATATAATAGCCAGCGTTATCTAATCGTACAATGTCTTGTATTTGTTGCATATTTTATGCAACATATCTTTTTGAATCAAAACATAAAGAAACAAGTCAATTACCAGGAGTTGCCAAGTGGATGTTTATCTTGATCTAGCTGACTTGGGAGCCCATCTCTGATTTGGTCTGAATTTTAAATAATCCAGACAAAATTGAGCATAAAATGGAGGACGAAATACCAATGAGGTTGTAATTGGCAGTTTGTGGACCCGCAGATTAAAATAATGCAAGATGATAAGGTTAGGACTGCAATGACATGGACGCTTGAAGGGAGAATTTTAATTTTTGTTAGCAATACTACTTTTTTTTTTTTCTTTAAATCTTGTAACTTTCAGTCACACTCAATATGACACGTGATTTAAATAGTTTTTGTCAACTAGCTAAGGTAGATAATGAGACTATGGAAATACTCATTTGCAGAAGATGCTATCAATTCATTTCCCTATCGACTTCGTTTGCCATTGCTATCATTGGCATTACTCAAGGAACACCCAAAGGAGAAAGGAGTTACTTTTAAAAATGAAAAATGAAAAAGAAAAAAGTAGAAAAGGAAAAAGAAAAAAAGGAAAAAATATGACGTTTGTGGTCATTCAGCCACTCTCTCCTTCAAGCTGGCCATCTTACTTAACTCAAGCTGTTGATCCTCTATTCGGCTCACTGCTCGTGAAATGTCTCTGCCTGCAAAAGACATGGTATCTACTTTAGCAAGATGCCTCTGTTTTGACTTCAATATAGCCTGAGAAACTTCTCCTATTGAAGGTCGCTTTCTTGGTAGTTTGTGCAGACATCTGTGAGCAATACTGGCAAGCCCCCTCACTTCCTCAAGGCTGCATTCTCCAACAAGTTCCTTATCAAGTATCTCATCAATGCCAGTCGGACTCATTCCAGCCTTAAAACAAAGTATTAAAATAAATAAAGCTTTATAATCTAGAAGTTTGGTAATGTAAAACATTAAACACAAAAACTTCAGAGGGCTAAAAGCTCACAAGATTTATATATTCCATCAAGTTTTGTTGAGGGTGGATGGCAGTGATGAGCTCAAAGACGATAATGCCAAAACTGTAGATGTCACTCTTCATTGTGAACTTGTTTGTTGACATGTACATTGGGTCTATGTACCCATATGTGCCTTTCAGACCAGAATTCCGGCCATCAAAAACCTCCTCCTCCTTTGACAACCCAAAATCAGCAACCTACAAATATGAGAAAGATGTTATCTACCATGCAAGTGGAGTATTGTATAGAGACACCCATTTCTCCCCATAAAAGGCCTGATAGGAGGAGTGAAATAATTCCTTATAAAGTTTAGGATGAGTTTGTTCCTAAGCCATGTGGGATTTCTCAACACGCCCCCTCACATGTGGGTCAGTATTTTCGGTACCATCATCGTGGGTAGGTCGCAGGAGCTCATCATCAGTCATAGGTTAACCTGGCTCTGATACCATGTAGAAACACCCATTTCCCCCCATAAAAGGCCTAAGAGTGAAGTAACTCCTTATAAAGCTCAAGATGAGTTTGGTCCTAAGCCGTGTGGGACTTCTCAACATATTGTTTCTCTTTATGACCTTTCTATTTCTTTTTCTTTTTTTCTCTCTGTGTTTGCCTTGGCAGTAATTTATGCTCTTAAAATCAGCATAAATTACAAAGAAATCACAAGTCACAACTACACAACTACACAGGCTAATATGTATATAATATCTCAGTAGTACTATTACAAATCTCCGATACAAATGGATTTAATAGATAGTTTTTGTATACTAGCTTACCTTGGCTCTCATTGATCGGTCTAACAGTATATTCGCAGACTTCAAATCGCGATGTATGATGGGTGGGACTGCCTGTTCAATAATTTTCATATGAATAGACTAAATGAGAACATTTTTCACGCGATAGAAAAAACGCATAATATTCAGCATACCCCTTCATGAAGGTACTCAATCCCATGGGAAATATCAAGAGCAATTTGAAGCCTTTGTTCCCAGCTCAAAATCTGTTCTTCTTGACCTAAGCAAAATGCACGGCAGGATGGTTCTTGGTAAGAATGACCACAAACTCTTTTCAGTGGGAAGTTTTAGTCATGTTGTCAGCTAGTTTACCAAAGAACAGCTCACACAAATGATTGCAAAATTAATAAGCATGAAACAACATGCAATTTTAGTAAACTTTTCCCGTCAAATTTGATCACCATCTACGTAAATTTTAATGCTCAGTTCAACCAGAGAATATATGTCTTCTCTCCCCTCTTCTCAAGTAGAGCAGATGTCTTCCAGCAGAGGATTACAATGAAAAAAGAAATCTTTAGCTAGATATTAAAGAGGGTTACGAGCTTACCATATAGAAGGTTTTCCAAGCTCCCGTTACTCATGAACTCATAAATCAACATGTGCTGTCCTTTATCTACACAATATCCAACCAAATTTACAAGATTCCTGTGATGCAGTCTCCCAAGCACAGATACCTGTATTATGACCAGCTAGTTTGGTAAAAATAACATGCTTCATGGATGATTTATAATTAAAAAAAGAGGACGAGAACCCTGAAGTATTATTAAAGAAACCTCACTTTTTGGCGTAGGAAAACCACAGTTACATAAATTCACCTTGGAAGACCAAAATCCCACTCTATGAATAGTTTCCAATTCATAGATTCTGATGCTCCTCACAAGAGAAAAGGGCATACAATGGCCAGACTTTTTTCACAAGTACATACATATACTAGTATAATCATAATACTGTCCTACTTGAAAAATAAAATAACCTCACGATACTGTGATGCTCTCTCTAATATCAAATTGAAAATTGATGCATTTGCGACAAAAGTTCTTCAGAGGTATAAAGGCTTAGAGGAATTCTACAATCCCCTCAGATGGCCACATTCCCAGGGGACTTTCTTTTTAATTTGGATCCAGAGATGCAGTTTCTAACTAAACTTGATGCCCCTGGTGAAAGTTCTGAAAGGTTTTAGTTCTCTTTAAGGGATCAATGTGTTTGCTCTTGAAGATATTTTATCACAAAGCATCATAGGATTACATAAAAGGGAAAAGATTAAAATATCACATATATTAGGCAGAATCTTTTGTTTTCTTTCAAAAAACATAAATTTTGAGAAATGAAGGAACTTCATCCTTCCTAGGCCAATCGAGCACTTACCTCTGTTTGAAATTCTCTCTCTCCCTGTTTGGAATTAGAAGCCAGCACCTTCACAGCTACCACTTCTCCAGTAGGCAATGTTGCTTTATAGACTGGACCAAATGACCCTTGACCCAAAATGGTTGTAAAATTCTGTGTGGCTTTCTGGATATCCCTGGAAAAAACATGATGAGCTAAATAAACCATATATTTGGTACAAACTATCAATCCTAATGCTCACTTCTGAATCTGTATGAGGACAACATTCTCATCTCAATGCTTGTGCAACAGTTACCGCCTACAAGATTTTGTTTTCAACTGATCCACACATATTACATTCCTCGACTGATCAATTATCAACTTACTCTTAGGTTCTGGTAGGGTGGGGGTGCCTAAATTCTACCAGAGAGAAGTATCCACTATGTCAAAAGACCTCTACTAGATGAGAAAAATCCTTCATGAGTACCATTTAAACAAATAGAAGGGAAGGAGAAATAAAACAGAAGTTCGCTAGAGAAATTCATTGTTCACTAAAATCAAAAGCAGCAAGCACTTGGGAAAGATAAGACCAACTCACCGAGTCTAAAACCTAGTCATGTCAAGTTTTAGAATCACATTAACCCCACCCCAACCCCCGGTGCTTTCAAACCTTCTTGCCTAAGCTACTTTCCCCGGCTAATGTCACTTTTTTTTTTTTTTTTTGGTTTGTTTTCCCTCCTTCAACCTGTTCTATATATATGGTAACTTACTACTAAAAACTTTGCGTAGTTGGTTTGATTATATTGTTGCATATCAATTAATGGAAAATGAATGAGATTCTTATGATGGTGATCTTTTCCATCATAACCACTGAATATTATAATTGATTTGTGTTAAGAGATTGAATAATTATTTGTCTTGGTTTGCAGATTTGCCGAAACCTAGGCAACAGGAAAGAATGGAACATAAAGGATGGTGGCAGTGCCTTCTTTGTTTTTTCAGTTTTAGAAAAAAATAGTTTCAGGTAGTTTTTTATTCGAGAAACCATGGTTAGTTTATTTGTTTGTTTTATTGGTCATGGACTCATGACCGACAGAGGGTGGGATATTGTGGTGATCAAATTTGTAGCAAGTGGCTTGTTTTACACTCTTTTCGGCTATGTTTAGAACAATCCCAATTTATTCAATTGTATAAATCAACTATTTCCATATACCCTCAAAGAAAAATCATGCTCAAGCAAAGCTCAAAATCCACGTACCTGTAAGAGTATCTAAGTATGCCTGATGCAGAAACAAAGTGATCTTTATTCTTATGTTTCCACCAATAAACATGAGAACTTTTTGGAAGTCTTTCTGATCCCTGTGGGGCTATCGAATTTGTGAGAGACACACTAAAGTCATTACTTGTACCAAAGCCATTTGAGCGCATAGGAAGGGTTCCACTTGTTACAATAGGCTCATTTGCACGTTGCTGAAGATGAGCTTGCTTTTTGTACCACCTAATACCAAAAAATACCAGTGAAGCTATCAAAATTCCAAGGGCTAGACCAACTGAGACGCCAATGATAACCAAATCAGCTTGATGAGCCATTCTTTGGTCTCTCTTGGAATTCTGGCTTTGAGAACATCTTTCAGGGCTCAAGTACCACAGGTTCACTGTCATAAGATGAAAATAAAATTATATGAACTCAAAGGACATTAGCCGAAAGTAGAAAATCACAACTTATTAGAATGTAGTCTCTGCTCATTACAATTTTTTTTCCTTTTTTCTTTGCGGGCATATGAGCATCTAACTAACAAAGGAAACACCACAGGTACCATAAATTTATAGAAATGTGAGGACCATCATTTTCATAATTAATGATGACTGTACAATATTATGTACTGATGCAAATGCATTATAAATGGAAATGCTTAGTTACAGGCGACACCTGTAAAGAGGCTTATAGGTTTTCTGGTTTTTGGACATGTCCATATATTGTTGGAAGCAACTTGCCTTACAATGTATGGAAGAGCATGGCAATCCAATGCATGGAAGAACTTGAAAATCAGTGTTGATTAACTTCACTGCTGGTCAGTTTCAACCTTTTTTTATTTGAAGTTGGGGTCTAGTTAAACTTGGATTGTGCAAGTATCAAAAGATCAGCAATTCTAGTTAATTTTCCTTGTGTTGAATGCACGCATGGAGCAGCATTCTGGAAACTGGTCATCATAACAACTTTTCTAGGCAACAGGGTTGGGGAGATTTGAACACAGATCTCACCCTTGAGATACCGAAGTCAGTGCCACTTAGGCCAAAGGACAGTAGAAGTCATCATAACAATTTGTATTGCTTTAAAAATTGGGATTACAAATAAAAGAAAGCATCCAAAGCTACAAACTTATGATGCAAACCAGGCAGAATAAATCCTATTGAGTTCATCTAAACTTACCAAAGAAAAAAAGTGGACCTAAAGTGCAATGCTCATAACTCTGAGTCTACTACCTTTCCAAACAATACAAAATTTAAAATTGAAAAAGCGCAGTAAAATGGTTATATTAGCCCCACCATTTCGTTTTTTCTTGTTTTATTTTTGTTCTGTTTTATAATTTATAAACCCCAACTAACGAGGATTAAGGCTTAGTTGGGTGAGCTGAGTTTTATCATTCATTAGATTCATAATAAACTCGTTCATTTGAATCCATCGGGAGTTTTTCTCTTAAAAATCAGTATCCTACGAATGGTGAGAAGAAGAAAAAAATCTATTGCAGAGAGTCCTTTTGTCCCAACTCACTCACTATTTCTGCTCAACATGGGTTGGTTCTCCAATCCATATCCACCAGTAATTCTTTTGCATTCAAATGACTGTTAACAATAGAATGTTCAATTGTATTGTATCCACAAAATGTTCATCAGCATACATTTTTGTATTATTTCAATACTTTTAATCCTCATAAACCCCA
The DNA here is from genome assembly GCF_001411555.2 of Juglans regia. NCBI lineage: Eukaryota > Viridiplantae > Streptophyta > Magnoliopsida > Fagales > Juglandaceae > Juglans > Juglans regia. The sequence continues at coordinate 6,932,979 of NC_049901.1, read as the reverse complement.
TATTATTCTCTGTCATCAAGACAATTACAGTAATTAAATAAAAAGCAGGAAAATAATATATATTTCCCCTGAACTCCTACATAAGAACACTCATAAAGACAAACCCGCCAAAATGAAAACAAAACAAAATAAACCCAAGAACCAAAATTAGCCCAGAAACACAATCAAGCATGATTCTTAAGACAACGGCACCCATGAAGCCCAAAAAGTCAGTCCTTCACAAAGAAAAAACAAGACAGTATACACCCAACAACCCCTTCAACCGAGCAAAATAAGCAAAAGCAAGCAAAAAGCCATGACACGTACCTTGTCCCCTGAAAACCCCCGCAATTTGATCGCTGGTATTTGCCTAAACCAGAAATGCTTCTTTTGCCTTTCTATTCGTATTGGGTCAAGAGTAAAGACTCGAGTGGTGACCAAGAGGTCTGCTTTGGAGGCTGTGGAGGGGAATGGAGAGAACTAGAAGTGCGGTACTTGGTGGCATTCGCATAAAGGGCACGTAAAAGGAATAAAAGGGTGCCCACAAAAACACAAAAACAAAGGAATAACAGGATAGCCGGCTACATGCCTCAAGCCTTCAACTGCCGAATAACAAGTTGGGAAAGCCTGTTAACTGTCCTTGTGGCCGTAGATGGGTGCGTCCATTAAACATAGGCCAGTAAAAACTGTGTTTCGTAAATTTGTTTGCTTTTTGGTTGACTTTTTTTTCCCTTGATTGGTTGTTTTGTTTAATCTTTCAAAGTTTTGAATAAAAAACAGACCAGGTAATAGACATTTCAATGCCTTGCTATATGCATGGCGACGACTCTAGGCTTCGTAGTTGATATAAAATGTACTGAATGATGATAATTTAGAAGGAAAACAAAAAAACAAAACCTACCCTCTTAATTAAAAAATTGACATTTATGGATTGGTACGTCAATCTAATTAAAAATATAATTTATCTAATAGCTGACAATAATTGATGAACTACTCGGTTTGTTTTTCGTGGTTGACAACTTGACGGGGTCAAAGTTAGATTTGACTCAAAAACAAGATCAGAAATATCTCTGCCAACTCGTTCTCTCTCTCCAGTGAAAACACTCAGTCCAGAGGGCGGTTCGGTTCCACCACCCGAACCGAACCACCCTCATCCCGTCTATATAGTCTGTTATATTTTTCTTTTCTTTTTTTCTTTTTTTTTTTTTCCGGTTTTTTCTAAATTTTCTAATCATAGTACAAAGAAATACCGATTTATTACTTTCCAGCCACTTAAGACTGCCACGCACCACACCACAAGACTCACCAGTTGCCAGATAGTAAAAGAAAAACATGGAAAAGAGTGGTGCATGACTGCATGGTCCTCACGTGCAGCCCAAACCATGCGTGGATCTCACCATTGTGAGTCTGCTGCCAACACGCACGACATTTTTGGGGTCAAAGGTCTCGGATCTCTTAGATCCGACCAACGTCCAGTCTCCTAGTGTGGCACGTGATTTTCACGTGCCACCACTATTCCTGACGATCTCTCGCTGGTGATTTGACACTTCTACAACTTGTTATCTTCCTATTTATTGCTTATCCTAACCAAGGGCCATGGAAAAAAAGTAGTGAAAGTCTTATTTAGTTAGTCTAGACCAGCAACATGCATCACAGATCTCTATATTATAGTCCATTTGATATCAAAATATATCAAAACTGCTTCAAGCGGCTTCCCCTTGTGAGAAATGGGTGGAGTTCAAGTATTTGGCCCCAAATCCTTTTTCTTTTTCTTTTTCTTTTTCATGTGTTGTACCAGCTGATTTGGGATGACTATCGGAGTTTTCCACCATGTTATCTCTTGTATCTTATAACTGTTTTATATATGATCTATAATATGCTAGATTAGAAAAAAAAATCATAAATATCTATTGATCAAATAAGTTAAAAAAATTAACATATAGTACTGCAAGAAAATATTCAATATTTATTTATGCATGCAACGGTATTAAGGCTTTTTTTTTTTTTTGGTTCTTTTTGGCCTTAGATATATTAATTTGCAATTAACATGAGTGCCATCTCGATCTCTTCGTTTCTAATGAAATGAAACAAAGATAAAATCAAATTACATAGGAGTAATATGCATAATTCCATGCCATGACAGGCCGTAATAATTTGGATGCTATATATATATATATATGCAAGAAATTGTCCGATTGAATTACGTAAGTACGTATTGCATTCTATATTGTGTTATGAAACTTAAACCATATAACCAAATATAGCCTTTTTCTTTTTTATATCAAATGGGGAAATTAGGAGTTAACATGTGGGTAAAAAGGATTAAATAAGTAGTTGTCGTACGTAATGGCTTCGATTATTAATAAAATTAGAATTTCATCCTCTTAAAATATCAACTTTAACACAAACATACGTACGAGAAAATGATCATTAATTTATTGCCTGATATATATATATCTCTCTCTCTCTCTCTCTCTCTCTCTCTCTCTCTCTATGCCAATTGGAATTGATCAATGGATCGATGCGCACCAATTCATGATAATCTAGCTAGCAACTTGATCAAGCAGCGTGCATGCATCCAAGCCGGGTCTAATTTGAGACAGAAAAAACCTGAGTTTATTCATCAAATTCGCAAGTCAACTCAGCCACGTACAAGTTGTACATTGCTAGAACCAATAGAAAACCGAGTGCAGCAGAGACGTTTGAAAGAATGCATCAAAGAGAGCTTATATCTGAACAAATATATTTCTCATATATTCCATCTTTCCTCAATACAGCAGCACTCATATTTATAGAAGAAATGTATAGTCTACAAGAGCATCATTCTAGAAGAGTCTACAATATTCCATATTGAGCAAAGTTGGTTTTGGCATTCTGTTAAGAATGAGCAGTGGATGAAATGGAGGTGGCATTTTGTTGAGAACATGTAGTGGATGCAATGGACATGGCTTGTGAGGTGTTATCCTCGAAGGCAGGTACACATGCTCTAATATCCCCTCATGATTCAAGCGGCACCAGTAGGATAGTGAGGCTTGAACGTAGGAGAGCAAATCGTGCCAAGGAGAGCGGCTTAGTGAAAATATTTATAATTTGTTCTTTACTTGAGACAAAGGAGATAGTGAGAGTTTTGTTAGCAACACGATCATGCCAACACGATCATGCATGTACAAAATGATAATCAAGATCCACATGTTTAGTCCGTGAGTGTAAAACAAGATTAGCCAAAAGATAAGTTGTATCAATATTATCACATAATAAGTGTAGTGCATCATAAATAAAGATTTTCAATTCTTTCAACAATGTTTGTATCCACAGAAGTTCACAAGCAGTATTTGCAACTGATTTATATTCTGCTTCAATCGAGGATCTAGCTATTGTCAGTTGTTTCTTGGAACCCCAAGACACTAAGTGAGACCCAAAATAGACACAAAAACCACTTGTCGATTTCCAATCATCCGGACAACCGACCCAATCAGCATCTGAAAATGATGTTAGTTTAAAGGAAGAGATAGAAGAGAAAAATAAACCAAGGGAGATGGTGAGTTTGAGATAACACAGTATGCGTTTGACAGCTTGCCAATGAGAGTTATGGGGACATTGCATATACTAGCAAACTTTATTAACTGCAAACGAGATATCCAGACGATTGAAGGAAAGGTACTGGAGACTGCCAATGACACTTCAGTAAAGATGAGGATCCTTAAAGGAGGATCCATCAAGGGCTGAAATTTATCAGATGTAGACATAGGTGTTGACACGGTTTTGGACTCAGGCATATTAGTCTTCTTCAATAGATTAGAGATGTAACGAGACTGAGATAAAAATAGGCCTTTAGCCTTGCGACATACATGAATTCCCAAGAAGAAATGAAGTGAATCTAGGTCTTTGATCGTGAAAGATACGGACATAAAGGATATAAAATCAATAATGAGAGAAGAATTTGAGGCAGTAACGACTATGTCATCGACGTAAATTAGAACATACACAGGAGCAGTAGCAGATGTAAATATAAAACGGGATGAATCAAAAATGGAACCATGAAAACCGAGTGCTAATAATTTCGAACTAAGTTTTGCAAACCAAGCCCTAGGAGCTTGTTTCAAGCCATATATAGATTTTTTTAAATTTACAAACAAAATGAGGTAAATCAGAATGAACAAACCCAATTGGTTGCCGCATAAAGACATCTTCTTCCAAATCCTTGTGCAAGAATGCGTTCTGTATATCCAACTGATAAAGATGTCATTTTCGAGACACTGCAATAGAGATCAAAAGCTGTATGGTAACTGGCTTAACTACTGGGTTAAAGGTCTCCGAGTAGTCAAGCCCAACTTGTTGATGGAAACCTTTGGCAACGAGACGAGCCTTGCGCCGCTCAATGGTTCCATCGGCAAGCCGTTTGGTCTTAAGACCCACTTTAAACCAAAAAGATTTTGAAAAAGATAGGGAGGAACGAGAGTCCATGTCTTGTTTCGGAGGAGAGCTTCAAATTCACTGGCCATGGCAGCACACTAGACAGAGAATTTGGAAGCCTCCGTGTAGGAGGTGGGCTAGTCAGGGATGGAAGAATATGCGATGAGGGAGGCACTATGTTTTGGTGGTGGCCATGGAATGATGTCATCTTGTCGATGAAGGGGATGAGTGATGAGGGCTTTGGATCGAGTAGTCATGGGATGAATGTTTATGTAAGAAGGGGTGGAGGACGAAGGAGCAGCAGGATACAGAGGGTTTGAAGGAGTCGGCGCAGTAGAAGTATTTTTGGGAGGATGAGAAGATTCTAAAGGTTAGGTAGGGTTTGTGATGATGGGCTCATGGGCTAGAGTATTATAAATGAGAATGAGTGAGGGAGCTGTGGAGGGAGATGGAGAGATAGGTTCGGCTGGGTCGGGCTGAGAGGAAGGTTGATTATTTGGAAAGGAGACCCGAATTGGTAAGGAAGGAAGAAAAAAATTCGGTGAAGTGGACATTGATGTAATAGGGGCTGAAGAGAGGGCCTGAGTAGATAAATTTTGAGAAGGTGCAAATGGGAAAAGAGTTTCATCAAAGCGTATCACGTGAAATATAACTTATGCCAAATGGAATACGCAAGCAATTATACCATTTGTGATCAAGGATATATCCTAAAAAGGCACAAAGCTGAGATCGCATGTCTAATTTGTGATGATTAAAAGGACGAAGGTTGGAAAAACAGGCTGAGCCAAAAACACATAAAAAATTATAATCAAGTAGCGAATTAAAAAGTGCCTGAAAGGGAGAAATATGATGAAGGATGGGTGTGGGCATTCTATTTATAAGAAAAACAGCTATTTGGAAAGCATCAACCCAATATTTGGTAGGAGCTGAAGATTGGGCTAAAAGAGAGAGCCCAATTTCAACAATATGGCAATGACACCGTTCAATTCTGTCATTTTGTGCATGAGAATATGGACAGGTGATTTTATGTGAAATTTAAAGATTTTGTAAGATAGCATGAAAGGGGCGGAACTCACTGCCCCAATCAGATTGAGCAGCTATAATATTTTTAGAAAAAGTATTAATACTTACATATTTAAAGAAGTTTAGAAAAAGTGGAGAAATATCAGATTTTGCACGTAAATGAAAAAACCAAACATACTTTGTAAAGTCATCAACAATAGAAAAATAAAATCTAAAATCACTGGAGGATAGCACAGGCTTAGGTCTCCCGACATCTAAAAATATCAACTGAAAAGGAAAATTCGATTGAAAAGGTGAGAGTGGGTGAGGGAAAGCATGTGATTTGGCTTGAAGACACACCTAGCAGAGAGACGAAGTGGATGTGGAAGTGACTGAAAGATTGTAATGTCGTATGGTAAAGGAAGTGATTCGTGGAGAGGAGTGACCAAGACTAGCATGCCATGCATTTGGTGAGATCCTTTCGCCAATGAAAGCATGCCATGAGTGAAGAGTGACATCTTTATCATCAGTTGAAAGGACATGCAAGCCATACTTAACAGGACCCTAAAGAAGTACCTTCTGAGAATGTAAATCCTTCACAAAAAAACATGATGAATTAAATTAAAAGAAAATTGAATTATCCAAACAAAATTGTCTAACAAATAATAAATTTTGAGAAATTAAAGGAACATGAAGTAATTGGCGAAGAAGAAAATTGCCATAAGGTGTTGGAAGTAAGCCAAAGCCAGAATTTTGAATAGCAAGGGATGATCCATCTCCAATCATTACTTGGTCTAGCCCTTGATAGGAAGTGGACTCCAGATTAAGTTTAGAAAAATCAGAAGTGAAGTGGGTAGAAGTAGCAGTATCTGGAAACCAATTAGCATATGTAGTGGACATATTCGAAAAATTGGTGAAATTAGTTGAGAGAGAAGGGGGAGAAGGAGACTAATATGCATGATCAAACCGATGATAACAAGAAATGGCTGTGTGACCAATGCGATTATAGAGCTGGCAGGTGGGTCGATTGGTCTGAGAAGAGGAAAAAAAATTAGAAGGAGGCGAAGCAAAATTACGACCACCCCGTCCACGCCGAAAGCCACAGCCACGGCTTCGGTTAGGAGGAGTAAATGAACCTCCTATAGTGGTGGAGTTAGTAGTGAAGGAATTGTTTGACAGAAGAGATAGGCTTTGATGTGCAAGACGTGATTCGTGATTTTCAAGAAAACTATAGACCTGAGAAATGGAGAGAGGATCGGGATGCATAGTGATGGAAGACACTATGGACTCGAAATTAGATCCTAAACCAGTCAAGAAATAGATGATGAACTCAGACTCAGGGAGAGGATGGCCTACGGCATTGAGAGATGCAAACAGGGCCTTGGTTTTGTGAAATAGGTAAAGATTGAATCAGACCCTTTTTTAAGAGTTGCAAGCTGAAATTTAGTGAGAACGAGATGGGCTGTGGTCTGAGCAGAGTAAAGGTTGTGAAGAGTTTTCCAAATTTGTTGGGAAGTGGAGCAATCAAGAACATGGGAGAGAAGAGTATCGGTGAGGGAGGAATAGATTGCCAGCATTATGAGTTGATCTTGAAGAAGCCAAGAGGTATATATAGTCTGGGTTAGGTGCATCATTGATGGTGGTGGGAGGCATGGGAGTGGATATGTCGACATATCCAAAGAGTTGGTTGCCGCGGAGGAACGTGGTAATTTAGGCGTGCCAGAGTAGATAATTATCTATAGAAAGTTTGATGGTGATGAGATATGCGGCTGAATTGGTGATGGAGGGATTTAGAGAAGTGGGTTTGGGTGTTGTCATGATGGTCGGAGAAGGAAAGAGTGGGCATTGGCCCTATCGGGCTCTCGATACCATGTTAGAACCAGTAGGAACTCAAGTGCAACAAATATGGGTGTAACCGGTTTAGTCCAGTCCAGTTTTAGATAAAATTTAGGACCGAATCAGTATGTACTAGTTTTGCATGTAAATTATAATTAATATACATTATATACTAATATATATTAGTATTACTAATTTACTAATGTATTATGTAATTATCAAAATGAATATATTGAGAATTTATTAGGCCATAAAAATTTGGTAATAATATTTGAATGATTTTCTTTCTTTTTTGGTAAATAATATTTTAGTGATCTTATTTACAACTTTGGTATATAAATTAAAATCTTTTGATATTTAGGATTTTTTTTCAATTGATGTGATTTATCAGTTTTAGTTTAAAGTCTTACAATTTCAATTTATTTTTAAATTAATTTATATTATTATATATTATATATAAAATATATATATAGTATAAAAAATATTATATATAATACAAAAAAATAATTTAAAATATATATCATATAAAACCGGTCTGGTCTGGGCCTAAAAAACCTAAAACTTGAACAGAACCGGTTTCAGCCGGTTTTGCCATTACGTAAACTGTTCCAGAACGGTTTGATCGGTTTGGTCTGATTTTTTTTTTTTACACCCCTAGCAGCATAGGTGTTTGAAAGAATGTATCAAAAAGAGCTTATATTTGAACAAATATATTTCTCGTATATTCCATCTTTCCTCAATTCAGCAGCATTCATATTTATAGAAAAAATGTATAGACTATAAGAGAATATTTTAGAAGAATCTACACTATTTCATATTAAACAGAATTGGACTTTCTGTTGAGAATGAGCAACGGATGAAATGGAGGTGGCATTCTATTGAGAAGATGCAGCGGATGCTGTGGACGTGGCCTACGAGGTGTTATTTAGTCAAAGGAAAATGCTGCATGTCCTGCTGGGGCTTCCGCTGGACTGTTGTATTTTTTATTTAGTTTTTTTAGTTTTTTTTATATAAATATTTTTAATAATTTTAAATATTTAAAAAATAAAATAAAAAATTATAATATTATTAAAAAATATTTTTTTAATCACGAAATAGAATAAAAAATAATATTTATTCTACTTCGTGATTAATGAAATTTTTTTAATGATTTTTTTTTACTTTCTGATTAAGGAAGTGTTTTATAATGATATTTTAAATTTATTTTATTTTTTAGAAATATTTAAAAGTGTAAAAAAAATCTATATAAAAAATAAATTAAAAAAATACACATAAAAAAGTACATGTCAAACCCAACGGAAGCCCCCAACGAGAACTGTAGCATGTCCATTTTAAATATTTAAAAAAAATCATAATATTATTAAAAAATACTTTCTTAATCATAAAGTAAAATAAAAAATTATAAAAAAATATTTTTTATTTTTTGATTAAGAAAGTATTTTCTTAATAATATTTTAAATTTATTTTATTTTTTTAAAATATTAAAAAATATTAAAAAATTTATATAAAAAATTATTTAAATAAAACACATATAAAATAATACTACAGTCCCAGCGGGACGCTGTAGCATCACCCTTAGTCAAAAGAGTTACCTGACGTGTATATGTCATTCGCACAGTTTCTGGCCTGCTGCATGTCATTTAAAGCTCTTCCCAGTTATCTTCATGTTCCTGCAGCCTTCCTTTCTGGGGATTCCTACCCTTCAAAACACATAATAATTAAACAAATTATCATTGTTTTATAAACTGATCATCTGATCATTTGTCTATCAATCTTTTTCATTATTTTCTCTTTAATTTATAAATATTCTTAATAATACTACTCCTAATGGGAATGAAAAAAAGTACTGTGAATTCGATCATATCATTCATTTTCTCCTTCATTTTCTTTCACCGATCATGATGATCCATAGCTTGCCACTGGCACCAGCATTATACGTTTTCGGAGATTCCTTGTTGGATAGCGGCAATAACAATCAGTTGCCCACGTTGGCTAGGGCTGATTACCTGCCTTATGGTGTAGACTTTGCCGAAGGATCTATAGGAAGATTCACCAATGGCAGAACAGTTGCAGATTAGAGAAAAGCAACTTACAACCGACCTTGCGCAACCTTATGCAACCGGCGCTCCTTTTGATGAGAACTTACTCCCAAATGAAGACGTAGCGTAGTGGGTAGATGGGATTCTCCAACTTTTTGTGTTCACTCCCTTTTCTCCATTCTACTTTGTCTCTTTCACTTTTAATATAATAATAATTATTATTATATAAAAAAATTAATACATTTACGTGCTTTATATACTAACTTAAAATTTTGTCAGAACCTGCATTTTTAAATCGATCTTCTTTAAGTCGCCCGCTGCATTCTTACTCGATCCAGTGCCATGGATCCTACCCGAGCTTTTGTCGAGAACTTGAAGCGTCTGATTGTCAAGGTTACGTGTAACAAGATACAATCTTCCGATTCTCTGCAGAACTTCGGCTGCTTTTCATTTCTTTTTTGTTCGTTTGTTTCTTTTCGATTCTCTGCAGAACTTTCGATTTCCAGCGCAAGTTTCATGAACCAGACTCGTACTTAGAACAGATTTGAAGTGCTTTTATGTTTTATACGTGTTATATAAAAAACAAATTAACCCCATGAAATAATTCAAGTGTTTTGTGCGAAGATGGAATGCGTTTGCTGAATTTGGCTGAGTACCTCCTTGCTTGATTAGTTCATGATTGGATGTATATGAATATTTTCAACGGCTTTGGCAGTGGCTTGGGCTGCACAGATTCAAACAGTGGTGGTGTTGGTTAACACCGAGAGGACGTGTGGTGTTTTGAGTGGTTCTCGGCTTCGTGTGGATGCAGGTGCACGATTGTGGAGTTGGGTACACTGCATGGGGCCGCTCACGGCTTTGGCGGCAGTGTGGAGTTGCACTGTGCAGAGGTGAACGGGTGGAAGTGTTGGGCTTACAGAGGAATTGACTTGGGGACAATTTTCTTTTTCGCACGCTCGAATCTTAGAATAATTCACGTGATTCACGATTTGCTTTGGTAGTGGCTTGGGCTGTGCTGGGATAAGTTCTCATCAAAAGGAGCGCCGGTTGCATAAGGTTGCACAAGGTCGGTTGTAAGTAGCATTTCTCATAAACGTTGTTGATCTAGTACTTATCTATCAGTATAAGTACTGTTCGAATATTTAGTTTTCAAACTCTTAATTTGTTGTCTTAATTCCCTTGTAGCTAAATTTCTTGGGCTACCATATTCTCCACCCTACTTGAGTATAGAGAGACCACTTACATCACAGCTTACAGCTGGTTTGAACTATGCGTCTGCGTCTTGTGGCATCCTACCGGAATCTGGAAGCGTATACGTACGTAAGTAATTAAGAAAAGAAATCATAATGCATTAATTAATTAATGTGTTGTTTCTTATTCTTTTCGATCCTCATGATGATCTCTTTCTAGTTAAGTTTCTGTTGATCTAGTACATCATGCATGTCCCAATTATAGTAATAAAATTTTGCTCTTTTGTATTGCACGATTATAAATAATACTAGATACAATCCTAATGTAAATCTAGCACATTAATTCATTTTGAAAAAGAAAAATTGAAATTCATCGTTAAAAAAAAAAAATTATCACATGGGTTCCAGCTAGAGACATCATAATTACATTAATAATGCTGCCATCATGTGTAGGGTCTCTTACCTTAATTAACGGTTTAACCAGCTTAATTCCTTGTTTTCAATTAATGATCATTTCGGGTCTAGATCCTATATACTCTTCCAACACATAAGCCAAACTAGGTTAAATCGGTCATTAAAAACCCATTAATTCGCTAAATCACGGTTTAATCTTCACCCTTATTCAAAGTACGCATATAGTACTAATTACTAGCTGTCTAACTATATATATATATATATATTATCAGAATGAATATTATCACTTCAATTTGTGTGGCCAAGAACAGTTATATATCTTGTTTCGAAAAGGATATTCAGATATGAAAAATAGCCATAATTTAAGTGTATGCATGAGTACGGCTTGCATGTAGTAGGTACTCATGTTCATTTTAGTTCTTGCATGCATGCAGCTGGCAATATGCCTGCCAGCATCGATCCTTTATATATATGATCACGGCTTTAGATGGTTAATTCGTAAAAAAATTTCAATCATTTTGCGTACGTAAAGTGTGAGAACAACTAATTATTGGCATCTCAATTACGTACGTACCGTACGCGTTGATTAAAATTAAAGCAAATAAAAATTGCAGAGGCTCATTGATTTTATCATACGGTTCATGCATGGTGGTAATTTGCAGGGGAAATGCTTGAATTTAAATGATCAGATCGACTTGTTTGAAAGAACATGAGTCAATTCAGAGTTGCCAATTAAAGCATTTTGTCAACGGCTCAAACGAGCTGATCTCAGATAAGTACTTGTCAAAGTCCATATTTATAAGCAATGTGTACTACATGAATAACTACCTTGAACCCGATATCTACAGCACAAGTGAACACTATCCTCCCCAACCATTCGCTCAACTCCTAGTGGATACCCTCACCCAGGGTTTTCAGGTCCTCTCTCTCTCTCTCTACACACCCCAACTTAATTAGAGGGACTATGACTTCTATCATTCAATTCTAGCTAGCTAGCTTGTTTGTTTAGTACTGTGCTGCCATGCATGTAAGGGATGGTTGATATATCTGTTGGAAATTAGATTAGTATTATTATTCTAATGCTTCTACATACGTCATTTACGTGACATAATTTAATTTATAAAATTTAAATTTTAAAATTTATCTTATAAATTAAATTATATCATATAGATATAATTATGTGAGGTATAAAGGCCTTATAATAATATTTAAAGTCATGTTACGTGCGTACCTCATGCAAAGATATATAGGTCTTACTGTTCTTAATTAAGTAGCAGATTTTCCATTCACTTATTTATCTTTCAGTTTTTACCAACTAATTTTTTCATGTACGGGCCGGGGCGCAGAGGTTATATAGTTTAGGAGCCAGGAAGATAGTCATGTTTGAAATCGGTCCCATTGGATGCATCCCAGCATTTACAAGAACAGAGAAGCACAACGGACAGTGTGTGAATGAAATAAATCAGATTGTCTCATTCTTTAATCAGAGGCTCCCAGCATTGCTTAGCAATTTGACATCCACTCTCCAAGGCTCAACCTTTGTTCTTGGCGAAGCTAATCTTCTTTCTTATGATGCCATCAGAAATCCATCTAAATATGGTACGTACATACGTAAAACATGATTTTTTTTTTTCCCTCTCATTAAGGAATCATATTATTAATTCACAATGAATTGCATTAATGCAATTAATAGATCATAAATTTTCTAATAATATCGGTTCGATCTGCATTAATATTTATTAACAATCTTGGCGGACTCAAGCTCCTCATGTTGTACAACCTGGGAAAACGGGACTTCTGGGTGCATTCCATTTCTGCTAACGTCCTGCCCTGATGCATATAAACACTTCTTTTGGGATGCCTTTCATTTTACAGAAGCTGTTATTTCTTCTATCATAGCAGCCCGATGCTTCAATACATCAATTTGCTCCCCATTCAACATTAAGGAGCTCGTACAAGTTTAAACCGCCCAGACACAATAGATATATTAACCACGTACGTACATCGGCGTGATTACAGATAATGCGGTTGCATTTATAAAATAAAGCCATTTGATTGATTTGCCAGTACGTAACAGCGAGCAAGCTTTTAGTTTTTATTCCAATTTTGAACGCAGATACATATATATATATAGGAATGTTTTGTAAACCAAAGCCACCTAGCTAGCTAGATGGAGACGAAGTAATTAATCATGTAGTATGTCACTTCACAAACAAAAGTACTAGTCTAACTTCACATTACCAAAAGGCTTATGAACCACACTTGGATCGATGTACAGCACTTCTATATATGGCGCCTTCTAATTCTGAGTGTCATGTTAAATTAAGCAGCAAACAACAGTTTTAGTTCCTATGCGAGCTCGCCTAATTTGTGAGTCTGTGACCCATTAAAAATCAAGGAAAAGATTAAAACAGAAGAAGAAGAAGACGATATATATTATATATATGTAGGTAATTAGGGGATTCACTTACTACTTGGGGCAAAATTGTGAGCCTAAACCTATGATCTATGGTTTTCCATTTGGCATTTACTCAATGCCAAGGCTCATGATTGTTGGAGGGTGGGGGACGCCGAGCCATTTTCCCATAATCCTTGTGCATCAGGCTCACAATCTCTTTGGTTGCCTCAATAAGCCTTTGGGTTTCATCTCTCTGATGATCAGAAGCAGTAGTTTGATCATGATGTGTTTCTTGAGAGAATATTGGTTTGTCAGACCTTGAGGAACTCCCCAAGCTGGCTTTGGTTGGCTCTGCCTTGGAATCTTGAGTGCGCTCCGGCTTGGTGTTTGGGAAATGGGCTGTCAGCAGCTTACTCCTAGGACTTCCCAAACCGGCAGACTTCGATGCTTTTGGTAACGTGTTCTTATTACTCTGGTTTGAACATGAAACAAAATATTATCATGGTGAAACTTACTAGAAAATTAAATGACATATCACGATCATTTTGTTCAACTTATGACATGTTCATATTTTTTAGTTCAGGGATTGGTGGAAAAGAGAGAGCGAGCTAGCTACAGGGAGAAGAGAGAGAGAGAGAGAGAGAGACCTGATCATCGCTCACTCTATGATCTTGAGATGATCTTCCTGGAGAATTCTTGGAAGCGTTACTGTCCTTTCCTGCATTCAGACAAGAAATATTCATAACGAACGAGGAAGTTTAGCCACTTCTCCCGCAATCATCATCAACAGGCATCGATCGTAAACTACGTACGTACTACATTCATATATTAGAACAATTAATGCATTAATTTCCCGTAGTAAGAACTTAGAATATTAGACGAAATCACATGAATTCAAAATTAAGCTTCCAAGTATCAAGACATCATGAAGATTCCTTCAAACATTAGAAACAAATTATATATATATATATATATATATATATATATATTACGTACGTACAAGTACTACGACATCCACACATCCACATATATGTTTTCATCGATGATCACATTGTCGAAAGGCAAAGAAAGGAAGCAACTTAAAATTAAGGTAATTTTCATGAAGCTAGCTAGCCTAGCCAGCATTTCAATTATGTTTTGGAGGGTGGCGTTTCGGCCCCTGATAATCAGTTGTGAAACCCACAAAACCAGACACTTTCATGTGCTTCTTAGGAGTAATATCATTATTCCCCAATTTACATTTTACTTTAAAATCCCCCTTAACTCCAAGACCAAGCAGTACTATTCCATCAGAATGGACTGCACCTGAAATTTCTGAGGTCGTCCCAGCTCCATTCACTCTATCTTCTACTTCTATCTCTTTACTCAAGACTTTTTGCTCAGCCATTTTCCTTCCAGCTCCAAACCCAATATTCCTCAAACAGAAAGCATTACCACGATCAAGAAGTAGTACTCCCTGTTCACACTAATCTTTATAAGCTTTAGTTAATCAGATTTTACCAAAGATATTATATAATACGCGGCATCATGTATATATGCGCTGCTTTTAAAAATCATGATGAAACAAGAAATTTACCTTTGGAACCGCAACATTTTTTCCTTTTGCTGCAACTGCAAGCCCTTCCTGATCATGACCTACATACGTACAGATGGAGGATAATAAATCATAGATTCATGGTACACATAACCTTCTCAAAACTCAGATAATTTGATAATTCTCAGCAAAAAGAATATGGCCAAGAAATTTTCTCTACCAGCTTGATGAGTGCATGTAGAAGAGTCCCCAAGGGCATGCATAACAAAGAGAAGACCGATAAGTACAAAGCTAGTAAACCTTAGGTACACCATATTTGAGTTTCTTATAAATTTCATTCTCTTGGGTATGTTTGTTGTTCAACATGAACAGATCAGAGAGGGGAAACTAGTTTGGAGAACAAGTGTAGGCCGTTTTATAGAGTTCAAAGGTAAGTTAAAAGTAGCTAGCTAGGTTACTTCCGACACCTGGTCGCATACAATATAGTACTACTACTTATGGGTATGTGCAAATCCTGGGGAAGCTCGAAGTATATGAATTAATAAATTGATACACCTAGTTAACAACAAAAGAAGGAAAAAACAATGTTCTTTGCTTCAAAGCTTTGAACGTGGTTTCTGTAGTATTGGTTCTTTCATCAATGTTCTTAATTAGCTTACACTTGATATATATATAGAGAGAGAGAGAGAGAGAAATGCTAACTGTATAAGAAAAATTTATAAAAAAATTTAATTTTTCACATGTCCATATGCTAGAGATTATAAAATTTAAAATTTAAAATTTGAATTTAAAAAAAAAATTGATAAAATGATCAGTCTCGTACGTAAAATTATAAATACATATAACAATATTACTTAATATATAATCATTAGGTAATAAAAGTCTCATGGCGTAATCTCAAAGATTTGAGTCAGAGATTCGGTCTTCACTGTACACATGATATATTAAAATTGAGTGAAAGTATGTGATAAAAGAGGTATTCGAGGAATTTAATTAACTATATAGTCAATATGCAAATAAAATATGAAGAATATATATGGGATATTAATTATAATTTAAGCAGTATATATTGGAATTAAAAATAGTATGAACGGTTACATGAATAAGCAGATTACTTTCGAGAAAATTCCTGAAATCTCGGGAGACTGCTCAAGTAATTTGTGGGAGGGCTTCCTTTTTTTACCGCTCTTGTACGTACTAGTGGAGGAAGCAAATCAAGTACGACCCAAAAGCATAAAGCCCACATGCTTTGAGCCTTGAGGGCCTCTAGGCATAATTTCCCGAAGAGAGCAAGGCATGAGCATCAAAACAAGCACCCGGCCGGGGACCATTCGCAAATGGGCAAGTTGTAATTATGCATAGAAATGCTAAATCATGTCACCTTCCTACAACGTACGTGAAAAACATGTACTTAATTAATTAAAGTACTAAAGTCGAGGGTAGAGTTTAGAACACGAGGTCGAGACCTCCAACTTGATGCTACTTGCTTGCTCCCTTCAGAACAGAAACGACAAGGTCGGTTGGACAGCTCACGTACGTACGGGGAAGAAATTGCTCATACCGACAACAGCATCTCCCTCAAAGTTATGACTCGGATTTACATGTTTCGCTGGAAAAATCTCGAATGTTTGAAAAGCCTAGCTAATTAAGTTTTTTATCTATCAGAGTAATAATATATTATATATCTATTTATTTATAATTTTATCATGGAATATATTTTAAAATGTTTTACTACAAATCAGTAATTATTTATATCACAAACCTTACACCTATAATTTTTTGTAAAGTGTGGATATTTTTTATATGGTGTGAGGTATGGGGTGTGAATAAATACTGATGAAAAAAAATTTCTATTTTAAATAATTTCACAAGTAAATAATATTTAACTGACCACAAGCTACAGTTGTAAGCAAGTATCTTGTTATACCAAAAGAAGATTTTCCAAGGAAAAACTCATTTTGCTTTGGTGGTTAGTTTAATATTTTCCAATACGTGTGTGCATTGGGAAGTAAATTATGAGAAAAGAGCAAATATCAAAAAGGGAAAAGTCGACACAAGGATACTGAAAGCAAGCATGCCTGCCTGCCTGCATGGCTCCATTTACCGAGGCCGTCTTTTGATTCTTTGGATCTTAGTAGTAATCAAATAATTACCTGTACTAGTCTTTCACTGAACAGATAATCACGCTACTTGTGTGCTCTTGATCCAGAAGGAACACTCTCAAACCCATCTGGGTTTCTTCTTTTCAGGAAAACTGATCTGTTAATCTCGAGCACTTCGATATAATAGAATGGAAAAGGAAGAGCAGCATCCACATAAAAAGTCTTAGGATTTGTACCCAAGTACAGAGATGTAGCTTTTGAGGAGTTAGTGTCGAGGGGGCAGCTGTTAGACTTTGATTGTTCAATTTTCAAAGTGAAGAAAACCTGTTTGGCTTTCAAGAACATTGTCACATGAAACATGGACAGGTGTATACAATTTTTCTTTTTCTTTTTCTTTTTTTAAACCGCTGAATAAAATTGTAGAATCAACTCAATCAAAGCTTTGAGCTCCTAGACAATGAGTTTAGTTTATATGATTGGACTGCACTCATTCACCAAATTTAGAAGAGATTCTTGCGAGTGTTTAAGGCTGATCCTTAAACAGCAGCATCGCGGTCAGGCACTGAAACATATAGTTCATGTAGCAGAACACATTTGCTAGCGCCGCCGCCAAGGTATACCTACGGACCTTACTAGGTGATTTTACATTCATCCTAATACTCTACCGTCAATCACTTACGAACTGCTGAGTCTTAAAGGTAGATGATCATAATTCAAAATGCATGACAGGAACACATATTTTAGAGTCCGGCACCAAACTGGACGACTGAACATGGTCGCAACCTGTTAATAAGATCAGTCAAAAATATAGCAATCATATAAGAATATTATTGCATCGAATTATGACTACCCTAAAAGCCCATCTGATATCCCTGCTGCCCCTACCACAGATGGGTATGTGTTGAAGTACAAAAAGACCTTTTCCATCAAGTAAAACTTGAGCTTTTTCAGTGCAATGATCCCCTTGAATAATGGCACAAGGCGCCACAGAAAACCAAACTCTAGTATCACACTTTAGGTTGAACCACAGGAGTAAAATTATACAAGTACCCAGAAATTGTGGAATCCTTGCCGCACTGGCATAGCCAGTGACAGCATAATAAATACATATACTGCGAAGGCAAAAGTCAAATGGCGGTCCACAAAACAACAATTATGAAATACAAGGTTGGAACAGAAAAAACAGGTGAGAACTGTAAAAAGCATAATTAATGATCCACGGGGGTTACTAATCACGCACAAAAGAAAATCAAAGTGGTAACAGGAAAAACACAGACAAATATCCATTTAGTAACATAATGCAATAAAGAAACAGTGAAGACCCCATTAAAAAAAAATAGACCGTTGTACTATTTGATTAATGAGCAAGGTATAGAAAAAGTTGGTGAAATGCAGCTTCCATGTACAAATCAGTTTCAAAAATATTTTACAAGAGTTGGAAAGAAAACCGCCTGCTTACTTCCCTTCCATTAAGGATCTAGCCCTTGTCTAAACTACAACCCGGTTCAATCATTGTGGATTTCAGAGCCCTGGTATTAGGTGATATCACCCTTGCATTGCCAAATTTTCACCAAGAACACTGTTTTTTGTTCTTTTCAGGATGTACCTTTATTGCCAATATAGCAAATAAAGCTCAAAGAAATTGGATGATGAAGCGACCAACTTAGGGCGAAGAAACTTTCTCACGGATGCACAGAAGAAATAAATCAGAGAAGACGCCAAATGAAGACGCTAACAACTCATAAACCTCATGTAATTGACAAAACTGGACACTGCAGTGAAAAATTTCTTCGTCAGTAGATAGCAGCATCAAATCTTGGCTCATAGAAACAAACTTGGCTGTTGTATGACTGAAGAGCACAGCCAGGAATCCAGGACCAAACCTTCTTATCCACATCAAATAGAAGGCCCTTCCCTTGGTTCCAAGATGTAAAACAGATCAAATTATCTTGACCAAAGCACTCAAACCTCTCAGCCGATAACCTCAACAAAGTTCGGAAATGCTTTGGTGGCATCCTGCTAATCTCCACCCAGATAATTTTTGCATGGTCCAATTCCCAAATTCTCATACTCTGATGCGTACTGTAAAGACCAATCCTTCCAACTAGAAACAGACGCTTCTGAGTTCCAGCAACCAAATACCCATCCAACAAAGACCGTGGGAACCTAGCTGGAATGTGTTCCCAACAACCCAAATCCATCCGATACATCATTAGACCAAGTGGTGAAAGGGTTTCCAAATACAATTTGGAGTCACAATATGCCATCTTTGAAGAGCAAAGATTAACTGCAGGCATCACCTGATGAAGTGACCAACTGTTGAGCTTTGAATCATATACCTCAGTGGGCAAAGATTTGTCACCGTATATATCACTAGTGGCTATGAGTTTAAACGATCGATCCATCCTGTCGACAACCAAGATCAGTTGCCTTTGCTGATTGTAGTGCATACTCGGCAATGTCCTCCAAGTTTGTGTGAGCGGATTGCAAACTAAAGTTTTGAAAGTCAACCCATCTAGCCCAGAAAAGCAAACAAGACCGCCTGAAGAACCAACCAGCCAGAATGCCCACCGTGGCAAAAAAGTGAATGGAATCCTATACCATGTTTTTAACGGCAAGCTGAAGACCGAGCATTGTGAGGTCTGTGAGTTCTTCCAAAATGTTAGAAGACAAGGTCCATGAGATGAAACTTGTGAATGGAATTTAAGAAAACTACTATCTTGAAGAATTGAATTCCAACGTTTACAAACAGAGAGTAGGCGAAAGATCATAAAGGGTGGAACCCTAGCCAAAATCTCATTCAACAAATCTTCGGGCAACATTGCCCATATTCTATCTTCCATTTGAACATCGGGGTGAACTGCTTTACCAAATGTTGCAACCCTTTCCTCATCTAATCCACGTGGTTTGGTCATAATCACTTTCTGCCTTAAAGGGCTAGTGTTCCTTGATCTCACCCGACTCAGTGGACTCGTGTTCCTCGAGCCACCGCCCCTTATAGGTGACACTTGTTTACGGCAGCTATCATCTTCACGAAAAGACCCAGTTTTCTTCGATTGAGAACTAGATTCTCCACATGCAGATTCAGAAGATTCCCCGATACCGTCCATGGGACTCAATTCTCAGAAATCACATTTAAGTCAAACACCAAATGCAAACCGTAAGTCATGGCAACCACACCCGAAGATCCAAAATTTCAAATCTAAGTATCGATTTCTAGCATCAAATGAGAAAACCTATTAACATAAATTTTGGGAACTCAAAGGATCGGTGAATAATACCAGGCATTACAGTTCAGATCAGAAACCCTAATCTCAAGTCAGAGTGTGAAGAAACAATCTATACGCTACAACATGATTGAGACGAAAGTCCAGATTTTTAAGCCCAGATCAATCTGAAAATACGAAACTGAAGCTCAAAGTTTTGAGTTAAAGTACCTTTGGCTCAAGAATCGTCTGGATTTGCTTGATGAGGATAGCTCGTCAGAGCTCAAACAAGTAAAATTCTGGCTTAGAAAGCTTACCTAAAAATACCCCCCTCTGTCTCATTGAAATTGTGCGTGATTGCTCTTGTTTTGTCACCGTTTGGGTTTGAATTTGTGGGTATATTCTGCTGCAAAGGATGTATATTTGCGCATGAATGTCTAATGAAAATATGCCACGTCAGCAAGCCCCAACATAGTGATTTTATAGATAAAAAAACAAAAAATAATAAATAGAGAAATGATTTATATCATCCTACAGAACCTAGCTATGTGAGTTTAGTGCACTCAATTTGAGGGTAATAGAAAAAATCTGAAAATTATATGGAAAAAACAATTTTTTTTTATGATGACTTTTACTTTCTTTGTTTTTTTAATAGAATATACGAGATTTATACGTTTGTTTTATAATTGTATAATATTATTGAAATAAATAAAAATAATAATCAAAGATGGAAACTTGAAAGCAGATAAAATCTTCCTTTTCGAATCAATGAGCTTCTACTTGAAAAGGTACTAAGGCGGTAAATTTTTGTTGGCCTATTACTAACTTGATATATTAAAGAAGAGAAAATATATTTATAATTGTAAATTATGTAATTATCGTATAATTATTTTTAAAAAATATTAATAAAATATGAGATTCATATTAAAAAAATTAATTTTATAATAATAAATTCTACTATTTTTTAAATCGATTACGCAATGTTTATATACTTTACGATTATATATAGAATTACTCGTTAAAGAATCCATACAAACAACAAAAGTGGCCATGTTTCTCTTTGTTGCATTAAGGAAAAATACAGACATCTTCAATCCCTCTCTGTATGGTCTCTCTCTCTCAAACCTTATACATTAATCTTTGCTACAAACCTATAAGGATATTAAATTTTTCTCACCCAATCCTGAAAGAACTATAATTTTAACGGATGAAAAATAAAAAACAACTTTCCGAATAGCCAACAATGAAACAAATCTAATTGTAAGCAGATTTGCGTATCAATACTAAGATAGAAATGTAGACTTTAAGGAAACAATCTTGTTTCTCTTTTTTTTTTTTTCCTTTTTAATTAACATCTGACAAAATAGTCCACGTTAATATTGATGTACAAATTGATTTGCAAATCCGCTTGTACTTATAAGAGCTCGTCAACAAAACATAAAGAGAAAGATTACGTGAAGCTCTTTGAAAATTAGTTAGCAACTAACTGATAGAGTTTAAATTTTAATTTTAATTTTTATTATACTACCTTTGGCACCATAAGAAAGTGAGAATAGAAAGAACAACTTTACGTTCCGTTTGGATAGTGAGATGAGATGAGATAGTTTTAGATAAATTGTAAAAATTAAATAAAATATTATTAAAATATTATTTTTTTAATATTATTATTATTTTAAAATTTAAAAAAATTAAATTATTTATTATATTTTATATAAAAATTTAAAAATATTTTAACGATGAAATAAAATGAGGTAAAATCATTTTTATATTCAAACTACGCTTAATGCTTTTTTGTTTTTTGGGCCCCCAATAGAAGGTTAAACTTGTTACGTCATTCCCGAATTTTCGTTTTGTCGCCTTTATAACTTCATAGGTTCGTGCGGCCGTACCTATGAGCACTTGGAGACGACTATGTCGCTGCTGGTCTTTTATAAGCAAACAAAGCTAGAATTCATGACAAAGTCTTTTAACGATCGGCTACATGCTGCGATTGAGAAAGACGAAAATATATTATATATTATATATTTTATATATATTATAAGCAAACAATTGAAATTTGAATCCCTAAGGTTTAGGGTTTGATTAATTCACTATATAAGCAAACAATTATATCAAAGAACTTAGCTCACAGACCAATTTGATCAATGCACCGAATTTTCTCGTAGCCTCATTCACAATTATAAACCTGATTGCTACTAAAAAAAACTTAGCTCACAAAACCAATTTGATCAATGCATCAAACTTTCTTATTTTTCTGTTTTATTTATTTTAGTATTTACTTATTTTTTATTGTTTTTTTAAGAGAAATTATCATTATTCATTCATTAGATAAACTTACATCTATTAACGGATACATTTCAGAATGTCTCATATCAAACATAACATCACAAATCAAAATAATGCATTTGAAGCTCTACTAGTATACTATTTATTTTTGTGACTAGAATGATTTTCACTATTATTGATACTCTCTATAGACAAACGTCTAAGAGACAACACTCTCTGTCTAAGAAGAGACTCAACCTAATCTTTCATATAAATTGATGACTCGACCTCTACAGACAAACGTCCGATAGACGAACTTTTTTTATTTTATTTTAATTAACAATAAAGAAACCAAAAATGAAATTAGTAAGATAGATGCGAAAAATGATGAATTACAGTCTAGACCAACTCTGATAGACTTTAGAATCTGTGACTGCCCATAAAGGTAATACACTTGTCTCTTTCAATCACAAATGTCAGATCTGAAATGTATAATAGTGGTGAGTCTGGTGATCTGACGCGTTTATCGAGAAGAGTTGTTTAAAGGGTGGTGCGTGAGGACCATGCACAAATGTGGATGGCGCGTGAAAACCATGCACGGTGATTTTTTATTGCTTAGTGATATCAATTAATAAGTTGTTTTACATTTCAACGTGTTGAGATGAGATATATTCATTCACTCCCTATATATACCTCTCTCTATATATATATATATATATAGATACTAGGTCAAAATAACGTGCAAAGCACGTTTGCCTAGTTGGGTAAAATAATTATTTTAAAAAAATAATATATATTCTATAAAAATGATAGTTAAGTAGAGTATAATAATTACATGCTTGCATAGATTAGAAGATAAAAACATTAGTTTAAAATATAACATACTCCAACACATATTTATAACATTGATAGTTTTAGCAAAGTTACTTGCGATAAGTTTAATACAAACCCAACAAAAACATTAGTTCAAAATATAACATAGTCCAACACATATTTATAACATCGATAGTTTTAGCAACAAACTCGACAAAAACATCAGTTCAAAATATGAGTCCCTTGATGTTTTTACTATGATCCATCATTTTGTGTCTTCTTGTACTGCATCAATAGAAATGACATTGAAATTCTTGTGCTGTTGTTGGTTGAGTCGATTGGGATCTACTAAAAGTTCAATCATCCACTCTTTCTGTGAAACTTGTGCTACAAGATTTTCTATATAAGGCAAATGTTCCTGCAAAAGAAATTTTTAATAACCTTGCATGATTAATAAAAATTTAAAGAATATATATGCTGGAAATTAATGTAGTAAATATGTCAAAAATTCTAAGACAGACGTTTTTACTCACAACAATAAAGGTAATAGAAAATAAGAAAACATACATCACCAGTATGATTCATTAGCTCAACTGCCGAACAACCGAATGCTTCCTCTACAACTTCACCAAACATAACAGCAGATAGTTTTCCTGTACCATCGTCGAGTTGAACATATGCTCGACAACTATAAAATTGATGGAAATATCATTTTAAGTTAGAATCAATAAAAGTTATACATTAAATTTATCACATAAATTATCAAACAGAACAAAAAATTTGAATGATACATACCGTGGTTGGGAAATACTTTGGTGTTTGCAATGGTAACAAAGGAAGCTATCATTGTAAGCATACCCAGTTCCTTTATTACAACCAATACATGACATGTAAAAAAATATCTGGCGCAAGTCAACCACTATTATCTTCGCCTTTATCCAAAATTTTGCTTTCTACATTACATCAAAAATAATTTTTTAGATGAATTGATTGTATAAATATTTGAATTTGTTACGAAAAATAGGATTTTACCGCCATGGGTTATAAACTTTTGATCAACTCAGCAACATCACAATTCTTGATTATTTCTCGTATACCAACAGAAGACAGAGATGTAGACGGGTATGTCAAGCATCTTGCAATAATACTCTCAAGTAATGAATCATTAATTACCGCCCTTAAAATTCATAAAAACAAATGCAACATAAGAAATAAAAATATGAAGATTTTAATATTCAAGTAGCACGAAACAAATAATGACTTATTTCTGACGATTACCACTCTTGCAATGAAGTTGCCTCAGGAAGAACAGGATTGATCATAAATTTACTTTTCGGACGTGATGAAAGAGACAATCCTTCATTAGAAATAGAGATCGTGATTAATGCAAGCATATACAATATAAAAGAAAAATATAAGATTGTTAATTATTAAAAATACCATTATAAGAACCAACTCTTATTCTTGTTCCAAGTATAACTGGCTTTGTCCCAATTATTTCTGAGATTTTTTTGCATTCATCTTGCACAAATTGACCCCACATAGTTAAACATATGGGGTTTAAGCTACAAAAATTGGAATAAAAAAAGAATTAACAGAATATACAAGAAATAAAGATTGAAACATAATTTTAAAAAAGTAAACTACCTAAAAAATATTTTTACCTTTGATCAATGACATATATTTCCTGAATAGTTGTTGGTCCATGTACTGAAGTTATCTCTCTACATGGCTTGATATTGATTGCAACAGCTAAAACATCTGACAAATAAGATTTAAATTTTTAATAAATTGATAATTAAATATTCTAAAATCAAGAGTGAATTACCTATTTCTGCAATTGAGTCTTTGTAAGCGTCTAATTCATTGAACGGAATGAGTTGGTACTTTGGTACCTCCAATTGTTCTTCATCCTTTGGAACTTCCTCAATTATCGTTTTGGAATTTAAGATCCATTGATATTCATGTGTTTCAATTCTATACTTCGGATCCAGTGGCCTTACATATGCATTACTGATGTAATATGACCGGAAAATATGTAAAGTATCATCTCGCGAGTCTATATCTTTATCAAACATTGTTGCTTGCACTCGATTTCCCTGTATAGTATAAGAAATTGAAATAAATAATTTACAAAAAAAAATATTGTAATAAATAATTGAGTATAATAATTTTGTTTATTTTAAATTATTTTTGGGTTTTAAAAAAATAATATTTTTAAGATTTTTTACAAATTAGTAGTAAAAAAAATAAAAATACAAAACTTAATAAATATGATACAAAAATAACAAAATCATTTATCAGTTGTTAGTACACCAAAAAAAATAAAAGACAATAGATAGAAATAAATATTATACCTCTGGATCAATCAATGTTAGGCTTTGGTACTTCACTGGTGAGCGTTGGCCTGTTCGTTTGGGTGACTTGTCTGCCACGATCATTTTGATTTTCCAATTCCTTGTACTTGGAGTGATATCTTTCATCGATGTATAAACCGTCCGCATCTTTAAAACTGTTCACATACAAAAATATTAAAGGTGTAAGTGTAGTAACCCAATACTAAATTAAAAAAAAAAATTACAATGAGAAATAAAGAACACAATACTAAACATATAGAAAAAGAATTCTATAAAATGCATAATTTTGTTTAAGTAGTTAAACTCAAATTATACAATTGAATCATTACCTGTAGAACATTAATCTGAACATGCTAATCTTAATAATTCTGTATAGACAATATTTTTTGTGCAGTTCTTTTCTGATCGATCAGTCGACACTGGCCGTATTAAAACCCTTACTGTAGATGCAGTCTTAGCCCTTGATAAAGCCACATATAATTGACCATGTGAGAAAACAGGTTGAGGTAAATATATCCCAACAAAATCCAATGTTTGCCCTTGTGACTTATTTATAGTCATTGCAAAACTTAATCTGATAGGGAATTGGGTTCTTTTGAATGGGAAACCACTATTTTCATCAAGATTTGGCAAGAATGGGATCCTTGGAATAAAGACTCTTTTTCCGCTATGGTGCCCAACTGCGATTTCTGCATCAATTACATTTCGATCAAAAGCCCGACAAATTAGACGTGTTCCGTTGCATAGTCCTTCTGAAGGGTTAATGTTTCTAAGCAACATGATGGGACAGTTTATCTTTAGTAACAATTCATGAGGAGGAAGTCCATTTGGGGTTAGAGTATTTAAAAAATCCTCCATAACTGATTGTTCAGATGCATCTATTGCTTCATCAAAGCTATAATATCGCCTAAGCTCACCAGGAAACCTATGAATCAGTAATGTATTTATTTCATCAACATAACTGTTCTTTGGTGTTAATATGGCCCGATTCATCATAGCTGAAATATTTATTGAATATTCATGAATATCTTGGAAAACAACATCTATTAAATGATCCAAAGAAGTACAGTCATCTTCATAGGGAACAAGCATGCCATTAGGAATTTTTACAGTTTCGTCAATTGTGATTGGTGGCATTCCGTTGCCTAATTCTAACACATATTCTGAAAAAACTGGATCCAATCTTGCTCTCATATTTTCAGTTAAACGAAGTTTGATCAATGTAGGCCACAAATAAGATGAAACCAAACTGGCGTCAACATGTTCTTGTCTTGTTCCTTTACGAACCACAGGTAAAACCTGGCGAAAATCTCCACCAAAAACGATAACTTTTCCACCGAATGTTAACTCTGAATCATTAATGTCTCGTAACATTTTATCTAAAGCTTCGATGTGTTGTTTTCTTGACATAGGGGCCTCATCCCATATAATTAACCTTGCTACACGTAGTAGCTTTGCAATGGCACTTTGTTTACTAACACAACACATGCTATGTTCATCAGTATCTAATGGAATCTTAAAGCGCGAGTGTGCTGTTCGACCTCCAGGAAGGATAGATGCAGCAACACCAGATGAAGCAGTTGCAAGTGCCACTAATTTTCTTGATCTTACTGCAGCGAGAAGTGCCTTGTACAGGAATGTCTTCCCTGTCCCACCAGGGCCATCAACAAAGAATGTAGCAGTTTTGTTTGAAAAAACATTTTCCAAAACTGAATTATAGACATGTCGCTGTTCACTATTAAGGATTTCTGATGCAGCAGTATCTTCTTCTGGAATTTCAACAGCCAATTCATCATCGATTTCCCTAGATTCGAATTGGTCTTCATCAAAACAAATGTCGTCATCAAGAAGATGAAATGAATTAATGTGTTTCCCCATTGATTCAAGTGTAAAAGAGATTGAGCGCAAAACTTGCATTCTTACAGTCAACATAGAATCTTCAGTTGACCTAAAATCAATTGACATATCTTGCTCAAAACGTTCCCAAAGCTCTCTCGGATTGGTTGGATTACAATAAACCAATATAGTTGCAAATAGCCGCCTCAAACTGGACGGAATTTGATATAGAGATGTTTCATGTAAGCAATCTTCTAAACCACTGTCTCTCTGTAGCAAACCATGCATAGTTGCTGCCTCACGAAAAGTTGGAGCCACAACACCATCAACTGTCCTAAGATCTTCAAATGACAAAGGTCCTCTTACATGATTTAGCAATATCCGCAGATAATACCTCTCACCTTCAAATGGATTTGCTGTAATAATTCGACCTATAACAGTTTTCTTTTTTCGACAAGTCCACTCTTTGTATTGCTGGCTCCAAACATAGAATTCTGGAAATTCTTTGTACAACAAAGTCCTGGCATTCTCATCCACTCGATTTAATGCAAAGAATTCTGTTAACATCGATTTTGCAGACCGATCAGAGTTGAGAATATTGATTAAGTCTTCATTTGCTCGAAAAGTTACTTGGTGTTGATCCTCAAGATGTAAATGTAAGCTATACACTGCTGGGTACATTTCATTAACAACAAAGCCATATATTCTCCACATAGCTTCAGGCGGAGCAATCCATCGGGCTGATTGGAATTGTTGGATTTCATCAATTTGTTGATTATTTTGTTCAGAAACCAAATTGAAAGCAATACGATCATGCCCTTTGTAAATGTACTTATAAAGATATTTGACTGCTGTTATAGTAGAACAAATCTCGACGTTAATGTGACAGTCAAATGTTGCAAGCAAATACGGATTATATGGAACGACCCAACGGTTATCCAAATTATGACCTCTCACTTTGACAGTTATTCCATTGTCAGAACGCCTATATATTGGGAAGCAATCATTTCCAACAGTCGTACTTGATGCAAAATTTTTTGGATAATGGCTTTTGCAATAACCATTTTTTTTCATGCAAATATTTGTTGGATTCAACACTCCACATGGTCCATGCATCATATGCTTGACAACGGCGTTATGCAAGTGCAAATTCGTATTTTTATCAGGTATCTCTGCCGATACAATCTCATCAAAAGATTCAGGCGCATAGAGTTTCCAATCTCTTTGTAATATAATTAGAAAATGAGCATGTGGAAGGCCTCTTTTTTGGTGCTCAATAACATAGACATATGCTGAAACTTTTCCAAATATCTGTTGCTTGAATAATCGATCCTTTAATTCTTCTAATTTCGCACGAAAGACCCGAGCAACTAAATCAGGCCGATTTTGACTCTCCTCATGTAGGCGTAATTCATTTGAAATTTCTTGCCAATTTGGATTGCATGTCATTGTTAAAAAAATGTCTGGTTTACCATAACGCTGAACTAAAGCCATTGCTTCCATATATCTTTTTCGCATGTCTCTTGGACCCCCAATAAATGACGAAGGCAGAATAATCCGTTTTCCAACATTAGAAGCGTTAGTTTCCCCTAGTGTAATGGTATCAACAATACCTTGATATAACTCAGATCGAATATGTTGTTGTTTGCTACGGAAATAGTCTAATCTTGATGTCTCGATCTTAACATACATATCAACAACGAATTGTTGCAATAGACGACCAGACTGCAACAAAATTGATCTGAAATTTTCTCTGATTTGTAATTTGTAGCAATAATACTCACGACACGAAACAATTGGATCCTTCATTTTTCTGTTTAATGCTACAAAAGTTGAAGGGGAATGCAATATTACAAAATTGGACGTGTACAAACTGAGCATTAGCATTGGTCTATGCATATACATATGCAAAGTCATATTTGCATAATATGACCATAAAATCCTCCACATTGGCTTATGCATATCCAAATATTTAGCTACCTATGAACAGCGCTTATCCAAATTTGGATAACCACTATTCACCCTACAAATATTATTGTAATCATTATTTATCTCTCCTCCCACTCTCTCTCTCACAATCATTTCATTTTCTCCCTTTTTCAACAACACAACAAATCTTCACTTGCACATTCATTTTATTATTATAATATATTATATATATTTTTTTCATTTTATTATATTTTTAATATAATATATAAAAAAAACTATATTTTTTATTATTGAATTTATATTATTAATGTCAAATGTATGTAGTGGATGCTAATTGCAAAATATATATAAAAAAATTGATTTTAGCAAAACAATAATAATAATAAAATAATAATAATTTATTATTATTTTGTGTCAAATATGCATAAACCAATGTGAGAATTTTGCTTGAATGACAAAGTGGATATGGAAAAGAGGCGATTTTGCATATGCATATGTATAGACCAATGCTAATGCTCTAAGTACAAAATGGAAAGATTAAGATTATACTCTAACCTCGTTGTTCTCTTGTAAGTAATTCTTCTGCTGACATTGATTGGTGAGGATCTATTGATCGGGTTGTTTCATTACATATTACTGTGCTTCCTCTATTGATCCTTTTAATGCCTTGGTGCCAACCAGTATCCCCAAAAGGAAATAATAGCGGATACTGAAGTGGATCATAGCAGCCAAAATAATACTGAACTATATGACTTCCACCAGAATGACCAAAGACACAAATGTCCCGTCCTCCCAACTGATCTGCATCTTCATTTTCAACCCATATCGCTGCAACTTGTGAAGATGTCGGGGCATTGAACACACGCTGATCTAGGCCAGCATCTGATCTTATATGGATTACTTGATTTTCCAAATTTGGCAAATCACCAAGAGATCGGAAAAACACAGAATATGGATTTATGCGAAGAATATCGATGAGTTGAGCTATAATTGATGGGTTCATTCTGTCTGAATCAGAAATACGATTTTCTAATTCGTGCTCAGTATCATAGAAATACAATTGGAGAGAAGAAGGACGACCATTTAAAGGGACTAAATCATCGATATAGTGATAGATCTGTCCCTGAGTTCGGAAGGTATAAATCCCTTTATTTCGTCTGCAAAGATCTCTATCGAATTTAACTCCAAAAGATGTAAACGCGAACTTGTTATTATAAGTCCGAACATAGGTCTTAAAATGCGCCGCTTCATTTGCATCGGAGGTAAAAAGATCATAAAGCTGATCAGGGACATCATTTGTGGCCAAAGAAATTGTCCCATCTGCACAGCAAAATCCATTTGTTTCATGATAGAATCGTTTTGCTTTACAATGTCTGCAACAAGGCACATACGGCAAGGAATATGATTCAGATGGCACAACTTGCAATAGTTGTCTACGTCCAACAAAGCGACGATGTCCCCTACCTATTGAGTTTAAAAATGAACAGAAGACAATAGGCGTAAACCCATCGAATTGTTTGAATGATCTGGCTAAGGACACTGCTGGAAGAGTGTCAAGAGTTGACAATGGAATAAGAACGAATAATATAATTATACTTGTTTCTTACCCCTACGAGATGATGGTATACTTGTTTCAAAACTTGACTCTTCCCGAACAACACATGGAGCCTATTTGAATAGGATGTTCTCAAATTTCAATAAAAAAGAATATAAGATTGATTGAATAAGAAATATGAAAAAATAATTTCAAGAAAACCTGTTGAATCAAAAACTGATTAGAGACGGTCGTTTCATCTATGTTTGTGTTTCCTGATTGACGTGTCAGGAAATCCATAGAATCACTCGGACAATCAGAACGATTCGCCACATTGTTTAATGATGAAGTTGCCTCTGAATCAACTATACAGACATTAACACCAGGAGGAACACATACTTCATGAGACGAAACCAATTCATCGATATCAACACCAGCGCGGAAAATTCGTTGTCTCTTTGACACTTTTTGTAGAACAGTGAAATCCTGAATGATGTTTATATGTTGGACATCATTATTTGAAGGTTCATCAATTGACATAGTCATTTGATCACCCCCAAATGAAGCTGAATCTTTTAATTGGATGGAATTGCTTCTAGATGCTTTTTTTTTAGCATATCTTTCTCTCTGTTTTGTACGGAGTTCTTCTTTTTTCTCTTCGGGTAAATCTTTATACGAGATTTTCTTCGCCGGTTGTTTTCCATGATCTTCAAAAAATAGTTTCAAAGCTTAACTTTTATAAAACTAATATTACTATTTGAAAACAAATGCTACATAACTCATTAACACAATCTTACCGCTTCTCATTATGTTAACGAAGCAAACAATTCTTCTAAACGTTGGATAATACTGTTCCACACAACCCAAACTAAATGAATAATTAATAACTACTTAATGCGAAATAAACGTCTCCACATTAGTGACATATAATATATATATATATATATATAAAGGGACTTACAGGTCTTGAAATGAACAGTGGAGAGTCTTTTATATATTTAGATCTCTTGATAAGGAGGATAATTCCTGTTTAGACCCAAAAGACATTGTAAGTTTTGATTGCATTGTATACACACAAACACACACACACACACACACACACACACACAACATCGATGGTCTTTGAAGGTTTTTTCCCACCTTGTTGTATTTTTCATGTCCATTTTTGCATTTCGATCTGGATTTGAAGGTTTTTTGGTATCTTTATTCGTTTTGTATTTCCATTTGGATTTGGGATATATTTTCATTTTGTTGTATTTTCATTGTTCATTTTTGCATATGAATTAGGATTTAGATGCGATATATTTTTTCATTGGTCTTCGAAGTGCTGTTTGTGTATTTTTATTATTCATTTTTTGATCTGTATTTGGATCTAAAGGTTTTACTCGCATTTTTTCATTTTCTTGCAATTTTTTTCATCTAATTTTTGGATGTGTAAAACCTATTATTAGAAAGAAAATTATAATATTAGCAAAAATGTTATGATTTTTTTTGTTGTATTATTGTATTTTTTTATTTTCATATTTTCACTAAGTTGTGTTCGTTTCGTTAGTTGATTTTGAGATGACATATGTAGTAGGCCTGCAATCCGAGCTAAAAGTATCGGATATGCTTTCTAATTGAACAGTTAGTCATGTCATAAGAGTAATATTATTATGTTTACATTTTTAAAAGACGGATGTTAGATGAGTGATGCATGTAGAAATAGTCTTAAGACGTGTAAATTTCGCATAATATTTCATTTAAAAAAATTGGATAAATTTGAGACTCACATAAAAAATTATTTTTATAATAATGAACTCTAACTTTTTTTCCAAAAATGCATGGAACTTGCACATTCTGTAACTCATAAGTTTAGGTTCAGTAGTTTGACTAATCTAATGTAAAATATTTTACTCATATCTAACCAAAATATGAATATGCATTTAAGCTATATGAAAACCTTTAAATATAATTATTATTTTCATAAATTTCCGTTTTAACACCGGTAAATAAATATCGAATTGCCTCTATCTCTAAAAGATGATCAAGAGAGTAATTGAAAAGATGGTCACCTTGACCGAGCTGACGCGTCGATTTTGTGGTGGTTCAACAGATTTTTTTTATTTTTTATTTTTTTTTTACTTTTAAACTTATTCAAACAATAATAATATTTTAAAAAAAAATAGAGGTGAAGAAAAAGGTCCAAAAAGTTAAGAGAAACGTGATATGTCAGTTGCAGCTGTCACTTCACGATTTCCCATATATCTTCTCTCTCTCCTACATAATAATATATATATATATGAATAATTTTAGAATTTTAAATCTTCACCGTTGAACTTGGCTTTATGTGTCAATCTGATATTTATTTGGTTCCCATTCTCTCGAAGCTTCTTCCCGACCCACTCTCTCTGGCTCTTTCTCAATCCAACCTACTCTCTCTCACTCTCGGTAGCCGCTAGCGACGCTGTGCGTCTCCTCCAGCCACCAACGTAGCCACCCACAACAGCAGCGCCGCCAGACGCAACCCTCAAACCATCGTAAACTACTGTGATGCCCTACCGCACCCCCCTTCCCCCTGCGAATCACACCCTAACTCTCATCTGCTCTCTCTCTCTCTCCCTCTCTCTCTCTCCTCTGCGAAGTGCGATGTCCTGCGCCTCCCTCCCCCCGATTCATTTCTCTCATCTGCTCTCTTTCGCTCTGCTCTACGCCTGCACCTGCATCTGCGATGCCCTAGCCCCAGTTTTTACTCACTCTCTCATCTGCTCTATCTCTCTCTTTGCTATCTGCGATGCCGAACGATGGAACTACTCGACCTTGGGATCCAAGAGATTAGAACGGATTTCCGTTTGGGTATGTTTTTTTTCCTTCCCTCTGTTTTGTTCTCTGTTTCTTGATTTTGGGTTTTTTATTTTTTTTGA
Organism: Juglans regia; assembly: GCF_001411555.2. NCBI lineage: Eukaryota > Viridiplantae > Streptophyta > Magnoliopsida > Fagales > Juglandaceae > Juglans > Juglans regia. The sequence goes on along the minus strand of NC_049901.1, from coordinate 6,899,229 downwards.
GTATGTTTGAATGTTTGAGGAGTATCTGTTTAGATCTATTTAGCTGCAAAATGCTAGAGTCGTGGGTTATTATTATTTGGAAGATTTGTTTAGATCTCTTTAGATTTGTTTAGATCTATTATAGATAACATATATATATAATGAAGATTTGTTATTATTTGGAAGAAATGGTTTTTGGGATGATGTATCTTTGATTTTTCTAGATTTTTTTTTTAAATTAGTTGTGTTTCCGGGTGGAGTTTGGAAAAAAAAATTGGGGCCTTTGGGTTCCAAAATATTTTTAGGAAAAGCAAAGACTTTAGAGAGTTAAGCAACAATTTCATGTTTGGCTCCATATTAACGATTGGTGCAATGCTTGGTGCTGTCACAAGTGGTAGGATTGCAGACTTCATTGGTCGAAAAGGGGTATGTTGAATTTAAAACTGTGATTTGGTAGTGCTCAACGTTGGTCATCTCTATTCTTACTAAACCATGTATTTTAACCTTTTGGAGTTTTAATGGAAGCAGGCAATGAGGATGTCAGCTGGTTTCTGCATTGCAGGATGGCTTGTTGTATATTTCTCTTGCATTGTTTGCACATTTCAATTCTTGGTGTAAGAGATTAAATCTTCTCATATTGCTTAAACTTCTTGCTATTATGGTTTTTTTGGTATGACTTTAATGTAGGGTGCTTTTCCCCTTGACATGGGAAGGTTATTCACAGGATATGGAGTTGGAGTTTTCTCCTATGTTCTTGTTTATTAATTTTGCTAAGAGAAGTGGCTGTCTAGGGATATCTGGATCTCCTACCACTTCATGTGCTTCCCCTCAACTTTGATTGTCTACATATTTCTTTGACTTTTGGTTTTAATATATAAAGTTTATTAACAATTTCTTAAGCATGGAGTAATATATATATATATATATCTTTGTATAGAAGCATCGAGCAAAGCTGATTTTGTTCTCATCATAATCTTTAATTTAGTAAGTGGAATTTGTCTGAATCCTTGTATATATAATCCTTGTTTACTTATAAAATATATATATATAATCCTTGTTCAAAACTTTTTATTTTTTTCAGGATCTCTTTCAGTCCAATTACTTGAAGTTTGCTATTTGGTGTGGAGATTAAATCATTGATGGACATGCCATTGATTTTGTAATTCATATATTGTAATTTTGTTTTTTGTAATGTAATGTATAAATAATGAATAATGTAATATGTAGTCATTGTAGTGGATTGCATTGTGATGCATATGAATTTATGCATTTAGTATTTAGAACACAAATATTATGCTTTCCAATTTGACTTCTTAGAATTGTTTTTAATAAAATAAAGGCTTTTATATAAAAAAATAATGATGGTCTGAAATTTAAATAAATATAGGCTTTTAGTGTTAAAAAAAAAAAAACCCGGGTATAACCCGGAACCCGGGTTATACCCGGGTTTTTTGGTGAAAGTTGTTTTTTTTATTGTTGTGTTATCGATATGTGGGTCTCTTATTCTTTCTCTGCTTAGTTTTGGTTTAATATATTTTGTTTGGTCTGGATTAGGTATTGTTTGAGGAAGTTGAAGAAGGTGAAGAAGAGCAATGGGCAAATGCTTGCTATCAATGAGGTATATTCTTGAATCTCACCTATGAGTTGATTGTCTATGAAATGATTTATTGGATAATGATCTAGGTAATTGTGGTTTTAGAACTCTATGTTGTGTTCTTCATTCCGAAGAACCTAGTATTCTTTTTGTGCTTATGATTTACGATGTTTGTTAAAACGTAGAGAAATGCTGAGCGTGGTTATCAAATTAGCTGTGATTTTTTAGTGTTGGTGTTGCTGCTTGTTTTGCTTTCCATATTAATTTGAGGGTATGATGTTTGTTATTTGATCATTTAGTATTTCTTCCATGCAATGAAGCAACAAATTATGTTTGTGTGACACCCACCCGTGGGTAGCCCAAGTGGTATGGGTGAACTTGTGCCCATGAGCCCCACCCATGTCACAGGTTCCATTTTCCCAAGGATCAAACTGTGATTTAAGTGGGAGGTCAACATCGTTGGGTTGATGAACAAATACATTTTTTTCGGAAGTATTTTTTTCAGAGGGGGTTGATTTGTTTTCTTTTTTAAATCTGGGTGGAATGTTCTCTAATGAACAATTTTTGTAATTGTTCTTGTTTCTGTATTTACAGAAATTGCATTTTTCTAATTTCCTTTGTTCTCGGGCATTTCTATTTGTTGTTTCTATTATCTGTGTTCCCAATATTCTCTGCAGCCAATATTCTCTATTTGTTGTTTTTAATTTATTATTTTAATTATATTAAATTTTATTTTTAATTTTTTGAGCTAATTAGGATTTGCAAAATTAGAGATCAAAGCTAGACACTCAAGTTAAGGTCTATTCTGATGTAAGTGTTTGCTGGGTATCACAAAACGTGGTTGTATGTTTATTTTGTTTTGTTTTCTATATATGAAAACTCTGTGCATGACTTTGGATGTATTTTTATTTTTTGAATTTTTGATATATAGTCATTTGTACTTGAATAAAGTATCTCGTTTACATGGGTGCTTGTTCTGTTTTTTGAACTGTCAAGTATTGGAATTGATATTTGGATCTTATGCTGGGTTTGCCCACACTTCTGGTTGGGGATTGCCATTAGAAACATCCTATGTATTTTTTTCGGAGGGGTTGATTTGTTTTCTTTTTTAAATCTGGGTGGGATGTTCTCTAATGAACAATTTTTGTAATTGTTCTTGTTTTTGTATTTACAGAAATTGCATTTTTCTAATTTCCTTTGTTCTCGGGCATTTCTATTTGTTGTTTCTATTATCTGTGTTCCCAATATTCTCTGCAGCCAATATTCTCTATTTGTTGTTTTTAATTTATTATTTTAATTATATTAAATTTTATTTTTAATTTTTTGAGCTAATTAGGATTTGCAAAATTAGAGATCAAAGCTAGACACTCAAGTTAAGGTCTATTCTGATGTAAGTGTTTGTTGGGTATCACAAAACGTGGTTGTATGTTTATTTTGTTTTGTTTTCTATATATGAAAACTCTGTGCATGACTTTGGATGTATTTTTATTTTTTGAATTTTTGATATATAGTCATTTGTGCTTGAATAAAGTATCTCGTTTACATGGGTGCTTGTTCTGTTTTTTGAACTTTCAAGTATTGGAATTGATATTTGGATCTTATGCTGGGTTTGCCCACACTTCTGGTTGGGGATTGCCAATAGAAACATCATATGTATTTTTTTCGGAGGGGTTGATTTGTTTTCTTTTTTAAATCTAGGTGGAATGTTCTCTAATGAACAATTTTTGTAATTGTTCTTGTTTCTGTATTTACAGAAATTGCATTTTTCTAATTTCCTTTGTTCTCGGGCATTTCTATTTGTTGTTTCTATTATCTGTGTTCCCAATATTCTCTGCAGCCAATATTCTCTATTTGTTGTTTTTAATTTATTATTTTAATTATATTAAATTTTATTTTTAATTTTTTGAGCTAATTAGGATTTGCAAAATTAGAGATCAAAGCTAGACACTCAAGTTAAGGTCTATTCTGATGTAAGTGTTTGCTGGGTATCACAAAACGTGGTTGTATGTTTATTTTGTTTTGTTTTCTATATATGAAAACTCTGTGCATGACTTTGGATGTATTTTGAATTTTTGAATTTTTGATATATAGTCATTTGTGCTTGAATAAAGTATCTCGTTTACATAGGTGCTTGTTCTGTTTTTTGAACTTTCAAGTATTGGAATTGATATTTGGATCTTATGCTGGGTTTGCCCACACTTCTGGTTGGGGATTGCCATTAGAAACATCATATGTTTGATAAAATGGTGGTCTTTATGTAAACAAAACAAATAATTTGAGATTAGGTTGACACAAGACTAACGAAGCTAGAAACACAGTATCAAACATGAAAGTAAAAAAATATTTACTCTAAATAACTAACAGAAAATATTACACTAAACAATCATGCACTTACAATGATCAAACACCAGAAAATTTTAGTTTTTGAAATCTGCTGGTAAGAACACCTTAGAAGAGCTGGGAAAGAAGCTGAAAAGAACTCATCAGTAGAAGAAATCATCAGTAAAAATCAGCAGTAAATATTAAAAATCAGTAAAAGGAAAAAAATAGAGGATAAGAGAAGAGAGGGTAAAGAAGCTGAAAAGATGATCAGTACGTAAAAGAAAAAATGGAGTATTAGAGAAGAAGTAAAAAATACAGGATTTTTCAGAAAATTACCTGTAATGAGGAACAATATCTGAAACCAAACAAAGAACACTATGAAAATAAGAACTCTCCTAAAGATGAACACAACATCATCTTTTAAAGTATGTTCCTTCTCTTTCTAGGCGTCCTCTGACCTCTTATCTATCACCCATATCACCCATCATATCACCCATCAGACTGCTGTAAAGTAAGTAAAAGTTGTAAAACCAATCAAATCAGACATCAAATCAGAGATAAAAAGAAAATCTTCCAACAAAATCAGACATAAAATCACACGGAAAAACAAGAAAAATACTGTTGATTTCTGTACATTTGAGATAGGCTCTGATAAATAGAATTTTTCATTTATATATATATTATCTTCCATCTTTTTTGTCATGAATATGATCAGCTGGGGATTTGGTCGAGGGCTTTAATATAAACCCTAGCTAGCTTGAGATAAAGAAAATGTATATATATGGCAGAAAACCTTATATATAGAGAAAAAAGGTTTATTAGAAACCTTTTGTGGAAACTTAGCTGCTATGATTTTCTAATAAAGCCGTGTGTGTGGCTTTATATAGAGAAAAAAGGTTTATTAGAAACCTTTTGTGGAAACTTAGCTGCTATGATTTTCTAATAAAGCTGTGTGTGTGGCTTTATTAGAACTCTAGGTTAAAAAGGTTTAATATAAACCCTAGCTAGCTTGAGATAAAGAAAATGTATATATATGGCAGAAAACCTTATGATCAGCTAGCTCAAGATCAATGTTGTGAGACACATGATATATAAATGTGTGTGTGTGTTACATACTCTATATAGAATTCTTTACAAGTTATTAATTAAACACATTAATTCATTACAGATTCTCTCTCTTGTACAATATTTAATAAGGAAACTTCTGTGAAAGATTGCTGAAATTATTTCCTGTCATTATATATATATATATCGATATATAATAGGAGCCATAAGTCTGCAACAGGCCGGAGTAGTCTTTGTTGGATATTGGTGGATGAGAACGTACAAGTTTTATTATTTTTAATCATTTAAATATGTAAATCGTTATATTATTTATATTCATGTGTTGAATCAACCTACTGACACAAGCAATCAACCTACTGACACAAGCAATTTCTTTCTCCTGCTTACACAAGCAATTTCTTTCTGCTGACACAAGCAAAAAGACTGCTTTTTAAAAAAATACAACTGAGTGAATAAATGTCAGTAAATGCAGAATATCTGAATAATTATCTATATTCATGTGTCAGGAAATGCTTGTATCAGTATAAAATGTCAGTAAATGCAGAAGCTGCTGTATTATCATGTGAGAGAGAGATCAGAACAAATTAGGGCAAAATAGACTCTACTTTTCGAGACACAGTCTATTTCATGCATGTATGCTTTTTATTTTTGAACCTTTTGGTTTTGGCACATATATAGATCGCTTTGATCTCCCTTTTTTGGTGAATAACATGCTCTGACTTTTTAATTCATTTGAAAGATTCAACAGTATGAGTAAAAGGGTACATAATTCCTACATTTTCATGCATTTAATTATGAATGCAATTGGAGAATCGAATCAAAGGTCGATATTCTGGAAATTCAAAGGCAAAGTATAGAATTCTTTACAAGTTATTAATTAAACACATTAATTCATTACAGATTCTCTCTCTTGTACAATATTTAATAAGGAAACTTCTGTGAAAGATTGTTGAAATTATTTCCTGTCATTATATATATATATCGATATATAATAGGAGCCATATGTCTGCAACAGGCCGGAGTAGTCTTTGTTGGGAGTAGTCTTTGTTGGATATTGGTGGATCAGAACGTACAAGTTTTATCATTTTTAATTATTTAATAATTATCTATATTGAATCACCTACTGACACAAGTAATTTCTTTCTCCCGCTGACACAAGCAAAAAGACTGCTTTTTAAAAAAGTACAACTAAGTGAATAAATGTCAGTTAATGCAGAACATCTGAATAATTATTTATATTCATGTGTCAGTAAATGCTTGTATCAGTATAAAATGTCAGTAAATGCAGAACATCACCATTCTCAAAGCTATTCACTGATCCCACGAAAGAAAAAGTTTTTTAAAGGTCTTTTCCTCTGCAAAAAGATATTAAAGTAATAAAAAGACATTTACGAACACAAAATATAAAAAGCAGTATGTGCTACACGGATGTCACACGGAAAAACAAGAAAACCACTGTTCATTCCTGTTCATTTGAGATAGGCTCTTATATAATAGAGATAGATATATTTCAATTATTACAGTACAACTTGCACTGTCTTACCATCTAATTTTTTCTTTTCAGAAAAATTAAAAAAAAATTATATCAA